>NW_027508931.1:12522500-13122500 GCF_051911475.1 Siphateles boraxobius | reverse complement strand
TTAGTTCTAACACGTCCTTGTTTAAAAGGTGTAAGGATACTTAATGTATCAAATAATGAGACTAAGTTCGATACGTGCATGTCTCACCCATTTGAATAAAACTGTCCTGATGCAATTTGTTGAGGCTCCAGTTGATCTTTGCTGATGTTGTTTTGATGTTTTGATGAGAGAGAACCAGTTGAAGTCGGGGGGATGCTAGTCTAGCATCACCTTCAGATCAGGACTTCTCAGGAAGAACCGAGAGGGTTTGAATCTGTAATTTCATTGGGTGTTCAAGAAAAAGAATCTTCAAGATTCTTGTAATACCCATGCGTCACAAAGTCAGACGCAAGGCTTACACTCGTATGCATTGTGGAACCTGTGTTAGGCTGGGTATCCATATGTAGTGGTCCCTGCGACGACCCCATATGTGTATTCCTCCATGATCTGCAGACGAGCTTGTGTCTTTCCCTCGACAGAGCCCACTCTGTTGTCTCTGCTGGTGTTCTTCCCCCCTATAACTAGGCTGGAACCAGCCCAGAGACTGCCATATGTTGTACTACCCTGCTTGGTTAGTCCATATGTGTATACATCACAGCACCTCCCTCCGGGGTAGGATGTGGCTTCCGCAGCGTTACCTTCCCAAGGGCACGCTTTCCCAGCGTTATCCAATAAGTCACACTGAGTGGGTCTTGTGGAACAGCAGTGACTGACCTTCTCTTCTTAGAGCTCCTACTTTCTGCCCAACACTGCGGTCAGGCCAGGAAGCTCAAGCTGAGCGCTGGGAAGGTCAGCAGCCGTGGCGTTTAGGTAGATATCTCCCTCGTTCCCCGAGGAGAGAATGGAGACGGAGTCCCCTTGCCACAGTTGCTGAGCTTCCACTGTACGGCCGAGTCACAGGTCCGGCTCCTCATCGGAAAAACAAGGATGCGAGGCACCTGCTACTCATTATATGCTCATGTAATTTGCATATAATATGCAATTATAGCATGCCAATGGTCATAGGCTTGTTTAGTTACACTAAAAGTAGATCCCCATTCGTCAGAATCACTTCTGACTCACGTCTCCGTTCCCTCCTAGGGGAACAAGGGTTACCATACGTAACCGAGACATTTTTTAGTCGTTGTGATAATGTATTTCGCTAAATTGCTCAACGCCAAACACACACACACACACACACACACACACACACACACATATATATATATATATATATTAGTGGTGGGCCGTTATCTGCGTTAACGTGCTGCGTTAACGTGAGACTCTTATGGGGCGATAAAAAAAATATCGGCGTTAATCTATTCTCAAAGTTGGGTTGGGATCATAAAATAGCTTTTTCGAATATCGTTATATTTTCGCGCAAATTGCGCAGCAGGGTATTTTCCTGTCAGGGACACAAGGTGTATACTTTTACATGTTACGTTGATCGTTCCTCTCGTTACTTTACATGTTGTTAAATGACTTTATTCCAAGCGCGCTGTATCTTTTTTATGGGCATGAGCGATGATCAATTTACAAATGAATCACTCTTTTGGGTCGATTCTGTTCAAAGACTTCATCAAACAAGTTGGCAGATCTGTCTAAATCGGTTCGCGAATCAGTTCTGTTCAGTTCCTCACGCACTGAATCGTCTGAAGCGCGTTCAATCACACTCGACATGGAGTCTTAACAGGAAGATTTAAGAACATCAAGAGCTACAGTTTAGTCTAGTGAAAGCAAATCTGCAAATGCATCATATTTTTGCCAGCGATGAAGATCTTTATTAGTTGAACATCTTCGTAAGCTGTCTGTGAATGAATGATTCCACAGGACGATACATTCGATTTAATTTCATTCAGGTACTACATTTTACAACCAATAAGATTATTACACCACGATAGCACTACTAAAAAGTTTGACATTATCCGTTGGACATATACATTAATTTATAGGCTACAAAATAAATAAGCTACCATTGTGTACAGTTTATGAAATGAACACCCGCCATCCCGCGGTAGTGTGTGTATTGCACAGGGGCATAGTCACACGAATAGTTTACATTGATTGAAACTAATTTGTTTAAAAAGGAGGAGGCTATTGCCGGTAAAGGCAGGTTCACATAAAATCATTATGACATATGACATTATTTTTTGATCTAACGAGCATCTGGTTTGGCGATGCAAAAACGGACTGTAGCTACGTCGTGCTTATTGTTTTTTTCTTCTTCCAATTAGCCTACTATGTTAAAAAAAACGACGAAAACATGTTACTTGTTCAAATAATAAACAGTGTGTTTGATGACAAATCGCTAAAGATGAAATTGGCCTCCCTTTCTGTCATTGTAATTGTGCGTTTTATTTATTTATTTTATAATTTTTTTTGACCGATATTCGACTTTTGCTCCTCTATTGTTGAATGGCATTTTTGGCAGAAATTCACATCCCTACGTGAGGCGAACTATTCTCAAAGACTTACTTTTAGTCATTATTTGGGCAGCACACATATTCTGAATGCCTTCGGCAGAATTCAAATGAGCCAATTTAATCTAGATTAATCTAGATTAATTCCAAGATTCCAGTGAGATTAAT
The DNA here is from genome assembly GCF_051911475.1 of Siphateles boraxobius. NCBI lineage: Eukaryota > Metazoa > Chordata > Actinopteri > Cypriniformes > Leuciscidae > Siphateles > Siphateles boraxobius. The sequence continues at coordinate 13,119,954 of NW_027508931.1, read as the reverse complement.
CTAGATTAAAAAAATAATCTATGCCCACCAGTGACGTGCACAGGAATTATGAGGGGCAGTTGCTCTGACCTGAAAAAAGGGCTTCCTGTACATTCAGTTGTGCTTCTTGCTCGTATTCAGTTCTGATGGTAGGCTACGGGCAGCTACGCATGATTTGAGGTATGATTGCGTAAAGGGAACAGGAATTCCGGTAGGGAACAGAATCGACTGCTAAACCCAGGGCCGATCCTGAACTCCCCCTGGGGCCCTAAGCAAAAGGGGCCCTCTACCTGACCTGTGACGCCGTGAGCTATGTAAACCATTTGCCATTGCCACACAATCACACCTGACACTTCAGTGCTCCCAATACAATCCTCCCTCCTTGAAACAAAACAGTCAAAGAATAAGTACAACAATATAGAACAGAATGAGGTTCAAACAAACAATATTTTTTGAATAGAGTATTTTCTATAGAATGTTGAAATAACAAGTGAATATTAACGTAAACATAAATAAGAAGAAAATAATAAATTATAACCCTGAGCTTTGGCTTTTGGGATTAACTTTGGTTCTCTCTACAGCCTGGGTATTTTCGGCATCAGTATGATTTTTATTTATTTATTATTATGCATGTTGAAGCAATTCTTGATTTATGGTTATTATTTACTGAGGGATGTGCATCCATATTGACCAGTATGTCCAGCTAATCAACATTTTAAATTCAATATAGCCTATAAATCAATAGTCAATCAATGTCAAATTGTCAATACATTGCTTTCTATCTTGCTTAATTAGTGCAGTTGTTTAGAGTTTTTAACTACACTGAGACTAGATAATCAGTTTCTTGTTTTATAAATGTGACTTTGATTGGGAGTGCCATCATTCACGTGCATGTATTGTACAGTATGTCTGGTCTCCACATATTTCTGCTTGAAAAATGCGAGTTTCATTTCGTGCACGCGCATATGAACGCACGATAACACACGCGACGCGGTTATGTTTTCCGAGCTGCAGTAAACAAACACCGTTGCACTTTGTCGTTTATCAAAAACAAACGTAATACATTTTTTTATTTTACTCTCACTTTTGTCAGGCACAAAGTGATGCAAGAGATGCACTGCCTGCCCAGCTAGGTTAGCAAGACCGAAAAACATCAAACTTTGCTGACATCAAACTTAGAGAGGAGAGAACACAAGTTCACCTGATTGTTGTTCCCGCAATTCACTCTCATGGGTTTTTTCTTCTTCATCTTTTCGTGACCAGAAGGATAGTTTCGCTTCATTTTGTCATGGATGTTGTACACATTAATTGACACGCTATGACACGAGATGGAGGCGGGGCCTTAAGTAATTTGTGGGGTCTTACGCACCGGTCGCGTGCAGCGCTGCAGCCACGTAAACAGTTTGCCCTTCCCTTACTGACTTTCACTTTCGGTGCACGAATGGAAGTGAATGAGGCTTTGCGATTTAAAAAATAAAAATAAAAAATGTATCTAGGCCTATGTGAAATTCTGCAGCCATTGTACGATTTTATAATTTTTTTCTCGGAAGGGCAACCTGAGTCGAGAAGGGCATATGGGCAGTTGCCCGGGCAACCTGAGCAACCCCCCTGTGCACGTCCCTGATGCCCACCTCTAATCAGTGTTGGGAGTAACGCGTTACAAAAGTAATGCATTACAGTAACATATTACGTTTTGCTGTAACGCAGTAGTGTAAGGCATTACTAATCAATTTTCAGTAATATTTTACTCGGTACATGTTCGGTAAGGCTTGCGTTACAACAGACCTTTAGTTTTAATTGTAAAAAAAAAAAAAAAAAAAAAAAACAGTAAGACCGCCAGACATTAACGAATGAAAGATGCAAGTAGGCTAAATTACCTGTTCGTGGTCAGTCAATAGCCGCGTGTGGTGTCCAAGTCTGTAAATAAAGACTAAATGAATCAAAAAAAAAAAAATCAAATGTCTGATATATTTGATTAGCGATTTATTTTTTACAGGAGTGCCGTGAGGTATGATTTCGGCCTCTGTGCTCACGCTGGCCAGAGGAAAAGCGGCTAATGGTGAAGATGGCATGAAGAAGACTACATTCGCGAGATGGACGTATGCGCATTAGGCTATTCGTTCTGTGTTTTCTTTCTAGACAGTTAGGCTATGTTTATGTGGTATTTTTCATGTTTTCATCACGCAATCATGTTTTTGATGCCGTGGTGACGCGTTCATGTAAGGGCGGCGGCGCTGCCGATAAAGCACCTAAAAGCTGTCATAAAGAACCGGCAAAAGCAATGATTATGAATATGTCAAATATAGCAAGGAGACATGTTGATTGTTTATTAATAAAGTCAAGATGAAGTTGACGATGGTGACTCGCGATCTTCGCAGTAGGCTAGTTAATGCACCAGAGAGAAATGCACATTTCATTTCATAAGCAGAGAGCCGTCTGTTTTCTTTTGAATTTTGAATTCTTCTGTTTACAAGTAGACATTTCAATATAGATATATTTTTCAGGTCCGTACAATTAATACAAAACGAAATTCACTTTAAAGAAAGGCTTTGTGTCTTCTGTGTAAGGTGTCTGTGAAAGTTTTAAAGCAGTCTTTTAGTGCCGCTTCAGAGCGGTCGCGTCCGTAACGGAGAACTGTCACGTCTGTAACATTGTTTTTTCCTCATAAATGCGAACACATAAAATAAAATGAATATTTTATGTTCTGTGGAGAGCCAACCCTTCCTCATTAGATTTGCGCAGTGTAATTCCCAGAATTACAACAAAAAAAATCGTTGCCTCCTAAAAGTTAAAGATTTTTTTTTGTCACACATGACTGTCGATTTCCCTAATATTAAATATAAAACGCATGTGTAGACTGATATTTTTCTAATGTCTGGACTCCTTTCTGGGAGGAGCCTATGGATAAACAGACGTTTCAATATTTTGGTATTAATGCATTTTCTGAGAATTTATATAATTATATAAGTTTTGACTGCAAGTCTGCAAATGTCATGTCCATAACGCTGGAATTCCCAAATTTTAAATAATTTATCCTCAACTAGTTTTGTGGTGTAGGTCTACATATTTAATAATGTTAAGTTAACTTCAAATAATACTAATAGTAATTTAAAGATGTGGTAGCATTTGATCTGGACGGTATGGATAACGCTGGGAGTTGGAAGGGGTGTGTCGCCATTCTGCAGGTTCGTGGATCTGAGTGTCGCGATTTCGGTTTCATATCGCATATCGTTACAGCCCTAGTCATTTTAGAATGTTAAGTTCTACTTCTGTATAGTTATTTTGGTGAAAGTAACTCAAAAGTAATACAGGAGTAATGTAACGCATTGCAATTCTGAGACAGTAATATTGTAAGGTAATGAATTACTTTTAAATAACAGTAACAAGTAATATATAATGTATTACAGTTTGGAAGTAACTTGCACAACACTGCCTCTAATATTTATATATATAAAAGGGAATAGGCTCTTCTATGAAAAACTTTTCTTTTTTTTTTCAGAGCTTTATTAAATTCCTTCTTGGCCCTTAAAACCTTTGTTAAGTTACATACTATAAGTGTAAAATCGAGTGTTTTGATCATAGTTCTCTTATGTATTCATTATAATTCATAGTTTCATATACAGCAAATTATGACTGATGGATTTTGGGAGAATACAACCCACTGCTTACACTGTTTTAAATAAATTATATCTTCGTTCTGAGCTGTGTGTTTATAGATATGAAAAAAGTATCAGAAGGAGTCATTTATGTGTTTTATGTTCTGTTTGAGGATACAACTTGTTAAAAGTAATTTGTTTCTAATGTATTATTTCTCACAGGAGCTCTTAGTTTCTCTGTAAAAAAGACGAAGCGGGGTTATGGCGGTACTCTAAAGCTCCTCAACACAACAGACCATGTGACCGATACAGAGACCAACCATGTTTCTAGGGAATCTCACGTCATCTAGAGAGCATAACACAATCATTCAGCTCCCATACACTGTTCACATGAATTATTGCATTCTGTTTGTGATTACTATGGAGACCAAAAAAAATAAATAAAAAAATCTAATAAACTGTCAGTCCCTGAACATTCAATTCAATTCAATTCAAATTTATTTGTATAGCGCTTTTCACAATACACATTGTCTCAAAGCAGCTTTACAGAAAGTGCATTTCGGAAATGTGCATAGAAAAATACAGTTAGTTAATCATGTATTAATTTATGGCATAACATATCGCCGGCTTTGAGTCGTCTCTTCACAGGCGTCGAGTCGTCTCTTCACAGGCGTTGGGGCATCTGAAGTCTCCGTGAGAGGCTGGATACAAACTGGAGCTGACGAACGCTATTTACCTCGGGACTAGCGTCCCGAGATAACAGCAGAAAGGCAGATGGGAAATAATTAGCATAGCTGATGTTCATAATGTTAATGCATTCGAACTGATTCAGCAGTAGTATTAAAGGTTAAGCATTAAGTGAATGCTTGGTTAAAGAGATGCGTCTTTAATCTAGTTTTATACTGGGACAGCGAGTCTGAGTCTCGAACAATATCAGGAAGGCTATTCCAGAGTTTAGGAGCTAAATGCGAGAACGCCCTCCCTCCTTTAGTGGACTTAGATATCCTAGGAATGACCAGAAGCCTCGAATTTAGTGATCTTAAAGAGCGCGATGGATTGTATGGCGATAGAAGGTCTGTTAAATACACAGGAGCTAAACCATTTAGGGCTTTATAGGTCAGTAGGAATACTTTGTAATTGATACGTAACTTAATAGGTAACCAGTGTAGAGATGATAAAATAGGTGTTATATGATCATATTTTCTTGATCTAGTAAGAACTCTAGCGGCTGCATTTTGCACTAACTGTAGCTTGTTTATTGAGGATGCAGGACAACCAGCTAATAAAGCATTACAGTAATCTATTCTCGATGTCATGAATGCATGAACTAGCTTTTCTGCATCAGAAACAGATAGCATGTTACGTAGCTTAGCAATGTTTCTAAGGTGGAAAAAGGCTGTTCTTGTAATATATGAAATATGATTTTCGAAAGACAAGTTGCGGTCTAGTATAACACCCAGGTCTTTTACTGTAGTGGATAAAGTAACAGGACATCCTTCTAAATTAAAGTTGTATTGTAAGGGATTTTGTGGGTAGTTTTTACGACCAATAAGTAGTACCTCCGTTTTATCTGAATTTAATAGCAGGAAATTACACGTCATCCAGCATTTTATATCATTTAGACACTCTGTCAATTTAGATAAGTTAGTGTTTTCATCTGGTCGTGATGAGATATATAATTGAGTGTCATCAGCATAACAGTGGAAATTAATTCCATGTTTTCTTATAATATTACCAAGTGGCAGCATGTATATTGAGAATAGCAGAGGGCCTAACACCGATCCTTGCGGCACTCCTTAGTCTACTGGCGTTATCTTAGATTTTTCCCCATTTAAACAGACAAAATGGTAACGGTCTGATAAGTACGATCTAAACCAGCTTAATGCCTGTCCCTGAACACCAGTGTAGTTTTGTAGTCGATCCAAGAGTATTTTATGATCGATAGTGTCGAATGCAGCGCTAAGATCGAGTAGAACTAGTATTGAGATACAGCCTTGGTCAGAAGCTAAAAGTAAATCATTTGTTATTTTAACTAGCGCAGTTTCTGTGCTATGATGCGGTCTGAATCCCGACTGGAATTTTTCATAGATATCATTTTCTTGCAAGAAAGAGCACAATTGAGCGGACACAACTTTTTCTAGTATTTTAGACATAAATGGAAGATTTGAGATGGGTCTGTAATTTGCTAGGTTATTTGGATCAAATTGCGGTTTCTTAATGAGAGGTTGTATTACTGCCAGCTTGAATATTTTTTGGAACATGACCTAAAGATAAAGACGAGTTAATAATATTAAGAAGAGGCTCTTCCACTACAGGTAACACTTCTTTCAGTAGTTTAGTGGGTATTGGATCTAATAAACATGTTGTTGGTTTAGATGCAATGATAATTTTATTTAGCTCTTCCTGTCCTATAGTTGTAAAGCGGTGTAATTGTTCTAGAGGGGCCATAATTGAGGCTGAATCATAAGACATCATAGAGGATTGTATATTTACAATTGTGTTTCGGATGCTTTCTATTTTCTCATTGAAGTAATTCATAAAATCATTACTACTATATTGTAACGGAATATTTTGCTCTGGTGATGTTTGTTTATTTGTTAGTCTAGCCACGGTGTTGAATAAAAACCTTGGATTATTTTGGTTATTTTCTATTAGTTTGCGGAGATGCTCAGCCCTGGCTGCTTTTAGAGCCTTTTTATAACGTGACATACTGTCTTTCCACGCGATTCTAAAGACCTCTAAATTAGTTTGTTTCCATTTACGCTCTAAGTTACGAGTTTCTCTCTTGATTGCATGCGTAGCACTGTTGTACCATGGTGCTTTAGTTTTCTCTCTAACCTTTTTTAATCTAATTGGTGCAACAATATCTAGTGTACTAGAGAACATGGTGCTCAAACCATGTTCATTTCCTCTAGTTCATCTGTTTGTTTGGGTGCACTGCGCAGCTGAGATAGATCAGGTAAGCTATTTGAGAATCTATCTATAGTGGTTGGAAGGATTGTTCTGCCTGGTCGATAACGTGGCGCAACTTGACAAATTTCAGCAGTACGTATTACGCAAGATACCATGTAATGATCAGTGAGATCATCACTTTGTGGTATAATATTTATATCAGTTGGATTGGTTCCATATGATAAAATTAAATCTAGTGTATGATTTAGACGATGAGTGGGACCACTGACGTTTTGCGTGACCCCAAAGGAGTTTAATAAATCTGTAGACGCAGTCCCTAACGCATCATTTGTATTATCTACGTGTATGTTAAAGTCTCCAACAATTATTGCTTTATCGACATTGACCAATAGATCTGAGAGAAAGTATGCAAACTCTTTTAGGAAGTCAGCATAGGGCCCTGGAGGTCTATATAGGGTAGCCAAGGCTAGAGATAATATGGATTTGTTTCTTAAATCTAAGAGCGTAACATTTAGCACAAGTACTTCAAACGAATTAAACCTGTGACCTGTTTTCTGAGTAACATTAAGAATATCTCTATAGATTGTTGCAACACCGCCGCCACGACCGATCAGACGGGGCTCATGCTTATAACAGTATCCTGGTGGAGTAGACTCATTTAGACCGAAATAATCATTTGGTTTAAGCCAGGTTTCAGTAAGGCAAAGTACATCGAAACTATTATCTGTGACCATTTCATTTACAATAACCGCCTTAGGTGTGAGCGATCTAATGTTTAGAAGACCTAGCTTTAGAAATTGTTTTTGTTCACTGATATTTAGATGGTTTAATTACAATAAGATTTTTGCTAGATCCTACACTAGATTTATTGTTTGGCCTCACTAAGCGAGGAATAGACACAGTTTCTATATAATGTTCTACACTACTTATATCAATTAAGTTGGGACAGCAAAGACTGTGATTTGGACTTTGACTTACTAGTCATATGGTGTGTAACGTCTTGGAGATGTTGTCCGACAGAACAGCCGCTCCGATTCTGCTGGGGTGCAGGCCATCAGCGCGGTAGAGCCTAGGTCGCTCCCAGAACAGATTCCAATTATTTACAAAGAGCAGTTTCTGTTCATTACACCATGACATTAACCATTCATTTAGAGCAAATAATCTACTGAACCTTTCTTGTCCTAGTCGGTACGTGGGAAGCGGTCCAGACACGATGATCGTTGCTTCAGGCGATGTGCTGCGAACCGTCACGATCAGGCTTCTGTAGTCCTTCTTCAGAACCTCCGTCTGCCGCAGCCTGATGTCGTTCGTCCCCGCGTGTAGCACCACAGCTCCGACGTGCTCGTCACCGTTCAGGATCTCGGGAATCTGTGCAGCGACATCAAGAACACAAGCACCAGGAAAGCAGTGAGTGCGCACCTTACGCTTACCTGAGGTAGCACGGGCATGACGGACCATGGAAGTGCCGATGATCACGGCGGCGTCACGTTCCGGCTCGCGAAGAGGGGAGAAGCGGTTCCGGGTGGAGATCTCGAAGACCGGGAGGGCCGGGGAAGTCCTTGGTCTGGTCCTGGCTCGTGTCTTCCGCTGTGGGATCACCCAGGGTCCATGGTGTTGCCTCGGTGCCGGAGTGAATGAAGGCAGAGATGATCGCGTCCTCCTGGGCAGAGAAACGCACGGAGTAGACGAAGTCGGAGTCAAAAAGTTACTAACCACTGACTTGTGAGCATCGGCGCGTGATGTTTCAAGCGCTGATCGCCGATCTCGCAGCTCGGCTTGCTTCACCAGCAGAACACGGATCTGCTTCTCCACCGACTCCAGCTCCAATCGTACCGAAAACAGCTCGAATGTGTCCTCACCTGCACTCAGAGGTAACGTTAGACACACATCCGATATGTTCGCCATTATAACAGATGAACAGTAAATTAGTAGTGATACTACCAATATCACTACTAATTTAGGACTGAAATGATGGATATAACCCGTATCCTTTCAGTGAAACGGGTGTAAAATGAGAGGGTCGATAGGCGCGAGGCCACGCGTGAAATGCTAGCGGGCTAAAGGCTAGTAGCCGAGATTCGGCAAGTTGGATCTAAGTAGCGATATCAAAGCAATCCGATTGTTTTTTTATAAGGAATAGTGTCGAGGATAAGTTCACATGATATAAAAATAGAAAGTGCTTGTTTATAAATGAGTGGTAAAGAAGAAAATCAGGGATTAATGAATCAATTCGACGGAGCTCCAAACACAAACACAAACATAAACAACTTTCTATTTTTTAATAATTTGTATTATATTATTTGCATTATTCTTTGGTTATATATTATGGTTCTAGCTATTTATTATCTCTGTAGTACAGCATAGATGCAATGTTCTCTGTATAAACTCTGCACTGCTGTTACTAAAATAAACAGGTTTACAAGGCTACAAGATTGTATTTTAAGTAAAAGTTTAGTAAAAAAATGTTTTAATTGTTTACTCGCCCTCATGTCATTTCAAAGATATTGATATTCAGACAAAATATCAGGGAAATGAGATTTGGATCTCTAATAGGGTAAATAGCATGCTTCTGAAAAGGGAAGTACTAGTAAGGCTGCATATCTCGGCTACCACGACATCAAGCGCTTGCGAAGGCCGTCTCAATTTGAAGGATCATTGAAAGTCAGCCTTCATTTTGCGTCCTTCTTTCAGCTCATTTTGAAGGATGCATCAAGTGTATCCTTCGCCTCCTCTTATCACCCACAACATTCCAATGGTCCTTTTTCACAGACTGTAATGACAAGTTTTAACGGTCATCAGCACTGTAATTCCTGCAAAGTTTTATAAAATATAAAAGTCGAGTCAGTTCACTAGTGTAATAGTGCAGCGCTTCTGTGTTGTACGTCACACACATCACACACATGACCAGCGTCGGCCAATAGTGAGCCTACGTGTGACGTAGGCGCTATCACACCACATTAACTGACTAGAGGCCCACAGAGAAGGAAATGAATAGTTGAAATAAAGTCGTTATTTTTGTTTGTTTTTGCGCACAAAAAGTATTTTCTTCGCTTGATAAACTTAAGATTGAGCCACTGTAGTCATTTGGACTATTTTAACGATGCCTTTAATAACTTTTCGGGGCTGGCAAGTTTCAATCCCTTACAAGCCTATGGAGGAGTCAGACAGCTCTCAGATTTAATCAAAAATATCTTAATTCCTGTGTCCCGAAGATGAATTTACGGGGCTGGAACAACATGAGTAATTACTAACAAAATTTTTATTTTTGGGTGAACTATCCCTTTAAATGTATTATAACACTATACAATGTAAAAAAAAAATGAACGTAAAATCAACAGTAACTTACTGGCAACAAGTAGCCAGCAAAGCTTCTTTATTTTATACCACAGTAAAAATACTGTAAAACTAACGTCTCGTGTTACGACTGTAACCCTTGTTCCCTGAGAAAGGGAACGAGAACTGCGTCGAATGACACTTTGGGGGAACGCCCCTCAGCGTAGCGCCTATGGAGCATGAATGAAACTAAGCCAATCGTGACTGGTGTTGCATCATGACGTAACGTGTGACGGCACAAGCGGAAGCTACAAAGGGACGCCGGCACACAACAGAGTTAGCTTCTGTGATGAAGCAAGCGCTCCCAGGCAGGGGAAGCCGTGGCGAAGGGACGCAGTTCTCGTTCCTTTTCTCAGGGAATAAGGGTTACAGTCGTAACCCGAGACGTTCCCTTTCGAGGGAACTCGAACTGCATCGAATGACACTTTGGGGGAACGAATACCCAGTGCGAGTGCCTGTCCTAGTCAAGTCAAGTCATCCTCATTTATATAGCGCTTTTAACAATGTAGATTGTTTCAAAGCAGCTTTACAGAGATAAACATATAATTTAAGGTAACAGAGATTGGTTTGGTTTCATAGTGGTTCTTGAAAAATGTTTTTTCCAGCTAAAGTTAGTTTTGATTGATTCACTTCCGTCTAAATTATCATTTTTTATTAAATTAGGGGCCGCTAAGACGACACCGTTCTCTCTAAAACAAAATTAGCGTAGATGCCATTCTTCTTATGATGTAACGAGTACATCATTATTTAATGGAAGTGTTCCCAGTTCCGGCTGACCTAATCTAAGCAGCCTAATATTGAATTATAGAAGTCTATAGAGTGTTATGTGAATGCTAGGTCAAAGAGATGTGTTTTTAGTCTAGCTTTGAACTGACAGACTGTGTCTGCTTCCCGGACAATGTTAGGAAGATTGTTCCAAAGTTTTGGTGCTAAATAGGAAAAGGATCTACCACCAGCAGTCGATTTAGATATTCTAGGTATTATCAACTGGCCAGAACTTTGAGATCGGAATAGATGTGAAGGGCTATAATATAATAAAGAGCTCGCTCAAGTACTGGGAGCTAAACCATTTAGTGCTTTGTAAGTAATCAGCAATATTTTAAAATGTATACGATGTTTAATAGGGAGCCAATGCAGTGTTGACAGAACCGGGCTAATATGGTCGTACTTCCTGGTTCTGGTAAGAACTCTAGCGGCTGCGTTTTGAACTAGCTGTAGTTTGTTTATTAAGCGTGCAGGGCAACCACCCAGTAGAGCATTACAATAATCTAGCCTTGATGTCATGAACGCATGAACTAGTTGTTCCGCATTTGTCAATGAGAGCATATGACGTAATTTAGATATATTTCTAAGATGCAAAAATGCGGTTTTACAGATACTAGACACGTGACTTTCAAATGAAAGATTGGTATCAAAGAGCACACCCATGTTCCTAACTGACAACGAAGACTTAACAGAGCAGCCATCAAGTGTTAGACGGTATTCTAGGTTATTACGTGTGGAAGTTTTTTGTCCAATCATTAGAATCTCTGTTTTTTCAGAATTTAGTAGTAGGAAATTACTAATCATCCAATTTTTTATATAAACTATGCATTTCGATAATTTTGTGAATTGGTGACTTTCGTTAGGTTTGGAAGAAATATAGAGCTGAGTATCTTCAGCATAACAGTGAAAGCTAATCCCATGTTTCCCTAATGATATCTCCTAAATGTAGCATGTACAGAGTGAAAAGCAACGGTCCGATAACTGAGCCTTGTGGTACGCCATACTGAACTTGTGATCGATAAGACATCTCTTCATTTACTGCTACAAACTGATAGTGGTCAGTTAAATGTGATTTAAACCATGCTAGTGCAATTCCACTAATGCCAACATAGTTGTCTAGTCTATTTAAGAGAATGTTGTGGTCAATGGTATCAAATGCAGCACTAAGATCAAGTAACACTAATAGAGAGATACAAACACGATCGGATGACGAGAGCAAATCATTTGTGACTCTAATGAGAGCTGTCTCAGTGCTATGTTGCGGTCTAAATCCTGACTGGAAATCCTCGCAGATATCATTTCCTTCAAGAAAGGAACACAGTTGTGAGGATACTGCTTTTTCTAGTATCTTTGACAGAAAAGGTAGATTTGAGATCGGCCTGTAATTGACTAATTCTGTAGGATCAAGTTGCGTTTTTTTAACAAGTGGTTTAATCATTGCCAGCTTAAAGGTTTTTGGTACGTATCCTAGAGACAAAGACGAATTAATGATGTTAAGAAGAGGATCTATGACTTCTGGAAGCATCTCTTTCAGTAGTTTAGTCGGTATAGGGTCTAACATACATGTTGTCGATTTAGATGAATTAACGAGTTTGCAAAATTCTTCCTCTCCTATGGCAATGAATGAATCAAATTTTACCTCAGGGAGACTATAATGCACTCCCTGATGCGATGCTGTAGTAGACGGTTGCATAGTTATAATTTTGTCCCTAATATTATCAATCTTATAAGTGAAGAAGTTCATAAAGTCATTACTGCTGTGTTTCTTGGAAACTTCTGGGCTTGAAGCTTTCTGTAGCCACTTTTTCAAATAAATACCTAGGATTATGTTTATTTTCTTCTAATAGGGTTGAAAAATAAGCAGATCTAGCAGCTTTTAAAGCCTCTCTGTAAGCAATCGAGCTCTCCTTCCATGAAATCCGAAATACCTCTAGTTTTGTTTTCTTCCAGTTGCGCTCCATTTTTCTGGCTGCTCTCTTAAGGGCCTGGGTGTGCTCGTTGTACCACGGCGTTGGACTATTTTCCTTAATCTTCTTTAAGCGCAACGGAGCAACTGTGTCTAAAGTGCTGGAAAGGAGAGAGTTAAAAGTTTCCGTTGCAATATCAAGTTCTTCTAAGCTATCTGGGATGCTGAGAGGATGAAACTGATTAGGAAGATTATTGATAAAGCAATCTTTAGTGGCAGAAGTGATAGGTCTAACATACTTGTAACACGGAGTTGGCTTTGCAGCCTTAGTTAAATGAAGTTTACACGAGACTAGATAATGATCTGAGATGTCGTCGCTCTGCTGCAGAATTTCAACAGCATCAACATTGATTCCATGTGATAATATTAGATCTAGAGTATGATTACGACAATGAGTAGGTCCTGACACGTGTTGTCTAACTCCAATAGAGTTAAGAATGTCTTTAAATGCCAATCCCAATGCATCTTTTTCATTATCTACATGTATATTAAAATCACCAACAATTAGGACTTTATCTGCAGTCAATACTAATTCTGATAGAAAGTCAGCAAATTCTTTGATAAAATCTTTATGGTGTCCTGGTGGCCTGTATACAGTTGCCAGCAGAATTCTCAAACTTGATTTATCGTTTACATTATATATTTTTACATTAAGCACCAACACTTCAAAAGAAGTATATTTAAAACTAGATTTTTTAGTGGTTTTGAAAATATTACTATAAATTACAGCAACACCTCCCCCTTTGCCTTTCAGGCGAGGTTAATGTTTATAACAGTAATCATGGGGGGTGGACTCATTTAAAGTAATGTAATCGTCTGGTTTTAGCCAGGTTTCTGTCATACACAGCACATCTAGGTTATAATCTGAAATCATTTAATTAACTATGAGCTCCTTTGAAGTAAGGGATCGGATATTCAGCAACCCAAGCTTTATCGTTTGTTCATCTGTATTATATCTATTTTTTATTTGTTGAATATCAATTAAATTTTTAACCTTAGATCGGTTTGGAAGTTTTTTGGATTTCCAAATTCAGGGAACAGACACAGTCTCTATATGATGATATCTAGGTGAAAGAGGCTCTATGTGATGATCTGACCTTGGTGACGCGAGGCCGCTAGCAGACGGTCGGTTTAGCCAGTTCGTCTACTTCCTGACCTGAGCCCCAGATTTTCATCTTTTGTCTCTAAGACTATGAGCCAAATTACTAGAGAGAAGAGCAGCACCATCCCAGGAGGGATGAATACCATCTCTTTTCAACAGGCCAGGTTTGCCCCAAAAACTTTTCCAATTGTCTATGAATTCTATATTATTTTGCGGACACCACTTAGACAGCCAGCCATTGAGTGATGACAATCTACTAACTATCTCATCACTCCTTCGAACAGGAAGGGGGCCAGAGTAAATTACAGTGCCTGACATCGTACTTGCGAGTTCAAACACCTCTTTAATATTAATTTTGGTGATCTCCGACTGGCGAAGTCGAACATCATTAGTGCCGACGTGAATAACAATCTTAGAGAATTTACGATTAGCATTAGCCAGCACTTTTAAATTTGCTTTGATTGTCAGGCGCTCTGGCTCCCGGCAAACATGTGACTATGTTGGCTGGTGTCCCTATTTTCACGTTCCGTGTAATAGAATCACCAATTACCAGGGCACAATCAACAGAATTCTCAGTGGGTGTTTCACTGAGTGGGGCAAATCCACCTGGGCTTTTTATGAACTCAGAGGCGCGGGCGCGCGAGAGAAAAATAAATAAATAACTGAGCGCACGGGTGGCGCGTTAACAGGCTAGCGAGTTACTAGCGTGTTGTGCTAACAATAACGGAAGCTAGCGATGTCAGGTTAATCTGAGATGTTGTCTAAGCTGTATTTAGTAGTATAAACAACTAGAAATGGTAGTAAATGATGGTTCAAAACAGAAAGAAATACAAAGCTAATACGAGGCTTAGACGGAGCTTACAGCCTCGAAGCAAACAAAACACAGCAGGCAACTAGGCAGACAGGAGCAATCGATCAGGGAGCAGAGCACACTTCCTAGTGTGAAGCTGCTCACAGGCACACTTTCACGAGAGCACAAGAGTGCCAGGTGTAGATGGAATGTCCAGACTAGAGTTCTCAATGGGCCTGAAAATTACAACCCGACCCGACCCGGGCCGTGGCTTTTATAGCCCGGACCCGATGTAACCCGACACATCAACATGAATTATGGCGGCCCGTGGCCCGACGCCGATTTTCTTATTATTTCTCCAGGCTAAAGGCGTGCATGCAGCGGCGTCAGGTCTGCCCCCGCGATGCACGTTGCACGCAGCAGCCAGACTTTCTTTTACGGTGAACAGCAGCGATGATTAATAAATGGGTTTTTTTCACTGAGCGGAAAAAATTAAGCCCGAGGTCCGATCCGACCAGAGTCATTTGCTTATATTTTCGACCCGAACCCGGCCCGAACCCGCGGGTCCCGTCGGGTTTGTCGGGCCGACCCGGCCCGTTGAGAACTCTAGTCCAGACTATAAAACCTAAAAAAGGTATGAGGGGTGGCCCATCCTGCTGCATCGCAGACTTCCTGAATCGGGGCCACTGAGAGGAAGGCTCTAGAGGACGCCATGCCTCTGGTTGAATGAGCCCTCACGGCCAAAGGTGAAGGCAAATTGCACACCTGGTAGGCCATAGAAATAGCTTGGACAATCCAGTTGCTGATGGTCTAATTGGAAGCGGGAAGCCCCTTTTTGGGTGACCCCGAAACACACCAGCAACTGGTCTGACTTCCGCCATGAAGACGACCTCTGGATATATAATTTAAGAGCTCTGACAGGGCAGAACAGATGAAGTCTCTCCTCATCCGCCGTCATGTAAGGTGGAGGATAAAAAGCCTGATGAACCGTAGGCCGTGCCACATTAGATGGCATCTTCAGCAAATAGCGCAGCCTGGGATGTAAGATGGCTTTAATTTTTTGTATTTATTTTTTATTTAACATTTATTAACCAGGTGAAGTCTCATTGAGATTAAAAGCTCTTTTACAAGAGAGACCTGGCCAAGACGCTGCATACAAGAACATAAATAACAGCTTCCAACATATAAAAGACATCAAGTACACATACATATCATAAGCCCCTGTGTTAAATAAGGCATAATACAACTTTATAAACAGTTACACTGACCAATGTTCACATGCTACACATCCCTCAGATTTGACAAACTGTCTATAAGAAATAAAGGTAGTCAGTTTCAACAAATTCTGAAGAAGTTTCCAAGCAGAAGGTGCTGCACACATAAAGGCTTTTTAACCTAATTCTGCTTTGACACGGGGGACCAACAAGTGTAGGACGTCCTTTGAACGTAATTCATAATGGCCGTGAGTCCTTATTAAAAAAGGATAAGTACTTACTCAGATAAGTAGGAGCTAGTCCAAGAAGTGTCTTATAGATGAAACATAGCCAGTGAGTATACATTATTGCATAAAGAGAGGGCCATTTAGCTTTATAGTAAAGGATACAATGATGTGTCCTATAATTACAACCAGTGAAAAAATGCAATGCACAGTGATACTATCAGGTTGTGTGCAGGTAGCTGAAGACGAGGACACTGGATCTGCAATATAGTTGATTTATTTACAAAATTAACTTCTATAAACATACAAGAACAAAATAAAACTCCAGGACTTCAGAGACACAACCATACACGGACGACGACCAACAAACACTGAGGGAAAACACAGGGCTTAAAAGAACTGGGACTAATGGGATAATTAACTGAACACAGGTGAAGAAGCTAAACACAAACGAGGAGCGGGAAAACTAACAGGACTGAACCAAAATCACAAAGACAGGGGGAAAACAAGGTCACAGAACATAACTAAACACATAGAGAACATGACAGAACCTCCCCCTCCCCGAAGGCGCATCCTCGCGCCGTATAACATCCAAAGGGGTGGGCGCCCTGGAGGCTGATGAGGGCGTGGTGGTACAGGAACAGGAAGCCTCCAGGGCGGAGCTGGTAGCTCGGGGAACCGGGGTGGAACCGGTTGTGGACGTGGCCATGGCGGAGCAGGCTGTGGGCGTGGCCAGGGCGGAGCAGGCTGTCGGCGTGGCCAGGGCGGAGCTGTCGGACCCTCGGGCGTCCAGGGTGGAGCTGTCGGACCCTCGGGCGTCCATGGCGGAGCTGTCGGACCCTCGGGCGTCCATGGCGGAGATGTCGGACCCTCGGGCGTCCATGGCGGAGCTGACCCTTCGGGTGGCCATGGCGGAGCTGACCCTTTGGGTGGCCATGGCGGTGAGGACCCTTCGGGTGGCCATGGCGGTGAGGACCCTTCGGGTGGCCATGGCGGTGAGGACCCTTCGGGTGGCCATGGCGGTGAGGACCCTTCGGGTGGCCAAGGCGGTGAGGACCCTTCGGGTGGCCAAGGCGGCGAGGACCCTTCGGGTGGCCATGGCGGCGAGGACCCTACGGGTGGCCATGGCGGCGAGGACCCTTCGGGTGGGCGCCCCCCCAAAATTTTAATGGGGAAATTGACAGGAAAGGGGGGTTCTGGTGCAGGATCAACGGGCTCTGGCGCAGGATCAACGGGCTCTGGCGCAGGATCAACGGGCTCTGGCGCAGGATCAACGGGCTCTGGCGCAGGATCAACGGGCTCTGGCGCAGGATCAACGGGCTCTGGCGCAGGATCAACGGGCTCAGCACATCATGGGACTCGGAACTGGACCGGACCAGCACATCATGGGACTCGGAACTGAACGGGACCAGCACATCATGGGACTCGGAACTGGACGGGACCAGCGGTGATGAGGGCTTGGTGCTGGATGGAACCAGCGGCGAAGAGGACTTGGTGCTGGACGGAACCAGCGGCGAAGAGGGCTTGGTGCTGGACGGAACCAGCGGCGAAGAGGGCTTGGTGCTGGACGGAACCAGCGGCGAAGAGGGCTTGGTGCTGGACGGAACCAGCGGCGAAGAGGGCTTGGTGCTGGACGGAACCAGCGGCGAAGAGGGCTTGGTGCTGGACGGAACCAGCGGCGAAGAGGGCTTGGTGCTGGACGGAACCAGCGGCGAAGAGGGCTTGGTGCTGGACGGAACCAGCGGCGAAGAGGGCTTGGTGCTGGACGGAACCAGCGGCGACGAGGGCTCTTCAGAACCATGGATGAGGATGGATTGCATGGCGAAGATGGTTGGAGCCATCACCAGGGTGATGGTGATGCGGAGACCTCTCTCCATCAGGATCCTGATGAGGTAATCCATCAGGTCATGGCCAGCCAAATCCATCAAGTCTTGGTTGGTCGTTCTGTCAGGTTGTGTGCAGGTAGCTGAAGACGAGGACACTGGATCTGCGATATAGTTGATTTATTTACAAAATTAACTTCTATAAACATACAAAAACAAAATAAAACTCCAGGACTTCAGAGACACAACCATACACGGACGACGACCAACAAACACTGAGGGAAAACACAGGGCTTAAAAGAACTGGGACTAATGGGATAATTAACTGAACACAGGTGAAGAAACTGAACACAAACGAGGAGTGGGAAAACTAACAGGACTGAACCAAAATCACAAAGACAGGGGGAAAACAAGATCACAGAACATAACTAAACACATTGAGAAAGTGACAGATACACAACATCCAGTTTATTTAAACATTGGGCAGAAGCATTCATATATATCAGATCACCATAATCTAATATAGGAAGAAAAGTGGCCATCACCAGGTATTCTCTAGCACGAATGGATAAGCATGATTTTGATCTGTAGAGAAAGCCAAGCTTTATCTTGAGCTTAGAAACCAGATTGCTAACATGGGTTCTGAAACACAGTTTAAAATCAATAATTATACCCAAATATTTATAGCTGTTAACTCAATTTAATTTCCTTCAGAAGTTGAGATGGTTGAAGAAGAAACTGGAAGTTGTCTTGAGTTTGTGAATACCATTACTTTGGACTTTTCTACATTTAAAACCAATTTAAGCTGTTTTAAACGGTTCTGAACAGTATTGAAAGCAGACTGCAAAAGACCAAGGGCTTGTGCAGTAGATGATGCAGTACAGTAAATAACAGTGTCATCAGTATAACAATGATACATAGCATTTAATAGATTATCACAAAGTTTATTTATATAAATTGAGAATAATATGGGTCCCAGTACTGAGCCTTGAGGAACCCCCTTGGAAATGGGCAAAAAGGAAGAGAAAGAGGCAGCCATCTGCACACTTTGGGTTCTACCTGACAGATAATTTGCAAACCAGTCTAATGAATGCTTAGACAGGCCAATGCTCACTAGACTATTTACAAGAATGCAGTGATCAACTGTATTAAAAGCTTTTGAAAGATCTATGAACAGTGTGTGGTGGGACGTACTGCTGCGTCCAATTAACCTAATGCGTTCGGGCATGAGTTCAATCATAACGATGCGGGACCATATAAAAAGGGTTTCGAGACACTGTTTACGTCTGGGTGTCGTCTGCGTGGTGCATCATTGCCCGTGTACCGCCCCTCCTGGTTCCTCATCCGTTCTCGCTTGGAGGTATGTGTTTGGCTCATTAGTTAAACAGAGATACGTGATTTCATGTAAACAACTATTCCGTTTTAGCTTTGAGGATAAATCGCAACTGTGGGCTGTTGGCAGTTGTTACTCTCCTTTGGCGTTCCTCATGGTGTGGTCTTGTGTGCGCATGACATGGACGCGCGACTGTTATGAAATCAATTTACGTAAAACTTTCACTTATGAGTGGCGCTCCTTTTTTTAGACGGCAAGTATATGTGGTATGTTTATATTTAAGGAGGAATAGACTGGTCAGTGAAACCTGCGGGGCAACACTGTTTGACGCTGCTGCTTTATACACTCGGATTCCTGCTGCTTTATACACTCGGATTCCTGCTGCTTTATACACTCGGATTCCTGCTGCTTTATACACTCGGATTCCTGCTGTTTTGTACGTCAGGACTTTTCCTGGCAATAACTTTTTCACATCAACACGTGCGCTCGATTTATGCGTCTTGTGTGACGCCTGCTCTACAGTACTCGTCCTTGTGATCGCTGGATTGTTTCTCCAACTAGTCTTTCAAATTGTGTGATTTGCTGTTTATATATATATATATTTTTTTTTTTTTGTGTATTTATTTATGAATGTTTTGGTTTACTTATGTCTGTTTATTACGTGTTTTCTTTTGTAGTTAATTGTCCTTGTTGTATGTTGAGACCAGTGCAGTAATTTCTGCTCTCATTACAGGAGCCGAGGCTTCAAGGCAGGCCACTAGTAGGCCCTCACGTGCTGTGGTGGAGGGTTTGTCACTGAGTGCTGTGTGTTCATGCTTGACCGTATTGGAGTGTGTGTGTGATACCTGTGCACAGTGTGGTAACAGTGATTATAGGGGCCTTGTGCTCACTAAAGTAGTGTACCTGCCATTGTTAAGCCTCGGCTTCCTCCTTGACTTCTTGAGTGTTGAGAGTGTTGCATGGTGACCCAGTTTTTTTAAAGTCCCTGTAAAGTCAAAATTAAGTATGTGTTCTGAGTTTGTCACACCACAGAATAATGTGTTATTAGCCACCCAGCCAAATTTGAATGATAAAAAAACCCGGCAAGTACATAAAATAAGCTATCAAAATCTTGAAAAAATGAGCAGTAGTCTCTGCTCTCAAACGCTGGGGGCGTGTCCGCTGGCTGCGCTGAAACCACGCCCACTCGCGGGAAAGCTGCCGTCGAGTGACTGTGGACTACCTACTATAATTACTGTATAACATAAGCACACCACACAAGGCAACTTACACTCATTGGTGGGCACGCACTGCCGATGATGGCACCAGTTGTCGGTGCGACGAGAGGATGAAGGCAGAGGCGGGAGATAGTCCATTCACCAGTAACGGCGGATTATCAGTGAATCCCAGTTGTCTCCAACAAAAGTTATAAAACTATCCCGTGTAAAATGATCACTACAGAGGCGAGTGTTAGCTGTGATCCTCAGCTCTCTATCAAGGTGGCTCTTCACAAAATTAATCCACCTTCTTGATGTGATCGTTTTTCGGAAATTTAAATAAGGACACCGATTTGTTTTGTACATGATCACATCCAGGTAGTACGCATTTCCGTGACGAAGACATAGCTAACTAGCAAACTGTAGGCTGTAGTAACTAATAATAGTACCGACAGTAACTCGCGATTGAGCGCCAAACTGATGCGAATGTGCTCTATTTATATTGTTAGGGGAGCGGCCAGCCTCAGGGGCTCCAGTGCGTCATCAAGTAGGGGCGTGTCCAGGAGCTCAGGGGCTCAAGTGCGTTATCGAGCCCCATTTTAGACCCGCCCAAAAAATCCGGAAAATAGCAATGGTGAAAAACTGGTTAACGGTCTAACTCCACAATTCAGAACTTCACAATTCACAGTCTTTGTAATATGTTTTAGCAATACATTTCTAACATTTATAATGTGGTTAGAATTTTTTTTAGAATTGCCTTTACAGGGACTTTAATGTTGTCTTAAGATTGTTGCTGACTATAATAAAATCTTTTGTATTTTTGTATCCACGTCTCTGGCCCTTCCTCGATAATAACGTTCCTGTGTGTCATTTTTGTGGGTTATTAAATTCATGAGTATTAATATTTCCCTGTTAAACAGGATGGCGTAGTCGTGCATATGTAGAGGTAGTCATAGAGCCCCTCTTCTTTAACGGCCCCCCGCTACAAGTGCAGCACATATTTTCCTGTTATCCAGTGCCCCAACAATATAATTTATCACTTTCAATGCCAAAGATATGGTGGTATGTTGTTTCCTAAACCCAGATTGAAAAGGGGATAAGATATCATTTATATTTAAAAGTTCCTTTAGCTCCTCACCAACCAAGCGTTCAAGAAGCTTGGCTTAAATACATAGCTTGGACTATAGTTGTTTAAAATAGAGGGATCGCCCCCTTTTAGTAGTGATGTAACATGGGCTGACTTCCATACTTTAGGGATGTAATTTTCAACAATTGTTAAATTAAAAATATAAGATAAAGGCTCTGCAATGAAGTCAGCTGCTAACTTTAGAAAGAAAGGATCTAAATTATCAGGACCAGCAGACTTTTTTGTGTCTAGTTCCTGAAGAGCTTTACGGACTTTAAAAACTGATAAAGGAGAAATATAAAATAGTTTGTCTGGAGGTAAACATGGGTCAGAGGGATGCTCCTGCGCGCTGGAACCAGAACAAGCAGGGCATAAGGATTCAAATAAGGATCCTGAAGAAATAAAATGCTCATTAAAGCAAGCTAATGTGGCAGAGCGGGTTAGACCCCGCCCTGTTATTTGTGGCTGTCACATGAGTGATAGATGTGGCAGCCTATCGGCCGCTGTCCCTGGCCTATTTAAAGACTGTTTATGCCACCTGGTGATGCGTCATTGTTATCTCCGCCCCTTGTTACAGGCGCGCCGCCATTCAATGCTGGCCGTGTTTGGTTGGCAGCACCGCGGTGATGTGCAGGCTGTTCCGTTCCCCCAGGTAGGCTATAGGTAAATGTTTGTAATGTAGACTTTTGCAGCTTGCGATAATCTACGTGCTCTTTCTTTCAGTTGGTTTGCTTTTATGTGTACGCTGCTGTGAGCAACCGCACGCTTATACAATTCTGTGATGATCAACTGGTATGTAAAATTGTTCTTTTAAAGTTTCAACTAATATTTAACTGAGCTAATCAACTGATGTCTGATGTTTTTAGCAGGATATTGATTCTTTTGAAGATGCTCGGTCTTAATCTGGACGTTGGGCTGATCGTTTTCTGCATAAAATCCATTTAGACTGCACTGCTGTCTTGCTGCTGTGTTTCTGTTTTTGTTGTATGTCTTCATCGCTACAACCATCGATCTGTTCACCGCTGCAGGTGCCGAAGTTGTGTACGTGGGCTCACCCTTCAGTCATCTTATTATTGGCTGCCTGTGTGTTAAGTTGTATGTGTCTTTACTTTGTTTTTGGTTAGTTTGGATGTTGATTATTGTGCAATGTGTTAAGTTGCAACTTTGTTGCCCTGTGATTTGTGAACTTCTTTTTTTTTCTACAAGTTAGTGTTCCCTTGTGGTGAGTGTTTGGTATCACCAACCACTCTGAATTTTGTTATTAGTTGTGTCTAGTATCATTTGTTTAGTGTATTCATTAATCCTGTTTTTGTTTATTTTAGGCTGATGGACCCCGGGTTGGGAGGCTAGCTTTTCTTGCCTTCTGGTGGTGGTACTTTAAGCACTTAGTGTGGTTTGCCGCTTGTAACCACTTATAACTCACTGGGCGTGTGTGTGCGTGTGGCTTTTGAATTAGATACTTAGCTAGCCTACCCCACTGCGGGTGAGCCTCAGGCATCTTAACAGTTCATTATTTGATTTTATTTTCTCGTTTATCGTGTGTGGTACGAGTCGTGTGTGTGTGACATTCTGCCTTACAGTGACCAGAAGGTTTTACCTATTGATGTGAACTTAATAAATTAACTTTTGTACTGATATCCACGTCTCTTTGCCCTCCATGGTAACGAACCTGTGTGCCCTATTTACTTTGGGTAGTTATTTCCCCTCTCTCTGAAGAGGGGTGGCGTAGTCAGCTTGTTATTTATTTACCACTATACGATTTGGTATTTGTCAACCGTTTATTCTCGCCACCACGCTACACTAACATTGTTGGTTTATCAGTCACCTTGCCTGAATCAATCATAACATGAGGGGTTTGTTCACTACAACTAATGTTTCCAAAGGAGGCTTTAATGATTTTCCAGAACTTGCTTGAATTTTTTGTAGTTTCACTAACGAAATTCTCAGATTTAGATTTTTTTTTTTTAATGAGAGATGTAAGCCTATTTCTCAATTTCCGAAACCCAATTCATATCAGTCTTTGGTTTCCTAGCCCTTGACCAGGCAGCATCCCTATCTTTGAGAAGGCAGGAAATCTCAGTAGAAAACCAGGGATTGTTTCGACCTTTGACTTTGAATTTGCGTACAGGGGCATGCTTATCTATGATCTTAAGAAAACCATCATACAAATAGTTCCAGGCCAATTCTACTTCATCTATAAGAAAGATTTTGTTCCAATCAAAATGAAACAGATCATGTGAGAAGGCTTGTTCACAGAAATGCTTCATATTCCTTTTGAAAATAATCTTAGGCCTCTGTTTTGGGATTTTATCTGAGAATTTTGTGTGGAACCTTTGTTAAAAACAAATCAAGTAAAGAAGACTTTTCAGGGCATTTGGGGTTTGGGTGAGTTGGACTATCAATCAACTGGGTAAGATTAAAAGGATCACAGACAGATTTAAAACTATCTGAAATAGAGGACAGTCAATCCAAGTTAAAATGCCCGGCTAAAAGTACCTCTCCAAATGTAATGCTCGATAGATGATCTAAATAGCAAAGAGCCTCAGTTCTTGCTGAGGGTGGTCTATAGCAACCTATGACCGTCATTGTTTGCCCCAATGTGAGCTCCATCTTTAAGGCTAAAAGCTCTAGCTGGTTACTAATGGACACCGAATATACAATGTTACAAGGAAAATTATTTTTTATATAAATGGCAATGCCACCACCCTTTCTAGGGCGGTCACAGCAGTAGACATTGTGGCCCTTGATTGCTATATCCCTATCTAAAATAGATTTACTAAGCCATGTTTCTGAGATTATAAGAATATCAGTGTCTGTTGAGTGGGCCCAAGTTTGTTTAAAATCGAGTTTGGGGAGAAGACTTCGGGCATTAATATGTATAAAACCTAGTCCGGTTCTAGTTTTGAATTCTTCAGGAGAATTCAAATTATTTAGCATTGGACCAGGGTTAGGATGAATACTACCAGAGAGTATAAGAAGCTGGGCAACTATACACTTTCTTTTTGTACTGTATTATGACTGGGCAGTGCTACTTTTCTATAAAAACAGTAGTCTGATCTAGAAGGAAGATGAAAAGAAAAACACTGAAACCAATCATGTAGACAAGGGGTGCCCAACCCTGCTCCTGCCGATCGACTGTCCTGCACAGTTTATCTCCAACCCTAATTAAACACACCTGCCTTTTATTTTCAAGTGATCCTGAAGACCTTAATTGGTTGCCTCAGGTGTGTTTGATTAGGGTAAACTAGATGAATTAAATATAAAGTTCTGTAGTCACCAATAGTCAGTGGAATCCAGCTGAGTTTGATGTCCACAGGGTCAAAATCCCAGATGGTGCCCAAATATTTTTGGGAATGTGGGGAAAGCTCATCATGTTCATCATTTCTGTGATCACCTCGCTGGTAATAATCAAAGATAAAATGAGGACTAATGATAAAAGCACCATGTAGAGTCTTTGCTGCTAGCAGGAAAAAAAAAACGTAGAATGTTATTCCAGTTTATTGATGGAATCAATCCAAGCCAGATTCTCCCTCTCAAATCCAACCGCGCCGATGAATGACGTCACGGAGTAAGCAGGAGGAGTTCTCCGAGGTTTTGCAAACTAACACAGAGACTCTGATGAGTGACCACTCCACTGGAAACCAGCGATGGGCGAAAACAGTTGTCTGGAGAAGTAGATTCCCCGAGGAAATCTCCCGCCAGGCAAGCACCCAAAATGATCGACCCACAAGCCGTCCAAGGATTCGCCCACAGTTTCAGGAAAACTCAGACGATCAGCAGACGAGCCAGCAAAAAAGCTACAAAATCACGTCCAGGAGAAACAGCGTCACACAATCCAAAAAGACCTACACAACACCTCATGCTCTCTACACCAATTGGTGAAAACATTCCACTTTAAGCCGTACAATTTCTTCGTGGAGGGAGCTCTAGAGCGGAGTATGGTCTCCACTACTCCTGCTAACAGGCCGGCCTCTCGGTACTGTGACCCCTCAGGGGCCAGACCCACAGTTTCCATAGTTCCGGCCGAGGGTGAAATATTGAGACCTCTGCCTGTGTCAAAAGGTCCCTCCTGAGGGGAATCTCCCACGGAGGGATGTCCAGGAGCGATATTATGTCGGAAAACCATACTCGGGCCGGTCACAACGGGGCTACCAGCAGTAGACTGATCGACGGACCCTCTCCAGGACTCCCTGGAGCAGAGCGATCGGGGGACATGCATACAGACGCAGCCTCTGCCATGTCCACACCATGGCATCCAACCCCAGTGAGGCTGGATGTGTGAGGGAGAACCACAGTGGACAGTGGGTCGTCTCTCGAGACGCAAATAGATCCACTTCCACTGGGCCGAAGCTCTGGCATATTGACTCCACCACCTCGGGGTGGAGTCTCCATTCCCCAGGCCTCAGCACCTGTCTCGACAGGATGTCTGCCCCAAGATTCTGATTTCCCGGGATGTATGTTGCTCTGAGAGACAACAGTTTCCCTTGGAACCACAGGAGGATCTGATACATCAGTCTGCATAGAGGGCGAGACCTCAGACCCCCCTGATGGTTTATATAGGCCACTACCGACATATTGTTTGACCTCACAAGGACATGATGGCCCTTGAGGTTTGGCAGGAAGCTCCTCAGAGCTCGGGACACCGCCAACATCTCCAGGCAATTTATGTGTCAGGAGGAATGATGGTCCTGCCATAGGCCTGTGAGGGAGGCATCTGTCAAAACGGTTTTACGGCGACATGGTGCTCTCAACACAGGACCTTGGGAGAGAAACCAAGCTTTCTTCCACATAGATAGGGAACGAAGGCATCTGCGGGTGACCCTAATCATGCGGAATGGGTTCCCCCTCGGGTAGAACCCATTGGTTTTCAACCAACACTGCAGGGCCCTCAAGTGCAGCAGGCCGAATGGAATGATGTTGGAGGCCTAGCTTTATCCTGGACACTGTGGCCAGGATGGACTCGATCCGTGCAGAAGACAATTGTGCCCGCATCGTGACCGAGTCCCACACCACTCCAAGGAACGTGGTTCTCTGAGCTGGTATCAACACGCTCTTTTTTGTGTTGAGTCTCACCCCCCGGCTCTGGATGTGGGTGAGGACGACATCTCGATGCCAAACCGCCAGCTCTTGCGACTGGGCCAGGATCAGCCAGTCGTCGATATAGTTGAGCAGCCTGATGCCCTGGAGCCTCAGCGGTGCTAGAGCTGCATCCATGCATTTGGTAAATGTCCAGACCACCCCGTTGAACTTTCGAGGTCGGAAACCGAACTGCAGCCTGTACCCCTTTTGAATGCTGCGCAGGGCCCAGGGAGAAATATTCGTGAGACTTTTCCATGCATCGAAATATTTTACCAAAGGAACCAGGCTCTCAAGCCCGGCTTAGGGTATCAATTGGGATTCGTTCTCGACCCCCTGAAGCGGATCTCCGGCAGGGTTCGACCGAAAACGATTCTCAATGGGCGGACGCGATTGCTGCCTGGCCGCAAGCCTGTGGGGCGGACAGTACAGCATGCGTTCGCTGGAAACCGATGCGTCCCAAAGCGCACTTGGCGGTGGGAAGTCGACATCGATTTCCAAATACCAAATAATCACATTTCATCTCCTCAAATTACTGTTGCAAATCTCTTTACACAACTTTCTTATGTGCGTAAAACACACACAAATGAAATGTCCGCAAGCCCATTATATCATCAGCAGGTTCAGCATCTTAAATAACGACTAAAGAGCAAATGAAGCTTAACTTACGTTTCAGTGCGCATGGCGGGCCTTCATCGCAGCAAAGGTCTTAACTGCATCCTCTATTTTGATTCTCTGTGCCAGTTTATGCTCTATGGAGATTGTTGCCAGTCCATTAAGTCTGTTCCCTGTTCACAAAACGTTCCCCATTCAAAGCAATCGGGACGTCACATATGAAACAACCAGCCACCGCTGTCAGCGAGTCGCCTTATTCAAGCACAGACGGCGAGTGTCCGTCCTAGTGCTGCTCGCCCTGATTTCACACTGGACAGGCACTTCTCGCTATGGTGGCATTGGTATAGATGTTCCCTTAGCGTCAATCGACGCAACGCGAGTTCCCTTGAAACGAGGTGCCGAGGTAATCGCCTTGTTTGTTTTATACAAATGTTATTTGCAAATGTTATTTTGATGTATGTGTAAACATTGAATGGGAGGTGACCCAGATAGCACACGTACATCAAAATAACATATGCAAATAACATTTGTATAAATCAAACAAGGCGATTACATGTGTTTTGAAGTATACCTACCAATTGAATGTTTACTCTACACACCCGCTCTGATTTTCTTATGGACAACAAACGTATAAATATGTTTCCTTGCAAATAACATTGGTACAAAACAAATAAGACGATTACGTGTTTCATTTTACGAACCTAAGTTTAAGGCTAAGTTTACCTGCCATTAACATACACATGCAGGATTTTCATCTTCACAACTAGTCTCCTAAATACTATTCAGCATGGCTTAAATGGGAAATGACCCAGATAGCACACATACATCAAAATAACATTTGCAAATAACATTTGTATAAAACAAACAAGGCGATTACCTCGGGACCTCGTTTCAAGGGAACTCGCGTTGCGTCGATTGACGCTAAGGGAACATCTATACCAATGCCACCATAGCGAGAAGTGCCTGTCCAGTGTGAAATCAGGGCGAGCAGCACTAGGACGAGCACTCGGGACCCTGGTGTAGAGTCCGAGTGCAGAGAATAAAACCTAACGAATGTGTGAGGTGAGGACCAGCCTGCCGCATCACAAACGTCTTGTAGAGGTACTCCTGACAATAAGGCCTTAGAGGCCGCCATACTCCTGGTTGAGACCGCACCGCCAGAGGTGAAGGCTGTCCGGTCGACTCATATAGGAAGTGAGATAGTCTCGACCACCCAATTGCTCATTATTTGCTTAGATGCTGGTGACCCCTTGTTAGGGGGTCCAAAACAGACAAACAACTGTTTGGATTTACGACACAGGGCAGCTCTGTGGACATAAGCATCCAATGCCCTAACCGGGCATAGCAAATTGTGCTTTTCCTGGTCTCCATCCTGGAATGGAGGAGGACAAAAGGCCTGCAGCACTATAGATCGGGCCACATTATTGGGGACCTTGGGAACATAACCCGGCCTAGGATGAAGGAACGCTTTAACCATGCCGGGTGCAAATTCCAGGCATGAGGGTGCAACCGACAGCACTTGAAGATCTCCTATTCTCTTGAGAGAGGAAATAGCGAGTCAGAAATCTGGCAGGAACCTCCTCCAGGGGCTCAAAGGGAGCCTGGGAAAGGCCTTGGAAGACAATCACCAGGTCCCAAGTCGGAACCCTCGTGTGCGCAGCAGGCCTCAGCCTCAAAGTGCCACGTAGGACACGAGATACCAAGGGGTCTTTACCCAAAGACATTCCACCCAAAGGAGTGTGGTAAGCACCTAAGGCCGCCAAGTAAACCTTTAAAGTGGATGGGGATAGACCTGCAGTGAACCGCTCCTGCAGGAACTCCAGCACTGTATAACCGGGAAGTTAACTGGGTCCAGCTGACGGTCACTACACCATGAAGTGAAAACCTTCCATTTCAGGGCATAAAAGTTTACTCGTTAAGGGAGCTCTGGATTGTAGAATGGTCTCCACAACCTCGGTTGAGAGACCTGACCCTATGAGCTGGGCCCCCTCAGAGGCCAAGCCCACAGGTTCCACATTTCGGGACGAGGGTGAAATATAGAGCCCTCTGCTTGGGACAGAAAGTCTCTTCTGACGGGAAGCTCTCATGGGGTCTCATGTACAGCAGGCCAAACGGTATCACGCTGGACGCTGCTGCCTTCAAACCCAACAGTCTCTGAAACTGTTTCACAGTGAGTGACTGGCCTAGCATTATTCTTTTCACAGCTGACAGGATGGACTCTATGCGTGCCGGAGACAGGCGTGCCCGCATCAACATAGAATTCCACACTACCCCTAGAAAAGTGGTCCTCTGTAATGGAGAACACACACTCTTATTGGCATTTAGCCGTAACGCCAGCTCTTTCATGTGGGTGAGAACGACACCTCGATGCCGAATCATGGAAGTGTAGGGTGATAGTGCTAGGTCGAACGGAAGAACTCGATATTGGTGTGCTTTGGAACAGTGGAAGTATGCGTCCTTGGGATCTTTCGTTGCAGACCCGTCCTCGGATCTGATCTGTGGCACGATTTGTCTCAACATTTTGAACTTTAGTTACATGACGGAAACGTACGGAACTATTAAAATCAAAATGGGACGCAACCCCCCATCCTTCTCAGGAACGATGAAATACCGGCTGTAAAACCCGGTGTCCCTGCTGGAGGGAGGTACATATTCTATGGCCCCTATGTCCAACAGGATTTTCGCTTCTTGTTCCATTACCAGAACCTGCTCGGGGCTCACCACGGTGGGAGGAAAGCCCCTTTTTGGTCTGCAGGACCCAAAGAGAAATATTTGGCAGTAGCTTCCGCGCTGCCAATAATTCTACTAGAGGTACCAGCCTCTCGAGACTGGTTCCTGGATTTAGTTTTTGTTGAGCAATCAGCCCGTCACCATGTAAGGGCGAACAGGCAGGGAACGACTGAACTGACTGCTCTAGGACCCTCCTCGGAGGGGGCAGGCATCCCAGGGCCACTATGTTTCCGGGTGACACCTGAGATATGTGCTCGCTGGAGACCGCTGCGGCCTGTAACACACAAGGTGGCAGGGTTAGCATAATGGTCCCCAGAGGGCACAGAAGGGAGACCGTAAACCGTAAAATGAGGTGTTTGACCACTCTGCTTCGGTGGGGAACTGCCCTCGATGGCCTGCGCCCTCGGACGTCAGGCCTTTTCTTTGCAGCTTTCTTGGAAATAATGACGGTCCTCAGATCCGTCTTATCCCTTAAAGGTTGCTGTTGAGCGCGCTTTCTGTGCCCCCAGTCTTTTTGTGTGGGAACACGGGAAACCACGCTCCAAAGTTTTTGGAAGGCAGCCGTTTCTTGTATGGCTGATTCCTTTACCCTATCGACGACTGTGTTCACTGCGTCGCCGAAGAGGCCAGATAAAGAGATAGGAAAATCCATTAAAAATATTTTCTCCTTTTCTTCAATATTGCTCAAATTGAGCCAGAAATGTCTCTCAGTGGCCACCAGGGCTGCCAAAGACCGGCCGATAGAAATAGCCGTCTCCTTGGCGACACTGAGAGAGAAATCTGTGGCTCGCAGTTCGCAAACTGTGTTCGGGCCAATAGCCCCACCGTCATCAATGTCTCCTAACATTTCAGCCTGGTAAGCCTGCAGCAGCGACATTGTGTAAAGACATGCTGCAGCCTGACCAGCAGCTGAATAAGCCTTACCCACCAAAGCTGAAGTTACTCTAACTGGCTTGGTAGGTAATAATGTGGCTTTAAGGGAAGATGGAGATTCAGGGGAGAGATAGCTCACGAGCGTCTCTTCCACCTTCGGCATTTCCCCATATCCGTGCTCTTCATATTGTGAAATAGAAGAGTAGTGTAAGGATTGTGCACTGTACATTCTATATGACACAGGTTTCTTCCACGATCTCGACACCTCAGTGTGGAGATCGGGAAAAAACGGAAGGCTCAGGCGTTGAGATTGTGAACGAGAGGGCAGGAAGCGTTTGTCTAGTTTGCTTTTTAAACTAACGCCCTGCTTATCTGCCGGCCAATCGATATGTAATCTTTCAACCGCTCTCGTTACAACCTCAACGAGCTCCTCAAAAGCATGAGACTCAGGTGGCGAATCCTCAGTATCACGAGCATAAACACTAACAGCATCCAGTCCCTCGGAATTGGATAGCTGTAGGTTTGGTCCCTGTATCGGGGTGGAAGCAACCGCAGCGCGTGCTTCCGAACCCTGATACGAGGCATTAGATCTGTCAGGTGAAGTCAGAGATAAGGCAGAGCCCGTCTCTAACCCCGCTGACAGATCCATTTCCGAACCCCAAGTCTGAAGTCTTCGCTGTGCCTCGGCAGCAGCGGGACCAGAGCCTTGGGGAACGCGAGCCTGGGCATCCTCATTAAAAAACGCCAGGCGGGATCAGAATGTCCGCCAGGGAAGCACAATACAGTGCTCACAGTCAGCGCCCTCGAGCGCTGACCGTGCATGCTCCTCTCCCAAATAAACAAAACATAAAGTGTGTGTGTCCCCACCCATTAAATAACGCGGGCCGGGTGCTCTCTAAAACTGCTCTCTAGTACACTCTAAACTGCTGCTTGCTCGCCATAGTCTATAAATATATATATATATATATATATATATATATATATATATATATATATATATATATTAGTGGTGGGCCATTATTGGCGTTAACGTGCTGCGTTAACGTGAGACTCTTATCGGGCGATAAAAAAATATTGCCGTTAATCTATACTCAAAGTTGGGTTGGGATCATAAAATAGCTTTGTTATATTTTCGCGCAATTCCATGTGTAGCCTAGTATAGGATATTTGACATAATTGACGCAGCTCCTACTGTCACAGATCGCGCAGCAGGGTATTTTCCTATCAGGGACACAAGGTGTATACTTTTACATGTTACGTTGGGCTATGTTCCACTCGCTACTTAATTTTAATGCAGTTACATGTTGTTAAATGAGTTTATTCCAAGCGCGCTGTATCTTTTTATGGGCAAGAGCGATGCTCAATTTACAAATGAATCACTCTTTTGAGTCGATTCTGTTCAAAGACTTTATCAAACAAGTTGGCAGATCTGTCTAAATCGGTTCGCGATTAAGTCTGAATGATCTGTTCAGTTCCTCACGCACTGAATCGTCTGAAGCGCTTTCAATCACACTCGACTCGGATTCGTAACAGGAAGATTTAAGAACATCAAGAGCGTTGGATGAAGTGGCCTTGGATCTACAGTTTAGTCTAGTGAAAGCAAATCTGCAAATGCATCATATTTTTGCCAGCGATAAAGATCTTTATTAGTTGAACATCTTCGTATGCTGTCTGTGAATGAATGATTCCACAGGACGATACATTCGATTTCGTTTCATTCAGGTAATACATTTTACAACCAAATAGATTATAACGCCACGATAGCACTACTAAAAAGTATGACATTATCTGTTTTTTGGACATATACATAAATTTAAAGGCTAAAAAAAAACGCTTCAGAGCGTCGGCGCTCTGGCAAAGGTTAACAGGTTAAATAAGCTACCATTGTGTACAGTTTATGAAATGAACCAGAGGTGGGAGTAAGTCACACATGTGCAAGTCACAAGCAAGTCTCAAGTCTTAACCTTCGAGTCTCAAGCAAGTCCAAGTAAATTTTTTATAAAGTCAAGTCAAGTCACTGCCTTATGTCAAGCAAGTCAAGTCAAGTCGTAGCTTGGGTCACAAGTCACTGGCAAGTCATACAAACGTTTGACGATTTCACTGAATTTATATATTAAAATAAGTTAAAACTACAGAAGTTGTGGACTTTGGTTTTATTTGCAACATTTTTTTTATATATGCATTTCCACATATAGTGTGGTTACTACAATAAAAATCTAAATGTAACTGAAATTAGGCCAACATTAAAGCATGAAAAAATAAATATGCCTCAAACATTGCAGAAGACCATTAAAAGGTAGGCTATTAAACAATTCACAATTCAAGTATAGTTCCTATGCGACCAAAGGCATTCTTCAAACTGGCATCCCCTTAATACAAGTTATATATTTTTAATTATGAAGTTAAAACCGCCAATAGGTGGCGCCAAATTACCGTATTAATGTACGAGTCATAGAAGCATTCATTTAACTTATGTTCAAAACCGCAGATTCGTTCTGGACCTAAGCAACTAGGTCACTGAATCACAAATACGCATAACTCTTTCTGTGGCTTGTTTGGAACTATTGTCATTGGAGAAATCGAGCAAAAACAGAAAATATTTGGAATATTACGCTATGTCTAAATGTCACATGACAATATTCACTGAACTGTTTTATAAAATCATTATCACATTTGCAATCGCGTCAATATTCTGGAAATATTTTTTTAATATCATATGTTATAATTATGAAAATAACTCATACTAGGGCATTTTTTTTTACCACATTTTGAATTTTGGGTGCAATATTAATTCTGCTGGCATTTTGATAACGTCTAATAGGCCTATATGTAACCCCTGATAACATCTAACCCTGCTTTAAGAGAAACATAAAACACGACAATACATTAACAATTTTCTATGTTGTTTTTTGTCATTGGAAAGAACGACATATTTGGCTTTAAAGCATGATTTAAAAAGAAATGTGGCAAATGTTATACAAAACATATGACATCATTAATTATCAATTGAATATTGACAACATTAAGCTACATTTGAAAACATAATTGTGTATAAAGAGGCATGCTGCTTTGACTAATATTCTCTCTAGATTTAAAGATAGTCAAATTAATTATAACAAACAGGTTAAACATAGCTTACTTTTAGACGTGGTGAATGAAGTTCGACTGTTCGAGGTTGTGATGGTCGTGTTCGATATCCCTTGCCAGTTATTATGCGTTCCACAAATCTTCTTGTATGAATATAGTCAATTTCTAGTGTTTATATCCAAAAAGAAACGATGCTGGGAGATGTTTTTGTATTTAGCGCGCTCACCGCGATGTATGTTTTTTCTGGGCTTGTGCAGTGTCAAGCAATCACGCAGAATCTGATGACTGGCGTCAATGGTTCCGTTGCTTTCATTTTGTTCATCAATTGATGTTGCGATGATAAATGTATATCAAGTCATTCTCAAGTCATACAGTTCAAGTCAAGTCAAGTCTCAAGTCATTGGATCTCAAGTCAAAGTCAAGTCGAGTCATTTTCTTAATTTAGTCAAGCAAGTCTCAAGTCCTTAAATTTGCGACTCGAGTCTGACTCGAGTCAAGTCATGTGACTTGAGTCCCCCATCTCTGAAATGAACACCCGCCATCCCGCGGTAATGTGTGTGTATTGCGTAGGGGCATAGTCACACGAATAGTTTACATTTATTGAAAACTAATTTGTTTAAAAGGGAGCAGGCTATTGCCGGTAAAGGCAGGTTCACATAAAATCATTATGACATGACTTTATTTTTTGATCTAACGAGCATCTGGTTTGGCGATGCAAAATCGGACTGTAGCTACGTCGTGCTTATTGTTTTTTTCTTCTTCCAAGTTCCAATTAGCCTACCTTGTTAAAAAAAACGATGAAAACGTGTTACTTGTTCAATTAATAAACAGTTTGTTTGATGACAAATCGCTAAAGATGAAATTGGCCTCCCTTTCTGTCATTGTGAGTGTGCATTTTTTTCCCGAACGATATTCGACTTTTGCTCCTTTATTGTCGAATAGCATTTTTGGCAGAAATTCACATCCCTACGCGAGGCAAACTATTTAGTCATTATATGGGTAGCACACATATTCTGAATGCCTTCGGCAGAATTAAAATGAGCCATTTTAATCTAGATTAACCTAAATTAATTCCAAGATTACAGTGAGATTAATCTAGATTAAAAAAAAATATCTATGCCCACCTCTAATATATATATATATATATATATATATATATATATATATATAACAGACAACACCAAATAACAAGGACAATTTAACATAGAGCGCTTGTGAAGACACAGAAGCTGGAGCGGCTGGGTTTGACAGGCTTATATAGTTTCCTGGTTCATGACGTCGCCCGCCTCTGACGTCCCGTCACACCATTGCACCGATTTTACATGTGCTTCAATACATCAACACGCAAAGCGTTCCCTTAGCGTCAATCGACACAACGCGAGTTCCCTTGAAATGGAACAGGTTAAGTCTATGTTTCTACAACAACACCAAGGCTAATGAAGTTTAACTTGGTGGAAGAATTTATTTATTATTTTTAAACTGAATTATTAATTGATTAATTAGTATGTCCTTTATCACATTGTGCCTATAAGAACAACCTGGGAAACCACTATAAGACATATTATTTTAACATACTTGTGTAGGCCTGGTTATCCTGAGAAAAGTGTTGACATTTTCAAAGGAGAGTCACAGCAATCACAAGTAGCTTCATCCTGAAAAGAGAACAGCATGCACACACTAAATTACAGTTTGACTGCTATAAGCCTGACCTTTGACTGTTCTCTAAGGTCCAACAAAGGGTAGTAAATCAACCTCTTCTTTCAGCTCAGATCTGAGTGACCATCATGATGAAAGGAGCTTCATCCTGATGGTTTGTCCAATGAGACGTTAAGTGCTGTTGTTAACGTGATAGGATGCTCATCAACACAGGGAATGGCGGTCGGTGAGAACTGTAACAGATGTGAGGGTTTAGGAGGTGAGTAAAACATATCTAGACTTCTGTCTGAAATGCTTTTCAAGCTGAAACCAGTGGCTGAATAATCCAGGATGGGCCAAAAACAGTAGCAAGCCATCCTGATTACAGAGACACTTTCACTAAATGTTATTAATGGACTATATCTGAGTGTCACGCACCATGAGCATGGCGCTGCAATTCTGCAACACATAAACATGGAATCACAATTCCCCATTTTTACAACACTTTAAGGGAGGAATTTAATTTAAGACTTTCTGTGTCTGCTGCCTCATTTTAGTCAGAAATGTTTGGACATTTGCAGGCATTACAAGAGATTTTCTGTGCACTGCTGACCCTGCTGATATACTGCAAACAACAAATTTGATTTGATTAGGAAATACTGCATATTGTAATCACAGGGTAAAAATTATAGTCCTACAATCTGTTTTTCTTTATTTAATCTAGAAAAAAAAAAATAAAATACATTTAAAAAAGTCTACTACCACCCACTTATATTTGAATATTAAATATTAAAAAGTCTATTTTAACCAATATTTTATAATATATATATATATATATATATATATATATATATATATATATATATATATATATATATATATATATGTGGTAAAAAAACAGTAACACCTTACAATAATGAGTCATTTGTTAACACTTGTTAACTACATTAGTTAATCAAACTAACGTGAATGTGAACATATTTATTAACTAACATTAACAAAGGTTAACAAATTCTTTAAATATATATTGCTCGTTGTCACTTCATGTTAGTTAATGCATTAACTACTGTTAATAAATGAGACCTTTTTGTAAAGTTTTTCCAAAAAACATGCAATAAAAAAACTTATACACTAATGAGTGTCATACAATGCTCTTAACATTAAAGTTCAATGACTTGAAGTTACACAGAACATTATATATATATATATATATATATATATATATATATATATATATATATATATATATATATATATATATATATATATATATAATGACACTTGTAATGATTTTCTTCCTATGTTCTTCCACAGGTTTTGGCATGAAATCATGACTTAGACCTAGAAAAACTCTGTATTTATTCAAAATATTTCAGTCTCTGAGGGATGTAAGTAGGAGCTCATACTGAAGGTTCCCTGGGGTACCAACAGGTCCATGTTTCAAAATGAATAAGAGGATTTGCTAGCACGGCTTTCATTTCTGTCAGACCCTGTGACACTTTTGAATGTGCTTAGCAAAAATAAAAGAAAGAAATATGCCTAAACAAGTTTTATGAGAAGAATGATTGGTTCATTGAAATCTGCAATATCGCATAAAACATCTGCGGATAAAGCACCGTTTCCATCCCATGTGTTTTAGAGAACAAAATCTTCACTTCCTGAGAAATTAGTGTAAAATATTTGTAAAAAGAAATGGAAGTTCCTTTTCAGTCGGTCAGTCGACGGCACGTCGAGACCGACGAATAGGAATCTTGCTAGAGAGGCCTATCTACTTCGAGTGAAACTAAACGAGTCAATGCACATTGGCGTGCAATCATTTGCATCAGCTGTTCAGCCATGCAGCGTGGATATATAATGAGCAGCATTTGCAATTGCACTTCAGCTTTTTGCTTCGGAGCCGAGCCGAGCGTTTCGATGCTGTTTAATCTACTGAGTAATCAAACAACGAGCAAGCTCTTCAGGAGCATATCTCGTGTCTGGTGCGGGCAATACAGCGCGGCAGCGGGGTCAACTTTCTTTCTATCTCTTTCTTTTTTCTTCTTTTTTTAGTTTTTTAGTTTTTTTGTATACTTTATTTTAAAGGATTTTTTTAAACAAGTTAAAACACAAAACAAACAACACTGGCTCAGACTACACACACAAGAGAGAGACAAAAATAAAAATAAAAAAGGGGGTGGGTCCAATATACAAAAGTACATTAGTAAAAAGCTGCACTACAGACTAGGTACCCAGAAGGGATATGCAGCCTAAACCTTAGAGAAGTCACTGGGGGCCGACTGAGTTGTTAATTTGTCTAAATGCCAGAAATATGAACCCCAAACAGCGGAAAACGTTTCTAAAGAATCAGTGCATAAAAGTCGAAGTCTTTCCATCTGTATGACAGAGATCATGTCCATTATCCACATCTGGAAGGAAGGATGTGAGGGTGACTTCCAGTTCTTGAGCACAAGTTTCTTAGCCACGACCATACCCAGCGTTAAGGACTGTTGCAATGCATTTGAAAGGCAAGAGGTACGCTGTGAGAGGCCAAAGATGGCAAGTTCAGCATCCGGTGAAAGAGGCTTATTGTAAGCCTTGGAGTACCAGTCAAAAATGCTTGACCAAAAAACAGACAATAAAGGGCAAAACCAGAAAGCATGAGAGGTTGTATCCTCTGCCACCTCACACCTGTCACACATTGGTGAAACAGAGGGGTAAATTTTATGCAATTTAGATTTAATGCAATGTAAGCGCTGGATAACTTTAAATTGAATCAGTTGATGTCTGCTGTTGACTGAACAGGCATGTATCGTAGCCAAGCACCTGTTCCACGAGTCATCGGAGAGCTCAACTCCTAGGTTTTCCTCCCAGGCCTCTTTAAACCTTACAGTAGGGGCTGAGAGGCAGCTTCCAAATAAACAAACACATTTAGAAATAAGATGCCTAGAGTCAGGAGGATTAATAAACATGTTTCTCCGGTAGGAGTTCAAAATTAAACATTTTGGACTTCATAATGTCTGATTTGTAAATAACGAAAAAAATGTGCATGAGGCAAATCAAACTTCTCTCTTAACTGATTAAAAGATGCAAACCGCCCCTCAACATAAAGATCTTTAATGGAACCTAAACCCTTCTCCCTCCAGATATGGTAAGTTCTATCAGACCATGGGGGTAAAAAGGACTGATTGTAACAAATTGGCATATGAACAGAGGTCTCCGGCAGGGACAAAACTTTTCTTTTTCGAGATACTTAAAATGATCCCTAACTATTTTAAACGGAATATTCTCCAAAAATCCAGGCCGTTAGTCCCTGTTAAGTCTCGTAAGTCCCGTTAGTCTCCCAAAAGAAGTAATTACATCTAAGAGAATGGGAACTGATTTCTCAGGGTTCCGTAAATACAATATTATGTCATCAGCATACTGACTAATAAGAGCCAATAGACACTGGCGCCGACGTCAGGAGTGCTGGAGGAACTCAGGGCTTTTGGCGAAGCTCACCTGAGGAATATATCGTGCGTATCCAGTCCGTGGAGTGGAATGGCGAGCAAGCTAAGACACCTGAGCGGGTCCAGTACTAGCTGGTTGAAGCGAGTAAATGAGAGGACACAGGCTCCACTCGGAGATTATAGAACCTGGCGAATATGTTCGGTGTTGCCCAGCCTGCAGCTCTGCAGATGTCTGTTAGCGAGGCGCCATGCGCTAGAGCCCAAGAGGACGCCACACTCCGTTGGAGTGGGCAGTCAAACCAAGGGGGCACGGTCAACCTTGCTGTTGGTATGCCAAAGCAATGGCGTCCACTATCCAGTGAGATTACCGATGCTTGGAGAGAGCCTTTCCCTTCAGCTTCCCACCATAACAGACAAAGAGCCACTGAACTGTCTCAGGCAAGTCAGCAGTGACTGTGCGCGCTCGCTCGTAAGCTGCGCCTTTTACATGGCGACCGAGTTGATTTCCATACCGTGAAAAGAGATCCTCTGCACGGGGCAAGGTTTGCTCTTCTCCCAGTTGACCTGAAGGCCCGGACAGGCTAGGTGCCGGAGCACTAGATCCCTGTGATCATAAACCTGGTCTCGAGAGTGAGCTAGGATCAGCCAGTCGTCGAGATAACTCAGGATGCGAACCCCGTGTTCCCGTAGGGGAACGAGGGCTGCCTCGACGACCTTCGCAAAGACGCGAGGAGACAGGGCTAACCCGAATGGGAGAACCACGTACTGACATGCCTGCCCCTCGAAAGCAAACCGTAGAAACGGCCGTGTCGAGGGGGAATGGAGACATGAAAGTAGGCGTCCTTCAGGTCGATTGCTGCAAGCTAATCTCGGGATACATACGAAAATGCGTCTCTGTGTGAGCATTTTGAACGGTAGTTTGTGGAGACTCAGATTCAAAACTTGCAGGTCCAAGATAACCCACCGTACCACTGTAACCCACCGTAACCCACCGCTTTTCTTGCATACAATGAAGAAGGGACTGTGGTACCCTGACCTCAGATCGGCTGGAGGGACCGGCTCTATCGCGTCCTTCGCCAGTAGGACTGTGATCTCCACCCGCAAGACATGGGCATCGGCTGCTCTCACTGTAGTGGAGTGGATGGCCTGAAACTTAGGGGGACGCCTGTTGAACTGAATAGCATAGCCGAGCCTGATGGTCCGAATGAGCCAGCGAGATTGACTGGGGAGCGCTAACCAGGCTCGCAGAGACCGTACAATCGGGACAAAAGGGACCGCAGGCATATCCGCAGTGGGGCAGCAAGGTGGAACACAGGGACGCGGCTCAGTAGGCTCTGTCTGGGAGGCGGCCCGTAGCAGTGTCTGAGTGTGCTGTGCAACAATTACCTGGTTCCACAGGGCAGGGGGCACAGGAGAAAGATTGGTTGCGTTCTTGAACTGCGCGCTGCAGCCCGCTGGCGACAGAAGAGGTGGATGAGACTGGTGAGGATTCTCTTCTCCCACTGCTCGCCGGGCCCTCTTCAGACCCAGAGATAGAGGAACTGCTCTTTTTTTGTTGTTGAGAATTTGGGTACCACTTTGACTCCAGTGGCGGAACAGAATTTTGACACCATCTCCGGGTCACCCGTCCCAGGGGTGATTGTTTCACCGACAACTTAAACAGCGGCTGAGATGGGCGGTGTCATCCCCTTGCGGCTGACACAGTAGAGCAGGCTGAGCCAGAGTTTTTGCAGGGGATGACACCCTTGGCGACGAGTAGACTGAGGGAAAGCATGGCTCTCAGCTCTGAATTTGATTCAGCATAAGCACACACTATTACAGTGGGAACTGTCATCCTCATTTTGGACCAGAGCAAAACAGCCCCTATCTCCGAAGCCAGTTGGGTCTTCGGGTCAACTGGGAAAAGAGCAAACTCCCCCCAATGCAGATGATCTCTTTTCTTGGTATAGATTTGGATTCGGTCGCACAGGCAGTGCGCCTCACCGAGGGACGCATTCAGTTGGTGCTGAACTGCTTGAACACGTTCAAAGGCAGGACGGCAGTCCCACTGAAATTCTTTCAGAGGCTCCTGGGGCATATGGCAGCGGTAACCCTTCTCGGACTGCTCCATATGGACCGCTTCAGTACTGGCTTCACGGCCGAGTCCCGAGATGGGTGTGGCATCACGGCACTCACCGGGTGACAATCACACCGGCGTGCCGCCAGACCTTCAGCCCGTGGTCAGACCCCTCGTTCCTGCAGGCAGGAGTGCCCTTGGAACAGGTGTCCAGGCATGCTGTGGTGTTCACAGAAGCCTCTGCCACCAGTTGGGTTGCCATGTACAATGGGCATGCAGTGTCACGGGTGCGGACAGGCCCCCAGCTGCTTTGGCACGTCAACTACCTCGAGTTGCTAGCAGTACATCTCACTCTGAGCCGCTTAAAAAGGCCACTACAGGGCAGGGAAGTGCTAGTCCGTACAGACAACACTGCGACCGTTGTGTACATCAACGGACAAGGTGGTCTACGCTCCTGTCGCATGTCGCAACTCGCCCGCCATCTCCTCCTCTGGAGTCAGAAGCATCTGGGGTCGCTTCGCGCCATGTATGTCCCTGGCGTGCTCAACTGTGTGGCTGATGAGTTATCACGAGCTGTGCTCCCGGGAGAATGGCGACTCCACCCCCAGACGGTTCAGCTGATCTGGAGAGAGTTCGGGGAGGCTCAGGTAGACCTGTTTGCCTCCTCAGAGACCTCCCACTGCCAGCTGTTTTACTCCCTGACCAAGGGAACACTCGGCACGGACGCACAGGTACACAGCTGGGGGAGGCCAGCTTATCAGGCTTGGCTCTTCAGCAAAAAACTGAAGTGCAAACACACCTGCTGCTCATTATATACCTAAGCTGTGTGGCTGAGCTGCTGATGCAAATGATTGCACGCCAATGTGCATTGGCTCGTTCAGTTTCACTCAAAATAGATTGGCCTCTCTAGTGAGATTACTATTTGTTGGTCTCGACATGGCGTCTCCGTTCCCTCCTTCAGGGAACGAGGGTTATCATATGTAACCGAGACGTTTCTGCAATCGGGGAAGCCACTTTGGCTCTTTTTTCATACATCATGCATTCGGTTGCTTTGTCTATGGGAACGCAATCGTGTGAGAACGTTTTTGGAGGTTATTGTACCTAACCATATTGATGACAGAGTTTGGCTCAGGCATTTCAGAATGTCCAAACCAACATTTGAGATGCTGTGCAATGCGATTGGTCCGCTCTGAGTTTTTTGCTGCGCATTGAGGGATTTATTTGGTAAATGTGTTTCCATTGTAGTTTATGCACATGTCTTGATACCGTATTTAAAAAGAACATCTTCAGTTAAGCACAGACTTTTTTTATGCACATGCTTTTCCATCCAGCGTTTTTTTGATAAACCAAAATGTGCATAAAAACAGGAGGATAGAAACATAGCAAATGTTGTTGTGTAGGCCTCATAAAAACAAAGACAATGCTTGTCACAAAACCAACTCATAAATAACTCATTTATATGTTGTCACAACATATTAAACTGTAAAGAAAGTATTAAATTAAATTACAAAATTACATACTTCAATTTTAAGCCATGCAGAAAAGGGTAAAAAATTATTGCCCCCTTCAAACATCGCAAATGGATAGCATTCAAATATCTTGAGCAACCAGAGAAAGCGTCAAAAGGAGGTATGCATACTGTATCTGTGAAGCCAATGATAGGAAAGTGTAGAAGTCAAAAAGGGAAGAAACTGTTTGAGACAGCAAAAGTAAGCCCAGGCCAGTTCCTGTCATCATCTGTCTCAGGTAAGGGGCTTTTTCTAGGAGACAGAAGGATAAAGAGATTAGAAGTAATTACATTCAGGAGAACTTGCAGAGCGAGTTGAAGCTCTTAACCAGGGAAAGTTCAGTGAGCCGGGAAAAGTAAAAAGCAGCAGAGGGTTGAAAAAAAGGGTCATTAATAAGTTATTTTTAATCTCAAATGGATGTTTCTATATGACCTAACAGACATTTAGAAGGTCCACTGTTATCTAAAGTGATTTAAAGGGGTCATATCATGACAAATCCGTTTTTCTTTTATATTGAGATAGAAGAGGTGCTATAAAACCATGCGGTAACCCTCAGCACTTACATGCTCCCAGTCCAAATAGAACATTTGTTGAAACCAAACTGCAAAAACAACTTTTTCTGATTTTATTTAACCCTTTGATGCACAAGCTAGGCAAACCCCTTCTAATGCACAAAATGGGTCTAAAAAGACCCGTATTCATTTCCTATGTTATTTCAGTCATGGCTGAGTGTTTCTTTGCTGAATCTTTAAAATATATCTATTTTATAATTTGTTATTCCAGGTATTCATTAAATATCTCGTTTTTGATTTTCACAAATCATTATGTTTATGTTTCCTTTCTTACTTTGTAAACAAACACAGTTTTTGTATTTCTACATCAATTTTACATACACGGGTCTAAACTGACCCGTATTTATTTCCTATGTTATTTCAGATGGCTTTGACAGTTACAGATTTTAAAATCAAAAAGGCGGGGAAAAAGGACCCTAAACTCTTAACACATAGAACCATTTCAGCATATGAAGGCTTATTCAAGACGATACGGTTCTTAATCGAATTTTAGGCCTATTACATGTAAATAAGCTTTAAAGGGGCATTCGGCAACTATTTCAACTTAATAAAACCATTTCGAAATCATTTGGATGGTTTAATAACCAGTTCTGGGGCCTCATTTATAAAACTTTGCATAGGATTTGCATCAGAAGTGGCATACAGATGAAACATAGGACGTGCGTATGCACAGAAATATTCAGATTTATAAAACCGTGCGCATCCTACGCAGTTTTCTATTAAATTCTAAATTTAAGGGATACACAATCAATTC
This sequence comes from Siphateles boraxobius, assembly GCF_051911475.1. Classification (NCBI taxonomy): domain Eukaryota; kingdom Metazoa; phylum Chordata; class Actinopteri; order Cypriniformes; family Leuciscidae; genus Siphateles; species Siphateles boraxobius. The sequence continues at coordinate 13,076,263 of NW_027508931.1, read as the reverse complement.
TAAATGTAGCGCCACTTTTGCGGCTTCATGTCACGCCCATAGTTGCCCATAAATAGTCCGTGAAACGCCCACAAGTTAATATTCATCGATTGCGAAATCATGGCAAACGCAGAGAGGAAAACCAAGAAACGTAACTTCACTCAATGTGAAGTAGAAGTTATCGTTGGCGAGTTGGAAAAGAGGAGTAAAATGTTGTTTGGAGGGCACAGTGTGGGCATTACGTCATGTGCGTCATTACGCATTGTGATGGCATCATGGCATTTTATTACCATCCATTTGATTGCATCTGACAAGCTACAGATGTTATGAGGATGAATTGCATAAAATGGCAATATTATTGCAGAGCATATTTCACTTTTATTTTTGCAAATATGTGTTAATTTGCATTTCTGTTGTAATCTTCATTTGATTGTGTTTGTTTTACACAGCAGATCGATCAAACGGGTGTTCGTGTAGGCTGTTAATTATAAGACTTGCTTTGTGAAGTCTTCATGTTATTTATGAGAGGCAGTATTGCCATTTATTTTACACAACGGTCTACAGTTTCACACAGTTTCACACACTTTCACGTGTTTCTTCCATCTGGCGACGGTGTCGCCATTTCTCATTTCACCCGTTTTTGTGCGTACGCCTGGGTAAGAGTTTGCGTGAAGAACCGCACATTTTCCCGTCAAGTTTGCTTTTTATAAATACCAATTATTGCGTAGAGAGCGGCGTACGCAACGTTTATAAATGAGGCCCCTGGTGAGAATGGTGACTTTCCCCGCTCCCCCAGCATTCCCAGGTGGAAAACCACCTTTGCAACATGAGGACTAACATCCTGGTAGGTTGGAAATAGGAAGTCTCGTGAGAAGCGAGAATGAGCGAGAAACACAATCTGCTTTACGGCAATTCGACATAAACACACACGCCGCCCTCTATGTGTGTGATGGATTACTCACCCCGGTAGACATAGCTCCACACGATAAAGTTGGCCGGCTCCGATAATAACAAATGCACATGAGCAGTGGTAGAAAGGGGGAGGAGGGGCCTCAAGTGAGTTTTTTTACGACATTGTTGTGAAATATACGCCCCACAGCTGTAGGGGGAGGTCGTTGAGAAAACATGCGACAACAAAAGTGAAAATCAGTGAAGAAATAGCTAGAGTTGCTGAGGTCCCCTTTAAAAACCCATCTTTTTTTAGTGTAGCTAACATTAGCTAGCTAGAAAAGAATATATCAACAGCTAGCTTGCTAATAGTATTGGACATGTGTCTCTTTCTCACAAGTAATTTCTCACTAGGATTTCATGGTCAAGGTAACCATAGCCTAATATTCAAATATTATGTCCAGTTATCTTTTACAAAATATCAAATATTTTCTGTTGTTGAAATAAAATAAGACTTGCATCAAATATACAAAAGCAGCTGTGTTGAGTTGTGAAATGTGTGGCAGGTAAATATTATTATGTAATACTATTGTATTTATGCAGTAATTATGTTCCTACTTGCAAAAATGTGCAAATATAAAAGGTTTCTATATGGGTCATTTTTGACCCATGTATGTAAAATTGATGTAGAAATACAAAAACTGTGTTTATTTATAAAGTAAGAAAGGAAACATAAATATAAATATTTAATGAATATCTGGAATAACAAATGATAAAATACATATATTTTTAAAGATTCAGCAAAGAAACACTCAGCCATGACTGAAATAACATAGGAAACGAATACGGGTCATTTTAGACCCGTGTATGTAAAATTGATGTAGAAATACAGAAACTGTGTTTGTTTATAAAGTAAGAAAGGAAACATAAACATAATGATTTGTGGAAATCAAAAACAAGATATTTAATGAATACCTGGATTAACAAATGATATGTAGCGTATCTGGACAGTCTCACATGACAACCATTCTGAGTCTCAGGAAGGCTTGTCAATTTTGTTTATATGTTTAAGTTGTGTAACTAGCTTAAGCGCCAGAAAGTCTGGGGTGAGATTGGTTTTCTGACATCATTTACGACTCTGCGATACTCCCCAGAGACCATCGCACCCTCCTCTCTACTCACTTTGGACGCATCAAAGGAATTCCAATTCCAAGTTTATGATATTTAACAATATCATAAACTATGCAAATGAGCGCCTGACAAGACAAAGGAACCAAATTTTCGCGCTTACAGAACTCCAAGTCGATTGGTCAGCTTCACCCCTGGGAGGTGAACTCAGAGGCTGTTAAAAGTCATTGATCATCGACCTCCTCCGGGGATCTTTTTCTTTCGTTTGTTTAAGTTTTGTTTTTCCTTTCGACTTTGTTCATTTCCCCAGATGAACTTAGCCTGAATTGTTTCTTTGGTAATTTACGTCCGAGACCTTTAAACCCTCGTTTGAAAGTGCGCGCTCCGGACCCATCTGCAGGCCACGTGACGTTCCCACGGAACACGCATCCACATGCCTTCGAAGCAGCCACACAACGAGCAACTGAGCAAGTATCCGTTTATCGAGCTTTCAGAGCATTAAGATTGTGTTTTTCCGTGTTGTCTCTTAAAGTTTTAACTGTCCAGGTGAATTTTGCCAAACTGTGATCCTTATGGATCTCCTCTCTCTCTCTCTCTCTCTCTCTCTCTCTCTCTCTCTCTCTCTCTCTCTCTCTCTCTCTCTCTCTCTCTCTCAATCACTCCCTGTTTCTTTCACTTTCAATCTCTTTCCGTGTTTTGTCCGTTATCTGTTTGTATATAAATCTATGTCATGTAACGTTAGTAACTGTAACGTAGTTTTCATTTATTAAAATACATTATATTCATTTATTGATTCTATCTCTTGCTTATATACAAGTCCCTTTAATGTACGATACAAAGCTACGTGCTTTAAAAGTATGAAATTACTTTAACTAGCAGGCTATCTTTGTAAAACAGGAAGGTTGTATTCATGGCCAGAAATTGCCTTTCCTTGCAAATCTCTGAGATGATTTCGGTGTTAGAATTGATAAAGATCGCATGATCAGTTTGCTGGACACACGGATTATCAGATCACAAATTAATTCCAAAGGGACTATCCTTAGAGTTGATATATGATAGACCTAATTGATATATTAATATTTAATTATAATCCGTTTTGATCAATTATTGATATACAATTGAGCTAATTTTAACCTGTCTGCAAAATATAGTCTACATATGCAATTAATTATAATCCTTTGTGGTTAATTGTCTAGGTACATATATGAATCCAGATGCAGGGAACATATTATCCCTTTTTGGGATATTAAATAATGTAAAGTTTATCTGGTTAAAACCCGTATGAATAATTATTAATTATTGAATACATATTCCCCAAATTGACCAGAAATAATCTACAGATAGAATAGATATATGTTAAAGATTCAGCAAAGAAACACTCAGCCATGACTGAAATGACATAGGAAATGAATATGGGTATTTTTAGACCCATGTTGTGCATTAGAAGGGATGCGTTACAAAAAGTCAGAAAGGAAAAATAAAAATAATGATTTCTGATGATCAAAAACAAGTTAATTGAAGAATACCTGGGATACTGAATGATTCAATTAATTTCTTGTAAAGATATAGAGAAAATAAAAACTCAGTCGGGTCACTTTAGACCCATGTTGTGCATCAAAGGGACCTGATCCAGCAAAATGAGTCACAGTGACCCAAATTTCAAAATTGATATTTTGGTATTAATGGAAAGAGGAGACCATAAGCTTTCAAATGATATCCTAGTCAAAGTCATACCTTGAATGGTTGTAAAGATATACACATTTGAATTATGGTTGTCTGCCCTCTTTTCCAACCTGAGAAAATCGCTTTTAAAGTTTTTTGCCAGTTTTTTGTTGATATCTTTCAAAACCCATTGCATTTAAAGGGATAAACTATTTATTTTACAGCTTAATTTGACCAAAGACATTAATATATATTGTCGCTGCCCGATGAAACTCACGAATGTCCAAAACGGTTACTTTTCAGGAAGTGAAAAAAACACAGTAATTTCAAAAGCATTTGAAAGTAGCGTTGCATACTTGGTACGGCATCCTAAATGTAACCATATTCTTGCCAGTGTAATGATATAATCCACATTTGACCAAAATCGTGTTTAAATGGACATACGTGCATATTTTACAGTAACGGTGGTCGATACGTGTTCTTCCGATCATTAATTAGAATGACCAAGTCGCGTTTCATATTGAGAGATGAATAGGCTACGCTCAGTTTATTAAATAGCCTACGTCTCAGTTTATTAAATGCGCTCAGTTTATTAAATGTGAAGGGACAATGAATCAATACACTGACATGGCAATGCTAGATTGATACTTTGTTTGCACAGTCCTACCGTAATTTTGTGAATATATAATAAACTTGTGAACAGTTGTCAAAAACAAACGTTTGCTGATAATTTACCTCACAGTGTTATTCGGCTATCCAATGCTGAGCTTCGAGAGACGCTTAAGATGAAACTTCACGAGACCGGCGAGATGCCTCCACATGGTGGGAGCTACGTGGCGTGATTTACAGCTTTGACACCAAATGGATATACGTGAAAATCAGATGACATGATTTCACAACTTTTCATTGGTCATTTAGATAACGTGAAGCATACTTTATACGGAAATGAACCTGGACATTCTATCCGTCGAAAAATCTCAAAATCGGCAAAAAATGGACATACGTGGTTTTCATCGGACAGCGACGATATATATAAATGCTATTAAACCAGACTGAAGCTCAAATTATTTTAAAGTTTTTATTTGAATAAATAATTTAAAAGTACCTTTTACAAAAATGTACTAAAATCAGAAAGACTGAACAGAGGTGCTACATTTTTGCTTGAGAGAGATGTGTGTGTGTGTGTGTGTATTAGAGATCCGCGGATGGGCTATTATTTCATCCGCAACCGCATCACAAAACTCATCATCCGTCCGCCATCCATCCGCACCAACGTTTTTGACCAATTTTCAAAACCACACCCGCCCGCAATCCGCTGATTGAGATTACAAGGCGCTGCTGATGACAGCCGCGAGACTAGAAAGCTCTCAGAATATCAGCAGTGAACTCCGTCTCCGATCGGCGCGCAGGGACAAAGATAACAATATTTAACAATGTATACATATATTTTTCATTTGATTGGTTCAATCGCCCGCCACCCGCCCGAATTTAATTCAAATTGTTTTTTTTTCGTCACGTCATCCGCCCGAACCGCGGTTTATCCGCGGAGTCCGTGGCTGTAACCTCCAACCGCGCATCTCTAGTGTGTGTGTGTAATATTGGGTTAATCAAACACATTGTAATGGATTCTCCTTGCAGATAAATAGCTACACTCACAATAATTGCACTCACTCAAATCCATACACTCACTCAGATTCAAATTTGACATTAAATTCACCTTTCAGCTCTTTTCTCCTAAGCTGGGCAGAGAGAGGAACAACTTACTTTCTCAACTGGCGGTTGTGGGAAAATCTCACGGATATTGTTGTACAGACAAAGGCCTTTGCACACTCAGTCTGAAATTCGCATCAGAAATTTTCGCACGTTAAAAAAAAAATTCGACCTCACGTTATGTCAATCAAGCTTGCACACTGTCTACGAAACTTTCTTCCGTTTAATAAAAAAAATCGGATCGGGTTCGATTTTCTGCGTTTTTCTCATCCGTAGCAAGCAGTTTGAATCGTGTTTTGACAATTCAGAGCTACCGAATCACGAATACGAAAAAACGCATATGAAAAAAACGCGGACTCAGTGTGCAATGGCCCGGGGGCTTGATGACGCTTAGGCAACTTTGCTCTCTTTTGACAGCGACATTTCTCAAATTAATAATATTTAATCTTTCTGAGAAGATCTGCTAGTTTGTTTATTACACAGAGCGCTCGCTGCGAGTCTGACAGGAGGGTGGCAGGACCAATCATGTCCCGGTCAGTCGAAACGGCTTCCCATCGACAAATGATCAGCATTTGTGTACATTTCTAAGCTTTTTGATAGGTTCTATACAACGTGTAACACCATATGGAGAGCAGAGATAGTGACGTTTCAGGGGATACCCGGGAAATGCTCAGAGGTGACGATAGGAGTTGAGAAAAGCAATGTTCATTTCCAGCGAATTTAGTAAAACTTTAATAGTAATTTAAATACCTTTACTCAATTATCTGGACTACGAAACTTTGGCAGATTATTTTTGAATGTCTGTTCTTTGAAATTAGGACAAAAAAAATCTATTATTTCTTTTTTTTTTTCACATAATCGGCCCATATCTTAAAATGGAACGTAGCGACTTCCGACTCATTTCGCCAGATCGGGTCACAGATATTATCTGCATTAAGTTTAATTATCAAAAAGTAATCATCATGATCTGTAAATCATTTCATAATGTAAAAAAAGAAAAAAAAGACAAAAGAAAGAAAGTAATGACCTTACCAAAAGCAATACATGCAATGTTACTCGAAAAATATTGTAAACAAGAAAAGTTTTAATAAATAAAAAGTAGGGCTGGGTATTGTCACAAATGTCCCAGTTCGATTCGGTTTTCAAGTTTCAATTTGATTTGATTTGATATTGATTAATTTGGATTTATATATTGGGTACAGTAAATAGCTAATTTTCTTAAGGAAAAAAAAAATATCTCAACTAATTTTGTAAACTATATGCAACTGACTAGTTGGTATTACATTATTATAATAGTGAATGTTAAAATTAACTGCTTTGTCTACAAATAAATTACACTTTATAATTACATAATTATGTTTCTACTCCAATTTTAATTTAAACATTTAAATGGTGGTTGTCATAAAATCTTGATGGATGTATTCAAACATACATTAAATATTGAAGAAAAACTATATGAATATGCAAAATGGAGCATATTTAGCAAAATGCTCCTCTCTAGAGATTCATCTGATTTTTCTAGCTGACTAAGGAGTAAATGGCTTACTGAGGTAAATGTGGAATTGCTTGACAGTTACAGCTGTTTTATTGATTTCTTTTCCTGGTTGAAACACTCAAGGGGTAGACAAAACGCGCCGCCGCCGGTGATTTTTTTCACATAGCAGGAAAATAGACTAAAATACTCTGTAATTTTTGGTCATACAGACTTAAGAAATATAAAAAAATAAACTGTTGAATGTCTATTTTTTTATGTGCCCACTTACAATCGAAATAAAACATTGTGGGTTTTTGTAAAATAAAGAAAACAAACAGGGTGTGCTTTCTGTCTCTCCATCTCCGTTAACCTTTTTTCTGGAGCACGTCTCTAAACTTAAACAAAACTCAGCGAATAGGCTACTATTCACCCAAGCATGAGCAATATATCTTTATAATCATTTAAGTTTGTACTTTTAAAATATCTAATTCAAAACTAAAATAAATATTCTCTGTTTATGTAATCTATAAAAAAAGAGAGGGGTGTCAGCCGATCTCATTATGGTTCTCTCAGCTCATTATTTTGCTAATGTGACACGCCCACGAGAGCGCGGGCTATTCAGACACAAATGATCTGAAGCGAAACATCCAAACGTGTCAACGCCCCTCATAAAAGCGATAACACAACAAATTTAATCATTAGATTAATGTACTATTTCTCTTGCGAGGCTGTGACTGTGAGGAATAATCCTGGGACATTTACCTCAGAACATGTGCTGGTTTATTTTCATTTCGAGCAGCGACGGATCAAGCCGAAAATTGTGAATATTCTAAAATATCAAATAAGCTTTTGTTATCCAGTTTCTGCTCATATGTTAAATATATAGTAGGCTATGTTCTGTCAAAAATAAACTCATCAACTAAGATGTTATTATAGTGTTTGTTCCAATGTAAGCAATATCAAACAAATGAATCCTTTACTTTAAAATATGTATGATAAAATGTATTGGCCTACTTTTAAAAAGAATACTTTATAAGAAATTTATGGGAAAAGACAATTTTCTTTTCAAGATGTTTCCAACTCTAACTTTGAACAAATTCTGTAGAATGGCCCATATAGGCTATTTGAACAGGATTTGTCTCCAGGAATGACTTTGTACTAAAAATGTGCTTTTGACTTTCATTTATATTTGGATTATATATATATATATATACACTGCCGTTTTAAAGTTTGGGGTTGGTACGATTTTTAATGTTTTTAAAAGAAGTCACGTATGCTCACCAATGCTGTATTTATTTCATTAAAAATACAACAAAAAAACAGTAATATAGTGAAATATTATTACAATTTAAAATAACTGTTTTCGATTTTAATATATTTTAAAATATTATTTATTCCTGTGATCAAAGCTGAATTTTCAGCATCATTACTCCAGTCTTCAGTCACATGATCCTTCAGAAATCATTCTAATATGAGGATTTGATGCTCAAGAAACATTTATGATTATGATCAATGTTGAAAACAATTGTGTACCATTTTTTTAGGATTCTTTGATGAACAGAAAGTTAAAAACAACAGCATTTATTTGAACTATAATATTTTGAAACATTATAAATGTCTTTACTGTCACTTTTGATCAATTCAATTTCTCCTTGATGAATAAAAGTATTTATTTATTTTATTTATTTCCCCCAAAAAATAAAATAAAATACTTACTGACTCCAAAGTTTTGAACGGTAGTGTTACAAAAGATTCTATTTCAGATAAAAACTGTTCTTTTGAACTTTACCTCAGAAGTGCTGGTATTTCGAGGAGTAACAGATTCAGCTGAGCTGAGGAATACTGTGGTAAGTCAAGTGAATCGCGTTTCTGTGTGTGAATGAATGAACGGCAGAGATGCGCTGTTTACCACAATTCGCAAAAAGACATTTTAAATTTGATTCGCGTTTCTGTGTGTGAATGAATGACCCGCTTTTAGCAAACTATATTGCTATACTGAGATGAGTAAAAATCGACTGAAATATGTTGAAATAAAATGTATTTGTATAAGCAACGTATTCAACTGCAAATTAACATTTATATTTCTTTTATTAAACGAAAGACCTATGTTACAGACATATAAAAGACAACATTTCGTTGACTAGTTTTGGTTAGATTATACATTTTTACTGTAAAATATTTGCCACCTCAAATAAGCTTTTGTTTGGCAATTTTTGCTCATATGTTAAGCAATTACATGAGACAAGACATGGATTTCAGTACTGCATCTTTTAACATACCTTCTGAGGTTCATTCATGTTTATTTTGTGCTGTAACTAGTAATAATGCAGAAGAGAAAATCAGTGCACTTTGCTTGATCTGAGGCAGCTATATCGATATGTCATGTCACATTAAAGAGCACCAAAAAAAAATATGTTTTTGTTCACACGTAAATTGTGTGAATTTTGAAAAAACAATGTGGGAACGCCCCTGCGTGATTGCGTCGTGAAGCACGTATTGAATCAGTCTGGCGGCTCCAGTCGTGGGGTTCTCAAATGGCTCTGGCAGAGGGGTTAGAGATGGGCCTGGCCCTTTCTCTGCCTTCACCTACCAGGTCCAGTGCCTCAGCTCAGGGTTTGGAACCACACATTGCGGTTACTTCCACCCAGACTGAGGCAATGGTACTGCAATTATCCATTTCTGAGGAGCTGGATGTTGTGAGACAGGAGATACTGAAGACTCGTCAATTCAGTCTCCTGCATGTGAGGAGCTGCTAGAGGTTATCATTTGTGCTATTGCCAAATTAAATAACCTATAGTAGTTTTTTTCAAAAATAAAGTAACCAAATAATATTTTATTTTGTGTATCTTCCAATGTAGCCTAGGCTATATCCAAAGTAATGAATCCTTAACTTTGAAATATGTATGATAAAATGTATACTTTAGTTTTTACAAAGAAAGATTGCACTTGAATTGTTGTTGTAATTGTAACCTTTTTAATCAAAAAAATATTTATAAGTTAGATGTAAACAAACTGTTAAAAGGTAAATATAAGCCTTTTCTTTAAATAATTTTATTGAGTTTTATTAGTGACAAATTTGGGGAGAGGATACATATTCCAAAACTGAAAATACAGTATGAGAATTAACTGCACAATTACTAGACATGGAAAAATATTTAAAAAATGAGATGCTTCCAACTGTGAACCAATTTGGTAGAATATATATATATATATATATATATATATATATATATATATATATATATATATATATATATATACACACACACACACACATATATATTGCTCTTGCATTCTTTATTGTGGCTCAGTGACACACCTGAATGAATGGCTCATTAAGTATGCGGGCCCCATTGTCTCCTCAGTTGTGAAACACTAAATATGCATGATGGTGTTGTAATCGTTGACGCCCCTTGCGCATATTGTCTTTCCAAACAAAAAGTGTCTTACAAAATTTCAATCAATGTATTGTTTTATGTGAATGATTAGGCAGGATGATTTTCACATCATTTTGAAGAAAAAAACTCTAGGCAACGACATCCATTAGTCAAAAATCTTATTGACACATATTTAGTATGTGTTTTGTGGCCTTATTTCAGAAACTTTAGTTTTTAGTTTTTTCAATAACCATGCATAACGTCTCAGGTTATATATGTAACCCTGGTTCCCTGAGAGGGAACGAGACGCTGCGTTGAGACGCAGTGGGAACGCTCTGCGTGATTGCGTCGTGAAGCACGTGTATAATCAGTCCAATGGAAGAGCGAGACGTCATAGGCGGGTGACGTCATAGACCAGGAAGCTATAAAGCACACCTGAAAACAGACCGCGACAGTTTCTGATAAGCCTGAAGCAAGTCGATCAGGGCATGCAGGAAGTATGGCAGGAGAACGCAGCGTCTCGTTCCCTCTCAGGGAACCAGGGTTACATACGTAACCTGAGACGTTCCCTTTCAAGGGAACTCAAGCTGCGTTGAGACGCGGTGGGAACCCCATACCCACTACGCCATAAAGACAAATGCCCGTTCTTTGTGAAGTCTTTGCGCACACTAAGAAGCAAGCAACCTAGCCCCAGGAGTGGAGAGGTCTAGGTCATAAAATCTGAAAAATGTATGTGGTGAGGACCAGCCTGCCGCATTACAAATATCCTGGAGGGAAACACCCGAAATTAAAGCCTAGAGGCAGCCATACTCCTTGTAGAATGGGCCTGAACAGCCATAGATGAAGGCTGTCCGGCCGCTTCATAAGCAAGTGAGATAGCCTCAACTACCCACTTGCTCATTATCTGTTTAGATGCAGGGCAACCTATCTTAGGTTACCCGAAGCAGACAAATAATTGTTCTGATATATATGCCACTGAGCAGCTCTGTGGACATACGCATCCAAAGCCGGGACAGGGCATAACAGATTAAGTTTTTCCTGATCTGGGGTATTAAAGGTGGAGGACAGAAGGCCTGGAGCACAAATGACCCGCACATTTAGTAGGGACCTAGATATACAACCTGACCTGGGGTGAAGAAATACTACCACCAAACCAGGTGCAAATCCAAGTACGTGCAGGCCTCAGCCTCATGCACCACGGAGAACATGAAATTAAGGATCTCTCCTCAGAGATAACCCAGCAAAGCAACATTCATTACAGAAATCAAGTACTGTACCAACAGGGCAGAAACAAGATTCAGAAGGCGTTATCTGCACCAGGCAGAGAACAGCATATTTAGTCTTCTCGTGGAGGGAGCTCTAGACTGGAGTATGGTTTCCACGACCGCGGTCGAGAGACCTGAATCTATGAGCTGGGCCCCCTCAGAGGCCGAGCCCACAGTATCCACAACTCCAGAGCTCCCAGGAGCAAATATATTGGGAAAAGCGTATAGGTGTAGCGGCAACCACACCTATTACATCACACCCAGTCCAAGCAGAGCTGGATGCGTGAGGGAGAACCACAAGGGCAATGCATTGTACAAGCGATGCGAAAGGTCGACTTGTAGTTTCACCGAAGTTCTCCCTAAGAAGCTCCACCACCTCGGGGTGAAGTCTCATTTCCCGGGTCACAGCCCCTGCCTCAACAGGATATCTGCTCTGATATACGAGACCATCAGTGTGTTGTCCGGACCCTTCGCCGAGCAACCACTCATGATTGCCCCCGACTTGTGAGGGAAGCATCCTTCGATAGCATTATGCGTCGACAAGAAGCCCCCAACACTGGGCCTGGGCGAGGAACCAAGGTTCTTCCACATGACCGAGGCACGAAGGCATAGCCGCACAACCTTGATCATGGGAAAACGGATTTCCCCTCGGAGAAAACCCCTTGGTCCTGAGCCACCACTGCAGGGGTCTCATGTACAGAAGGCCAAAAGTAACTATGTTGGACGCAACTGCCATGAGCCCCAACCAAAGACCTTTCACCGAGCGGCCGCTCATGACCGCCCCCCATCCTGTGAGGGAAGCATCCGTCGATAGTGTGACGCGTCGACAAGAAGCCCCCAGCACTGGGCCCTGGGCGAGGAACCAAGGTTTCTTCCACATGACCGAGGCACAGTCGCGCGACCTTGGTTATGCGAAAACGGATTTCCCCTCGGAGAAAACCCCTTGGTCCTGAGCCACCACTGCAGGGGTCTCATGTACAGAAGGCCAAAAGTAACTACGTTGGACGCAACTACCATGAGCCCCAACAGTCTCAGAGACTGTTTTGCAGTGAGTGACTGACCTAGTTTTACATTCTTTACGCCTGTGAGAATCGCAGAAATACATGCAGGAGACAGACGTGCTTGCATTGTTGTCGATTCCCATAATACACTTAGAAAAGTGGTCCTCTGAGCTGGGAGGAGTACACTCTTTTTGGTGTTGAGCCGCAACCCCAACCTCCTTATGTGGGACAGAACGACATCTCGATGTTGAACTGCCAAAAGCTCGGACTGAGCTAAAATCAACCAATCGTCAATATAATTTAATACGCGAATGCCCTGGAATCTCAGAGGAGCCAGAGCTGCATCCACGCATATTGTAAAAGGTGCGGGTTGATAACCTAGGCCGAATGGAAGAACCCGATACTGGTATGCTTCGCCACTGAAAGCAAACCTCAGGAACCTCCTGTGATAAGTACGCGTCCTTTAAGTCTATTGTGACAAACCAGTCCTCGGACTGAGTCTGTGACACAATCATATTTAGCGTAAGCATACTTTGAACTTAAGATTCTGAAAGATTCTGTTTAATTAACGCAGGTCTAGAGTAGGACGCAACCCCTCATCCTCTTTCGGAACAATGAAGCAATGGCATTAAAACCCTGACTGTCTGCCGGGAGGAGGAACCCCTTCTACAGCTCCTTTTGCAGAAGTGTCAGTACTTCCTGCTCCATAACCAAAGCCTGCTCGGTGTCCACCACAGTGGGGAGGACCCCTAGAAATCTGGGCGGACAAGAACCGAATTCTGAACCCTTTTCTATAGTGTGCAGGACCCACCGAGAAATATGTGGCAGTAGTTTCCACGCTGCCAGAAATTCTACTAGGGAAACCAGTCTCTCAAGATTTCCAGTCCCTCTGGATTTGGTTAAACAGTCACTACGGTGCCCTGAAGCGGCGAACCGGCAGGGAACAACCGAACTGACCGTTCTACGACCCTCCTCGGAGGATCGTATGGGGACGCTGACACCTCGGTGACCTGAACGGCGAACTGGCAGGGAACAACCGAACTGGCAGCGCTGCGACCCTCCTCAGAGAGTCGCACCCCAGAGGGCGCAGAGGAGAAACGATTTCTCAAAACCGTCCCTGCCCTGGAGGAGCCCTCAGAAGCCTGATAGCCTGGTTTTTTTTGTTTTGTTTTTTACGACAGGACTTCCTGTCTAAGCTTTATTAGAGATGACGACAGTCCTCAAATCTTGCCTACCTTTAAATAACTTAGTCGGAACTCGGAGGATCATTGGAAAAAGCAGGCACCTCGGCACCCTGAAACGGCGAACCGGCAGGGAAACCGAACTGACTGCTCTACGACCCCCCTCGGAGGATCGTTTGGGGACACTGACACCTTGGTGCCCTGAACGGCGAACCGGCAGGAAAACCGAACTGGCAGCGCTGCGACCCTCCTCAGAGAGTCGCACCCCAGAGGGCGCCGAGGAGAAACGATTTCTCAAAACCATCCCTACCCCGGAGGGGACCACCCTTTAGAAGCCTGATAGCCTCGGCGTCAGGGATTCCTATTTTTCCAAGCTTTTTTAGAGATAAAATAGTCCTCAGAAGTGTTAGACTGCTACCGCCACCCAAGTCCCCCTCGATTGTGGAGGAGCCCAAATGGCGATGCTCGTTTTGCATTCTGTGCTGCGAGGAGCTTAGTAGACCGAGACTGCTCCGCCCAGCAGTCTCAGGAACATTAGATTGGTGAGGAAGAAACCTCTGGAACGCCGCTGAATGGTTTATTTCATAGTTTTTTGAAAGATATATAAATATATCACTCCGTGGCCACCAGCAGGAAAACAACCGAACTGGCCGTGCTGCGACCCTCCTCAGAGAGTCGCCCCCCAGAGGACGCAGAGGAGAAACGATTTCTCGAAACCGTCCCTCCCCAGTATAGTTTATCTGTTTTTGCACGACGCAGTTCTCGAATAGCGTCAGTGCTGACAACCTCACATTCATCCATGTCTTTATAATTTACTCCCCAGCGCTGCCTAATAATTTTTATTTATTTAAGATGGGTGGTGGGTAACGTCTGGGTTAAAAATGATGACGCCGACTCGGGAGAGAGAAAGCTAGCAAGCCTCTCTTTAACCCGAGGCGCTGTCATACCATGATACTTAATACCCATAGCATTACTATAGTTAGACGTTTGGGCATTAAACACATAAAATAGAAACTGGCTTATTCCACGATCTCGACACCTCAGTGTGGTGTGGAGATAGGGAAAAAACGGCAGTCCCGACGAGGAGGCTGAGATACAGAGTTTTTTCTGTTTTTAGATTTATTTCATCTAATAAACTCTTTTTATTTTCACTCTCATAATGTTCAGCTGGCCAGAAAATATTTAACTAGCAACAGCACTAGATAAACCTCCTTTTAAAGCTCCTCTTTATTCAACAGAGTTATGAGCTGACTTATTTATTCATTTATTGAAAACTCAAACATCTGCCTTTTTCTTCATATCTTTATTTGTTTGTTCTCTTTTTCTAAACAAAACACTAACGATATCAATTCCTCGGAACTGGAAATCGCCAGCACTGGATCTGGCAGGTGAAAGCTGAGATAGGGCGGACCCCGTCCCAACCCTCGCTGTCAGATACGTTTGCGAACCCCAAAATGCAAGTCGCCGCCGTGCATCGGCAACAGCGGGACACGCGCGGGGAGCGCGAACCGAACAGTCCTCCTCGAAGAACGCCCGGCGGGAGCGGAGCGTCCTCACGGACAGCTTCTCGCAATGCTCACAGTCAGCCCCCTCGAGAACTGACTGTGGCATGCTCCACTCCCAAATAGTAACAAAAAGCTGATGTGTGTGTCCCCACCCGTGATATAACGTGGGCAGGGAACAACACAAAGCTGCTTGCTCTCTTTTGCCATAATATATATATATATATATATATATATATATATATATATATATATATATATATATATATATATTGCAACTTGACAGACAACAATAAATATGACAAGGACAGAATACACAGATCGCTTGCTGAAGGCACAGAAGCTGTCGCGGTCTGTTTTCAGGTGTGCTTTATAGCTTCCTGGTCTATGACATCGCCCGCCTATGACGTCTCGCTCTTCCATTGGACTGATTATACACGTGCTTCACGACGCAATCACGCAGAGCGTTCCCACCGAGTCTCAACGCAGCTCAAGTTCCCTTGAAAGGGAAACATTATTCTCTCAAAAATACAAACATGCACATACATGTTGCTCACATATTATGGTAGCCCTGTTTGTGCTAAATAGAGTGTAATTACACCTTTGCCATTACTATGTTTATAAGCAACTGAAAAAAGCACAAATGTCAGGGCATGTCATAACATCTCAAGGACCCCAAAAAACCCTTAGACCCCAGAGGGTTAAGCATAAAGTGGCCTGCGTAAAAGCAAGAAACAAGGCAGAAAAGTAAATTAGACTTTTATTAGATTAGACACTTTATACCTTCCTGCATGCAGCCTCCACCCCAGTGCTTGCTGTTCTTTCCCGACCTCCAACACTGAAGTGTTGAAGTCGTGGAAAAGACAGGTTTCATACCTTGTATTTAGCCCACAGACATCAACATATTCAAACATCCACAGGCTAAAACAACAAGTCAGTGGGCCGTTATATGGCAGCCCTGGTGGCCACGGAGAGGCATCTGTGGCTGAACCTCGCAGGAATGAAGGTGAGACAAAAAAGCTTCCCTCTGGATGCCCCACTTTCCCTTTCTAGCTTCTTCGGTGATGCAGTAAATTCTGTCATTAAGAGGTTTTAGGAAGAAAAAAAGCAGACTGAGGCATTCAAGAAATTCTCCAGGCTGCTGGGCAGGAGCAGCCCCAGCCGTCGTCTAACTCCTCACATTGGGCGCAGCAAAAACAGAGTGTTGCTTCTAACACTCCCCCTCAAAAAGACTGGGATGCGGCGCTCTCAGGTAAAATCCTCAAAGGGCAAGGCGGATCTGAGGACCGTCGTTGTCTTGTAGAGGGCTTTGTCTAAAAAGAAGCCATAACGCCACCAGTGTCAGGCTTCTGAGGGTACACCCTTCCGGAGGAAAACAGTTTCTACCTCATTATGCACTACCCGTCTCCCCTTGGTGCCCTCAGGGGGCCGCTCTGCCAACCAGCCTTTATGGAGGGCCTAGAGGGTCCCAGCAGGCGTTTACTCAAGGGTTGCTCGCTCCCTCAGAGGAGGGTTCCAGAACAGTCAAGCCAGTCGTTCCATGCCGGTGCGCCGTTTCAGGACACTGCGCTTGCTGTTCGAAATACACCAGAGACCAATCTTGAGAGACTGGTCCCCAAAGTAGATTTTCTGGCAGAGTGGAAACCTCTACCAAATATATCTCGTTGGGTCCTGGACACAATCGAAAAAGGCTATACCATTCAGTTAAGTGTCTCGCCCACTGCGGTTCAGTGGGGTCCTACCCACAGTGTACGTGGCGGCCTTAGCTGCCTACCACGTCCCTTTAAGTGGTGCATCCTCAGGGAGACCCCCTCTAGTAACTTGTTTCCTTCGTGCCATTTTGAGGCTGAGGCCAGCAGTCCGCAAGAGGGTGCCGACTTGGGATTAGGCCATTGCATTGGAAGTTTCTGAGAAGTGTCTCACTCTAAAGACTTTCTTTCTCCTCAAGAGAATTGGAGACATTCAAGCTCTCTCGATCTCCCTCATGCCTGGACTTTTCGCCTAGTATGATAAAGGCTTTTCTTCACTTGAGACCGGGTTACGTTCCTATTAATACTGTAAGACCTATAGTACTGCAGGCCTTCTGTCCTCCTCCTTTTTTGATGTCAGACCAAGAGAAACTAAATCTGCTCTGTTCTGGTAGGGCCTTAGATGCCTACGTCCACAGAGCTGCCCTGTGGAAGAAATCTGAACAGCGGTTTGTTTGCTTTGGGTCACCCAGGAAGGGGTGCCCAGCATCTAAGCAGAGAATGAGCAAGTGGGTGGTCTAGGTTATCTCACTTGCTTATGAGTCGGCCGGTCAGGCCATCCTTAAAAATATTTTGGTTTGCAGTAACAGCAAGAAAAAAAAAAAGGGTCGGTAGGTAGGTCTATATTTTTTTTTTCAAGATTCAATGTAAAAAAGTACAATTTTGTTCATGGTGATTACGTAGGTATGAATTTAAACAATTTTGCATATTGTGTCGTCACTGACTGGGTCTTCAAACTGTGCATCCACCGCTAGGTGTCAATGCAACCTACAAATCAGAGCCCGGTTACGTTTTAGGACTGTCACTTTTGTGAAAAAATCCTGTTCGATTTTTGTGACATAAGTGTTGATTGAACCGATTGTAAAATCGATTTTCCATGTCCAAAGATGTTTCCATTTTCGCCAAATATAGGCAGGTCCATAGACAACTAACAGGCATCAGGACGAACGCAAAGAGGGCACTTGAGACGCGCACAAGTTAGTAATATTTCTGATGATTTATTGGCGTGAAGTTTTGTGCACAATGATAAACATGAGTGCAACATTCAGGAATTGAAATTAACATCCTCCAACCCGCCAAATAAGGGTAAAAATGAACTTTGGCGGGTAACACTGTCAAATCACTAGCCAATTTGGCGTGTTTCGGTCTTTACTTACTTTGCTGGGGAAGTTCGTGTAAGCCAAATCTGTGCGGATTTAGCGCAAATATGCAACTTGTGAGTCCTCATGATATATTAAATATAGCGTATTGCGCAGAATCTGCGCATTTCTGGCTTACTTGAACACACGTCACGAAGCAACAAATAAAGGCACGCTTGTTCACTTGCATTGAAGTAATAGCGAATATTAAAAATCATTTGGTTAACAGAAAAGACATTGTTATTTTCCGACATCCTACATGTTCTGTGTACTGTATTGATCTGTCCACCTAAAACACATATTTGGTTAAAAAAAAAAGGCCGGTGGTGGTGGCTCACTTTGAAATTTCAATTTAAAAGAAAAAACTTTGATTTTAGGGTCAAATTGTTGCACGTCCTCAATAGTTTGAGTTTCCTCCACCAACATTTTAGTGGCTTCCTTCAGGTCAGTCGACATGGTCACCGTTAGACAGGGGAGAAGGGAGGGGAAAATATCTGAGCACAGTTTTTCCAGAACTTCGTCCCAAGTTAAAGCGGTGTCAGCATATTTCAGCATATAAGCATATTTTTAATGATGGCTTCAGCCTTCACCTTTGACTGTACGGGCTCACTCTACTAGGAGCATGGCTGCTTCTAAAGCATTATTGTCAGGAGTTTCTCTCCAAGATGTATGTGGTGCGACAGGATGGTCCTCACCACACACATTGGTGAGGTTCTACGACCTTGACTTCAGCTCCATTCGAGGGACGCAGGTGCATTCGTCTGAATTTATGCACTGAGAAGTTACAACATTTGTATATTCAATAAATATAAATATTTGTTGAGAATGCAATGCTTTTGAACACTTTTCCTCTGGCATGCTATGTTTTAATGTTTTAACTACAGAGATGAATTGCTTATCATGATAATAGCAGATTGTCTGAGAAAATAATTTTGTGCAAATAATGCACAACAAGGTCTGTCTTTTTCCATTAAAAATATAAATCAATTAAAAATACTATTTGGCCAGTGGAAAAGATTGAGAAAACCTTTATCTGAAATGTATTTTACACTATTTTATTTATTTATTCAAAAACAAGGCAAGGATAGGCTATTCAATATTTTTTTTATTAATGACATCCGTATTTCATATTTTCGTAATGTCTGGTACCGTTAAACATGTTATCACGTGGATGAATAATCATATGCAAATGATATGCAGATGAGGATATGCATAGTAAAACTAGGCCTTGTAAGCTCCATTTATGGTTGTTTCGGGGAGGAGACGCATGTGCACACAATCTTCCGCTAACTGACATTTATAAAGTGAATTCTGTGTAGATTCTGGTGTACGCACGGTTTTATAAGTCTGAATATTTTTTTGTGTACAACATTTTTGGCTTTCGGGCGCACGTACTCTTTTAGTAAGGATCCTACGCAGAGTTTTATAAATGAGGCCCCAGGGAACTAGAATTACATACGTAACCAAGAGGTTTACGGTTCATTCAATTAAAAACTAGGCTAAAAGATTGATTCTTGGAATTTAAGAGTCGATGTCGGTCCATAAAAATGAGAATCGATTAAAATCAAGAAATCTATATTTTTTACCCAGCCCTGGTAAAAAGTATGAATTACATTAAAAATGTATAATGAAAATTAATATTTTAATTAACAAGACAATGTATTTTACTTAGGCTACCATAAAAGTAGATAAATACTTAGTATATTTAAATATTGTTATAATTATATTTCATATATAATCAGTAATAAAAGTAAAAAACACCTTCAAATTTATGTGACTAACACTGTTACCTTCAGTAAAATCAGCAGGCCTAAATATCATGTATACGGGTAGCAGCTGATATATGAACTGTAAAATATGCAGTTGAGTTACCAAAGTGTTTTTGAATGTGTAGTCAATAAAATAAAATGAAAAACTAGATAAATACTTGCATAGAAAGTTTTAATTTCTCTCCCTTTCCTCAATATGAAAAAAAAAAAAAAAAAACTTGGTGTGACCTGGTAATTTTTCAGCAGATATGAATGGGCACGAACATGGCAGGGTCTTCTCGCTAAGCAGTATGAGGGTAATGTAATTTGCTATTGTTTAACCTCGCGCCGCCAGGTCTCTTGTTTTAATGGAGTCTCAGATTAGTTTCCTCTAACACATGTAATTGGATAACTGATGAAACATATTACTGCTATCCAACCACTAAACCACAAAGAAACGTCAACGTTTTGTCTCCCCTTCTCACAAATTCAGTTTCCATCTCCAGATCTAGATGTAATGTCAGACATCTTTTTAAGAAAATTATTCAAAATTTGGAAGAAAGCTACTGTGGGAATACAATTCAATTGTGAAAAGGAACATTGTGATACTGCTATTCAGATGATGTGCCTATATGACACTTTGCCAAATAAATGTCTGACATTGATGGTTCTAGGCCCTACATGCAACATCTTATTTTAAAATATTGTCCTTTTGTTATACATCAACCTAAATCTTAAAATGGCGTCCCCAGGGACGTGCACAGGAATTATGAGGGGCAGTTGCTCTGACCTGAAAAAAGGGCTTCCTGTACATTCAGTTGTGCTTCTTGCTCGTATTCAGTTCTGATGGTAGGCTACGGGCAACTACGCATGATTTGAGGTATGATTGCGTAAAGGGAACAGGAATTCCGGTAGGGAACAGAATCGACTGCTAAACCCAGGGCCGATCCTGAACTCCCCCTGGGGCCCTAAGCAAAAGGGGCCCTCTACCTGACCTGTGACGCCGTGAGCTATGTAAACCATTTGCCATTGCCACACAATCACACCTGACACTTCAGTGCTCCCAATACAATCCTCCCTCCTTGAAACAAAACAGTCAAAGAATAAGTACAACAATATAGAACAGAATGAGGTTCAAACAAACAATATTTTTTGAATAGAGTATTTTCTATAGAATGTTGACATAACAAGTGAATATTAACGTAAACATAAATAAGAAGAAAATAATAAATTATAACCCTGAGCTTTGGCTTTTGGGATTAACTTTGGTTCTCTCTACAGCCTGGGTATTTTCGGCATCAGTATGATTTTTATTTATTTATTATTATGCATGTTGAAGCAATTCTTGATTTATGGTTATTATTTACTGAGGGATGTGCATCCATATTGACCAGTATGTTCAGCTAATCAACATTTTAAATTCAATATAGCCTATAAATCAATAGTCAATCAATGTCAAATTATCATTGCTTTCTATCTTGCATAATTAGTGCAGTTGTTTAGAGTTTTTAACTACACTGAGACTAGATAATCAGTTTCTTGTTTTATAAATGTGACTTTGATTGGGAGTGCCATCATTCACGTGCATGTATTGTACAGTATGTCTGGTCTCCACATATTTCTGCTTGAAAAATGCGAGTTTCATTTCGTGCACGCGCATATGAACGCACAATAACACACGCGACGCGGTTATGTTTTCCGAGCTGCAGTAAACAAACACCGTTGCACTTTGTCGTTTATCAAAAACAAACTTAATAAATTTTTTTATTTTACTCTCACTTTTGTCAGGCACAAAGTGATGCAAGAGATGCACTGCCTGCCCAGCTAGGTTAGCAAGACCGAAAAACATCAAACTTTGCTGACATCAAACTTAGAGAGGAGAGAACACAAGTTTACCTGATTGTTGTTCCCGCAATTCACTCTCATGGGTTTTTTCTTCTTCATCTTTTCGTGACCAGAAGGATAGTTTCGCTTCATTTTGTCATGGATGTTGTACACATTAATTGACACGCTATGACACGAGATGGAGGCGGGGCCTTAAGTAATTTGTGGGGTCTTACGCACCGGTCGCGTGCAGCGCTGCAGCCACGTAAACAGTTTGCCCTTCCCTTACTGACTTTCACTTTCGGTGCACGAATGGAAGTGAATGAGGCTTTGCGATTTAAAAAAAATAAATAAAAAATGTATCTAGGCCTATGTGAAATTCTGCAGCCATTGTACGATTTTATAATTTTTTTCTCGGAAGGGCAACCTGAGTCGAGAAGGGCATATGGGCAGTTGCCCGGGCAACCTGAGCAACCCCCCTGTGCACGTCCCTGGGCGTCCCCTACCTTGCGGAGCAGAATTTGCATTTGGTGTGCTCTTTAAAGCGTTGCATGTGTTGGCATCTCACTAGGATTTGGAACTGAGTCACTGAAAAGGCTGATCTGGTTGGTATGGAAACAGATGGCATTCCTTTCCCTCTCTCTGTTTCACAGTTGCAGTGGTCAAAGGTCAGCCTGTCAGCCTGAGAACCAAAGGTGAGGGTCTTTTACTTGTTCATCACTAAACCTGCGGAACAGATTGTGCTGCGGTGATCATTGCAACCTTTACCATAAGAAGCCTCTTATTTTTTTGCTGTGAGAGGCTTTGGAATGAGGTTTTGAGAAATTATTGGCACTGCTCTCACTTCCTGCTCAGACAAAACTGGAAATGAGCATTCCAACACACGTCAAGTGAGGCTATATATTCTAATTTTAGACATGAATGGAAAAATAATTAGATGGATGACTGTCACTTGTAATGCAGACAAGAGAGTGAATCGGCATAGTATTGAGTCTGGATAAGCAATTATGATGAACAAATCCACGAAAACAAAGACATTGGAACAATACTGAATATAAATGTCAAGATCAATTTGATAGGATGGATATAATGAAAGAGATTAAGTGTGTGTGCGTGTGTCCGTGCGTGCGTACGTGCGTGCGTGTGTGTGTCTCTTTTAAGCCATTATAATGGTACCAATAAATAAATAAATACAATAATAATACAAAGAATTTAACTTGGCCAATAAAACCCAGTATCCTGTCCAAATGCCATGGTATTACTATGGTGCCAAGATAGAAAGAAAGAAAGAAAGAAAGAAAGAAAGAAAGAAATTTCAAAAAGCATAGTATTACCTATACACCAAGAATAAAAAAATACACTTGGTACATGTTAAACCATAGTATTAATATGATACAATAAATAAATAAACCTGCTACAAGTCCAACAAACATGTATTACCATGGTACCATGTCAAAAAAGTATTAGAATAATACAATAAAAACATGCATTTGTGTCACAGGCCGGGGCGGGCCAATCGGGCTGCGCCCACCCCTCGAGACCCGTACCACCCTTGGGGAGTCGGACAGAGGCCAGGCAAGGAGGACAGACAGCGAGACTTCAAGTAAGACAGTATTTTATTGGATTTAAAATTAAATAAAATAACTAAAAGGTGAGTCTTCTGTGCAGGGTCATTCCGTTTGGCGGGAGGGCTTCAAGCTGGGGGGCTTCACTGTAAAGCAGACAGGTGAATTTTCAGGCACGTAATCCTCTTCTTCACAGGTGACAGACAGAGCACTTACGGCTAGAGGGTTTCACTGCAAAGCAGACAGGTGAGTATTCAGGCACGTAATCCTCTTCTCAGGTGACAGAGACCTTACGGCTGGAGGGTTTCACTGCAAAGCAGTCAGGTGAGCATACAGGCACGTAATCCTCTTCTCAGGTGACAGAGACCTTACGGCTGGAGGGTTTCACTGCAAAGCAGTCAGGTGAGGATCCAGACACATAATCCTCTTGATGGGCCGGGCAGACACAGGGCTTACGGTGGGAGAGTTTCACTGCAACACAGACAGGTGAATATACAGACACGTAATCCTCTTCTTCAGCGAAGACAGACAGAGAACTTACGGCTGGAGGAGTTTCACTGCAAAGCAGTCAGTTAAGCAGTCACCTACGTGTCCCTCTTCCCAATGGGCTGTCAGATAATACACTCAAAGGTCTGTGGAGTACAACAGTGTTAGCCTCTTCTTATGTCTTTAGAACGTGATAGAACCTCAGGTAAGTAATGGACATCCAGCGGGTTTAAGTTCACACTTCACACATCAAAACAGTGCATCACATCACTCCATCTCAGCACTCAGTGGGAAGTACACATATAGAGGGCCGTCGCCCATTTTCTGACCTGGCATTCACATCAATGGGTCCATAGACACGAGAGAGGAGAATGGGAATTGATTGGACTGCTCACAATCTCTCACAAACGATCTTACTGTCCCGCGATTCCCTCCTTCTGGTTGAGTCAACACGCTCCATCTCCCAAACTCACAGTGCCGCACCCGTTTGCCGGCCCCACTTCCTCTTCTCCAACGCTCACGCTTTCTCCAGGCTCACAGTCCCCACAAAGACAACCCTGCTCTCTGGTCTGTACTCTCTCCTTTTATCCTCCCCTAATGGCAACGTGTCCCAATCGCAGGGCTTCAATCCCCTCATGCACAGCTGCCGGCGATTTTAGTTAATCGTCCCATTCGCGGGGATTTTTGCGCTAACCCGGAACAAGCCCGGTGTTCCGTTGTTATGGGTCCGGTGGGAGGCAAATCTCGGCGAACATTAGTTCCGCCTTGCAAAAAATTAGAATTTCGTCACCCCGTGACATACCCCCCCACCAAACCGTTCTAGTCCCTAGAACGTGGTGACTCTACCCAGTCTCCGCACCGTGCCGGAGGCTGGCCTCGGTTGTCCCGCTGGGATCGCCTTGGGGACGAGGGACATTTGCTTGCTCAGGTTCAATGGCCGGTCCCCTTGGGACCACTGAACTCCCATAAAGATGGACATGACATGTGGGCGACCCACCGGTGCATCTTCGTCTGCCATTGCTCCGCCTCTGCCTCTCAACCCAAGGTGGGACCCTGCCGACTACGCCAAATTATGTCACAGGCCGGGGCGGGCCAATCGGGCTGCGCCCACCCCTCGAGACCCGTACCACCCTTGGGGAGTCGGACAGAGGCCAGGCAAGGAGGACAGACAGCAAGACTTCAAGTAAGACAGTATTTTATTGGATTTAAAATTAAATAAAATAACTAAAAGGTGAGTCTTCTGTGCAGGGTCATTCCGTTTGGCGGGAGGGCTTCAAGCTGGGGGGCTTCACTGTAAAGCAGACAGGTGAATTTTCAGGCACGTAATCCTCTTCTTCACAGGTGACAGATAGAGCACTTACGGCTAGAGGGTTTCACTGCAAAGCAGACAGGTGAGTATTCAGGCACGTAATCCTCTTCTTCTCAGGTGACAGAGACCTTACGGCTGGAGGGTTTCACTGCAAAGCAGTCAGGTGAGCATACAGGCACGTAATCCTCTTCTTCTCAGGTGACAGAGACCTTACGGCTGGAGGGTTTCACTGCAAAGCAGTCAGGTGAGGATCCAGACACATAATCCTCTTGATGGGACGGCAGACACAGGGCTTACGGTGGGAGAGTTTCACTGCAACACAGACAGGTGAATATACAGACACGTAATCCTCTTCTTCAGCGAAGACAGACAGAGAACTTACGGCTGGAGGAGTTTCACTGCAAACCAGTCAGTTAAGCAGTCACCTACGTGTCCCTCTTCCCAATGGGCTGTCAGATAATACACTCAAAGGTCTGTGGAGTACAACAGTGTTAGCCTCTTCTTATGTCTTTAGAACGTGATAGAACCTCAGGTAAGTAATGGACATCCAGCGGGTTTAAGTTCACACTTCACACATCAAAACAGTGCATCACATCACTCCATCTCAGCACTCAGTGGGAAGTACACATATAGAGGGCCGTCGCCCATTTTCTGACCTGGCATTCACATCAATGGGGCCATAGACACGAGAGAGGAGAATGGGAATTGATTGGACTGCTCACAATCTCTCACAAACGATCTTACTGTCCCGCGATTCCCTCCTTCTGGTTGAGTCAACACGCTCCATCTCCCAAACTCACAGTGCCGCGCCCGTTTGCCGCGCCCGTTTGCCGGCCCCACTTCCTCTTCTCCAACGCTCACGCTTTCTCCAGGCTCACAGTCCCCACAAAGACAACCCTGCTCTCTGGTCTGTACTCTCTCATTTTATCCTCCCCTAATGGCAACGTGTCCCAATCGCAGGGCTTCAATCCCCTCATGCACAGCTGCCGGCGATTTTAGTTAATCGCCCCATTCGCGGGGATTTTTGCGCTAACCCGGAACTAGCCCGGTGTTCCTATGTTATGGGTCCGGTGGGAGGCAAATCTCGGCGAACATTAGTTCCGCCTTGCAAAAAATTAGAATTTCGTCACCTCGTGACATTTGTGTAAAAAACAATTTAGAGAGAAAAGATGATGTGCAGGAAAGTGAACCATATATAAATGCGGTACATCTGAAAGACACTTTTGTATGTGATACTTTTTTTACTTTTTTCTGATTCTGATTCTGATTCTGATGTGGTGAGAGAGCAAAATATGGTGAGAGATACGTCATACTGCCAGTTCACATTGACTAACTTTCTAAAGCTCCGACAGATTTTACCTGGATGTCATTTCAAACTCCACTGCTGTCTATTCCCAGAAAGAAGAGGTGCCACTCACTCTTACTTTGTGCTATCAGTGTTTCTTCAAAGTTTTAAGGGTTGATGATAATTGAAAAACACATTATCTTATCTTATGGTCGTCATCATTCTAACACTATGTGTGTCAAACATGCAGATTATATCATTATATACTCACTCTCATGTCTTTCCTAACCTGTGTTTTTTTTTTTTTTTTTATTCTGTGGAAAACAAAAGACAGACAGTTAGACATGATGTTCACAAGACTCTTTACCATAAAATGAAAACATACAATACAGTGGCTGTTAAGCTAAGATAAGACAAATAGAAACTGTGTGAAAAGACAAAATACAAATTTAAGTCACTGTTCACTGAAAATCGTCATATTTGCCTGAATATGCATGACATTTGAACATTGACATTTGAATGAATATGCATTTTCCCAGATTGATGTCGATGACAAACACCATCGGGTGTCAAGTAATGGATGATGCTTGTTTCTATATGTCAAGTCAAGTCACCTTTATTTATATAGTGCTTTATGCAATACACATGGATTCAGATCAGCTTCACAGTGATAAATAGGAAAATAATGATGAATGATGCAAAAGGAATTCAATTATGCTCTAAAGCAGCTCTAAACAAGACAATTGTGTCATTCTTCATCTCAGGTCAGTTCAGTTGATTAAATTCAGTTAAATTTTGTCGATGTGCCAAAATCTCTGACTGAAATTCTGCAATCATTGATGGGGAGTGAAGATTTTCAGTGAATATTTTAAGTATAATATAAAAGCTGAATTGCTGCTTAATATTTTTGTGGAAACCGTGATGCATTCTTTGATGAAAATAAAATTTAAAAACAGCATTTATTTGAAATAGAAATGGTTTGTAACATCATATATGTCTTAACTGTCACTATTCATCAAATAAATGCAGCCTTGGTGAACATAAGAGGTTTATTTAAAAAAACACAAAAAAATAAATAATTTTTTAAATTCTAAAAATTTTGAATTTTGAATTTTAAAAAAAGAATATAAAATTGGTGTGAAAAAAAATGAGGAATGCTCTTTAATGAGAGTGCAGAGCCATTAAATGATCCCGTATCCCTGGCAAGAGATCTGACCTTGTCTCGGCTTGTCCCAACTTCACTCAAGTGAGAGCAAATGCATTATTCAGCCAAACAGCGAGAGTGCCGTTGTGTTAGGAAAGATCCGATGCTTTCCCGAGTCAACAGTGGGATGGGGGCGTTCATTCAGATTGAATAAATTGAGGAGAGTGACTCTCAGCATCAGAGAATAGTCTAAAGTGGGTTACTGCAGTACGCTGGGAGAGTAAGAGACAGCTTCGGCACAATGCACTCTGGGACTGCATATCCCTTGCTGCACGGCACAGTTAAACCTCTCTTTGAACATGTTTGAAAGAGTAACAGAACAGAGATTCTGCACAATACCATTCTTTCCCTTTTACACTCGCTACAATGACGATGTTTGAATGGGATTATGTCAGAAAATAATGAGGAAGCAGTTTAGCGAAAACTAAAGCCAACTTGAAGTAGCAACCTATTATCAGACATCAATCACAAAGAAAAACAGTATTATTTCACGGTAATTGTTTTAAACCGTATTGTTGTCATATGATCTCACAACATTTGTCACATGACCTCATCACACTCTAAAATTCAAAGTGCTGGATTAATAAAAATTGTTATTTTGCCTTTTTTACTTACTTTTTGTATAAAATGACTCAACATTTGGTAGGTCAAATTAGTATTGATAAAATACAGAGTATTTACATACTGAATATTTGCATAATGTTTAATTTACATACATCTATGATTAATATGATCACATACATCTATGATTAATTTACATAGTTCCATGCATATAATAAACTGAATAAAATGTAAATTATTATTTATTCAAAGTATCATCTGTGAATTGCTTAACATTTGATCAGTATGATTTTAAAACATTGGTTTCTTGTTTCACGGCATCAACAGAAATTTGGTTACACTACACTATAGTTACATCATTAACAGATAATTTATTAACCAGTCTTTGCGAGTTTTCCAGAGAGGCAATATCACCTTTGAAGAGCTCAGAACATGACGTACAAAGTCTTGACTTTTCATTTTGAGTCCCTACATAACACCGCCAGCCAGGCAATCAGAAAACCACATCTGCCCAAATAATGTTGCAAACTAAATTTATTTTAGTATAACATCATGTTTTTAGATTATCTCTGATGGCTGGCATATTCTGCATTAAATTTTCCCATTTCAGACAATGGGGTATTTGAAATAAATATCTCTCTGGAAACTCTGTTAGGATGGCATGAGTAGTTTGATGGGACAACAGTATGTGCATAAACTCTCAGAAGTAGCAGAAGATAAAACAGCCCATTGATAACAGTGAGGTACAAATCAGAGGAAGTTCAGCCGCCTCGTCTCTTTCATTTGCTGTCATTATTGCTATAAGTAATGGAGACAGGCGGATAAGCTTGCACTGATGGATTCCAAATTAGATGGAGAAAGATTTTTTAAATGGACGTTAACAGCATATTGGTGACATTAACAGGCCCATCTCCTTCAATGGAGCCCTGATCGCACTTTGACTAATGTGTTTCATTTTGAAAGTTTAACAAAACAATTGGGAGAACACTCTTTGGATTCGTTTCATAAATCTAGTGAAATACTCATACAGAGGATGTATTTCTCAGAGAAATAAATTCAGGTTACAGGATTTCTTATCCGGCCAACAGTTGCGGAAGTGCAACCTTGAAAAGTTACAGTAAATAATTAGTTATTTTAAAGATATCTAAAATACATCAACTTATCTAAAGCTGAAAGTCAATCATTTACTCATCCCCATGTCGCTCAAAACTTGTTTTTTCTTCTGCAGAACACAATAGATGTAAGTCAAAACAGTCCAAAAAGGGCATGAAGGTAGCATTACAATACTATATAATCAATACAAAATAAATGAACAATTTAATGATTTTTTTAAGTGATCTACATTTTACAAATCATCTCTTTTTAGCACTAGAAAATGCTTTTTGAGAAATCCTTTTGGGGAAAATCCTATTTTGGGTAAAATCCTTATTCAGATATCACAATTGACTGAAAAGTCATGAAAATATATTGGTATATTATGGATATATATATTGAGTGTGAATTAAAAATCAGCACCTTGGTTATATTATTCTTAAAGATTGTTGAAGAAAATTTGGTGCATTTTTTTAACGTTCATTTCATTCAAATGCAAAAGTAGTGGCGGATTCAAGACAGCTGAGTGGTGTTTTGTCAGCGCCCAGTGCAATTGTCTCATTTCCTGTCAGGCTGCTGAATGATTGGATGATTGATTCTTCATCTCAGGGATTTTCTAGCGTGATGTCGCACGCAGACACGTGGCTGATTAGACACCAGAGGGATCACGCCTAACGGCAGCAGGGGCCATTCTTTAAAGAAGGTGGCACCTGAAGATTGTAATCAGACATGACGGCTCTCACACAGTGGACTGCGTTTCGCCTCCACCAATCAGATACTTGTCAGGGCAGATTTATTAAATCAGAATGTCCTTAACTACTTCTGATTGAAAATGATGCGGAAAGAAAATAAAATCTGATCATCATATCAGCTCCACTGAACCACAAAAATTTCTTTTTTTTATATTTCACCCCAAAATAATAACAATAATAATAGACGACATAAACTGCAATATACACACACACACACATACAGGTATAGATATTGATTTGAATTGCAATTATTGATGCTTTGGGAATGTGTCTGTGTGATTGCGTCTGAAGCATGTGTGTGAAATCTGTCCAATGGCATGACGTACTTCCCTTCTCAGGGAACCAGGGTTACAGTAGTAACCTGAGATGTTCCCTCTCGATGGAATTTGCGCTACATCATCGTCATTGACGCTTTGGGAACGAGAATACCCAAATTGCAGGTGTGGTAGTGGCTCAGTGGTTGATATAGGTTGCCTACAAACCAAGAGGTTGGTGGTTCGATCCCCGGTTCCACCTGACCATGTGTCTAGGTGTTCATGAGCAAGACACCCAACCCCAGCTCCCGTCGTAGTATGAATGAGTGAGTGAATGGGTGAATGTGAGGCAACATGTAAAGCGCTTTGGTGGCCATTGGGTCTCTGAAAGCGCTATATAAATGCAGTCCATTTACCATTTACCCAAATTGCATATCTGTGTGAATTACTGTGAGCACTATAAGACGAAAGCACTCGTGAGCCTGGTGCAGCGTTCAGGTTGTAGAATCTCATAAATGTGAGCAGAGAGGACCACCCTGCCACATTCACAGACATCTTGAACTGAAGCCCCTGACCATAAGGCCTTAGAGGCCACCATACTCATTGTTGAGTGTGCTCTGACAGTGCACCAAAGTGTGCCAAAGGTGAGGGCTGTCCAGAGCCCTCATAAGCAAGAGAGATAGCCTCGACTATCGAATTGCTCAGAGTCTGCTTGGTTGCTGGCAGTCCTTTTCTTGGGCGAACCAAAGCACATACACAATTGATTAGATTTTATCCACAGGGCAGCTCTGTGGATGTAATCATCCAGCGCTAACACTGGACACACTAAATTAAGCTTTTTCTGGTCTGACATTCTGAAAGGAGGAGGACAGAAGGCCTGCTACAAAACCACGGCACATTAGTAAGTACCTTGGGCACATAACCCGCCCTAGGGTACAAGAATACCATCCCTGATGCAAACTCGAGGCATGTAGGGGACACAGACAGGGCCTGGAGGTCTTCCACTCTTTTAAGAGACGTAATAGCCGGAAGAAATATTGTCTTAAAGGTCAGAAACTTACAGTTTCAACAGGCCTCAGCCTCATTACCATGAGGAAGCATGTCACTGATGGGTCTCTCCCTAACAACTCACCACCCAAAGGTGCCTGGTAGGCAGCTATAGGCACCACATATACATGGAGGGAGATAACCCTGCAGAGAACTGATCTTGCAGATACTACAGCAATGTACCAACCAGACAGTTAACTTGGTCCATCTGATGATCTCCCCACCACAAAGTGAACACTCTCCTTTTCAGGGCATACAGCTTCCTCATGGAGTGAGCTCTGGAGTGAAGTATGGTTTCAACAACTTCAGTTAACCTCATCACAGTCCAAACCCACAGTTTCCAGTACTCTGGGTGGGGATAAAAGATTAAGATTAAGCCCCCGCCTGAGACAGAAGGTCCCTTCTGACCAGAATCTCCCATGGAGAGCCATCAAGTAGGCACACAAGGTCCGAGAACCATATTTGGGCCGACCAGAACGGGGCTACTAGTAACTGGCGGACTCTCACCAGTACTCCCGGGAGCAGGTCAATCAGGGGAAGAGCATACAGAAGTAGCCGCGGCCACATTTGCACCATGGCATCCAACCCCAGCGGGGTTGACAAGCACATGATGGCCTCTTAGATCTGGGAGGAAGTGCTATGAAGACAGCCATTTCCAGGGAATTTATGTGCCACGAGTATAGCAAATTAGATCAAAAGGGAAATATAATAATTAAGCATAACTCGTTATAATTATTTATAAATATTAGGCTACATCTTTGTTTTTAATAAGTGACCTCGAATAAGCAACCATAGAAGGATGGATATGTAGAAGTATGCATCCTTGAGATCTATCGTGACAAATTAGTTCTCGGATCTGATTTGAGTAAAGATCTGCTTTAAGGTCAACAAGAGAGTTTTTACTTCCTGTTCCATTACCAGAGCCTGCTCCGGACCCACCGCAGTGGTCAAAACCCAATTGAAAGGAGGTGGATGACACCCGAATTGGATTTTGTAGCCTCTTTCTACAGTCTTCAGGACCCATTTTGATACATTTGGCAGAAGTTTACATGCTGCCAGATGGTCGAGTAAGGGGACATCCACCTCCTCACAGCTAGAGAGCTGAAGCACCGGGCTCGGTGTGGGCGGAGAAAAAGCAGAGGCCATCTTCAACCCCTCCACGATATCCATCTGTGAACACCATGATCTCAACCTCCATTCTGCCTCAGCAGGAGTGGGGCCAAATCCGCGGGGTACGCAAGCCTGACGGAGTGACAGGAGGAATCAGAGTGTGAAAATCGGTAGTCTCTCGCAATGCTTACAGTCAGACCCGTCAAGAGCTGACTGTGCATGCTCTGCTCCCAAACAAACCACCCACGAATCGTGAGAATCCCTGTACGTGATGTAACAAGGACAGGGAGGAACACATGATTTAAATGCCTGTTTGCTCACCATATGTCGTATGCTTTGTACTTTAGGACAAACAACACTAAATAAGACAAACAATTCCCCACAGAGTGCTTGCTAAGGCACAGAGGCTGACAATGTTTGGTCTGGGTGCGCTTTATAGCTTTCTGGCCTTGACGTCAGCCGCCTATGATGTTCCGTCATGCCATTGGAACTGATTTCACACACATACTGATTTCACACACGTGCTGATTTTACACACGTGCTTCAGACACAATAAGGCAGAAGCGTTCCCAAAGCGTCAATGACGATGATGCAGCATTAATTCCCTCGAAAAGGAAGCATATTTATATTAATGTAAACGCAGGGGAAATAATAATAATAAATTGAAATGCAATTTCCATATCTATCCATAAGCATCACCACTGACAATGGGGAAAAAATGGAAATGAAAATTGAGGGGTGTAAATAAAATCCATAATGTGACCTGTCATTTTCTTTTCATCAATTTCACTCTTAGACTTTTTTTGCCACTTTTCCAGTGCCATGCATGCTGTCCTTTACAACAGTCTGGCAGGCAGCCATCATAACTGGATTGTCACAGTATTGTCACAGAGGATGAAGAGGGTTGAAATAACACAAACAAACAAACAAACCAACCGACGCAACCAGCAAAATGTACAATGAGCAATCAATATCTTGAGAATGAGCATTTAATTTGATTTAAAACCTCTCTGCCTAGATTAATCCACCATACTGCACAGGAGAACAAGGGAAACATAGTATAGTCCCTACTGGAAAAGCCGATTAAAGAGAGTTTAAACAGTAACTGAAGTGGTTTGCAAAACACAGCAGAGAGAGAGAGAGAGAGAGAGAGAGAGAGAGAGAGAGAGAGAGAGAGAGAGAGAGAGAGAGAGAGAGAGAGAGAGAGAGAGAGAGAGAGAGAGAGAGAGAGAGAGAGAGAGAGCATAAAAGTGTGGGAAGAATCACCACAAGCGGAAACCTAGAAAAATGCATGATGGGTAAAGTGAGAAATGGTGGTCCGTTGCGAGTTATGTAATTTCTGACGTGATGGCAAGAGAAGTCCGATGAGTTAATTGAGGAAGGCCTTCTATAATTCCCAACACTCCACACATCACACACACACACACACACACACACACACACACACACACACACACACACACACACACACACACACACACACACACACACACACACACACACACACACACACACTAATTTAAACCCTGCCAAACTGAATTTGATAATGAAAGTATAAGCATGTCAAGTCTTGTAAAGCATGACTGACACCAGAAATAAGACGCACACTTCATGTCTTCATATCTAGTTAAGCATTATTGAAGTTAAGCCATATATTCAGTCAAATAAATGAAGGGACTACTAAAAACCGCAAACAAAAACGTCTCAGGTTACGACTGTAACCTATGTTCCCTGAGAACAGGGAACGAGACAATACGTCAACGACGTTATGGGGAACGCCTCAGGCGTGACAGGTGTCTGAAATCACTATCAAATCACGTCAATCATATTGACCGGCGACAGCCCGTGAATCATTAGCGTGAATGATTAACGTGCGACCTGGAAGTATAAAAGGGCGCCTTGCAAACATGACAAATCACCTTATCGTCTGAAGGGACTGTACGGTAGGCAAGCCCCGAGGCATGGCAGGGAGACGTATTGTCTCGTTCCCTGTTCTCAGGGAACATAGGTTACAGTCGTAACCTGAGACGTTCCCTTTCGAAGGGAACTCAACAATACGTCAACGACGTTATGGGGAACGATATACCAACGCCGCCATGCTAAGGGGAGTGCATGCCAAGTGGCAGTGACAACTGTCAGAACCAGCAACTTCAAATGAAACGCTAGAACCACTCACCCTCAGGTCACACTGGGCTGTCAGTGACAGCATTCCCTACGGTCATAGCCCAAGCTACAGCCTCACAGAAAAACCTTCATAAACATGGTTAAATGAAAGGTCTACCAGGGCCGGCTCCGGGCCTGAAACCTCAGCTTCCAATTAGAAGGGTCCCTTCTAGGGAATGTGGCTAGGGAACCCAAGGGAACTCCAGCCAGTCACTATTCAGGGGAACGTACTCACCCCGAAATGCCACCAGGACGGCCTGACCTGGCGCCAGTACATAGACACTTAGTCTGGCCAAATCCTGTCTGTCTGAAGACAGAGCCTCTGGACAAATGCCTTAAGTAAGGCATCCAACCCGAGGGACTGCGAAGCTGGCAGAGAACCACTCGGCCCGGATCTCAGAGACGGGATATCCCGGAGAGTATGACTCAGCATAGTGCTTTTCAACCCTTGCTAGCGAGGGGAGTTATCTACTCGATCCATGGATCTGGTCCATCTGGTCATCTGGTCCATCTGGTCCATCTGGTCCGTCTGACCAGACTCAGGAAGCCGCATGCTCATAGAGACCCTCGGTGAGGGGAGCACAAGGTCTGCCTGGTAGGCAAACCAGGCTGTAGGCAGAAAAGGTTCCGGGAGGGAACCAATAGCAGAGAATGAACACTTTAGCGAGCCAGGGCGCAAGCTCGCCTTCAGCAGCTGCCTATTAAGGCTAGCTGAAACTGATAGCAAGTGACCACTAGCTTCATAAACCCAGCACCACTAGGGAACGTTACAGGGAGGCCCGGAGAGGCCTACTACCTGATAGCCAACGTAAGTGGGAATTCACCTTCAGGGAGGCCCGTGAGGCCTACTACCTGATAACCACAGCATGTGGGGTGCTCACCTTCAGGGAGGCCCAGAGAGGCCTACTACCTGATAACCACAGTATGTGAGATGCTCACCTTCAGAGAGGCCAAGAGAGGCGTACTACCTGATAACCACAGTACGTGGGAACTCTCCTTCAGGGAGGCCCGGTGAGGCCTGCTACCTTACAACCACAGTATGTGGGGAGCTCACCTTCAGGGAGGCCTGGTGAGGCCTACTACCTGGTAACCACTATCTGTGGGAACTCACCTTCAGGGAGGCCTGGTGAGGCCTACTACCTGACCGTTCTCATTCAAGGAGGCCTGGAGGAGCCTACTACCTGATAATCACAGCATGTGGGCTTTTTTACCTTCAGGGAGGCCTGGTGAGGCCTACTACCTGACAGCCACAATATTTGGGAGCTCACATTCAGAGAGGCCAAGAGAGGCCTACTACCTGATAACCACAGTACGTGGGAACTCACCTTAAGGGAGGCCCGGTGAGGCCTGCTACCTTACAACCACAGTATGTGGGGAGCTCACCTTCAGGGAGGCCTGGTGAGGCCTACTACCTGGTAACCACTATCTGTGGGAACTCGCCTTCAGGGAGGCCTGGTGAGGCCTACTACCTGACCGTTCTCATTCAAGGAGGCCTGGAGGAGCCTACTACCTGATAATCACAGCATGTGGGAACTCACCTTCAGGGAGGCCTGGTGAGGCCTACTACCTGACAGCCACAATATTTGGGAGCTCACATTCAGGGAGGCCCAGAGAGGCCTACTACCTGATAGCCAACGTAAGTGGGAATTCGCCTTCAGGGTGGCCGGGTGAGGCCTACTAACTGATAACCATATTAAGTGGGAATTCACCTTCAGGGAGGCCTGAGTGGCCTACTACCTGATAACCACTGGTAGCTTTGAGCCCTGAGTCAGGGTGATAGTATAAGGTGGCCTGCTAAGGCCAGTCAGCTGGGGACTCGCCTATCAGGGAGGCCTGGTCGGGCCTACTAGCTAATAGCAAGTCATATTCTGCCATAAAGTACACTGTTGGAAACCATACTACACAGCATAATTTACTAATGGGCTTCCAGTAGCGCTATAAGGTATGTCCCACAATGTTGGGACTCACCTCCGAGGAGGCCTGTTTAAGGCCTAATACCCATCAGTGAGTCAACTGCCCGAACCACCAAGGCCAACCACGTAAAGTGAGCTGGCCTACAGTGCCCTCTGGGGGGCTGTCCAATCAAGGAGGCCTGCTGAGGCCTACTACCTAATGGCGCAAACTTCGTTGGCAGAAAAACTGTTTACACAGCGCCTACAGCATCCTGGTGCCTAATCACATTGCCCATGGCAGTGTACTCCGCAAGAAAGCTAGCACCCTTAAAACAAGGGGAGTACAACATACGCCACTCTGCCTCAACGGAGGCCCCAGTTAGTCAGGGGCCTACCATCTATGCATGGGCGTCAGCTCAGGGCAATGCTCTGGCTTCAGGGGAGCGTACTTCGACCAAAGAAGAAGTGAAGCTTACTTCATACTCGACCCGAGCCATAGTGGTGCGAGGTAGGATAAAACAGAACTGGGAGTGAAGTGCTCAGACCTACCCTGTATCACAGGGGAATACTCACACCTCACCCTGAGGTTACCAGGGTGCGGGCCTGCCAGCGGCTCTAGGGGTGACAGAAATGTATCTGTGCCCAACCTAGGGGAGTGGGGCTTGAATGAAAGCCAACCACCTACAACCTAGCGCTCGAGCAGTAGCTCAGCGAGGTGAGTGAAGCCTAAACTGGCGGCCTAAATCCGTAGGCCAGTTCTGCATGGCAGGGTCGGGCAGGAAACCCAGTCTTCCTCGTGAAGCGAAAGACGGCCTAACCCTGCTCAATAAAGACATATATACCACGGAGGCCTGTTTGAGGCCTACCATGTCCTTACAAACCATCCTCTGCACCACGCTGCATTACTCTAGTCACCCCAGAATGCAGAGAAGGGGGCGGGCCTTGGCCTAACGACTCCCACGGGAGGAGGCTGTTTATACAGGGATGCTAGAAACCAACATTCACAAAGTGAAGGGTCAGAGGAAGAAATGCTAAATTTTTTAGCAGGGCGCCTCTATTATCCCTGGCACAGCCTAGGCCAGCTACAGAGGTGGCCCTGGTGAGGGCCAGCCTGCAAGCATAGATCAATCTGAGGGCTCGGAGGAGCCACAGCCTTACTAAAGAATATAGTCTGTATTATTCCATACAAAGGGCTGCAGAATCGCTCAGCCTAATGAAACTCAAACAGAGCTCAAGGGGCGAAATACTCAGGAAGAAGTCAACGGACCCGTGGGCCGGACATAAGATCTATCTGAAGCTCTAGCATCAGTCAACACTCTAAGTAAAAAATTCTAAGAGAGAGACCAACTACTCTACCCTGAGGTGGCTAACAGCCCGAAGGCTAACATAGTTATCGTTCTGGCCACCTAACGGGGAACTTCAGGGCCCTAATGATCCAGGAAACTTCTCTTACCTTATTACCTTGACATGACCCCATAGCTCTATACAGGGAACGAGGTCTGTAGAGAGATACATCTCGGAAATTTAATTCACAAAAAAATACTCTTAAAAGACCAGTCAGCTCACCTGCGGCGTGCGGAGTGAAGACTCGCCAGATAGTTCTTTTATGACCCTGGGGTCCACCACTTTACATGCCTGAAAGAGGCGTTTCTACTAGCCAAGCCTAGGCGGGCCATTGGAACATCGTTCTTATCATAGGCCCAGCCCCAGGCCTGATGTAATGAACGTCTGGGGAGTCAGAAGAGAGGAGAGGGCTGGATTTCTTTTTAATGAAGCCCTCCGGGGAGATTATCCATCAGCGACACTGTGTGCGCTTGTGCTGGATAACCTCCCTCAGATCCCTCTTCTTGCGGGAGTCACGCCTCTTCTGCGCACTGTTCCTCCACGGAGGGGGCGCACGAGAGGCGACACTGGCTCTCTGGCCCTGTCTACGGTCCTCGGACCGTGAAGGGCCAGGCCCTCCCGCCTGCCTGGGTGTGGAACCGGATCTCAGCGGTATGCAGGATCCCGCAGCAGGTCGGCCTGGTATGCCTGCAGCACCGCCATAGTGTGCAGGGAAGCACCAGCCTGAACCGCTGTCGTGTATGCTCTGCCATTCAAACGTGCTGTTGACTTTAGCGGTTTGGATGGCAGGGTTGGAGCTCTCAGTGTCGACGCCTGCCCAGACACGAGATAGTTCGCAAACGACTCGTCAAATGGGCGGCATCGACACATACCCATGCTCTGCGATCCCCTCAACATCAGCGAAATTAACCCGCTGATGTCGGTGAATACGGGCAGAGTATGGGCTCTTCCATGCCCTCTCGATCTCCGTGTGAAGATCAGGAAGGAATGGAAGGCTCACCTGAGCTGGTGTTGTATGGCAGGGGAGAAACCGATCGCCAAGCCTACCGCGAGCGGTCTCTCCTCTAGCGCGTCGCCATGGCAGCTACAGCCTGTTGGCGGCGCGCTCCACAACATCCACCAGGTCTGCATACACGGGGCAGGGTGGCTGAGAGGGTTCAGGATCTACCTGATTATAAACCTCCTCAGCCATCTCCTGCTCGTCCTGAAGAGCAGCAACTGCAGGAAACCATTGGTGCCTGCAGTTCGCCCTCGTCAGCCGTCGAATCATTTGAGAGGTTTACAGGACTCTCAAGATGATCGATGAGCTCTATCTGGAAGCCCATGATGCAAGTCGCCGCTCTGCCTCGGCACGAGCGGGACCACGCGGACCAGACGTTGAACCCCCTTCACTCGAGAAGAGGGCCAGACGAGAGCGGAGCGTTTTAAGAGAAAAACGCTCACAGTTCACACAGAGGATTCCCTCGAGAACCTCTCGTGCGCGCTCTTCTCCCAGGCAGGAAAAAACACACTCGTGTGCTGTACATTTCATTTTCTTACCGTTTCATTGAGTAGCGTTTTCAAACAGACAGTCCCTGAAGACGATGAGATGATTTGTCATGTTTGCAAGGCGCCCTTTTATACTTCCAGGTCGCACGTTAATCATTCACGCTAATGATTCACGGGCTGTCGCCGGTCAATATGATTGACGTGATTTGATAGTGATTTCAGACACCTGTCACGCCTGAGGCGTTCCCCATAACGTCGTTGACGTATTGTTGAGTTCCCTTCGAAAGGGAACAACAGTTACATCACAAGGAAATAAACTAGGACATAAGACACCCATGGAAGGGTTTTAATGAAGATGTGAGCTTTGTCTTCTTCCAGAACTATTAAAGGGATAGTTCACCCAAAAATGAAAATTCTGTCATTATTTACTCACCCTTATTTTTGTTCCAACCCCGTAAGACCTTCGTTCATCTTCGGAACAGGAATTGAGATATTCTAGATGAAATCTGAGAGCTGGATCACTCCTCCATAGGCTTCTTCAGGGATTGAACTTGCCGGCCTCGAAAAGTTATTAAAGACATTCAAAATAGTCCAAGTGACTACAGTGGCTCAATCTTAAGTTTATCAAATGACGAGAATACTTTTAGGGCGCAAAAAAAACAAAAATAACGACTTTATTTCAACTATTCAGTTCCTTCTCTGTGGGCTTCGAGTCAGTTCACTAGTGTAATAGCCTACGCTTCTGTTGTTGTACGTCACACGCATCACCCACATGACCAATAGTGAGTCTACGTGTGACGTAGCTATACGGAATCACACTAAGTTAACTGACTAGAGGCCCAAAGAGAAGGAAATGAATAGTTGAAATAAAGTCGTTATTTTTGTTTGTTTTTGCACACAAAAAGTATTCTCGTCGCTTGATAAACTTAAGATTGAGCCAGTGTAGTCACTTGGACTATTTTAACAATGTTTTTAATTTAACTTTTCGGGGGTGGCAAGTTTCAATCCCTGAAGAAGCCTATGGACTAGTATGGAGGTGTGATCCAGCTCTCAGATTTCATCAAAAATATCTTAATTTGTGTTCCGAAGATGAACGAAGGTCTTACAGAGTTGGAACAACATGAGGGTGAGTAAATACTGACAGAATTTTCATTTTTGGGTGAACTATCCCTTTAAGCATCACATGTTCCTGGTTCATTTACAGTTGTTCTCGATTACTAAGACACATCTCTTGAAAGCTGCTCACCTTTTCTCTAAACTGTGAACACAAAACCCAATTTTTAAGCTACATTCACAAAACCTCAGACTCTTCTTGCAAAACCAAACTTTCACCTTAAAACAGTTCAATCTGTGCTCAAAACTGAACAATGTTGTCAAATCGTGCCCCGAGTCAATCAAAATTAAAAACACTACTGAACAGTCACTAAACACTTCGTAGAAAAATAGAAAACACAATGCTCAGGACATGAAGCTGGAGAAATAAATGTTTATTGTTCACTGTAGGCTAAATGCATGTTGCAAAAAAAAAAAAACCTGTGCAAAAAAAAACCAACAGAAAGCGTATGTGTTTGCCACTTGTGTAAAAATAGCCCATGTAAAAATAAAGTACAAAAATATACAAATAAGTGCGTTACTCAGCCACAGCATCATGTCTCCGTACTCGGTCAGGCCACAGGACTTCATCCACATCACAGGCCACATTTTGTCTGGCCAGGCAACGGGGGAAAAAACCCCTGGCATGCCGTATCCAGGCTTGGCATGCCGTATCCAGGCTTGGCATGCCGTACCCAGGCTTGGCATGCCGTACCAAGGCTTGGCATGCCGTATCCAGGCTTGGCATGCCGTATCCAGGCTTGGCATGCCGTATCCAGGCTTGGCATGCCGTATCCAGGCTTGGCATGCCGTATCCAGGCTTGGCATGCCTCCACACCTGTCACCACAGGCAAGTCCCATGGCTTGGAGGAGATTTATCCTGGTGTAAGGTTGGCGTTCCTTCCACCGCCACGAGGAGAAGAATTCCTCAATGGGGTTTAGGAAAGGGGAGTATGGGGGAAGGCAAAGATTGATAAAACCTTGGTCCACCGCCATGAGGAGAAAATTCCTCAATGGGGTTTAGGAAAGGGGAGTATGGTGGAAGGCAAAGATTGATAAAACCTTGGTTCATATTGAACCACTCTCTAACCTGGAGGGCTCTGTGAAAACTCAAATTGTCCCAAACAACAACATAAATGGGATGCTCATCCTGCTGCCCTAACAGAGCATATCGTATGTGATTGAGGGAAATGAGGAGCTGGTGAGTGTTGTAGGGCCCCAGGTTGGCATGATGGTGGACAACCCCATGATTGCTGATGGCAGCACATAATGTGACATTGCCAGCACGCTGCCCAGGAACACAAACAATGGCCCGACGGCCAATCACATTACGGCCTCTCCTTGTCCTTTTGGTGAGATTAAACCCAGCTTCATCCATGTAGATGTATTCATGGGGTCTTTCCACTGCATCCAGTTGAAAAACCCTCTGTAGAAATAGATACAGTTTTGTAAGTTATACGGAAAATTTGATTTAGATTTAGGCCACTACAGTAAATCACTACCTAGAGTAATCAACACTGAATGTGTCTGGATATATGCCAACCTGTACATACTGGAATCTTTGCTCTTTGACTCTGTCTGAGTTGCGATCAAAGGGCACTCTGTATAGCTGTTTCATGCGCAGTCTGTTGCGCTTGAGGACGTGATCAACAGTAGAGAGGCTGATACTAGATAGGCACTGTTGATACCCTCAAAATTGACATGGTCCTCAATGATCTTCTGCTGAATTTCACTCAGTTTAATGGCATTGTTCTCACGGACCATATCAACAATTAGGGTCTCTTGGTGTGGGGAGAACATGCCTGTCCTCGCACCCCCATGTGGGAGTCTTTCAATTCTACAAAAAGAGAGCATGGAGTTACAAAAAATATACATTGAATACCAGGCCTACAAACAGTTAGACCAACCCTCCATTACAATACTACAGTACATTGGTACAGTGATGTACTGAAACATATATTTACATACAGTATATAATATGTCATACAGTAATTGCTGTCAACTTTTACATGCTGTACTATAATGTCAAAAAAAGATAATTACCTGTTCCCTTTTGTTGTCACTCCGAGTTATGTCGGATGACGACGAATGGGGTTTCACTTAGAACACCTATCGACTTCGAGTATTACAAAACGAGCCAATGTCAAAGAAATGCCATGGGTCTGCGGAATTTGCATAGCGTAACTCCACCCCACCTCGTGGGTATAAAAGGAGGAAGCCGGCAACATGCAGATATGTTTTTGCTTCGGAGCCAAGAGTAGTTCTTCACTCCACAGTCATCTCTGACTTCGATCTACGAGACGAACTTCTCTCTCCGGTGTTGGTGTGATGGCGATCTGCAGCGAGCTCACAGTGCCTGCTGATCTGTGCAGTAATCTGCCAGTGTGTGTGTGTCCCTGTGCGCTTCAACATCGCAGAGTTTTTTTCTCCTCTCATAAAAGAGCTCGCACGCGGCATGTCTTTTTAAAGACGGCTCGCCCGTACATTTTTGGTTGCAGCGGACTGGTATCGGACTCTGATGGGCACGAGCGCTGTCTAGTGTGTTTGGGCTTTGATCATGCTTTAACAGCGCTCGTGGATGACTCATGTTCTCTCTGGGAACGTGATCATCGCGTCATATATAGGTCGAGACTCGGTGAACTCGCAAGAGTGAGAGCCCCCTCATCCACCCCCCGATCTTCGGCTGGTGGGCAGGGTGACCTGAGGGTGTTGGTCTGGAACAAGGCGCCGACTCTGTGTCCGCGACCCCAGCCCCCCTCTTTAATGACGGTGCCCGCTAGCGAACTGATGATTCCACGAGTCTACCCTCAGGTGGCCCGTGTGTTTTCATTTGAAGCTACAGAGGATGATGCTGTGTCTGTTGCAGCATCACTAGGTGGGCTTGATTCTTCTGGAAATGACGACTCGTCACAGCTGCCACCCTCTGGTGTGCATACGGCTGTGCCTGAGTCTGATCCGGAGATGACGGCCATGCTTTCCCGGGACGATTGGTTTTTGGGTGAGGCCGCCGACCCGCGTCCACGGCAAACCCCAATATCTTTCCTCCCGGACGTGCATGATGAGTTCACGGTTCTGCTCGTTGGTCTCATCCGCCTTTCCTCCCCTCAGGGGCCGTTGCCCATGGGTACACTTGGGTCCCCCCGGTTGAACGCTCTGTTGCCATGCTACTGTGTCCTCAGAGTACTTCCTGGCGCAATCCTAAGCACCCATCCAAAGCCTGTAGTTATTTTCGTCTACACTAATCTGTGGTGAAATCCTATAGTGCCACAGGACAGGCAGCCGCCTCACTGCATCCCATTACCGTTCTGCTGGTCTACCTGACCCAGATGCTCATGGACATGCAGGAGGGCGGGACTGACCCGAGTCTCTTCAGTGAGCTGCGCGCCGCCACTGACCTTGCTCTCCGAGCGACGAAAGTGGTCGTACGCTCTCGGAGTCAGGTGATGTTCACCATTCTGGGGCTGACCGGTCTGATGTGCACGATGTCGGCGGACCCGTCTGCTCGACACCCCCATCTCCCAGGTCGGCCTCTTCGGTGGTGCGGTTGAGTGCTTCTGCCCAACAGTTCTCAACCGCCCATGAGCAGATTGAGGTTATTCTGCCTGACGGCCCCGCCGTCTGCTCAGATTCCTCAATCTGCCCACCCCCGAAGGCGCCCTCCCACGGTTCCAACCCCGCCAGTTCACCGGGCCTGGCTCTGGAAGATCGTAGGGGGGCTGCCACAGCCCTCTCCAGCCCCGCCCCCCGCTAAACGCCGGGTTAAGCGGCACTTTTGAGATGGGCTGCTCAGAGATGAGACTCAGTTCTTTCCAGGAGTTGGTAGCAGGGCCACTCGTTTCCCCGGTGGAGGGCTGGGGAAGAATCCTTATTCAGAAAGAGCTGACTCTCTCGTCTCTGAGCATACAGAGTTCCTCGGACGACACAGAGCACCGCCCACAAGCCGTGCTCTCCTCCTCCCCCTCTGTCCCAGAGGCAGTTGACACGGCGTGCCGTCCACGGACCGATTCGCCCCTGTCCCCCTCTGTCGCCAGACCCTGACAGA
Source organism: Siphateles boraxobius (assembly GCF_051911475.1). NCBI lineage: Eukaryota > Metazoa > Chordata > Actinopteri > Cypriniformes > Leuciscidae > Siphateles > Siphateles boraxobius. The sequence goes on along the minus strand of NW_027508931.1, from coordinate 13,031,951 downwards.
GCAGGCCCCCATGGAACGCTGGTCCTTCCATGGCCTCCTCTGTCAGGGTGTGGTTATGACCTTGCCCCCACACCGGGCCGCTATGCCGTCCACCGCTTCCATGCGGCTTCGCCGCATTCCGCTTCGCTGCACCATCGGGGGGACGTCTGTGGTTCTTGACGCCGCTGGCACAGTTGGGAGCCTGCCTAGAGCTTCCCTATCTGTTCCGCTGGGTCGCGCGAACCATCGGCTCGGCTATGCGATTCAGTTCGCACGGTCTCCTCTCCGCTTCAGGGGAGTCTGCTCCAATTTGGTCGATGGCTATGCCCCTATCATGAGACCGGAGGTTGCTACCCTACTGGCGAAGGGTGCGATTGAGACTGTCCCTCCAGCCGAAATGAGGTCCGGGTTTACAGCCCCTACCTCATTGTCCCGGAGAAGTCTGGTGGGATACGGCCAATCCTGGACCTACGCATCTGAACCGCTCCCCTCACAGGCTGCCGTTCAAGATGCTCCTGGCCAAACGCATTTCTGGATGTGTGCGGCCACAGGATTGGTTTGCAGCGATCGACCTGAAGGACGCCTACTTTTATGTCTCCGTTCTCCTTCGACTCAGACCATACCTACGGTTTGCTGTCAGGGCGAGCGCATATCAGTACACTGTTCTCCCATTCGGACTAGCCCTGTCTCCTCGAGCCTTCACAAGGTTCTTGAGGCAGCGCTTGTTCCTCCATGGGAACACGGGGTTAACATCCTGAACTATCTCGGTGACTGGCTGTCTTAAGCTCACTCCTGAGACCAGGTTTGCGAATACAGGGACCCAGTGCTCCGGCACCTAGCTCGTCTGGGCCTTCGGGTCAACTGGGAAAGGAGTAAACTTTGCCCCGTGCAGAGGAGCTATTTTCTTGGTATGGACTTGGTCGCCTTCTCCACTCAGCCATTGCTGACTTGCCTGAGACTATCAAGCGCAAGAGTGCGGTTCCACTGAAGTTTTTTCAGAGGCTCCTGGGGCATATGGCATCTGCAGCCGCGGTACACCGCTCAGATTGCTTCATATGAGACCGCTTCTGCTTTGGCTTCGCGACCGAGTCCCGAGGTGGGCATGGCAACACGGCACCTTCCGAGTACCAGTTACTCCGACCTGCCGTCAGTACTCACCCCGTGGTCGAACCTCAGTTTTCTACGGGTCCGAGTGCCCCTGGAACAAGCTTCTCGGCATGTTGTAGTCTCAACAGATGCCTCCACGGGCTGGGGCGCCATGCACAATGGACATGCTGTCACACTTTCAGGTTGAGCAGAAATGCTCCTAAAAAAATTCAGTGAAATTTATCACACCAGGTGTTGAGCAGAAATGCTCCTGAAGTTCAGTGAATTTCCTCACACTTAAGTGATGAGCAAGGTTGATCCTGAAGCTCAGTGATTCTCGCGTGTAGTGTTGAGCAGTATGGCATGTCTATTGCCTCGAGTTGCTGGCAGTACGCCTTGCCCTGCACTGCTTCCGGGCGTTGCTCAGGGGTCAACACGTACTAGTCCGATCAGACAATACCGCCACAGTAGCGTACATCAACCGTCAAGGTGGTCTACGCTCGCGCCGTATGTCGCAACTCGCCCGCCACCTCCTCATATGGAGTCAGAAGCCTCTGAGGTCGCTTCGAGCCATTTTAATTCCCGCAGTCCTGAACTGTGCAGCCGACGAGCTCTCATGGCTTCAGCCCCTCCCTGGAGAATGGCGACTCCATCCCCAGTCGGTTCAGCTGATTTGGGACCAGTTCGGGGACGCACAGATAGATCTGTTTGCCTCTCACGACTCGGCCCATTGCGACCTGTATTATTCCCTGACCGAGGGCACGCTCGGCACGGATGCACTGGCGCACAGCTGGCCGCGGGGCCGCAAAAATGTGTTCACCCAGTGAGCCTTCTTGCGCAGGTTTTGCGCAAAGTCAAGGAGGTCGAGGAGCAGGTCCTTCTGGTTGCGCCCTACTGGCCCACCCGGACCTGGTTCTCCGAACTCATACTCCTCGCGACAGCACCTCCTTGGCCCATTCCACTGAGGAAGAACCTCCTTTCTCAGGGACAGGGCACCCTATGGCACCCTCGTCCCGATCTTTGGAACCTCCACGTGTGGCTCCTGGACGGGACAAGGCAGGTTTGAGTACCCTACCACCAGCGGTGGTGGCTACCATCACTTCCGCTAGAGCGTCGTCCACTAGACACGTCTATGCGTTGAAGTGGAACCTCTTCGTCAACTGTTGCTCTTCTCACCGAGAAGACCCCCGGAGATGTTCGATTAGTGTCGTGCTTTCCTTCCTTCAAGATGGGTTGGATCGAAGGCTGTCTCCCTCCACCCTGAAAGTCTATGTTGCCGCTATTGCCGCACACCATGACCCGGTCGAAGGTAAGTCTGTTGGGAAGCACGACCTGATCATCAGGTTCCTGAGAGGAGCGAGGAGACTGAATCCTCCTCTCCCTCCTCTCGTTCCCTCTTGGGACCTCTCAGTGGTTCTAACTGCCCTGCAGAGTGCTCCCTTTGAGCCTTTGCAATCAGTGGAGCTTAAGTTCCTGTCTATGAACACAGCGCTGCTGGTTGCATTGGCCTCCATCAAGAGGGTAGGAGACCTGCACGCATTCTCCGTTGACGAAGCGTGCCTGGAATTCGGGCCGGCTTACTCTCACGTGATCCTGAGACCCCGGCTCGGATATGTGCCCAAGGTTCCTACCACTCCCTTCCGGGACCAGGTGGTGAACCTGCAAGCGCTGCCCCTGGAGAAGGCAGACCCAGCCTTGGCACTGCTCTGTCCAGTACGCGCTCTCCGCGCCTATGTAGACAGGACGCAGTGTTTCAGGACCTCATACCAGCTCTTTGTCTGTTATGGTGGGAAGCTGAAGGGAAAGGCTCTCTCCAAGCAAAGGTTGTCTCACTGGATATTTGACGCCATTGCTTTGGCATACCAGCAGCAAGGTCGACCGTGCCCCCTTGATGTGACTGCCCACTCCACCCGGAGTGTGGCGTCCTCTTGGGCTCTAGCGCATGGCGCCTCGCTAACAGACATCTGCAGAGCTGCAGGCTGGACGACACCTAACACATTCGCCAGATTCTACAATCTCCGAGTGGAGCCAGTGTCCTCTCATGTACTCGCTTCAACCAGCTAGTACTGGACCCGCTCAGGTGTCTTCGCTTGCTCGCCATTCCACTCCACGGACTGGATACGTGTGATTTCTCCTCAGGTGAGCTTCTCCGAAAGCCCTGAGTTCCTCTAGCACTCCTGACGTCGGCGCCAGTGTCTATTGCCTGCGCGTCGGCTAGGTGCCTCCCGTGTGCATGGTCCCTCCTCTGAGCGACCCCCACATGTGTATTTCCACTGTAAGCCTCTCTGAGCATGTGTCTTTCCCTTGGCAAGCCACCTTGTCACCCCTGGGGTTGAAATATTCCACCTGTGGCTGGACACCCCAGTGTTCTCCATATGCATCGCTCCGGGTCATATGTGTGTTCTCTAAGCCCCCCCCCCCACCCCACTGGGTTGGCAATAATTGCATATTTCCTCTAAGCTATGGGATATGCTCCCCAGTGTACCTTGGTATTCCTTTGCTAAATAGGAGTCCTTCGTCCGTGCCAGTTTCACGACAAGGATCTCAGATTTACGCAGGGCACGGAAGACAGCCGAGAAGGTGGCGTGATTAGACTGGTAACCCCATTCGTCGTCATCCGACGTAACTCGGAGTGACAACGAAAGGGAACGTCTCGGTTACGTATGTAACCCTCGTAACGGAGACGTTACGTCTGCCTGCCACTTTCTGCTGTAATGCGGGGATCGCCTGAGCTCAGTCTTGACTCCTCAGCGAAGAAACATATCTGCATGTTGCCGGCTTCCTCCTTTTATACCCACGAGGTGGGGCGGAGTTACGCTATGCAAATTCCGCAGACCCATGGCATTTCTTTGCCATTGGCTAGTTTTGTAATACCGAGACGTACTCTTCTCTAAATCTTCGGATTATGGTGGACACAGTGAATCTACTGATGTACCCTTTGTCCAGCCTCCCTCATGCTCATACCACGGACAAGAACATGGTCAATCACAGTAGCTCTCATTTCATCAGATATTACTGTTCTTTGTCTTCGCTGACCACCTCGACCACTTCGACCTCCTCTCACACGAACTCTTCCTCTCAGATTTCTATCCATTGTAGGGCCTCACAAACCAGTGCTCTCTGAACTGGCTTACTGTACATGTTCCCTCACATCATTAGTCACAAGTGTGATCAATTTTGAGTTGTTGTGTTCAAGTGGTGACACCTGTGCTTTAATTGTGTTTGACTTTTGTCACCTGTGCTCACCATTATGCAGCATGGGTACATCACAATGAAAATGTGTTGGCAAGTTGTGTCTAAACAGGTGAAAAGTGCTTATTGTTTTGCCAAAAGAGTGATTGATTCAATCAGTGGGTTCAGGCAACTGAGCATTTGGTTTAGACAATAGCGTTTAGTGTTTTAGCAATTGAGAAAAACTGTAATTTAAAAAAAAATCTAGCATTAGAGGAATAATTAACATGTTTTTGTTGTGAGAACTACTAAAATTGTTGAAAATTATGAAAAATAATGATTTTGGCCTGAACTGTAATCATACATCAATGTCATAATGTTGACATAGTCTGTTAATTTGATATTCAACTACTTTATAATAAAAAATATTTTAATAAACTTATTTAATTGTCTAAAAATATTTTAATTCTTTATTTATTTATTTATTATTTTTTTTTTTTTTTGTAAACCTAAGAGTGAATGTTGCTGATTTTTTACAGTGAAAGTTACAAGTACTGGTATCAAATAAGAATAGATTTTAAAAAGAAATATCCTTTGGGATATGTTGATATGTTCTGCAGGATAAACTTGACCTTCAGCCTCCACGTTCTAGTCAAAAAGCCCCCTGAAACCCTCCAAACTTATATTTGAATTTGACTCCATTCTCACTTTTTACAATCCATTTTGTTTCACATGAAAAATATGTCACATTACTGAAGCGATAATGGATTGCGCTTGCATTTCATGTTGACTTTAACATCAGGATAGTGTAAAGTACACGTTTTAAGGCACATTGCTTCTCTTGATGGGTAATAAAAGAGCTGCAGTAAAAATCATGAAGTCGTAGTCCCGTGAAATCATGAGTCTGTTAATGGGATTTCACTTACACATACAGACAGATATATACAGTGTTTTACAGCCAAACAGCAATGAAATGCACATTGGTAGTCTTCATCTCTTGTTAAAGTCAGGGAAACTTCTTACTCTATGACCACTAGCCACCACAGCCAATAAACTGGACATTGATAACCCTCATAAACACTTTTCGACGACTTTTCGAGTGACTTAGCAGTGTTTATAAAGTTATAATAGTGTTTATTAACACTAAGTTACAAAGGGACACGTTGCCTCATATGACCTTTCAAAACTACTACCAAGAGTTACCCCTTACGGTTATCTTCGTATGTTCAAAATTTATTGACTCTAGCACATGTAAAAGAAAAACAAAAAGGGAAACATATTAAAATGTGTTTAAACTATCCTGATGTGTAAGTTATCCATTGTCGCTTCAGTAATGTGACACTTTCTATCTGAAACAAAATGAATAGTGAAAAGTCAGAATGAATTTATAATTTTTATAACAATATATAATATTGGGTAGGTAATACAAGAGTGAGTGATCTAATCCAGTGGTGAAGTCTGGCAGAAATTAGCAAGATGGCTAACATCACTCATATAGCAGCTGGAAAGGTTGACTTACATTGTTAACTACATGGGAATTTTTAAAATTCTGGAAAGCATCTTAATGATTTTGCTCTTTTTGACCTGACTGTTCTGGCGCTAAAGTCGGGGGCAATCTCCATCACTAGCCTGCCAAGGCATGAACAAACCAGCTGCAAGGGACAACATGTCGAACTAATTTTCTTTTGTTTCTTTTGCACTCAGCCATGACTTAACAACACTTCCATCTTGGATACAAATGAAAACAGTCAGTGTCAGTAAGTTACTGGAACTGACAGTCACTCACCTTAGGGAGATGCTGCCGATGCTATAACAGCTAGAAATGATGGTCCCTTTGAAGTATTGTGCTGTGTAAGCCCGTTACTGCCATGACCCGGACCACCACTCGATGAAAGCTTGCCGATTCATACGTGCCAAATTCCCTTTGAGGATCAGAGGGCAAATGAAAGGGGTGAATAGCACATTAAACTGTCAGGCCTAATAAAAAATCTGAAAGCAATAGAACATCTCAACTTTATTTGCCCCTCTATCCAACCCTCTCACACAACTTAAATTTACATAGTCCACCCATTTATAACAGACAAACAGTTCTGCTCCAAAAATATTACACAACTTTCCATCAGAGGTGGAAAGTAACTAACTAGCACATTTTAACATTTTTCTACTTTCTAGAGTAACTAAATTGTACTTCTACTTTTAAATGTTGTATCAGCGATTTCAGGCCCAAAAAAGGCCCAAACATAAATGATCACTTTCATCTAATCTTTCCTAACGATCCGCTAGCTGCCCACCCCATAAACAGGCTGTCAAAAAAACACGTCTCTGTAGGCAGCCTAGGCTCTGAGTGTCACGGTGTGGGTTTTGTGTCTTGTTCCTTGTTCTTGTCTGTCATGTGATTCCCTGTTTGTCATGTGATCCTGCCATGTGTCTTGTCCCATGTTCAGCTGTTCCCCGTTATGTTGATTAGTCTTCCCAGGTGTTTCAGTTTAACCACGCCCCCTCGTTATCTTGTTTAGCTTGTGTTCCCTTGTATTTAAACCCTGTGTTTTAGTTCAGTCCTTGTGAGTTCTTGATGTTGTTATGTTTGCTATTCCTGTCTTCGTCTTCGTGTTCCTGTTCTGAGTTCCCTCGAGATTACTAGTTTGTTAAATAAAGTGCTTGCGATTGGATTCACTCTCTGCTTCATTCCTGCCAGTACGTAACAGAAGAACTCACCCAAAATGAGTCCAGCAGCCAAAAGCAACCAGGCCCTAAGGAGATACCTGTCGTCTATGTCACAAGATGGCCAGCCCATAGTAAGGTATGTGAAGGATTTCTGGGTTTGCTGCCATTTAGCATCCCTAGACGACGCCCAGCTGATAGAGCTGTTCCGGAGTGGACTAGACGAGGACATCGCTCTTATGATGCCAGATGACTATACCGATTGGACGCTAGAACGGTATATCGACCTGGCCCTTTCCTTGAGCATTTCTTTGTTTGCTGTGGACATGAAGGAGAAGAAACTCCGTCAACCTGCAGTATCCCTTCAGTCTGGTCTTTACGTCACTCCCATTATCAAGCCACCCACCAGATCGATCTATTGCCGTCCGGGTTTGGTGTCCAGCGTGGTCGATCCCGCGCTGAAGTCAGCACGGGTTGCCAAGAAGGCTATCCTGCTTGGGACTCGGTTCGTCCAGACCGTCCCGCCTACCGAGTCTTCGCTTCACGTCAGCCACGTCCAGCCAGAGCTTCACGTCAGCCACGTCCAGCCAGAGCTTCACGTCAGCCACGTCCAGCCAGAGCTTCACGTCAGCCACGTCCAGCCAGAGCTTCACGTCAGCCACGTCCAGCCAGAGCTTCACGTCAGCCACGTCCAGCCAGAGCTTCACGTCAGCCACGTCCAGCCAGAGCTTCACGTCAGCCACGTCCAGCCAGAGCTTCACGTCAGCCACGTCCAGCCAGAGCTTCACGTCAGCCACGTCCAGCCAGAGCTTCACGTCAGCCACGTCCAGCCAGAGCTGCACGTCAGCCACGTCCAGCCAGAGCCGAGGCCCTCTTCGCCGCTGGTCCTGCCCAGCGCTCAGTCCTCTTCGCCGCTGGTCCTGCCCAGCTCAAGACCCTCTTCGCCGCTGGTCCCGCCCAGCGCTCAGTCCTCTTTGCCGCTGGTCCCGTCCAGCCCAGAACCCTCACCGCTGGTCCCGTCCAGCCCAGCGCCCTCTCGCTCTCGGAGACGGAGGAGGAAGAGGACTTCCCGCGTCCCGCAATGCCTGGAAGTCCTTCCTGTACTTCCTGTCAGCCCAGAGTCCTCGCCGCTGGTCCCGTCCAGTCCAGAGACTGTTCAAGTCACGTCTGCCGATCCAGAGACTGTTCAAGTCACGTCTGCCGATCCAGAGACTGTTCAAGTCACGTCTGCCGATCCAGAGACTGTTCAAGTCACGTCTGCCGATCCAGAGACTGTTCAAGTCACGTCTGCCGATCCAGAGACAGTTCACCTCAATACCTCCGAGCCAGTGTCTACGGACAAGATGGCCGCTTCTGAACCAGTGTCTACGGACAAGATGGCCGCCTCCGAGCCAGAGTCTGTTCCTGTTCCCGAGCCATTGTGTGTGTTGTCTGTTCCTGAACCCGAGCCAGTGTGTGTGTTGTCTGTTCCCGAGCCAGTGTGTGTGTTGTCTGTTCCTGAACCCGAGCCAGTGTGTGTGTTGTCTGTTTCTGAGCCCGAGCCAGTGTGTGTGTTGTCTGTTCCTGAGCCCGAGCCAGTGTGTGTGTTGTCTGTTCCCGAGCCAGTGTGTGTGTTGTTTGTTCCCGAGCCAGTGTGTGTGTTGTCTGTTCCTGAACCTGAGCCAGTGTGTGTGTTGTCTGTTCCTGAACCCGAGCCAGTGTGTGTGTTGTCTGTTCCTGAGCCCGAGCCAGTGTGTGTGTTGTCTGTTTCTGAGCCCGAGCCAGTGTGTGTGTTGTCTGTTCCTGAGCCCGAGCCAGTGTGTGTGTTGTCTGTTCCTGAGCCCGAGCCAGTGTGTGTGTTGTCTGTTCCTGAGCCCGAGCCAGTGTGTGTGTTGTCTGTTCCCGAGCCAGTGTGTGTGTTGTTTGTTCCCGAGCCAGTGTGTGTGTTGTCTGTTCCTGAACCTGAGCCAGTGTGTGTGTTGTCTGTTCCTGAACCCGAGCCAGTGTGTGTGTTGTCTGTTCCTGAGCCCGAGCCAGTGTGTGTGTTGTCTGTTTCTGAGCCCGAGCCAGTGTGTGTGTTGTCTGTTCCTGAGCCCGAGCCAGTGTGTGTGTCTGTTGTTCCTGAGCCCGAGCCAGGGTGTGTGTCTGCTGTTCCTGAGCCGGTGTCTGCTGTTCCTGCGCCTGAGTCACCGCCGTGGCCGCCCGAGGGGTCTTCACCGCCGTGGCCGCCCGAGGGGTCTTCACCGCCGTGGCCGCCCGAGGGGTCTTCACCGCCGTGGCCGCCCGAGGGGTCTTCACCGCCCTGGCCGCCCGAGGGATCTTCACCGCCCTGGCCGCCCGAGGGGTCTTCACCGCCCTGGCCGCCCGAAGGGTCTTCACCGCCCTGGTCGCCTGCGCTGCCTGCTCCGCCCTGGTCGCCTGCGCTGCCTGCCCCGCCCTGGTCGTCTGCAGTTCCTGCTCCGCCCTGGTTGCCCACGCTTCTCGACCCAGGTCGGCCATTGCAATGCCCTGGTCCTATTGCCCTGCACGGACCTGGCCCTCCGTCCCTCCCCCAAGACCGCCTCCGCTTCACCACCCTCCTGAACTATTGTTTTTTGTTTTTTATGGGCGTCGGGAGCCGCCCATAGGGGAGGGGCTATGTCACGGTGTGGGTTTTGTGTCTTGTTCCTTGTTCTTGTCTGTCATGTGATTCCCTGTTTGTCATGTGATCCTGCCATGTGTCTTGACCCATGTTCAGCTGTTCCCCGTTATGTTGATTAGTCTTCCCAGGTGTTTCAGTTTAACCACGCCCCCTCGTTATCTTGTTTAGCTTGTGTTCCCTTGTATTTAAACCCTGTGTTTTAGTTCAGTCCTTGTGAATTATTGATGTTGTTATGTTTGCTATTCCTGTCTTCGTCTTCGTGTTCCTGTTCTGAGTTCCCTCGAGATTACTAGTTTGTTAAATAAAGTGCTTGCGATTGGATTCACTCTCTGCTTCATTCCTGCCAGTACGTAACACTGAGATCTGCACACAAAATCAATTGGGTTCACCAACCACCCAAAACCAAAATAAATAGTGTTCCAACCAATCACTGACAGTGATGTTGTGTGGTTTTGCGCTCGTGCACGGCTGCACGTGAAGTCGGAGCTGAAGAAGAAGCCAGCATCTAACGAACAAGAGAAATTGAACATGTCTGAGTCAATCCTCAAGAGGAAGAGGAGTATTAGGCCGAAGGAAAACCATTGTGTTTATTCCAAGACACGAATAATTATTGGGAAGGCTTTTGAAAGGTGGAGGGAACTTAAAGAAATTTTTAAATTAGACACGGAGGTTGCACTGTTTCTTCTGGACAGGTGAGTAGCTGCTAGTGCTGACTTTTTTGGATGTGAACTGTGTGTGAAAATATCCTTCTTGAAAAAAAAATGATTGAAGCTCAATAAACTTTGGTAGCTCTAGCTAACGTAGGCGACATTATGCTGAACAGAGTGAATATCAGATTGTAGGGATTTAGTGTGTGAGTTGCGTTTGGCACTAACTCACAATTGGCATGCTAGTGAGTGAGTTGATTCTGACGAATTGGAATTCGTTGAAGGAGGGGCGAGCTAACTTGGTTTGTTTGGGATCTCGCTTCAAACACAAACATATGTGACGTCACCCACAGTCGCTGATACAACCTTTAATTGAGTTGAATAAATATGTAGTATTCAACTAGTATTCAAGTATTCAACTTAGCTACGATTATTTTTCACAAAATGTACAAAGTAATTTGTCAAAGGTGCCGATGGAGCAACAGGGCGAGCTGGTAACAGGCTCTATGCACATCATCACTTCCGCATTGGCGTAAGGATGTTTGGACATTTCCGGTTAACGGAAGAAAACATTAAACAGTGACAGTCGACATTTACGATGGCAGAGACGAAGTTCACAAGGTGTTTGCTGGAGTTGCCGAAAGTGTCTGTTAACGATATCCGGTGGATCATCCGGGCATCCAGTACGACACCACGTAGCAAATTAGATAAAGGCTTTAAATTTTACGTTTCTTAATTTCTTTGCAACTTTGAAAGTAATTTGCTAACGCTAGCTAGCGTTTTAGCGTAGTGTTTTAAGTCATGACTCCATCCTGCTTCAGGTTAATCATGCTTTAAATAAAGTTTAATTATGTGCATATACCTCTCACTTCATGCGTTTGTAATTTTATTAATGTATCAAGTAAAAATAGGGCATCAAATGAGATATCTGTGAGAGCCCACTGCTACAGCTCAATGAAGAAGCTAAAGCCACCACACCAGCTGAAAGTAGGACTAGATTAAGTGATACGTTCAAAAGTTCTGTTGAACTTGTTTAAGGTTCCGTTCATCAAAAGTTTTACTCGTTTAATGTTACCACATTTCAGCTTTGATTACCATTTCTAAGAGAGCACCTTTGTGGTTTTCACGAAAGCTGAACAGTGGTAGTCTAATACAGAACAGGGTAGCTGAGTGGGAATTGCCAAGCTTTGTTGTTGGGTCTGTTAAACAAATTGGAGTTCGGTTTAAAATGTAAACAATAATGAGATTACTACTTTTGCCTGACTTGATGACTGCAAAGACAGTAACATATTCAACTCAGCTATTCTTCAAACTGCTGTTGTTCTACTCAAAACTGGCCTGTCATCTTTACTTCATTCTTTATAAACATAAGGCTCAACTTCCTTGCTTTTGTACTTGATGTTTCTACTCTTTAAGAGGAATTAGGAGCAAAACCTGAGCAAAATATGGGGGGGCATATTTAACATAAAAACGGGAGTGTTGGCAGGTGTGTGGAAGACAGTATAGCCAAGTGGTGCAAGACAGTAGGAAAGTGACGCAGAAAGCACAAAAGTGACTGTAGACAAGTGGCTTACACCAATAAAGAGAAAGAAAGATCAGGTTTTGCTCCTACTGCTGCTGCTGTAGACCCTCTTCTTTCAAAACGCATTAATTTTTTATTTTTTTCAGATGACATTACGTGATTCACAGCCAGTTATGCTTGTTAAAAGCTACTGTTCCTGTGTGGCTGGGTGTGGGATATGCAATCATTTGGTTGCGTTACTTTATCAGACTGCCCATTACTCTGAATGTGGCATGTCTGTCGTCCCTCCTGTACTTTCGTGCACTGAAACTAAGCAGAAGTGGCATAAACCACGAACAATGGTTTGTATCATTTCAATACCAGTTGTATCACATGCATACTAGCATCTCTCCTAGTTACATTCATAAATAAATAGGGAGTGAATCCAGCACCTGTGGATGCCATGGTTGCAGTGAAGCCCAAACCAGATGCTACTTCGGCAAGCGGAATTAGGTATGCAATTAGTGGAATTAGTCCAATTAAATAGGCAGATTACAATGTGTTGCAAAATATATGTTATTGATAGCTGTTAGATAATGGTGTATTTCCTAGTGAGTCTGTGTACTTTTCCTGCTGCGTAGTGACATCTTGGTTATCTCAAATATCATGATCAGGCTGTACCGCTACGACGAAATAAACAATGCAGTCGACTATTAGATAGTCTGAAGTCTATACAGTTACAACTAGAATTCATAAGCTATAATTACACTGAATACACATATGCACTGAACACTTTGTATGTACTGACCTCTTACCCAGCACAATATGTTTAAACATTTTAATACATCACTTTGTACTATGTATTTAATGTATTTTTATTTACTTATTTATTTTATTTTATTTATTTATCTTTTATGTACCATGCACCTTATGCAGAAGCTCCGCAATTTCGTTGTATCTTGTGTACAATGACAAATAAAGTAAAGTAAATAAGAATCCTACAATGGCCTGATATTGCTATTCCACATCTACTCTTTACAAGGGATACAGTGGTGAGTTACCAGACCCATCAACCCTCAACCCACTACCTGCCTATGCTGACATGGAACCAGAGTCTCTTCCCGTTATCTGCAGAATGAACATCACATCTGACAAACCATTCGTGGAATCCATTTTTGGCAAGGTACAAACTGGCTGTATCCTGTCATGACAGGATACTGCCAGTTTGTACCTTGCCAAAAAACCCACCACCTCCACCTGACAATGTTGTCATCCATGAGGATGCACCACCGTTTCCAAAAGTGCCACTGGAAAGTTACCATCTACAACAAACAGTGTTCATTCGCCACCATGACGGATCAAGAAAAGCTGCACCTCAGTTCTCTATCTGTGACTTTGACACAGTCACACCAGATTGAGGCAGCAACCAGATGCCAAAGTGCAACACCCGAGTGGCATTCCCTGAGGAAGGAGAGAGCGACTGCTTCACATTTCCGGGAGGTAAGCCATGTAAGAGGTACAAGCACAGCAGAAAAACTGGCAGAAAGAATTATCAGAGGGACAAGACAAACACCACTAATGAAAAGGGGGCTAGAAATGCATTGAAGGACAATGCAGTTCTAAAAAATGTCAATCTGACCAAGTGTGGGCTAGCCGTGCACCCGGACGCACCTTAGCTGGGTGCATCGTCAGATGGGCTGGTATATGACCCACTTGAGCGACCATCATTTGGTCTGGTTGAAATGAAATGCCCAAATGTAGCCAGCTATATAGACTGCAAGTTCCTGAGATTTGACCATGGCCTACACAAATTGAAGGAGAGCCATTATTATTATTTGCAAGTCCAGGGACAGTTCCTAATCACAGGCATAGAATGGTGTGATTTTGTTGATTGTGCCCACGATAAAATGTTTGTGCAGCGCATTTACAGAGACAGTACTGTATTAAGCTCCCCAAAAGAGAGATGTGATTTGTTTTTCTTTAACACATACATGCCCAAATACCTCTCTATGAAAAGTAACTGAACACACACATGAAAGTTTGCATTATTGTACAATCATTTTAAAGTTTATTTTGTCAACTGTCTTATTTACAACATTGTAATATTAATCGTCAAATATACAAATTGTAACATATCAAATTGTAAAATAAATTGTAATTGTAAAATAAATAAATAAGTAAGTAACTAAAAAATAAGTAAAAATAAGTTTTGTACCCTCACCAGTCAGCACTTACACAGCAGTACACACTACCTGTTATAGATCTGTAAATGCATGAATAAATCATTTACAACACTTTCTGCATCCCCTAATCTAAAGTGTAAACTATTAATCTCTTGTAAATGTGTTGTGGGCCAGATCCTTCTGCATCAGACCCAATGACAAGTAATTCATAAAGAGAAAAAAATTGTCAATGGGTTGAAGAATCTGAAAAGAGAAAGAATTAGAAGTAAGGATTTGATAAGATTATGCGGTAACACTTTACGGTAAGGGTACATGAATTATCATTTATTCATGTATAAATTCATGCATGGATTCTGCATTCATTCATGCATTAATATCTCATGAATCATGAGGAACTAACACGAGTTCAACGTTTTTCATTCATGATTTCATGGATGAACAACACCCTAATTAAAACATTAACTAAGATGAGCACATCATCATGAATTATGATTTATTACGCATGATCATTATGTTTTCTTTGTTCTTTGTCTATGTCAGTGACCTAGTCACCACTTTAGTTGAGGGGCCACACACATGATGTAGTCATTGGTAGATAATGCCTAGTTAATGATGAATACTGTATTGGACAGACCCCAAAATAGACCAATCACAACTCATAGCACACAAATTCTGTTGACATTCAAATACAGTAGTCATCATTAACTAAGCATTATCTATCAATGACTTCATCATGTGTGTGGCCCCTCAACTAAGGGGGTGACTAGTCCAAGTGGTGACTAGTCCGTCCTTTGAAACACTGATCAACAATGTGCTATTAATGGTGGCATAACTGTGAACAAAGAAAACATCATGATCATGCGAAATAAATCATAATTAATGATGATGTGCTCATCTTAGTTAATGTTTTAAGTAAGCTGTTGTTCATCCATGAAGTCATGAATGAAAAACATTGAACTTGTATTAGTTCCTGATGATGCATGAGATATTAATGCATGAATGAATGCATAATTCATGCATAAATATATAAATTCATGATAATTCATGTACCCTTACCGTAAAGTGTTACCGATTATGCAATGTATCTTGCTTTGTAAGAACTGTAAAATATATTCACCGTTGCACTGCCAGTGTGAGGGACCTCATCATTCATAGTTTGTGCTCTTGTCACCCGTACCATCTTGCAGGTGTCTGGTTCTATCTGTTTCCAAAAGGCAATCAGGTGGGCGTGACTTGCAAATCTGTGGGACATAGGTGTTACATTTCATTACATTACATTAAGTGCCCATACACAACATTAAATTGCAAGCATGTTAGCATCCTTATTGACAGTTACTGTAAAAATCCTGGAACATTTAGGCACTAAGGTCAGAAACTGGACCACACACGTCAGTCCTTTTGCTTACAGCTCTTCTCAGTATTTTAAAATACAATTCACTAGTAGATAGATCTAGATAGTTTTAGATAGATAGTTTTCTCATCACGAGGGAAATTAAAGGTTCCCTTTCAAGGGAACTCGAGCTGCGTTGAGACGCGGTGGGAACGCTCTGCGTGACGCACGTGTAAAATCAGTCCAATGGAATAGCTAGACGTCATAGGCAGGTGACGTCATAGACCAGGAAGCTATAAAGCACACCTGAAAACAGACCGCGACAGCTTCTGTGCCTTCAGCAAGCGATCTGTGTATTCTGTCCATGTCATATTTATTGTTGTCTGTCAAGTTGCAATATATATATATATATATATATATATATATATATATATATATATATATATATTATGGCAAAAGAGAGCAAGCAGCTTCGTGTTGTTCCCTGCCCACGTTATATCACTGGTGGGGACACACACATCAGCTTTCTGGTACTATTTGAGAGTGGAGCATGCCAAAAAAGCTGTCAGTTCTCGAGTGGGCTGACTGTGAGCATTGCGAGAAGCTGTCCGTGAGGACGCTCTGCTCCCACCGGGCGTTCTTCGAGGAGGCGAGTTCGGTTCGCGCTCCCCACGTGGGTCCCGCTGTTGCCAATGCATGGCGGCGACTCGCATTTTGGGGTTCGCAAACAGATCTGACAGCGGGGGTTGGGACGGGCCCCACCCTATCTCAGCTTTCATCTGCCAGATCCAGTGCTGGCGAGTCCAGTTCCGAGGAATTGGTATCGTTACTGTTTTGTTTAAAAAAAAGAGAACAAAACAAATAAAGATATTAAGAAAAAGACAGATGTTTGAGTTTTCAATAAATGAATAAATAAGTCAGCTCATAACTCTGTTGAATAAAGAGGAGCTTTAAAAGGAGGTTTATCTAGTGCTGTTGCTAGTTAAATATTTTCTGGCCAGCTGAACATTATGAGAGTGAAAAAGAGAGTTTATTAGATGAAATATATCTAAACACAGAAAAACTCTGTATCTCAGCCTCCTCGTCGGGGACTGCCATTTTTCTCTATCTCCACACCACACTGAGGTGTCGAGATCGTGGAATAAGCCGGTTTCAATTTTATGTGTTTATTGCCCAAACGTCTAACTATAGTAATGCTATGGGTATTAAGTATTATGGTATGACAGTTCCTCGGGTTAAAGAGACGCTTGCTAGCTTTTTCTCTCCCGAGTCGGCGTCATCATTTTTAACCCCGACGTTACCCACCAGCCATCTTAAATAAATAAAGAAAAATTTTATTAGGCAGGTGGGTGAGTTATAAAGACATGGATGAATGTGAGGTTGTCAGCACTGATGCTATTCGAGAATTGCGTCGTGCAAAAACAGATAAACTATACTGGGGAGGGACGGTTTTGAGAAATCGTTTCTCCTCTGCGTCCTCTGGGGGGCGGCCAGTTCGGTTGTTTTCCTGCTGGTGGCCACGGAGTGATATATATATATATATATATATATATATATATATATATATATATATATATATATATATGTTTTTCAGATTTAAAAATAAAGAAAAATAAGATAGAATTATGTCTGTTCTTCTGGACGCTCCGCTTTCAAAAAACTAAGAAAGAAACCATTCAGCGGCGTTCCAGAGGATTCTTCCTCACCAATCTAATGTTCCTGAGACTGCTTGGCGGAGCAGTCTCGGTCTACTAAGCTCCTCGCAGCACAGAGTGCAAAATGAGCATCGCCATTTGGGTCCTACACAATCGAGGGGGACTTGGGTAGCGGTAGCAGTCTAGCCAGTTAGAGATATGCAAGAACTGAGGACTATTTTATCTCTGAAAAAGCTTGGACAAATAGGAAGCCCTGACGCCGAGGCTATCAGGCTTCTAAAGGGTGGTCCCTCCGGGGTAGGGATGGTTTTGAGAAGTCGTTTCTCCTCGGCGCCCTCTGGGGTGCGACTCTCTGAGGAGGGTCGCAGTGCTGGAAGTTCGGTTGCTCCCTGCCGGTTCGCCGTTCAGGGCACCGAGGTGTCAGCGTCCCCATACGATCCTCCGAGGAGGGTCGTAGGAACTAAGTTATTTAGAGGTAGGCAAGATCTGAGGACTGTCGTCATCTCTAATAAAGCTTAGACAGGAAGTCCTGGGAACACAGCAGTGGTGGCTAGAAGAGCTGTCTTCCCGCCTTTGAAAGGACAATTTTGTACGTTGTCATCGCGTTATCAGTCAAGACGAAGTACAAGTAAAAACATTAACTTGACTCAACAACGATGAAAATGAACAGTTTTGGGTGTTTTGACGACAAGCATTCAATGGTAGCATAAGTAGCACTTCACTCTACAATAACCGGATGTTTACAACCATCCTGAGATTTAACCAGAAATATGTCATGCTCACCAGTGCATACTGCCTATTGACAGACACTTTTCAAACTACTCCAGTGGAGCCCTGCGCGTCAGCCAGTAACAGACTAGCTCGAGTGCAAAACCAATCAAAACTGATTTTTCAGTCAATCAGATGCACTTAAGTTTGCAACAGTGGTATCCCGGCACATTTTTTTTTAAGTAGTATGAAAAAGGAGCATTTTATTTAACATGTTAACCTATACCCCACTTTATTTATTTTTTTACTGGCAGTTTTCTATTCATACTGTTTGAATCCCTCATTTCTTTGGTCAGACCTCTTTGTTTTTGCCCTTCTTAAAAAAACATTCAGATGATCTTGAAGTGGACTTATTTAGAAGCTTTTGTACCATTTATTTCTTAGAGTGTAGATATATGCACTTTCCAGTTATTTATTTTGATTTACACTTTAAAAAAAATGTATTACTACTTTTATTAAGTAAGGATGCATTACATTGTTCCAAGTAGACAGTAAAGAGATTTACGGTAAAGAAATAATGCTACAAAAGATTTCAATTTTAAATAAATGCTGTTCATTTGAACTTTCTATTCATTAAAACATCCTAAAAAATTGTAAACGTTCACAACACAACCAAATACAGAAATGCGCTGCAAAAGTTCACAACACAACCATATACAGAAATGCGCTGCAAATAGCACAGACCACAACGGAAATGTTTCCTGGGGACCCCAATAAGTGACAAACCTGGCTGGGACATGCTTATTGCTCGTGAGCATCCCTATGTCCTACTCCCTTCGAAGGGCAGACGGCAGAGCCCTTGGAAGTGGGGACTTTGGAGGGAGCAGGGCACTTGTGTGCCATTATGTAGCCGTTTGGATCGCACTTTCCTCATTATTTTCACCTGGGATGTTCCCATGACAACGCAGCGTGGTGTCCATCAGCTGAATAGCTGTTCTTATGACAGAAATTTCTTATTATTGCTGTTAACATAGCTGTTGCAAATAAATATATACATTTTATAGAAAAAAGTTTTTAAAATATGTGTTATATCTGTGTGTGAGTGTCTCAACATAAACTTGCCTTCTCATCTTTGGACCCTGCATTACCTAACATTATTATGAAACTTATTAAAACATACCATGACTATGAAATATAAATAAAAATAAAAAGCTGTAAGCATGTCCCAACGGGGTTCGCCACTTATTGGGGTCCCCAGGAAACATTTCCGTTGTGGTCTGTGCTATTTGCAGCTGTCATGATCTCGGAAGAATACAGGAAGCAAATGCAAGTGAATACTCCTTATTTAGGCAACCAGACAAAGTAGATTAGACAACGGGTCGTGGACAGATGGCGCAGGGACTTCGATGGTCAGATCCGGAAAACCGGGAAACGTGGTGAGATGAATGGTGGTGACGAATAATCCAGCGTGAAGACGAGAAACCACAGGAAACAGGAATGCATGAAGACAAGACTGGAACACCGACAGGGGAGGTGGAATACATGAAAAACGGGATGAACCCTCCTGTACGCCGGAGGTAAATTGAGGCGGACTGCCACCGGACTAATGATCTTGGTGACAGTGAACGGGCCAATGAATTTGGGAGCAAGTTTATTAGACACGGAGCAGAGAGGAATGTTCTTAGTTGAAAGCCACACTTTTTGACCAACGATGTATACGGGAGGCTTCGACCGGTGGCGATCAGCCTTGGCCTTGGTGCGCGCCCACCCCCCGGAGTAGAGTCTCACGGGGTCTAGTCCAAGTGCGGCGACACCTCTGGACGAAGGCGTGAGCGGAGGGGACCGCGACCTCGGATTCCAGACTGGGAAAAATAGTAGGCTGGTAACCAAAACTACATTCAAACGGAGATAGGCCCGTGGCCGACACTGGTAACGCATTGTGGGCGTACGCCACCATGGATAGTTGTTGTCTCCATGAGGAAGGATTCTTGGAAACCATACATCGCAACACTCTTTCCAGATCTTGGTTGGCTCTCTCGGTTTGGCCATTGCTTTGGGGATGAAACCTTTAGGACAGACTAACCGTCGCCCCCAGTAATTAACAAATCTCTCTCCAAAATTTGGACACAAATTTGGGTCTCCTATTGGAGACCACGTCCATCGGGATGCCATGTATGCGAAAGACGTGATCTACGACTGTCAACGCTGTCTCCTTAGCTGAGGGTAATGTGGGTAAGGGGATAAAGTGAGCCGCCTTCGAGAACCGGTCAACCACAGTCAAAACGACCGTGTTACCCTTGGTGATAAAATCTAGAGCGATATGGGACCAGGGTCTCGAAGGGACGGACAGCGGTTGAAGTAACCCATTAGGTGGTCGATTGGAAGTCTTACCAGTGGCACAAACTGAGCAAGCCAATACAAAATTGTGAATGTCATGAGCCATAAGTGGCCACCAGAATCGTTGCTTGACTAAGAAACTAGTGCGATTGACTCCTTGATGACACGCCACGTTGGAGCATTGACCCCACTGGATGACGTAAGACCGTAATCCGGTTTTACGTCAAAAAAAAGTGGGCAACCGGGATACGAGATAAAGAGTAGGGTTTGATATTCTTAGAACCCGGACGGTACGAGAGAGTAAAATCAAAGTGACCGGAAAAAAGTGCCCACTGAGCCTGCCTGGAGTTCAATCTTTTAGCGGTTCTGATGTACTTAAGGTTCTTGTTATCAGTCCAGACGATAAAAGGTACCTCCGACACTTCTAACCAGTGACGCCATTCCTCCAACGCTAACTTGACCGCCAACAACTCCCTGTTACCAATGTCGTTGTTACGTTCGGCTGGGGATAAACGATGAGACAAAAACGCACAGGGATGCATCTTGTCATCTGCCGAAGAGCGTTGGGACAGCACTGCACCTACCCCCACCTCTGACGCATCGACCTCCACCACGAACTGACGTGAGGAATCAGGGGCAATAAGGATGGGGGCTGAAACAAAGCGGCCTTTCAGTTTGGCAAACACAGTTTCTGCCATGTGTCTGTCCACCTGAACGTAGTTCTGGGGGAGGTCAAGGCAGTCAGAGGCACGACTAGTTGGCTGAATTTGCGAATAAAAACGCGGTAGAAATTGGCGAACCCCAGAAACCTCAGTAGGGCCTTATGGGAATCTGGACTTGGCCACTCTACTACAGCCTTAACCTTCTCAGGGTCCATACGCATTCCTTCAGATGAAATGATGTACCCTAGGAAAGGAACAGACTGTGCATGAAAATCGCATTTCTCCACCTTGACAAAAAGCCCATTTTCTAGCAACCTAAGAAGCACTCGTCGGACGTGTTGCACGTGTTCCTGGAAAGACGAAGACAAAATCAATATGTCATCCAGGGAAACATATATGAACTGGTCTATCATGTCTCGCCACACGTTGACCAGTGCCTGGAAAACTGCTGGGGAGTTGGACAGCCCGAACGGCATGACTAAATATTCAAAGTGCCCCCAAGGGGTGTTAAATGCAGTCCTCCACTCATCCCCCTCCCTAATGCGAACCAAATGATAAGCGTTACGTAAGTCCAAATTCGTGAAGATGGACGCTCCCTGCAACCTCTCGAAGGCTGAAGACATCAATGGCAAAGGATAAGTATTATTTACCGTGATGTTGTTCAACCCCCGGTAATCAATACAAGGTCGCAGCGAACTGTCCTTCTTCCCCGCAAAAAAGAACCCCGCCCCCGCTGGAGAAGAGGAAGGACGGATGAACTTGGTTGCTAGAGAATCAGAAATATATTTCTCCATGGCCTCCTTCTCTGGGAGAGAAAGCAAATATAACTTGCCTTTAGGCGGAGATTTACCTGCAGTAAATCTATAGCACAGTCATAGGCACGATGCGGAGGGAGAGAAGCAGCGTAACACTTACTGAACACCTCCTTCAGGTCGAGGTACTCAGCGGGCACGTTAGACAAATCCCCTGCTTCCTCCTGAAACACAGAAACAGGCACAGATGGACAGGCATACACAAGACAAGACTTATGACATTCCTTGCTCTACTCCAACACAGATTTTTGATACCAGTCCACTCGGGGGTTGTGACGGATGAGCCAGGGGTGTCCAAGAACGATGGGTGCAAGGGGTGAGTCCAGTAAGAAAAATGAAATAGTCTCTGAGTGGTTGCCTGATGTGATGAGGGTGATGTCTTCAGTGATGAATGAAATAGTGGGGCGTTCTTGACCGTTGAGTGCGTGTACGGAAATCCTGTGTGTGAGTGGCTTGAAGGGAATCTGAAACTTGAGTGCGAATGTATAGTCCATGAAACTACCCTCGGCCCCGAAGTCCAGAAGTGCTCTGCGGTTGTGTTGGTGCACTGACCATCTTAGTCTTACCGGGAGGAGCGTAGATGTTGATGAGGTCTTCTAGGTGGGGATCCCACCCGATAGTAGCCTCATACTTACTATCGGGCTTGACCCTTTTACCAGGCAGTTGTAAGCATAATGTCCCGTACCTCCGCAATAAAGGCAAAGGCCCTGGGATCTTCGCCTCTCCCTCTCCTCCCGGGAAAGCCGAGCTTGCCCTACCTGCATGGGTTTCGTGATCGTAGACGGGGCTGACCACGTCCCTGCCGCTGAACCGAGGACCCTCAGCTCCTCCAAGCGTGCGGGTGGACAAGGCTCGTCGTTCGACTCGTGATAGTCGAGCGTCCACCCGCATTCTGTCATGATCTCGGAAGAATACAGGAAGCAAATGCAAGTGAATACTCTTTATTTAGGCAACCAGACAAAGTAGATTCGACAACGGGTCGTGAACAGATGGCGCAGGGACTTTGACGGTCAGATCCAGAAAACCGGGAAATGTGGTGAGATGAATGGTGGTGACGAATAATCCAGCGTGAAGACGAGAAACCACAGGAAACAGGAATGCATGAAGACTGGAACACCGACAGGGGAGACATCAAACTACGACCTGACAAAGGGAATGAGATAACGGTGAGTATATATAGGTGATGAGATGGACTGCAGCTGGTGAATGAGATGATGATCAGCTGGAGCGGATCAGGTAATGACACTCAATCATGCCCACTACACACGCGCACTCATACGACAACATAAAGACAAGACAAGAAGGAATCAAAGAATTCGAATAACGTGACAGCAGCGCGTTTCTGTATTTGGTTCTGTTATGAACTTTTGAAGCGCGTTTCTGTATGTGGTTGTGTTGTAAACTTTTGCAGCGCGTTTCTGTATTTGGTTGTGAACTTTTGCAGCGCATTTCTGTATTTGGTTGTGTTGTGAACTTTTGCAGCAAATTTCTGTATTTGGTTGTGTTGTGAACTTTTGCAGCGCGTTTCTGTATGTGGTTGTGTTGTGAGTATTTGGAGCACATGTGTTGTAAAACACATTAAAATGTTTTCGTAATTTGCAAGTGTTTTATCTATTTGCATGTCTTTTCTTCAGTTGCAGCGCGTTGAGCTCTCTCAGCCACCGTAGACTTCTTTATCTTACCAACCCTAACCATTTGAATGGTAGTCTACTTTATTATATTTCTCTGAATTTCTCTACTATATTTTCTCTGCATTGTTTTAGGGATAAAATTCACTTACTGGAACACATTTCCAGGCAGACAAACTTTTTAAATGCATTTGAAGTGAAAATAAAAGGTTATTTTCAATTGACCATTTAAACAAATGTTTGGTGTCATTGGGACCATAAACATAAAAACAGTCATATTGTGCTGATTCAAGCCCACAAAAAGCTAACACTCTTTTGAAACACTATATTTGAGCTTGTACAACTAGCCGACCTCTTTCTTAGCTTTTTATAGCTATATCAAGGGGTCTAAAAGAGGAGCAAAGGTTTGTCATCTTCAACTTTCTGAAGGTGTAATTTGTCTTGATGTATCTTTCTTGTCTACTGTAGTAACAGACAGCTTTTTTCTTGTGCATCACTCGTTGGATCTACAGAACATCTGACTCTTTTGGGAGTATTTGACAGAGACTTATGCCTAGTTTTACACCAATTCTTAATGCTGCAAGTTGAACCAAAATTTGGATGTTTTGTACCATGTGCATCTGTGTAGTACAAACATGTTTTGCTATTCATAGACACACCTGAGTCTACATTCATTCAAAGGTGTTGTTTTATCTGCTTGCCTTTCTAAGATATAGGTTTGTGTTAGCATGCATAAAGAATATTATCGATGCTTGTTTTAGAGTCATGCATTTTCTTTCTCCTTTTCATCTTACCTTTTCATCCTACACCATCATAATTTGCCATATATGTGCTCAGGAACAGAGAGACTCATTACGGTGTTCCTTTCTTCTTTTGAGTTTGTTTTTGTTGCTCATTGTGTGCTGACAGTCATCTCCTGCCACACATATTGCCTGCAAAACATCAGTATAGTCCTTGTAAGACCTGGCAACCAATTTAGTTCCCTGTCACTCAAATATCATCAGGATACTTCAGTTTTGTATGCCTCTCATGTCTGAAAATATGACGTGTAATACGACTGCCACCTGCAGCTATACTTTCCTGTCACTCTTTGATCACATTAATATTTCTTCCTCTTTTCCCCCCACTCTTTATGCATTTCTCTTTTATAATCTTGCAGACACCTTGTGCTGCAGCTTAAGCAACGGTAATTGGCACAAAATATTCCTTTTACGATTAATGAAGCTCCAGGAACTATCTGTTCTGCCATCGTGTTAAACACTGTGCCATACTGTGCAGAGAAAATAAAAGACAGAAAAAGAGCGGCACACAGTACACAACAGTTAGGGAGCGGGAGATGCAAGCATATGGAGAACAAAGAAAACTAGACATACAAAATGATGCTTTGTGTTGTGGGTGATGTCCAAGACACTGCTACCTTGCTGAAAAAGAATCCATCTTAAGGGTGCTTTGCTGGGCTTAAAGAAGGTTAAAGCTGGTCTCCCAGTCATGCCTAGGTGATGTTTAGCTTGTCTCCCAGCCTCTCAACTGTTCAAAAACATGCTAAATCTAGCAAACAGATCTAATCTATACTTGACTTGTCTGGGGGACCAGGTCACCACCTTAGACTGGTTTAAACTAGTTATCTTACGAGAGGTTCTCTTGTATTGCGCAAGTTGTTTACGTAAGTTGCTTACGCTACGGGTAAATTCCATCTTTTCTTGAGATATGAAGTCAAAAAATGATCCTAATTTCTCCATTTATTTTCAACGCAGTGCTGAAGCCAGCAGACCTAGAGCAGGCTATCTTGCGTGCTCATTGGCTGCCTTGCGGCAACTGCAGCAACCTACCACTGAGCCTCGCGTGTGACGTCGCGCCCTCTACGCATCACAGCCCGCCAAAAGGGGCGTGCTTTAGCGTATAAAAGTCAGACTCGGAGGCTGCTCACTGATTTTCATTTCTTCAGCGAAGCTCTCCGCATCGCTGGACTCTGAGAGAAGCCGCCGCCGTTGAAACCAGCGACCAGCACGCAGAGGAAAGCGTCTGAGGAAGCCGGTTGTCTTCGCCGCCTTCAGCCTTCCGTGCCTGCTACGCCATCCGGCGACGAGTATCCTTTTTGAGCTATTGCTTCTGTGAGTGTTCGCCGCCGCGACACTCACTTCTAAAAATAGTTTTTTTCAAAATGCCTCGCATTTCCTGTGGCTCGTGCCGAGCCCCGCTCAGCACCGGGGACCGCCATGTGATTTGCGCTCTCTGCTTGGGCCCAGACCATGCAGCCCACGCTCTTGCTTCGGGAGGCTGCGTGCACTGTGAAGCGCTTCCGCTGTCGACCCTGCGGGCTCGACTCGAGGCCTTCAACATGGAAGCTGTCACTCCGCCCCCCTCTGGACCGTGCAAGAAGAAGCACCGTTCACAGAGGCCACCGGAGCCTGAGGTCACACTGAAACGCTCGCCGGAGCTCATCCCGCGAGCTTCACTCTCTCCTTCTCCGCCCCTCCCGGATGCGCAGCTGCCGGCTTCAGCCCTCACTGCCGCCGCCTCAGGGGACGAGGCTGAAGGAATCGACCCAGGTGACAGCGGTTCCATCCTGGCCTCGGACAGTGAGGATTGGTCGAGTTCTCATCTCTCCGCCTCCTCCTCGATCCAGGAATCCGGCAGGACTCAGGCTGGCATGGACGCGGAACTTAAGCGCCTCCTGTCTAAGGCCGTCGACAAACTCGGCCTGGAGTGGTCACCGGCGAAGGAGTCGGCGCCCAACAGACACGACGGCTGTTTTCTTCATAGCTGCCACGCAGCGCCCGTTTCCAGATCTGCACCATTTCTGCCGGAGCTCCACACGGAGCTTGCTAAATCGTGGAATGCACCATTCTCCGCGAGACTCCACACACATGTCTCCTCGACGCTCTCCCAAGTGGATGGCGCCGCCGAGAAGGGGCACAAAGCTATTCCCCCAGAGGAGGAGGCGGTCGCAGCACACCTTTGCCCACCCTCTGCGAGATGGCGCTCAAAGTCTGCCCTCCCGTCCAAAGTCTGCAGGACCACCTCAGTTCTTGTCGGCCGCCGGACAGGCTGCCTCCGCCCTGCACTTGATGGCTGTGCTTCAGATCCTTCAAGCCGATCTCCTCCGCGAATGGGACGAGAGAAGCAAGGATCCAGCCGCCATCACGGATTTGAGGAGCACGACGGATCTTTCCCTTCGTGCTAAACATCCGCAGTGCAGGCGATTGGGAGATGCATGGCTTTGCTCACCGAGAAGAGAGGCACCTCTGGTTGACGCTCGCTGACATGAGGGAATCCGAGCGCTCCGCGTTTCTCGACGCGCCGCTCTCCCCTACCGGTCTCTTCGGCCCAGCGGTAAACAGGATCATCGACCGCAGAAATAGACAAACTGCTGTGCAAAGGGGCCATAGAACCAGTACCTCCTTCTCTTAGCGGGTCAGGCTTTTACAGCCGCTATTTTTTCGTACCCAAGAAGGACGGAGCTCTAAGACCTATCTTAGATCTGAGATGTTTGAACAAAGCTCTTATGAGAAGGCCGTTCTAAATGCTCACGACCAGACAAGTTCTCGCGCAAATTCGCCCGAGGGACTGGTTTATCTCTCTCGATCTGAAAGACGCATACTTTCAGATTCCGATAATACCCCGTCACAGGCCATTCTTGAGATTCACCTTCGTCGGTCAGGTATATTAATACACCGTCCTCCCATTCGGCCTGTCTTTAGCACCCCGTACATTTACGAAGTGCATGGACGCGGCTCTCGCCCCCTTGAGAAATCAGGGCATGCAAGTTCTGAACTATTTGGACGATTGGCTGATTTTAGCACAGTCAGAGATAGAACCCTTCTCTAACTGAACAGTGCTCCGCAGTCATCGGGATAGCCTGGGTCTCACGGTCAACTGGACCAAGAGCTCATTACTGCCCAGTCAGTCAGTTTCCTTTCTAGGGATAGAACTGGACTCTGTGGCTTTGACGGTTCGTTTATCGAGACAGCGCGCGCCGTGTCCGACACCTGGCCGCATCTTTCCAGAAGGGCAGCATCGCTTCTCTGAAAACATTCCAGAGATGCTGGGCTGTATGGCATCAGCTGGCCTGCTGCGCATGCACCCGCTACAACGCTGGTTGAACGCCCGAGTGCCTCACCAGGCTTGGGTTCTCGACCGCAGACAAATCAGAGTGACTCAGAGCTGCGTTTCAGCTCCACAGCCCTGGTTAGCGGCCGACTGGTACCAACGGGGGGTGACAATGGGAGCTGTCTCATACATGGAAGGTCATCTCGACGGACGCCTCCAACTTAGGTTGGGGCGCTCTCTTCGAGGGCAGGCTGGTCTTTGGCCTGTGGTCAGACCAAGAGAAATGCCTTCAGATAAACTGTCTGGAGATGATAGCGGTCGAGAACGCACTCAGGCGCTTTCTCCCGTTCATACGGGACCACCA
Source organism: Siphateles boraxobius (assembly GCF_051911475.1). NCBI lineage: Eukaryota > Metazoa > Chordata > Actinopteri > Cypriniformes > Leuciscidae > Siphateles > Siphateles boraxobius. The sequence goes on along the minus strand of NW_027508931.1, from coordinate 13,004,557 downwards.
CGTGCTAGTCCATTCAGACAACATGTCTGTGGTGTCCTACATAAACCGTCAGGGCGGTATCAGATCCAGGAGTCTCTGCGATCTGACAGAACGCCTTCTCGTATGGTCTCAGCACTTCCTGCGGTCGCTGAGAGCTGCGCATGTGCCAGGCCACCTGAACGACGGCCCAGACAGACTGTCCAGGGACAACGTTCCCCCATGGTGAATGGTCCCTGCACCCCCAGACAGTCCAGTTGCTATGGCGCCTGTTTGGCAAAGCGGAAGTTGACCTTTTTGCGTCAAAAGACAACGCTCACTGCCCAAGGTTCTTTTCAAAGAACGAGGACGCGCTGGTCCAAATCTGGCCCAATCGCCCATTTCCTCATAGCCCCGCGATGGGAGAACCAAATCTGGTTCCCGGAGCTGATGTGGTTGTCACGCACAGCCCCGTGGCTGATTCCGGTGAGGAGAGATCTCCTCTCTCGACGCTCGGTCGGTCAATAGGAAGGAACGAGCTTGTCATCTGCTTCCTTAGAGGAGCCAGGAGGATGAATCCCCCTGAAAGCATTCCCCTTTGAAACACTAGACTCCGTGGACCAAAAGTACCTCTCGCTCAAAACCGTTTTTCCGACAGATCTGTCATCAGTTAAACGTGTGGGGGATGTTAATCTCCTCTGCCCTATCAGGGCGCTGAGGGATTACATTACGTGCTCCGCCCCTTTCAGGTGCTCGGAGCAGCTCTTTGTTTCGTTTGGTGGGCGCACCAAGGGTCTCGCCGCCTCGAAACAGAGCCTGTCCAGATGGATAGTGCAAGCTATTGCCTCTACTTATGTGTCTAAAGGTCTGCAATGCCCGTTGGGCGTCAGGGCTCATTCCACTAGAGGCGTGGCCTCTTCGTGGGCTTGGTCCAGTGGGATTTCCATTCACGACATTTGTGAGGCGGCAGGCTGGGCCTCCCCTTCCACATTCGTTAGGTTTTATAACCTGGAAGTTCCCACCCTGCAGGCTGAGCGGTGAGCGGTGTGTATGTTCTGCCCAGATCTGATCGTGCGCAGACTACTCTCACATGACCTTAGCTCTCCTGGTTGAGCTGGACTGTATGATGAAGGCTTATATAGACCGGCAATGCCGCTCTGTATGCCCTATAAGTGCATATGAACATGTGCTGGCCCGCGTTGCTGGCAGCCTGATTCCCACTTATCTATGTTCCCCGAGAATCCCTGGGACTCATGAAGTGGATGATTGGCACGCACGGAATTGACAATGGGTTCCCGTAGCGTAAGCAACTTGCGCAATACGAGATAACCTCTCGTAAGAGAACGTACTCGGTTACGTATGTAACCTCGGTTCTCTCTAGAAGAGGGAACGAGTATTGCATAACCTGACCGTGCTGGCACCACGAGCAATTTTCGCTTCAGTCGATGAAAACCAGTGAGCAGCCTCCGAGCCTGACTTTTATACGCTAAACCACGCCCCTTTTGGCAGGCTGTGACGCATAGAGGCCGCGACGTCACGCGCGAGGCTCAGTGGTAGGCTGCTGCAGTTGCCACAGCCAATGAGCACGCAAGATAGGCTGCTCTAGGTCTGCTAGCTGCTGCACTGTGTTGAAAATAAATGGAAAAATTAGGATAATTTTTTGGCTTCTTATTTTGAGAAAAGATGACTTTACCCGTAACATAAGCAACTTACATAAGCAACTTACGCAATACTCGTTCCCTCTTTTAAAGAGAACCAAGGTTACGTACGTGACCAAGCACGTTTTTCAGCATGGTATGTAGTTGTTAAGGTTTTCTAAATTAATGTTGAATGTTGCTATGGTTGCTAGGCTGTTTCTATGTTGATTCTAGCCTCTAGATCAGGTTTGTTATTTTTACTAAAATTAAAACTGAAATAAAAATAAAAAGCTACATAGAAACTCATAAAAAATATTTTAAAAGCCCATAATGATATAGTCTAATAATCGTACAGTAACATAAAAATAAAAACTAGTTCAAAATATGAATAAGTACTACATAAAAAAAAAAAAAATAACACTGCTCTAGATATAGCTCAAGTCTCTTCAATGTGTGCGCCTGGTATTAAGGTGGGTTTTGGTTGATCGGATTACTTGTAGACGAAGGAAAAGATTTTCTTTTTTACATGTTTTAACCCTTTCACACGTAAGTTTAAAATATTCTAACTGACCCCCCAGCGTGAGTTTTTCAAGGCGACCGTTATTTAGAACTTGTCACTTTAATGTTTCCATGGTGACGCGTCATTGCTTGTCACGTGACACGGCCTAACCACAACACAGCGCTGAATGAATGATGATCTGCTTTTATGTCATTTTCCCTTTTTTATTAAAAATATTCACAAATGTATTAGCTATAGCAAGAAACACTGATATTCCGATTGTCAAATATGTGCAAGTGGATGCACATATTTGATGCACAAATATGTGGATGCACATGTGGATGCACAAAAGACCTTAAGTGGATGCACATATTTGTGCCGTGTCACGTGACACGGTGCAACCACAACACAGCGCTGAATGAATGATGATCTGCTTTTATGTCATTTTCCCTTTTTTATTAAAAATATTCACAAATGTATTAGCTATAGCATGAAACACTGATATTCCGATTGTCAAATATGTGCAAGTGGATGCACATATTTGATGCACAAATATGTGGATGCACATGTGGATGCACAAAAGACCTTAAGTGGATGCACATATTTGCGCCGTGTCACGTGACACGGCGCAACCACAACACAGCGCTGAATGAATGATGATCTGCTTTTATGTCATTTTCCCTTTTTTATTAAAAATATTCACAAATGTATTAGCTATAGCATGAAACACTGATATTCCGATTGTCAAATATTTGCAAGTGGATGTGTTTTGATGTTTAAACACCTTTATAACGATTGCGTTAGTTGAGCTGTATGCACGATGGGCGGCGCCATGTTAGTTTGTTTAACAGTTCAGAGAATCGGATCTGTTGGATTTACACGTCAATTCCTCCATTTCTCACGAAATGCATGGAAGTAAGTGGCCGGTGAACTGGGCGAAGAATAGGGTCAAATGTAAAGCTACTTACACAATGTGTATCTGATATGAATAAAACGTGTCGTCTTATTATAATGTAAAGGAGTATTATTGCCGCTGCCATAGACATCAGTGTGTATTTTACAAACTCAAAATCATTGTTTTGCTAGTACTTGTGTGTATTTAAATGTCTGAAACCTAAAATAATAGTGATGCACCGATGTGAAAATTGTGGCCGATACCGATAACCGATATTAATATTGCTGTTTATGGCCGATACCGATATTTACCGATGTCGATATCTCTGTATAGAAAACACATTTTTATGATAATCAAATAAAGAGCTATTTTCCAAAAGACTTTTTTTTTTTACTTTTGTAATTTATTGTCATCAAAATATGTCATCAGATTTTCAGAAGAAAAAATAAATAAAAATACATTTTTATAAAGGATACACGTGTGTCCTGAATTCACACTATGCATAAGCCAACCCTGAGTATTCTCAATAAACATCTACTCACTTGAGACCACGTCACTGTATTCTGTGAACCTTGTACAACAGTTCAAAACTTTAAAGTACAGTAGGCTACTGTCCTACTAAGGCAAAAGACCTTAACTTCTATTTTATAGCACAATGTTATGATAACACTTAAAATGTAATCAATATTAACCCTATTAGACTCACTATGATAAAAATGGCTTCACATGTATAAACAACAAGTTGAGCATATACAAGTAGTGAGCATAGTTGGAATGTCCTGTATGAACAAAATGACGGAGTATGTTTTTGTTTCCACTGTTCGATCGCGCCCGCGCCTCTCTCTCTCTCTCTCACACGCGCGCGCCACACACACACACACACACACACACACACACACACACACACACACACACACACACACATTCCAACATTGCAATCTTGACGTCGCAGACAGTTCAGAATAGTCACAGAGCTTCAGAGCTAAGGCAGGGCTACAGATTAGGTGTCCCTAAAGAAATGTAACGTTATCTAACAGTTAGTAGTTCCGCATTGTAATGGATTTGCTTTCTCGTTGGTTGTTTGACATGGATTTTAACCAGGGTTCAACAAAAGGTAGGCTTTAAATTACTACATTCCTGCTGCTGGTGTATAATGGGTGTGTCTTGCGGCTCCAACTGACCAACTCATGTCAAAGGGGATAAATTAGGATAATTTTTTGGCTTCTTATTTTGAGAAAAGATGACTTTACCCGTAACATAAGCAACTTACATAAGCAACTTACGCAATACTCGTTCCCTCTTTTAAAGAGAACCAAGGTTACGTACGTGACCAAGCACGTTTTTCAGCATGGTATGTAGTTGTTAAGGTTTTCTAAATTAATGTTGAATGTTGCTATGGTTGCTAGGCTGTTTCTATGTTGATTCTAGCCTCTAGATCAGGTTTGTTATTTTTACTAAAATTAAAACTGAAATAAAAATAAAAAGCTACATAGAAACTCATAAAAAATATTTTAAAAGCCCATAATGATATAGTCTAATAATCGTACAGTAACATAAAAATAAAAACTAGTTCAAAATATGAATAAGTACTACATAAAAAAAAAAAAAATAACACTGCTCTAGATATAGCTCAAGTCTCTTCAATGTGTGCGCCTGGTATTAAGGTGGGTTTTGGTTGATCGGATTACTTGTAGACGAAGGAAAAGATTTTCTTTTTTACATGTTTTAACCCTTTCACACGTAAGTTTAAAATATTCTAACTGACCCCCCAGCGTGAGTTTTTCAAGGCGACCGTTATTTAGAACTTGTCACTTTAATGTTTCCATGGTGACGCGTCATTGCTTGTCACGTGACACGGCCTAACCACAACACAGCGCTGAATGAATGATGATCTGCTTTTATGTCATTTTCCCTTTTTTATTAAAAATATTCACAAATGTATTAGCTATAGCAAGAAACACTGATATTCCGATTGTCAAATATGTGCAAGTGGATGCACATATTTGATGCACAAATATGTGGATGCACATGTGGATGCACAAAAGACCTTAAGTGGATGCACATATTTGTGCCGTGTCACGTGACACGGTGCAACCACAACACAGCGCTGAATGAATGATGATCTGCTTTTATGTCATTTTCCCTTTTTTATTAAAAATATTCACAAATGTATTAGCTATAGCATGAAACACTGATATTCCGATTGTCAAATATGTGCAAGTGGATGCACATATTTGATGCACAAATATGTGGATGCACATGTGGATGCACAAAAGACCTTAAGTGGATGCACATATTTGCGCCGTGTCACGTGACACGGCGCAACCACAACACAGCGCTGAATGAATGATGATCTGCTTTTATGTCATTTTCCCTTTTTTATTAAAAATATTCACAAATGTATTAGCTATAGCATGAAACACTGATATTCCGATTGTCAAATATTTGCAAGTGGATGTGTTTTGATGTTTAAACACCTTTATAACGATTGCGTTAGTTGAGCTGTATGCACGATGGGCGGCGCCATGTTAGTTTGTTTAACAGTTCAGAGAATCGGATCTGTTGGATTTACACGTCAATTCCTCCATTTCTCACGAAATGCATGGAAGTAAGTGGCCGGTGAACTGGGCGAAGAATAGGGTCAAATGTAAAGCTACTTACACAATGTGTATCTGATATGAATAAAACGTGTCGTCTTATTATAATGTAAAGGAGTATTATTGCCGCTGCCATAGACATCAGTGTGTATTTTACAAACTCAAAATCATTGTTTTGCTAGTACTTGTGTGTATTTAAATGTCTGAAACCTAAAATAATAGTGATGCACCGATGTGAAAATTGTGGCCGATACCGATAACCGATATTAATATTGCTGTTTATGGCCGATACCGATATTTACCGATGTCGATATCTCTGTATAGAAAACACATTTTTATGATAATCAAATAAAGAGCTATTTTCCAAAAGACTTTTTTTTTTTACTTTTGTAATTTATTGTCATCAAAATATGTCATCAGATTTTCAGAAGAAAAAATAAATAAAAATACATTTTTATAAAGGATACACGTGTGTCCTGAATTCACACTATGCATAAGCCAACCCTGAGTATTCTCAATAAACATCTACTCACTTGAGACCACGTCACTGTATTCTGTGAACCTTGTACAACAGTTCAAAACTTTAAAGTACAGTAGGCTACTGTCCTACTAAGGCAAAAGACCTTAACTTCTATTTTATAGCACAATGTTATGATAACACTTAAAATGTAATCAATATTAACCCTATTAGACTCACTATGATAAAAATGGCTTCACATGTATAAACAACAAGTTGAGCATATACAAGTAGTGAGCATAGTTGGAATGTCCTGTATGAACAAAATGACGGAGTATGTTTTTGTTTCCACTGTTCGATCGCGCCCGCGCCTCTCTCTCTCTCTCTCACACGCGCGCGCCACACACACACACACACACACACACACACACACACACACACACACACACACACACACACACACACACACACACATTCCAACATTGCAATCTTGACGTCGCAGACAGTTCAGAATAGTCACAGAGCTTCAGAGCTAAGGCAGGGCTACAGATTAGGTGTCCCTAAAGAAATGTAACGTTATCTAACAGTTAGTAGTTCCGCATTGTAATGGATTTGCTTTCTCGTTGGTTGTTTGACATGGATTTTAACCAGGGTTCAACAAAAGGTAGGCTTTAAATTACTACATTCCTGCTGCTGGTGTATAATGGGTGTGTCTTGCGGCTCCAACTGACCAACTCGCGTAGTTTTCAGTCTATGGACTGTCATTGACAGGCGAGAGCTAGCATTTTATTTCAGTTGTAGCCTAACGGACTGTGAACTAAGATATCTTACAAGCCTGCTCTAATGCAGCACTTGTTACTAGATAAGTTGTTGATTATCGCTCGAAACGTGTTTGTGTCTAGTTTGTGAAATAGCATCGCTAGCTAAAGGCTACCGCTAGCTATTACTGGATTTTAAAGATTATCTTTTTTATGCACCCGTGTCGTGTGTCATTCTTACCTTGATCATTTTCACCATCATTTTCCCCCGAGAGTATGCCATTATTCAGTAATCTAACAAAAGCAATCACTGTGAAACATGTAACTTACATGTGTGTCTGAGGTGATTTAATTGCTACATCATAACCCCGTAACTCCAGCGCGACAATACTTTGATGGTCGGTCAGAACAAGGCAGAGTGTCATAACTTACGCCTCCAGCACCTGCTTCAGCACATTATGTGTGTAATTGATGCGCTCGTGCAAAAACAAACATCCCTGCCGGGCTCACATAAGCTTACACACACGTCAAATACACAGGAATGATTATCGGCCTGTTCACATCGGCCCTATTTTGACATCGGATACCGATGTGTAAAATATTGACCATATCGGCCGATATATCGAGCATCACTATAAAATAAACATTATGTGGTTGAAAACACTCAATAGTTGTGAATATGACAGCATGAGTGGGTCCTTCTCTGGCTCAGCGCCAGCAAACGCGCGAAAGCACGTTTGAATTTAGCAGTTGTTCACGTGATGCACTGACCATTCTAATCACACCGGTGTGATCGTACGCTCCAGGGACCAGCCAAGACTGATCACACCAGTGTGATCGTATGTATGAAAGGGTTAATCCATCTCTTTTGTTCACTTTCAACCACTTCTGTCCTGATCTTTTCAAGGGGAGGGTCTATGGGTGGGTAAATGTTTGGGCTTTTCAGATCTTTTGATTTAATAGATGGAATAAGCTCATGCAATTTACATATGAACACTACCGAAGGCGAAGGAAAAACACACAGAGAGCAGCAGAGTGAGTGGAGCGCCTCCCATAATGATTACGCATTAAGTCAGTAGGCAGTCTTTTGTGGCCATTCGAACACATTCAACCACGCTAGTGTAGCGTCTACACTACAAAATCAATCTGGTCGAATGTGTTTCGACTACCTCTGGAAGTGGTCGAAAGTGGACAAGCTCAAAACGTTTTAGACCCCTTTGACATGTGAATTTAGCATCATCCACTTGTTAAAAAGAGCATTTGCTAATGTAAAAGAAACTTCTGGGGAGGATTAGATTTGTTACTGTATGAAAGGAAAATTGTAATTTTTAAAGATACTGAAGTTACAACAAAATATGGGCAGAGGGCAAACTTCCATCATCATGTAAACATTTAATAGTCATCCCTATATAAAATCATGCAGGTAGAGCCAGATCTGAAGCAACAAATTAAAGGCCGATAGCACAAACATCAAATGTGTAAAATGATGGAAAGAATGATTACAAATAGGATAATATAGGCCTATATGTAAAGGATTTAAACACAATGGATTCAATATTATGTTGAGACAAGAAAGGCACAAATAAATAAAGAGGTCATGTTTTCACTGATGTGTAAAAAACATATGACATGGAACGAGGGATTACTAATAAAACTCAAGAATATGGGAATTAGTGGAAGAATTTATAACTCTGTTAGTTTTTTTATTTGAGGGGAAAATTCAAGTTAGAGTGGGAACAGGCTGAAAAAAATAGAGGTGGTGCAGACGCATACTTTGAGATTATGTTGTGGGGCTTTTAGAACTTCCCCCAGAGCTGCCCTACAAGTAAAAATGGGAGAAATGCCATTAAGGGGAAAAGACGCAACAACCGAAAATGGTATGGTCCCTTGAAGGGACTCAATAATGAACATCCAACTAAGGCAATATTCTCAAAATGTTGGGAACATGGAATAAGTAACAATACAAATATTGGACAGGAAACTATAGTAAAACTGTAGAAGAAACTGTATTGTGACCCAATAAATTTAATCAATATTTTGACCAGAAATATGGTGATATGACAATTATTCACTGATGGATCAAAGTATCCAGAATCGAAGAAAAAAGGAGTAGCAGTAGTTATATCGCAACATAAAAAAGTTATTAAAAAAGAACTTTACATCAGAGTTGGTAGCTGTTGTCATGGCCCTTTAGTGGGTAGAGGAAGAACGTATGAAGAAAGCAGTAATATGCTCAGATTCATTGGCAGCATTAAAGATCATTCAATCTGGCCAGTCTAGCCACAGACAAGATCTTATCCTTGAAATAATGCAGGGCATATAGGATTAATAATCCAGGGCTCTGCCATTTTATTTGGCTTGCAGTGCATGTTGGAGTAGAAGAAAACAAGATGACAGATAAGGATGCCAGTCTATCAATGGACAATAATATAGAAATATAAAAATCAACTAAACAGAAGCAAAATCAATTATTAGGAAAGCTCTAATAAGTGTATGCGGAATGTATGAAACCGTCGAAAATGTCCTTCTGCGTTGCAGAGCATATACATATAACAATGAACCACAAATATTGGAAAAGTAAAAGAAGAAGGTATAAACAATATGCATTTAGACCATTTAGGGGCAGATTCACTAAATAGGTCAAATTAGCGTGAGAGTGCAATTCCAAAACAGCGCCGATGGGAGTGGAAAGTTCTGCGCGTGATCTACTGACAACGTGGAAATTAAAGAACACAGACACTGTCAAATCTTTTCCATAATGACCAACGCAATCTTCCATTTGGATTGCTCTGATGAATTATCTACAAGAAACAGGAAATTATATAAGAATATGTTATCTATTATTATTTTTACTTTATTTTTCCCCCTAAGCATTGACGCTCCTCACTCTTGTCCAGTAGGTGGCAGTAATGCACCATAAGCTGGTTTGCCAACCGCTAATAAACAACACAAGAAGATGATGCAAGTTTGGTTTGAAGACAAAAGTCGTATCAAGCACAATGTTCTCTCACCATTCTTGATTTCTAACACCGCGCTCGGCATAGTCTTGCAGCTGTCAGAGCAGAAATAAAAATTACTTCTCTCCATGTTTTTCCGATGTCTCCGGTCACATTCATATGTAAATTTTATGACCTTATTTCGCCCAATTGGATCAAAAGATCTGAAAAAGCCCATAAATGTACCTTATATCACATTTCTCGTCAGCAAGCTACATTTTTTGAGATATCAATGAAAAAGCCCATAAATTTACCTGCCAATTGACCCTCCCTTGAAGAAATCAGGTCAGAAGTGGTTGAAAACTAGAAATGGAGTAAAACACCAGGTGTAAGCAGGAGTATCTCCCTCTACTTGTCTACTTGTTATCTGATCGACCGCAACACATCTTAATACCAGGTGTAAACAGGGCCTCAAGTCTATGGCACCTCTGGTCGCTTAGAGACATTTCACACTTCCTGTCAACAAGCTGCATGATTTGAGATATCAATCATGTCTGTTTCACAAATGAATATGATATTTAGTGTTAGGGGTTTGTTCAAATCCCAACCCCCAAGTATGAGCGCAATAGCAGTGCTTGCTCAGGCAAAAGCAATTTCCCACAACTATAAGTATCTGGAATAGCCTTTTCTAGGTTGCTGTTGAGATTTTTATAAGGCTATATTTATTTCATGGATAAACAGTGATTTTTATTCAATGACTGCATCAATATGAGGAACGTCCTTGCCATGTAAACAAGATTTACTCACGTTTACAGTACATATGTAGCATTGAGATCCACTGGGATCCACTGCGGAGGAACATATCACTACTGCAGGGTTTGACGTATGGAGAGTGTGTTCCACATGTCTGGACTCAAGGGTGTATTCCTTCATTGTAATAGGCTCTACTATCCTGGACTATGTCATGTCTACCTTACATTGTGGCCAGTGGCTCCCAGCAGAATATATTATTAGAGATATCCATCACAGACTCTAGCAGTTCTACCTCATATCCTATATAAATGTGTGAATCTCATGAAGAAATGTCCAGGTCAAAATAAGAAATCGTATTTCATCCTAAAGAACAACTTAAAAGGCCCATAAAATAAGAACTGGAATAGTCCATGTCTGTTAGCTGATAGCGACATATATATATATTTGTCCTGTGTTGATTAATTTCTTTCTGAAACAGAAATTTGGTGTGGTACATTATCAGTGTTGGGGAGTCGCTAACTACAAGCAACACTACTAACCTTACTACATTTTTCAGTAGCTTGACAGTAGTTTGACAGTAGCTCAGTTGCTTTTAAAACAGTGTAGCTTTTCCATTACCTGACTACTTTTTCCAGCAAGTAGCTGTGTAGCGCGACCAAAAGCTACATTCCGTTTTGCGTTTTGACGAGCATGCAATGTATTGAAGCAGCGCGGCGTTGTCTTCTTATTAGATCACAAACTAAAATTGTACATTTCCGCCATCTATTGTTTTATCACGCATCTTGCGACTTTACAGTTCACTGAGAACGAGATCATCTGATGATAAAGGACTGGGTTGATTTTTCACATGAATCGACTTGTAAAGTGTACATTTTTGTAAATAATTTATGCAAACCAAAGATTAAAACGCTATGTGCATCTAAGACTTCAAGCACATAAATGGGAATAATAGCCTTTTTAAATTGATTAGGCTAATAGATTAGGCAAATTGATTAGGCAATATCCTGCTTCATTACTCTATACCAAATGAATATTTCTGATTTTATGATGCCTCATCATAGTTTAATCTTTCCCGCCACAGTTTTATAATGAACCTAAAATATCATTAATGTTATGTTTTGCGCCATTGCTTTGGCAAAGAATCTTTCAATTGAGCAGAAAACAAAATCGCAGTATAGCTTATTGCACTTATCACACGGCAAAGGCTATGATCTAAATAAGGTGCGGCGAGATTCAGCTTGTGATTCGTGTCTCAGTGTGGTTCTGTTTACAGTGAATGCTGCAAGTTTCATCACTTGCAAAATAAAACAATACTCTTTGAAATCATAATTGTATTGCATAAACCCTTCAATTCTTCATTGAAAATTATTTGTAATATACAATATCATTGTAAAAAAAACAACTCTTTTAGAATAGATATAATAGATCTACAGAGTACAGTAATCTATAGAATAGATCTACTATGCTGCTGCTGCAGAGAAAGTACAGGACCTTGCTACTGCTAATACATACACCCATACTCTGCTGTGATCATGTAAGACATACTACTTCAGCACAAACAGCATATATAAAATTACCCATAGCAGATCTATTCAGGTGGAGCTGGGGAAGGTGGAGGGTTACAGAGGAACTCTGAAAATATGCTGCAAACTATAGTGAAAGCTAGGGTTGGGTACAGAACTCTGTACTTTTAATGGCACCGACCGAATTACGTCGGTAGTGTAACGGTCACCAGCTGGAATGCCCTTGAGAGCCACCAGAGGGCACTCCACAACAGGCTATTCTCATCCCCTCACAAACTACCTGTGTCTCATCTTCTTGTTTGCTCACCTAGGTTCTTTCTGTCATTCCCTGCGAAGTCTTGTTTAGTGTTACACTGCAATTCCGAGCATGCTCCCTGGTTTCATGTCTCTTGGTTTTTGGATTTCTTACCTGTTCCGTGGATTACTCTTTTGCCCGTGTTCCCTGCCTTGTTGTGTTTGTTATTGTTTGGACTGATTACCCAGTGTTTATGACCTTTGCCTGTTTTCGACTAGGATTGTGACTACCCTTCCAATAAAACTGCATTTGGATCCTCAACCTTTGTGTCTCGGAGCAGTTCGTGACAGGCACTATTGAGTACCTATTCACATTAAATCAATCAGTACCAAATTTCTGCACTTGAGAACGCATCTCGGCACGAGAGTAAGACTATTATTTAAATACGAATCCTGCATGTTCTGCATGTCTCTGCGTGAGTGAGTGGTGCAGACGCGCGGTTTCATTTACCACACACACAGACACTGAAGCACGGTTAGTAGATGCTCGGTAGATGCACGGTTAGAAGATCCTCGCTGTGTTTTTCAGCCTCTGCAGTCTCACTAAATGAGAACATGAATGCATTTCCAGAGCCGTTCTGAGAGTCATCAAAGTTCATCAGCATTTTACAGTTTCATTTAAGAAAAACTATCGTTATATCATTAACACTCAAAGGAAACTCAAAGTTCATCACCACAACCTGTCAAAATAAAAGTTCAGTTTAACTGTTGTACAGTAGAATTTAGATATAATAACACTAACACTAATAATAATACATTATTATAAAACATTTATTTTTTAAGGAGAAATCACACTTTTTCTTCTATGTTGTAATTTTAAAAGTATAGCCTAGTTTAATTTCAAGTTTAATTTCACATCAAAGATCAATTAAATTATTGTTATATGTCTTCATTTGATTACTAGAAAATTCACAACACAGAATTTGTGGAAAACAAAACATTTCAAAGAATTTTTTTTTTCATTATTACTAAAATTTTTGTTTTTATTCATATTTGAGCATCGCAGACAATGGCAGACAGCGACCAAGGGAGCTCTGGCATAATGTCAATAACACTTCTACAAATGACTTAAGCCGGGTGCATACTGTGTGATTTATAATAGTCCTTTGCGATTGTTGCTTGTCAGACTGTATGAACATGATCATCGCTGTCAGCCATGTCAGACTGTAATATCTCAGTTGTCATTATTGTCAGATTGTACGACAGTCAAGACGCGTTAAAAACGGATGCACGCAAGAAAACTTGTCTGGAGTTTTACATCAATCAATGACACGTACGTTCACAGTGAGCTGCATTACACGCGGGATTGAAATGGTGGCAACAAAGAAATATCTAACGTTAATTTTGGTCACGGCTTGTCTTGAAAAATGAAGACAATTTGATGGTCGTCGAATAGAAGTCACACTGCGGGACTGTGTGTCAAATCTTCTGACACTGCCAGAATTTCATCAGAGGTAAAAATGTGATCACAACGGTCATTAATCGGCCGTCTGTGAACATGTCAAACTAAAGATGAAAGACTTCAGATTTTTGCCTAGGATCAGAGGATTCTTTTAGGATTTGCAAAATTAGTCTCAGACGGACAAATCGCGGCCAAAATCACACAGTGTAGCCCTGACTTTAGTTTCTTTATAGTTATTGAGGTAAACAATTTCTAAATTACCGAAAAAAGGTACTGTTGAGTACCGACACTGATTTTTGGGTATTCAGGTATATATAAATGTGAACGGTACCCAACCCTAGTGAAAGCTAAACCGCTATTTAAATGTTGAGCAGCAAGCTCATTGTGCCATATAGTTAATGATGTAAATATCATCAGTTGCATTAATGTTGCATTTTATCATCAGCCTGTGCCATCTAGAGTTTCATGACATAAATTGGTATATAAATTCTAAATAAAAAAATATAAAATACAATAATCTATAATACAGTGCATCTGGAAAGTATTAAATTAATTATTTTCCTCAAAATTCTACAAACAATACCCCATAATGACAAGGTACGGAAAGAATGCCAACAACGAAAGAAGTTTGTTTGAAATCTTTGCTAATTTATATTCCTGTTTCTACTGATCATCCTTGAGATGTTTCTACAACTTGATTGGAGTAAACCTGTGGTAAATTCAGTTGATTCGACATAATTTGGAAAGGCACACACCTGTCTATATAAAGTCCCACAGTTAACAGTGCATGTCAGAGCACAAACCAAGCCATGAAGTCCAAGGAATTGTCTGTAGACCTCCGAGACAGGATTGTATTGAGGCGCAGATCTGGTGAAGGGTACAGAGAAATTTCTGCAACATTGAAGGTAGAGCTGGCCGCATGACCAAACTGAGCCGGGGGAGAAGGGCCTTAGTCAGGGAGGTTACCAAGGACCCGATGGTCACTCTGATAGAGCTCCATCGTTTCTCTGTGAAGAGAGGAGAACCTTCCAGAAAAACAACCATCTATGCAGCACTCCACCAATAAGGCCTGTATGGCAGAGTGGCCAGACGGAAGCCACTCCTCAGTAAAAGGGACATGACAGCCCCCTGGAGTTTGCCAAAAGGCACCTGAAGGACTCTCAGACCATGAGAATCTTTTTTTTTTTTTCAGTCTGATGAAACAAAGATTTAACTCTTTGGCCTGAATGGCAAGCGTCATGTCTGGAGGAAACCAGGCACTGCTCATCACCTGGTCAATACTATCCCTACTGTGAAGAATGGTGATGGCAGGATCATGCCTATGTTGCCTAAACATGCGTGTTCCCTATCCAACCTGCAAAGAAGAATGGGAGAAACTGCCCAAAAATAGGTGTGTTTTACATTTTATTTTATGTCAAGTAATGAACATGATTTTCTTTTATTAGGAGGGGAAATAATACATTTCTTGACAGTTTTCATGAGATTCAGTCAAATGCAAACAGTAGAATGAAAGACAATGAAGAAGTCAAAATTTCAAACAACGGAAAGCAAAACAGCAACAATAAATAAAAAAAACCTTATGTTTGTATAATTAATAGATGCATGTGGTTCTTTTCATTAGTCACCTCTACTGTTTTCCACGCTATTCATTTTTCTTTTGTCAAGTTTATTATTTGTATCTATTGTTTGCAGCCAGTATAATTCCTCTCTCTGTCTTTGGATGCCATTGACTTTCAAATACACAATTGTGTACTGTCACTCAGTAAATTGGGCTAAATGGCTAATCTCTCCCATCTATTCTTTCATGATCCTTCTCTCTTTCTCCTCCCTCTGTGCACCGGATCGTTTCACGGTAGTTGTTGTGGCTTTATCCCGCACCTCTCATTTATCACTCCAGCTCTCTTACCTCTTTGCTCTCCTTCAAATGGGGAGCTCATCCTTTCTGCACACATTTATCTTCCCTTTTTACAGTGTTTCTCCTTTAACACAATCCATCAGCTCTCAGGATGTCTTTTTACACAACATGCACAATGCCTGTTCCATGACGAAGGGCCGCATGTACGTCATTAAGCATCTGTGAGTGTGTACGTGTGGTGCTTTTTCACAATCTCCCACAGAGCAGCTATACGTTTTCTGCTTAAGTAGCATGTGCACCTACAGCAGGGGAAAAAACATTCAGTGACTCTGCAATTCTGTGCATTTTCCCTATTTATCTTATTTCCATGGACAATTACAGCTAATCCCAGATTAAACGTAGAATAAACATTTTCCTATGATTTAAGGATAATTTTAAGAGAAGAGAAATGAAATTAGAGCAAAAAAATAGATTTGCATTTGCTCAGAGAAAACAGCAGCACTTGCGAGGTAGCAAAAGAGAGTCAAAGGTTCACAATAAGTTTTGTATTTTTTTTATTTTAAGCCGCATTCAGAATCATGAATATTTAACCAAAAATAAATTACAAATTTCAAATGATCTACAAAACGATGGAGTCTATACATGAAGCAGTCCAGGCTGAATTAATTGCAGAAGTTTAATATTCAGAAATAGTGGTTAAGAATAAACCTAAACCAGAATGATAACGAAATGTGAATAAAGAGCACTTTAAAAAGGAACAATGCAAGCAACAAAATATTCTTACAGCTGTCTGTATGTGTGTTCACACCGCAATTCTCTCTCTTTTCAGTGATCTCACCTGTGATGGGCTACTATCCCATCATGCATTGCATCCAATCCCCCTGGACCATGGTGCAGCACTGACACCTGCAGGAGAGGTACTACGTCAAGAAAAACCTCATTCCCCCTCCCATCCTCTGGCTCTCCCAAAAGGACAAGTGCACAGTGTGATCCAGGGCACAGTGGGTCGCCTTTCTTCCTAATTAATATGCACAGCAAGGATGAGGTGGCAAAATCCAATCAACACTGAAAGAGAGCAAAGAGAAAGAGGGACCGTGAACACACACGTGGACACACGTGCACACAGATACATACAATCACTTACATGCACAAACTAAATTGATTTTCTCAGGAAGATCTCTCTGCAAGCCAAACATTAACTGTGCATATGCATATATGTAAATGTGATTGGCGGCATGATTGTATCTTACTGCACACTGCATCACTGCTCTTCCCACTAGAGGCATGGTAATGTTGCCATGGCTACCTCTGTGAGTGACAGATCTCATAGCCCCTCCCTGGTGTGGTAACATGCCATAGATGTTTTCAAGACCTCTTGTCAGTCTGTCTGTCTGGGTCAGGCTTATAGAGTAATTTCATAAGCTACGGGTGAAGCATGCCATTTTTCCAAACTTAAAATAATTTATAAAGTCTGAAAGAAATGTGGAAAATGGATTGATAAAAAATGTTGGCTGGTCAAAATTTAGCCAACTGTGGTGGCAGCATAGTAATATTTATAAATTGTGATTGGTCTTTCATTTAATTTAATTTAATTTGGAAAAATAAAAAAAATATATAGGCTATATATAAATTCAAATAAAATTGCATTATCCTACCCAATGATAGTCATGTCATGACAATGAAAAGGCGGTTTGGACTTAACATTTCTTTCATACAAATCCAGCTTTGCACTTTTACAGTAACAAGATAAATACAATATTGTTATGCACACTGTTATTCTGGTCCTACAGTGAAAGGCATCGATCTGCTACCACAAGGTTACAGGCTTATAGTTTGGACAGGTGGTTTACAGTACAGTGCTAGGCAATTGGCATGGCCCAAAAACTGAGCTTGTAAACAATTCACATAAAGATCAAAAAGTTTTATAGTACATATACTGCCTTGAATTTACACAGCAGGGACCCTGTTTAATTTAGTAATAAACATTTCTTGCATTTATCGGTTCAGTGTTTTGCTAGGCAGTGCAACAGGTTTGGCAAGTGTTTTGATTGATCTATTACACAAAGAAAATGGTGAAAAGATTCCATGGGGATGAAAAATGAACACACTTTTTTAAATAATCTTTTAGCACAGAATGGTTATAACCTTTGCTTGCATACACTGTCTATCTTGCATATGAGACAGATATTGACATTTAGAACAGATGTATGTGGGAATTATGTTGAAGAGTCAGCCAGCTGAGTCAGGGTGGAGAGTAAGATGGCTGCCAAAAATATTTGTAAATGTTTACTAGCTCGTTAAAAAAGCACAGTTTTACCAAATACTGTTATGCTCTATTTTCATGAAAGAGTATTGTGGTGATATCTTTAATTGCAATATGCCTAGCATCTTGATCCTGGAACAACATTCCAATCAACCAATCAGATTTGAGGGACAAGTTTACAGTTTGTCACGTTTAAGCTTGCAACCAAAGTTAGGTGCTTCTACATCAGTGTTATTCACCTAAAGATCCCCTCTGATTTTAAGCATAACTTATGGTTAGGGTTAGCTTTAGGGGTAGGGATGTGGCTGTGATTAGATTTTCAGACAGGAATGTTGTTCCAGGATCAGAAAATATGTTGATCCAGGAACTAACTCTGCAAAATCTGGATATACCCGTAATAGAGGGTATGCATTGACTTTTTTAATACACTGACAAAACTTTACAGTTACACAGACTATAAGATGGTAAATATTCAATTGATGAATTGTCAAAACAATATATGATCTAGGGTATGATTTTACCCCCAAATTCAACATACTGTATCGGACACAAAATGATAACTGCAAATCCCCATTACACTGCCTAGATTCCAGTTATTTCTGCAAATTTCAGCGGTCCATTTGCTTGCTCACACCACACATCATGTTCTCACACAGAAAAATACATTGCAGAGCAAAAGAGGTCACTCACAACGTGCCGACAGACAGAGTAGGTTACCTTTGGTATGAAAAAGTTCTCAGCTTTAAAAATGTTAAAAAAAAAATTCAAGAAATTCAAACAATAAATACAGTTTTTTGGCTCTTTAATGTGTCGAGACAGATTTCTGTAGCATCTCAGTTCAAGCGGCAAGTGGACCGATCATCTTTACCTACTACTAATATCTTGAAATAAACATGAATTAACATTAGAAGGTATGCTTTTTTCGACCACAGAAAGACTTATACACACCCTTTTCAAGTTCAAGTCCACCGACGTTAATGTACTAACTCTCCTGTCTGATTTGTTTGTTGGACAAAATGGCGGATTCAGCATTATGTTTGGTCACATCGCCTGTCAATCAAACTTCCAGAGAAGTGTGAATTGGATCCATAAATCAGGGTAGAGCTCTTTCAATAGTCTTTGCTCTAGTAATTCAATATCTATATCTCTTAATTTCATAGACTGCCCAAGGTAACATGACAGCCTAGTGTCAAATAAAATGTAATTGAGTTTGATCAATTGATTACTTTATTAAGATCCATGGGGTGAAATTAATGTTGTACAAGTTGGTGTGCTGTTGGAGAATTGCAGGTGCTTTACACATTTTGCTTTTGCGTTTATCAACTTGGAGTCATGAGCGAGAGTCTCTACTGCGGTATTGATATTCAGGAGTTGTTCCTGCCTGAGCTGAAGGTGGACAAGCTTCGCAGGTAATTGGAGGGTGATGGTTGTGCAGCTGTTGATGGAACAGAGGAGATATCACTATCCATGGCCATAGAAGGAAAAACAAAGCTCCTACAGCATCGCAGGGGAAATAACAGCTGCAGCAGTGAAGGAAAGGTTAGACGGAGAAACGGAGTTCCTGTTGGAGCGGAGGAGATATCACTGATGTGGCAGTTAAGGAAAGGTTAGACGGAGAAACGGAGCTCCTGTTGGAATGGAGGAGATATCACTGCTGTGGCAGTGAAGGCAAGGTTAGACGGAGAAACGGAGCTCCTGTTGGAGTGGAGGAGATATCACTGCTGTGGCAGTGAAGGCAAGGTTAGACGGAGAAAGGGAAATCCTGCGGAAGCGTAGGAGAAATCACTGCTGCGGCAGTAAAAGAAAGGCTAGACAGAGAAACAAAGCTCCTGTGAGAGCCGACTGAAATTAATATAATACACAAAGAAAATATTTCTAAATTAAACAAATTATCTTAAAATTTATATATAGCTAAAACTTAAATAGCGTAAAACCGATAAAAATCTAAATTTAAATTAACTCAGTCTCTTACTGACTGCTAGGTTTGTTTGTAGCAAATGCACCTGCATGTTCTACCGGATTAGCACAGAGACTATCGCTTTTCTGAAATATATACAACCATTGTTTTTATATTGTTTGTGATCTCAATATAGCTAATTTGGAGCTGTAGCCTGCAGTAATATCAATAAAAGGAAAGCCATAAAACGGGGAGGGGGGTCGGTTGTCATTCCAGTCAATGTTAAAAGATGGGCTGCTGCGTCTTTTTCTATAGATGGCCACGGAACCATGAAGGTGGAGGAGAATGGTAGTGAGCAGTGTGTTGTTGAGCTATTAGATTGGCGTGGGTAAGTGGGTGGGGCACAATGCCAAGACAGCTGATGAGCGGCTGCTTCCTCAATGCTCCAGCAGTTATTCGACAGATTAGATGAGTTCACTCCTCCTGAAATTATATTAACTGACATTTTTTATGGAGGGTGGTTGACATCCTATCAAATTATTGAGTTTTTATGAAAAAAAAAGCATCAACCTGATCCTCAAATGTTAAGTATGTTTTCGGAACCAGCAAAGGAGCCTTGGGGTCTCAGAATTTTGAGTGGAAAACAGAAAAAAGTAAAGTGATATACTAAGAGAGGGGATGTGAGAGCATGAAATAGAAAGTAAAAGATAAACCAGGAGTTGCTGTCAATTACTGGGTGAGCAGTTAGTCACTGTGGAGGGCTCTGGTTGTCTCTGCAGACTCCACATTCTCCCAAAACTCATTAAAATGGATTAAGGCCCTGTAACCTTCTCCTGTCCACGCCCCTCCTCATCATTTTCAAGTTCCCATGCAAGTAACAGGGTTAATACATGCTAAAACTACTATTAGTTTAAATCATTTTATCTATTTATTTTTATTTTTAACTAAACCAAATATGAAAACAGTCCATGAAAATGTGAAATAAACAATAAGTAATTTTCATAAGCACTTAACTGTCCTCACAATACTTTACTTTTTAAGTGTACAATCTCAAGCAGGTTTTAATGTTTAAAGTCAAAGATCTTAAATTTGATGTAAACAACTAAGATAATGTTCTGCTGCTTTCTCAACAGATTCCTTCATTATAATTAAGGACACACACATGTTGGGTTTTCATGTTTTATGGGGAAATTCCATAAACAATGATTTTTCATACTGTACAAACTGATTATTCTATCCCCTAACCCTAACCTAACCCTAAACCTACCCATCACAGAAAACTTTAGTATTTTTACATTTTCAAAAAACATAATTTATTATGATATGTAATTGTTTTACCCATAACATAGGGTTTACCAGGACAAAAAACACAGCAAGATGAACATTGGCAGGTATTATGGAGACCAAAGATTCTCAAAGTCTCAATTCTGCAGTGATCAGCAGTCTTTCACCTGTTCTCAGTGAGAGTAACACAGTTACCTTTAGGAAAAATCATTCATAATTCTCTCTGTCACAAACCGTAAACTAGATTAGTATCACATTCACACCTGCTTCATAGTCAAGTCAAGTCAAGTCAAATATATTTATATAGCGCTTTTCACAATACAAATTGTATCAAAGCTGCTTCACAGTATCAATCAAAACAACTTAATGTTTGTTTATTACTGGAAAAAAAACATACAAGTTTGGTAGAGCTGATCAATGGTATGATTGGTTAATTAATTTGAATATCCCCAACTGAGCAAGCCAAAGGCAACAGTGGCAAGGAACCGAAAAACTCCATCCAGTGACCTAATGGTGTCCTAACACCCCATCAGGTGACCCAATGGAGAAAAAAAACCTTGGGAGAACCCAGGCTCAGTCGGGGGCCAGTTCTCCTCTGGCGTTTATGAACTAGAGGCCGAATTTACAGTAACTGTAAGATAAAAAATTTATATGAATGCCTGGCTAAATAGATGCGTCTTCAGTCTAGTTTTAAACTGGGAGAGCGAGTCTGAGCAACGAACAATATCAGGAAGGCTATTCCAGAGCTTCGGAGCTAAATGTGAAAATGCTCTGCCTCCTTTGGTGGATCTGGATATCCTAGGAATGACCAGAAACCTCGAATCTAGTGATCTTAAAGAGCGCGATGGATTGTAAGGCGATAGAAGATCCGTTAAATAGACTGGAGCTAAACCATTTAGAGCTTTATAAGTCAAAAGCAATACCTTGTAATTAATACGGAACTTTATAGGTAACCAATGAAGTGATGATAAAATCGGTGTTATATGATCATATTTTCTTAATCTAGTAAGAACTCTAGCGGCTGCATTTTGGACTAACTGTAGCTTGTTTATTGAAGATGCAGGACAACCAGCTAATAAAGCATTACAGTAATCTAGTCTCGAGGTCATGAATGCATGAACTAACTTTTCTGCATCAGAGACTGATAGCATATTACGTAGCTTAGCAATGTTTCTAAGGTGGAAAAAGGCTGTTTTTGTAACATATGAAATATGCTTTTCAAAAGACAGGTTGCAGTCTAATGTAACGCCCAGGTCTTTTACTGTAGCGGATAGAGTAACAGGGCATCCTACTATGTTAAAGTCGTGCTGTGAAAGGTTTTGTGGACGGTTTTTAGAACCGATAAGTATTACCTCTGTCTTGTCTGGATTTAATAAAAGAAAATTATGCGTCATCCAATCTTTTATATCTTTAACACAGTCTGTCAATTTGGATAATTTAGCGTATTCATCTGGCCGTGAGGAAATATATATTTGAGTGTCATCAGCATAACAATGGAAACTAATTCCATGTTTCCTTAGAATATTACCAAGTGGCAGCATATATATTGAGAATAATAAAGGGCCTAACACAGATCCCTGCGGCACTCCATAGTTTGCCGAAGTTATAATCGATTTTTCTCCATTTAAGTAGACGAAATGGTAGCGGTCAGATAAGTATGACCTGAACCAGCTTAATGCTTGTCCTTGAACACCAGTGTAATTTTGTAGTCGATCTAAGAGTATTGTGTGATCTATAGTATCGAACGCAGCACTAAGATCAAGTAAAACTAGTACTGAGATACAGCCTTGGTCCGAAGCTAAAAGTAAATCATTTGTGATTCTAACAAGCGCAGTTTCAGTGCTATGATGTGGCCTGAATCCAGACTGAAACTTTTCATAGATGTCGTTTTCTTGCAAGAAAGAGCCGAGTTGAGCGGACACAACTTTTTCTAATATTTTTGACATAAATGGCGGATTCGAAATGGGTCTGTAATTTGCTAGGTTATTTGGATCTAATTGTGGTTTCTTAATAAGAGGTTTTATAACTGCCAGCTTGAACGTTCTTGGAACATGACCTAAAGATAAAGATGAGTTAATAATATTGAGAAGAGGCTCTTCCACTACAGGTAACACCTCTTTCAGTAGTTCAGTTGGTATAGGATCTAATAAACATGTTGTTGTTTTAGATGAAGTGATAAGTTTATTTAACTCTTTTTGTTCTATGGTTGTAAAGCATTGTAATTGTTCTTGCGGGGTGATAATTGCGGCCGAATTATAAGGCGCGAGCAAAGATCGAACGTTTACGATTTTGATTCTGATGCTTTCAATTTTCTCGGTGAAGAAGTTCATGAAATCATTACTACTAAACTGTAACGAGGTATTTTGTTCAGACGACGTCTGTTTATTTGTTAGTCTAGCCACGGTATTAAATAAAAACCTTGGATTATTTCGGTTGTTTTCTATTAATTTGCTGAGGTGCTCAGCCCTGGCCGTTTTAAGTGCCTTTTTATAAAGTGACATACTGTCTTTCCACGCGATTCTAAAGACCTCTAAATTAGTTTTTTTCCATTTACGCTCTAAATTACGGGTTTCTCTCTTTAAAACATACGTAGTATTATTGTACCATGGTGCTATACTTTTTTCTCTGACCTTTTTTAATCTAATGGGTGCAACAATATCCAATGTTCTAGAGAGAATGTTGCTCATAGTGCTAGTTAGTTCGTCTAATTCATCTGTTTGTTTGGGTTCAGGCAGCAGCTGAGACAGATCAGATAAGCTATTTGAGAAATGATCTATGGTGGATGGACGAATTGTTCTACCTGGTCGATAACGTGGCGCAGCATGACATATTACAGCAGTGCGTAATATGCAAGTTACCAAGTAGTGGTCAGTGACATCATCACTTTGTGGAATGATATCTATATCGGTTGGATCGGTTCCATATGATATAATTAAATCGAGTGTATGATTAAGACGATGAGTTGGTCCGGTGACGTTTTGCTTGACCCCGAAGGAGTTTAATAAATCTGTAAACGCAGCCCCTAACGCATCATTTAAATAATCTACGTGTATGTTAAAATCTCCAACAATTAATGCTTTATCGACGTTGACCAAAAGATCTGATAGAAAGTCAGCAAACTCTTTTAGGAAATTGGCGTAAGGCCCTGGAGGTCTATATACGGTAGCCAATGCTAGAGATAATAGGGATTTTTTTCTTACATCTAAGAGCGTAACATTTAGCACAAGCACTTCAAACGAATTAAACCTATGACGAGTTTTCTGAGTAACATTAAGGATATCTCTGTAGATTGTTGCAACACCGCCGCCACGACCGATCAGACGGGGCTCATGCTTATAACAGTATCCTGGCGGAGTAGACTCATTTAGACCGAAATAATCATTTGGTTTAAGCCAGGTTTCAGTAAGGCACAGAACATCGAAATTATTATCTGTGACCATTTCATTTACAATAACCGCCTTAGGTGTGAGCGATCTAATGTTTAGAAGACCTAGCTTTAGAAATTGTTTTTGTTCACTAATAGCGAGATTTTTTGTTTTAATAACAATTAGATTTTTTCTAGATCCTGCAGTAGATTTATTATTTGATCTTAGTAAACGAGGAATAGACACAGTTTCTATGCAATGTTCTACACTAGTATTAATATCAATTAAATTGGTGCAGTAGAGACTATGATTTGGATTTTTGGTTACTAGTCAAATGGTATTTAACATCTTGGAGATGTTATCCGACAGAAGATCTGCCCCGATTCTACTTGGGTGTAAGCCATCAGCGCGGAAGAGCCTTGGTCGCTCCCAAAACAGATTCCAATTATTTACAAAAATCAATTTCTGCTCATTGCACCATGACAATAACCATTCATTTAGCGCGAATAATCTACTGAACTTTTCATGCCCTCGTCGGTACGTAGGAAGCGGTCCAGACACAATAATCGATGTTTCAGGCGATGTGCTGCGTACCGTATCGATAAGGCTCCTGAAGTCTTTCTTCAGAACCTCCGTCTGTCGCAGCCTAGTGTCGTTAGCTCCCGCATGCAGCACAACAGCTCCGACGCGCTCGTCACCGTTCAAGATCTCAGTTACCCGCGCAGTGATATCGAGAACACGAGCACCAGGAAAGCAGTGACTGTGCACCTTACTTTTACCTAACGTAGCGTGGACGTGTCGGACGGTGGAATCGCCGATGATCACAGCATCGCGTTCCGTTTCGCGAAGAGGGGAGAAGCGGTTCTGAGTGGAGATCTCGAAAACCGGGAGGGGCGAAAAGATTCTTGTCCTGGCTCGCTGCTTCCGCGGAACCACCCAGGCTTCGTGGTGGTGTGTTGGAGCCGGAGTGAATGAAATCATGGCTGATCGTGACCTGGACGCTCGGGACCAATGCTGAGAAACGCACGGAGTAGACGAGGTCAGCGTCAGCGGGTTACTAACGTTAATCACTGATCCGTGTGCATCAGCGCGTGATGTTTCAAGAGCTAAACGCCGGTCTCTCAGCTCAGCTTGTCTCTCTAGAAGGTCAAGGATCTGCTTTTCTACAGCTTCTAATTCAGACTGCACCGCAAGCAATTCAGATTTGTTCTCATCTGCACCAAGAGGTAGATAACATACACCTGATATATTCACCATTTTAACAGATGGACAGTAAGTTAGCAATGATGCAACCAGTGATGCTATTAATATTTATACTAATTTATGACTCAAGTCTTGGGTATAACCGTCTTTTTAGTGGTATGGGTGTAATATAGACGCAGGATAGACGGGAAAACAAACAAACTCACAGCAGGCAACGAGGCTGACAAAAGCAGTCGATCGCAGGGCGAGCAGCAGTGAAGCGGTGTCTCGCTCTACGACCAACAATCAATGTTCAAACCGTATTTGCGCAAACAAACAAACGCAAACAAACAGACTCACAGCGGGTAACGAGGCTGACAAAAGCAGTCGATCGCAGGGCGAGCAGCAGTGAAGCGGTGTCTCGCTCTACGACCAACAACCAACGTTCAAACCGTATTTGCGCAAACAAACAAACGCAAACAAACAAACTCACAGCGGGTAACGAGGCTGACAAAAACAGTCGATCTCAGGGCGAGCAGCAGTGAAGCGGTGTCTCGCTCTACGACCAACAACCAATGCTCAAACCGTATCCGCGCAAACAAACAAACTCACAGCGGGCAACGAGGCCGACAAAAGCAGTCGATCGCAGGGCAACAGGTATACGAGAAGCTTCATACCACAGTAATGGGTAAATTCATCGATCACACTGTTGTACAACCACTGTCAGCCTGTATGTCTATGATATATGTGGCAGATAAAGTTAATATGTTAGCTGAAAAAAAATTATAATAATACAAATTTTAGCTTTATTCAGCTGTAAGCAATGAGGCAAGTAAATAATTTCTCAAATAATTAATAATAAAATACATATAATGATATATAAACCTGGGGAAAAAGCATCCTGCTTGATCTATAGCTAATACCGCTTTGATTGTCATTCATAGTCATTAGTTTATTCAAAGTGGTATAGATGATTCGATAGCCACACTAGCAGCTGAGATTAACCTGTTAAGACATTCTGCTAAACTTTCCTCTTTTTTTCCTGTTTATAAAACCATTAATGCTCTATTAAGTGCTTTCTACATTTCTTAACATGATTTTTCTCCTTGCTCTTTTTTTCTTTTCCTCCCTAATTTGCTCACCCTTTTTCGGCTCACTTTGATGAAGCCTCATCAAGGCTGAAAACAAATGGTCTTTCTAAATTAGATAAAGAACACTTGATACGAGACGTGCCCTTTTCCCGACAGCACACGTCAGAGAACCGAACACAGTTAACAGGAGAGAGTTTTAAGTTCTCTGCGTCAGATCAAAAGGTGGCAGGATGTGTGATTAAGCCCAGCAGGAAGCAGCAGACATAGATCATACGAATGATGCCCTTTCCTGTGCTCACACAGGCATGTGCGTATTAATGGCATTGGGTTGAATTTAGACACCCAGGAGAAAGGGCACACATGTAACCGCATATCTTCTCTGGCCCAAGTGAAAGATCCATCAGATGCACAATGGATTTCTCACCATCTTTGCCCTTTTTGTGTTTGAGAGGACTGAAGAGGTGAGAGATGGATGGAGGAAGAATACTGACAAAGTAGAAATGAACTTGAGGAGGAAGCTGTTGAATCATGCTGGAGGATAATGTGTCTGGGTGAATCTCACCAAAACATGTCCAGGTCATACTTCAAACCAAATTAATCACATTTTTGATTCCCCGCAATTTGCAACAGGAGACTGTTTTTCATTATTCTAAATCGTTATTCTCATATATGTGTGTGTATGTATGTATGTGTGTGTGTGTGTGTGTGTGGGGGGGGGGGGGGGGGGGTACGAAGTTGGGGTCATATTTTCCACCCATCTAGAGGAAAGAAAAAGAAACACTAAAACACACACACATTGTCCTTTTTTAGAGTTGTGCAGTCAGAGAGAAGCCTAGGAAAGAGACTTTAGGTAAGAAGGTAATACAAAGAGACTGCAACATCCATCATACTAGCAGCTAGTGAGAGAGAGAGAGAGTCAGAGAGAGAGAGAGAGAGAGAGAGAGAGAGAGAGAGAGAGAGAGAAGAGACTAGAATAAAGCCACAAAAGCCCAGCAGGACCCTCAGCTCACACACTTTTCAAATTCCAATGCCTTTATGTTTTCAGTTTACCATGGGAGAGTCGTTTCTACAGATCCATTTTTTTTTACTGTCATTCCATCGAAACTCACTGGCTTCATTCTCGTTCTCTCCTGGGTTTGGAGGACATATGTTCATCAAAAAAGAGTTCCTGCGGAGGAAACACGGCTTATGTTAGTATATAACTTGAAGGTGAATTAATTATGACAATTAATTTTTTTTGGTTTTGGTGAACTATCCCTTTAAGGGTCTCAGTTGGCCCTTTGACAAACAAAAAGCACACATAAGCCACGTTTCCACCGATATTACCAGGAACAATTTGTCCCAGGAACTTTTGTTGACCTGTTGCTGTCTGCGTTTCCACCACGTTCCAAAGTACCGTGAAGATTAGGCAAATTAGTCCGATGACGTAGGACGGCACGCTACTTTACAGTTCCCGCTGGATTTCATCCTTTGAATTTAAGCTTAATAAAGTCTGAACCTCGACATCAGTCCATCGGTCGTATTTTTTAAACTCCGTTGTTGATTCGAATAGGAAACAACTGTTACTGCATGCACCGCAACAGATGGTGGTTGAAATAAAATGCTGCATTGATTCAACCAATCAAAATGTGGCATGAACTCAACCAATCAAAATGTTCAGCACCCAAGTCCCACCCCCAAAAGTTCCTTAACTTTGAAAAAGTACTATCTCGCGAGCAGGGACTTTCGGAGGGGGAAATATTTACCCGGAACTTCATTTAGACCCTGGTTCCTGCGGTGGAAACACATCAAGTACCACCCCAAAGTCCTTAGTTCCTGGGGAAAGTTCCTGTGGTGGAAATGCAGTGTTACAAAAGAACTCAACAACACTGAATCTCCTGAATCTCTGTTTTAAAACAGAATCACCACCTTGAATCCCAATGACATGTGACCTCCCTTTGATGTGGCGACAACATGCGAGTCTTTCTCGTCATTGGTAATGGCATGCTTGTGCAGATCCTATTAGCTCCAGCAGTAAATCAATTTGAGTGTGAATCCAGGGAGAGAGCAGCAGCTGAGTGAATGGAAGGATGCCGGGGTGCATGTTTATGTGGTTGTGGATGCAGATAAGCGGGCAGCATATCAAACTCTGTGTGTGTGAGGAGGCTGAAAGCTCAATGTGTCTGGAAGGTGAATACAACGTGGGTACACGGGTTGTGGAGCACTTCTGGCTTGTGGACTCGTTGCTCAGAGGTCGCTCTTTCACAGCTTAGGACATGTAATGGAGTTTTCGGTTATGAGGAACTTATCAGCTTGGTCTTAGATCTGAAACAGGAAAAATTTGAATAAAAATTAGATTGTGGAAAAGTCACCTTGATGAGGCAAGAATGCTGATATTGGTTGCCGCAGCATTGCTAGTTTGTCGCTAAGGTGTTTTGAATGGTTTTAAACATGTTGCTATAATAATTATAGGTGGTTGCTAATTGGTCCAAATTAAAAAAAGCTAAAATGTATGTCTCTATTATAGTTTACTCCCTATAAATGTATTCAATGCATTTTTTACTTGTTTATAGATTGCCAGAGTTGAAAGTTTGTCCGAATTCCTATATGATGAAATACAGCAAAATTATGAAGCTAGAATATTAGTTTTATTGTTTTTTAAATTTCTAGATAGCTTTAATTAGTTTTAGTTTTAGTAATTTTAGTTCTTCAACAAACTTGTTTAATTGTTTCTGTGATGATGTCATTAATTACCCCTAATACCTTTATGTACAGTACAGTATATGGCCTGTGTTTGTTTGGTTTATATTACTTGTATACATGTTAGTTTATGTTTCATATTGTTTGTTTAAATATAATTATTTTCCTTTTTTGTAGTCTAAGGTGAACATTAGACAGGCGAAAAAAGACACCAGAAGTTTTCTTACTTTATTTTATTTAGAATTTATATCAACTTAATTTACTTACTTGTCTCTGGGTTCATGGCTGCAGCATGGTTTCCAGGGTGGGGGGTAAAGAATAATGCAGTCTTCCTGTTCCCCATTTTATGCCATCCTGAGGGATTCTGGGTAGTGTAGACATTGTCTATTTCCCATTGTGAGTCATTGTTTCATTGTGTTTATTTTGATAGTACGTAGAAATAAATATTGTTCATTATTTGTATTTTTTCTGGTAATGGTGATGTTAATTTATTTAGAATTTTATTGTCAATGATTAAGTTTATTGATGTGTATTTATGTATGTGTATATATAATTTCCATTTCCCTATTAGTATGAAATGGCTGAACCCTGGAGATAGAAAGGCTTCATCTTGTCTGTCTGGAGTAAGTTTTAGAAAGGTACATCCTTGAGGAGGGTCAGCATTAGTGTCCCTGTTTTATGTTCTTTTTTTTTCTTTTTTTTTTTAAAAAGTTTTTAAGTCAATAAATATTTTTGACTGCAAGCCGTGTCTACTGTCTTTGCTCTGGTCATGTCTCCACAGTTTCATTATATAAAAAAAAATGTCATCTAATATTTATTTTATTTTTCTTTGGCATTATTTCAATTACCGAAAACAGTTTTAATAGTCTTAGTTAATAACAAATGGAGATTGCCGGGTTCTTGTTCTTGAAACATCCGAGAAGCTCCTGCTTAAGCTAATGTCTACATTTAATCTCATTACTGGATAAGAGATTCAATTGTGAGATCTCTTTAATTGTGTTTTTCTTTCTCTTTCTAACTGAATTCAAAATACCTCCAATACCCAGACACATGCTATTGATTGTCTTTTTTCCTCAAAAGAACATCACTTTTTATAACATTTAACCACACTTGTCTTTTACACATCAAAGTAATTCCTCCTTTCTGTGTCTCTACCGAGACCTCGCTCCTTTCTATTTTCCTCGTGTGCTCAGCTGTGGACCCCTTGTGCCACATAACAGTCTTTCCTCTGACGCCACCAGAGCTCATTTCACCCCTGACCGAGTTTCCGCACGATCCTCTCACAATCCACTGTAGGTGAGGAGATATTGGTCATGTTCATCCGAGTTTTTGCCACTTCTTACTTCTGTCTGGAGTTCGCCATAACCCTTCGCTGTTGTGTAGAAGTGAAGGCAAATTTACCCAGCTAGATCAGGGAGTCCACCACAGAAGCTGACTGGTTGTTAGTGAATGTAATGAGAAATGCCAGCGCACACCAGGAAGATGGAGTGCGGCAGCTAGTGCCGTTGAGGTTGGTCTGTTACGACCCAGTTTATGGAGGTATAAGGCTGATGACAGCAGTCACACCACAACAGAATGGCTTCCTGGAGCTTCCACCTTATTTATTTATTATACTCAGAGCAATAAAATAAAATGTGGAGAACTTAATAGCACTTAATAGCACTCAAAAATAGAGCACATAATGAACAACATCCATGAGGTGTCACTCTTTCTTACTTTTAAACGCACAATTTAAATACACAACATGAAACATAATTCACAACCCATTTTATTTCCCTAATGTAGTGAATGAGAGATTGAAACATGTGCAGTGGTTGGTTGATTGTTTGCACTGGAAAATCAATTGTACCATGAAGTGGTTGTTCCGATGCAGAATGGAGCCAGATGATTGGATGGCAAGGGGTTGAAAAATAAGACAACTTTGTAACATCAGTCAAAGATCAAAAATTGTATCAGAGGCAGATCAAGTTATTACATTGTGATGGAAAGTTACAAAGACAAACATTATTTTCTTTTAATTTGCTATGGTTGAATTTAAAAAGGATTTTTATTCCGTTGACTTGTAGATAAATAGACAGATTGGAATAACAAAGTGAAATATACGAATTAAAGCATATTTTTGGCTATTAAAACCCAAGAGTATTAAGCCTGATGGCCAATACAAGGGAGAAACTTCCACCCATGGAGACAACATTCAACCTTTAGGTCCAGCAGGGCACTTCCAATTACAGAAAGTCCTTCAAACCAGACAATGAGTGTACAGAGAGAACAAGAAGTGGATTATGGGAAGACACAATGGCACTGAAGATCAAAAGACCATTATGTGGACAACGAAAAAGAGATATGGGGAGTGTGACAGTGTGTGTGTGATATGAGCTAGTGTTTTAAGAGTGAACAGTTATCTTTCTTTAAGGACAGGTCTTACAGTAACATACAGCTTATGTCCAGGGTTTGTGAGAAACTAACTAAAAGTAGCAAAACTAAATTGATGTCAGCATGCAATCAAAACCAACTCCAACTCTTTACTTTCTCAATACACAGACCTGAGCACAGTTCATCAGTGCACAAACGTTTGTCTTTTTAATTTTTCACTGACATTTAATAACTTTGTTACACTTCTAAAATTACACTATTTGGCTGAGAGTACACACAGAAAGTAGGGCAGAAATAATGGGAATCAATAGCTAAAAATGTTGTCATGTTTTAGGCGGGTTTCTGTCAATCATTTGTAATGACTGGAAAAGTATTTTTAAAAATCACACTGACAATCAATCAGTCAGTCAGTCAACCAATCAATCAATCAATCAATCAATCAATCAATCAATCAATCAATCAATCAATCAATCAATCAATCAATCAACCAAACAATTAATCAATCAATCAATCAATCAATCAATCTTGATCCATGACTTATAAGATTTAATTTGAATTTCTTTCCAGAAATGAGTGGCCATCCACAGTGCACAGAGAACTTGCTATTGTTTTAGTTATACATCCCTGTAGTTCAGTGCATGGTGCTAGGAACCAAGTTTATGGGTTCGGTTATCAGGGAATGCATGAAGAGCTAAAGTTTTGTAAACTAAAATCCTTACTGTTCCCTGCTGCTCTATAGTGATTAATGTAGCAAATTAGTCCAAAGGGTAAATATGTATATTTACTTATGATCAATAAAAGTCAAATTAAAAATAAAATATTGTTTTTTTAATGACCAGCGCAAAGGCAGAAGATATGGCTTGCAATCAATAAAAAAAAGATTTATTGACTTCAAAACTTTGCACAAAAAACAACAACAACAACAACAACAACAAAAACATAAAACAGGTACACTAACGCTGACCCTCCTCACGGAAGTACCTCTCCAAAACTGACGCAAGTAACTGATTTGGGTGTGGGGGATTAGATGTCCTGTCAACAATCATCCAGCAAAGTTTAGTCAGAACCTCTATAGACTATAGCAGGATAATACTCTATTGGCCATAGACAAGAATATGTAATATATGTAGCTGTGATCAGCATGATTAGGGACTCTGGTTATGAGAAGAAAAAAAAGAGCAACTTAATGTTTGGCACAAACAAGGTTTATTAACTACAATAAATACTCAAGCTATTCTAACGTACACACACAGACTGTAACGCTGGCAGGAATAAAAGTGATGGCAGGCGTAGAGCGGTTATGTGCAGGGTTTATTAGTGCAAACAAACAAAACATAAACAAAGAGCTAGGGAACAAAATAACTCACACCATCTACATGCAACAGCAAACATCGACTGACAAAAAACAAGGAAAACCCTTACAAAAAAGTGTATTCAAGCGTATTATTAGCAGGGCTCCGAACCGATTCAAGGAACAAAATACAAACCAAAAAACTAACGAAAGAATGAAAATTTAACAGGAACATAGACAAAAACGAAAATGAAATCAGTTTTAACAAAAACGCTTATTTCCATCAACTGGTTAATAATGTTATTTTATTGTTCTGTTTAAGCTTTTAATATGGAAGTCAACCAATAATGAATTCAAAAAGTATGGCCTATGCAAATGTGACATTGGCGCATCCAACGTCCAAAGCCCACGCTCAGTTGTCAAGTCATGTAATGTACTGGTATTACCTGTTGGATCGCAGGAGTTTATCCGAGGATATGTTACCATGACAGATTATATTCACTGTGGTATGTTTTGAAACCAGCGAAAATTGCAGGTTAGATCAGAACATCTCACTATTCAAAAAATCTTAATAAAAAAAAAAAAAATATATATATATATATATATATATATTTTAAATGATTAAACACTTTGTTGTCAAAGTTAGTACTGTGGCTTCATGTTTTGTCAGACTGTTGCGTGTGTCTGACCATACATGATTAATATTTAATAATTAATAGTTATTATTAAAAAAAAATCAAAATCAAGCTCAAATGGAATTAGAGGTTTTTCACCTGCAAATGTTGGAAATTTGTGTTTTATGAGTCTCATCTGGGGCAGTAAGTGCATTGCATTAAGTTATCAACTTACAGGTTACAAAGGTTATTCTATATGGGCGCTCAGATTTTACTGTAGTTTAATATATTGGGCAAAAAGCTTGTTACAAAAGACGCATTGCTATGCACAGGCTAGAAAGCAAACAGGCTAAAGCTCTATTCGGACGGTAATATTTTCTCATGTGGATTTCTGTAAAAATTTGCATGGCCCTTCAGTGAAAAATCGGATGGTGATTTATTCCTGGTGGAGGAGCGAGTTTTGTGATTCTACAAACCCAGGAACGTGCTGCTCACATAGTCTGCAGTAAATATAATTGCATATGCTTGGATTAATAAGAATACATTTATATTTAATATGAAAATAATATCCTATTTATTATTTGATCTTTTGTTTAAAAAATCTGTCTTGTATTTTATCTCAAAATGATGGATGCCATTTTAAAAATGTGGAAATTAGCAGAAATAAAGTGAATACAGACTCTTATTTACATGAGGTAAACATAAAGCTGCTTGGTTCATATTTTTAACATACATTATTGCTGCCATAATAATGGCCCATTTCAAATGTATATGTGCTTTTCTTCTCTTTCTCCTTTAAGTGGTGATATGAAATAATACTGTTCTTCCAGCATTTCAGTAGTCCTAATAAAAATGTAGGCTAGATCTTTAAAATGCATCCAAAGCGCAACAGTTATTGTACGTTCTCGGCAATGGTCAAAAAGGAATTTCAATGTATTTTTAATTGATCTCTTCTTGTAAACTCAGTGGTGTGGATTCAATTGGAAATGAACACACAACCTTAGTATTTGTCAAAAAACAGTAGGTAATTCAGGTGGGGATTTTTACGTGGGTGGTAGGAGAAAACACTGACATTCTGGATTCGGATGCAAATAAATGTTGAAATGACCTTACAACCCCATGAGCAACAATAACTGTCCGAATAGGGTCTAATACAATCTTCTCCACTACTGAAATACATAAAGCATTAGCCTTTACACACTTCACGTTTTGAATAAAGAAACACTGTACTTACTCAAAGAACCAGTTTTTTAAATTTTTTTATTTACCCTTGCACTGCAAACAAGCAGAGACCATCTCCAAAAATATGTGCAGGACTTTCTTTACGATTGAGGCGGGTGAAGCCATGTATGAGGTTTTGTTGACTGTTTGAGGATTCATTCAAGTTACGAGGTTTAGTCACAAACTCTTAGTATATAGTTTAATTCAAGTCCTTAGACGATGACTGGTGAGTGGAGGAGACTGGAGAGCACACACTTCATGGATGGTTGGAAAAGGTGAGGAAACACGGGTATGTAATTGGAGAGTCTTACTGGGAGAACACTGGAGAAATACAAGGAAATCTCAGGACTATAACTAGAAATCCACAAGCAACAACTTCAGGTAAAAGCAAAGCAGGTGAGTAGATCAGGTAAGGAGTTGGTAATCACAATTAAAAACCAGATGATGAGTTCTTCTTTTTAATTGGCGGTTAACAACTATTTCTTGTGCATTACCGCCACCACTGGGTTGGAGTAAGGAACGGGAGTTACTAACTATTCTGTGCTATTTTGAACAAACAAAATAAACAAACAAAACCAAACATATACAGTAGAGATTATATCCTTTTAAAAAGGCCTGTACTTCTCAAAAAAGAAAGTTCGAAACCAAAAATTTCTCCTGAACTTCTTTCCAATAATGACTTGGTATCTAAAGACACTTTCTTTGCTTCCAGCTGATTCCAGATGATGAGTGACTGAGAAGTGTGCTCTTATGCTCTGGTTGATGAATGAGCTGATGAGGGACAGGTGCAGGTGATTAGACTTCTGTTGAGATTGAGCGCTGGGTGATTATGACAGGGAGCCTGGGGTGTATTCCAGAAGTAGGTTATGTGGCATACCTGGGTATGTTTAAGGGTAAGCAGTGGATAACCTCAACTTGCGGTTCCAAAAACAGAGGTAATTTTCAGGGTATTGTAGGATTACAAATTGTATTTAAATGTTTTATTGAGAACTGAGAAAGATGCACACACTGTTTTCCATTTTGAGGCAATCGAGGTTTCAGACATTAACCTCTTGTCACATCTCAAAGGTCAGCTGGGCCTTTTGTTGATCTAATCATCTCAAGACTCTGAGTTACACTGACTACGTTTACATGCAGCCAAATTTCGGGTTATGGTCGGGTTAAGGTCACTATTCGGGTTTCTGAAACATTAGGGATAACCCGTTTACATGCGTGAGCAGAGAGAGTTACTCCTGTATACATGGAATTGCAATATCCCGATGTAAACGCGACGCGCGGTTAGCGTCTGGACGTACGGACAACCTTAACACGCAATATGCGTCATTTCCGATTCTTCTTCCTGTATCCAAAGACAACAACAACAGCAGCACGCGGATAATGAATAGTTCGGGGCAGATAGCGATCGCCTTTGTTTGCGCTTTGGTGCTGGTAACGTTACTGA
Source organism: Siphateles boraxobius (assembly GCF_051911475.1). Classification (NCBI taxonomy): domain Eukaryota; kingdom Metazoa; phylum Chordata; class Actinopteri; order Cypriniformes; family Leuciscidae; genus Siphateles; species Siphateles boraxobius. The sequence continues at coordinate 12,968,295 of NW_027508931.1, read as the reverse complement.
CCTCGCTCCAAAAGTATGCTGTGCTGCGTCTCGCCATGTTTACTTCCGGTATACTGCACGCGGGGTTTTGTATGCGCCGAGAAGTTTCTCTACGACCAAGATTCCTTGCGAATAGAACATGCGCAGAACACACATCACTATGGGGATATGCCGATGCGCGTTTACATGACCAAAAATTCGGGTTAGAAAAGGGGTACCCCAGGTATAATATCCCGGTTTTTAAAATCCGGGATATGAGCATATTCGGGTTTTTGCCGGTGTTTACATGGCCGTTCGCGACCGGGTTATTGCTAATATCCCAGTTTTGAACGGGTTATTGGCTGCATGTAAACGTAGTCACTGTTACTTGATGAAATCAGGTAACCAGCTGAATCAAGAGTCCCCTCTATGAAATTAATTCCACCCCCTTGAAATGTATATAAACTGCAATGTAAAGTTCTCTCATTTAGACTGGATTGAGATGACTACAGCGACGCAATAAAGAACTTCTGCTCGAAAGATACCTCTTAAAGTCTCCTGGTCTGCACTTTTAAGTTTTCTACACTTAAGAAGAACAAGGTTTACAACAGATGGTGCCGTGAGCCGGATGGAGCTGAAACACCTGAATCCAGAACTGAATCTCAACAAAAGATTTCAACAAAGACTGAATTCCATACTGAATTTTGAAACTTCAAGCTCAACAAAGATTTCAACAAAGAATTATCTTTCTGACTGAGTTCCAGACGGAATCTTTTCATTCAAACAACGATTCGGTGAGTTTCACTCTATTCAAAGAACCAGACCAGTACGAATTTTGTGCCTCTGTGCCGTCAGAGAAAGAGTTATCAGACAGCTGTAGTGTTTGATTACCTAAAGTTATCCTTTAAAAGTTGTCTTTTAAAGATGAAAATATATCCTCTGTCCAGGCAGGGACGTTTTTAACATCACATGTTAAAAAGATATCCTCTGTGTAAGGCAGGGAAGATTAGTATTATTTTGCTAATTATTTGTTTTGTTGTTTGTTACCTTGTGGTGTTACCCTCTAAACATTTTTTTTTTAGAGAAGAGAGTTTGATCCTCTGTTCAGGCAGGGAAGATTAGTATCATTTGCTAATTATTTGTTTTTTTATTGTTTTGTGTTGTTACCCTCTAAAAAATTATTTTAGAGAAGAAAAGTTTGACCCTCTGTTTCAGGCAGGGAAGATTAGCGTAACATGCTAATAGTTTGTGATGTGTTGGTAACAAGGAAGTTTAACAATAGTTGATTTGTGTTAACAAGTGTACCCTCTGTGATCAGAGAAGTTTAGTGTTTGTTTGTGTGGTAACAAAGAAAATCCACAAAATGATTAAGAAAAGTGCTAGACTAATCTCCACAACTAAAAAAGGTGGTCTTGCAACTCCTTTGTGGTCAGATAGCGAATTTAAAACACTGTTAGGAGAACAGATGGATCTAATAGTCACTGAAAATGTTAGACAAGAACTAACACAGAAATATGAGATTCATCCAGACAAAACTTGGTCGGTAGATGTGTGTAAAAAAGTACTAGGAGCAAGTATTCGCAAGAACAATGTGAAAGGCATAATATGTTGCCATAGAGAATTTGGTTTAGCACTAGCTACAGAACAGTCTAAACGCAACTCAGAGCTAGAGAAACAGATCAATGAGCTCCGGGCTAAAGTTTCCTCTTTAACCAAGAAATTGAACCGCAACAAAGATGCAGAAAAAACTGATGTGGAAGAAGTAAGTCAGCCTGATAACATTTACCCTGATTTACGAACGTTCTTTGAAACAGATGTAGCCGTCCAATCAGTTACTGATAACCCTGTAAATTCAGTTTATGTGTGTGGAGCTAGAAAAAGATCACAGGGAATTGAGGAAAATGAAAGTGTTTCTACCCACCCTTCTGTAGTCCGAATACAAACTGTCGCAAAAGCCCTTGGACCTAAGGATATAGAACGACTCTCTGAGAGTTTACCCTCACCACGTAAACAGTTTTCTGAATTTAGAAGGGCATTGATCAGCAAAATTCGTCTATATGACATGTCGTTAAAAGAAGTCACACAGTTAATGTCACAAATTTTAACTGATTCTGAATTCAACAGTTTTGAATCTGCAGTGACTTCTGAACTACAACATGCCAGTAGAGGCGATATGAGAGAAGGTGTTTTGAAAATCCTAAAGACTATCTTAGGACCCAAAATAGACTGGTCTAGAGTTACTAGCTGTGTACAAAAGAAAGAAGAAACGGTAAATGAATATACTGAACGGTTTTGTCAGTCAGCGATAACTTACAGTGGAATAGTGGATGATTCTGAAAGTGTGCTCGATGACAAAGGACCACTAATTCGTATCTGGTCAGATGGCCTTGTAGCCGAATACAGAAGAGCTTTGCCATTCCTAGATCTAACTTGGTCTAACAGAACTCTCAGAAGTAACGTTGACAGGTTAGCTGCATGGGAAAGAGATGCTGATGTTAAAACCAAAGTGAGAGTAGCAGCAGCAGCTACATTTAGCACAGCAAAACAAGAAAACAGGTCGTCTAAAAAAGGCAGCTGCCACTATTGTGGAAGATTAGGACATTGGGAGAAAGAGTGTAGGAAGAAATTGCAAGATACAAAAAGAAATGCTATGCATAATTCTGCTCCTTCTCAGCCTGCTCACAACCCGGAAGAAGTTCCGCAAGTGTCCACTGAAACTTTAGGACAGCTTGTTCAGGCTCTTTTAAGAGCACAAAAAGACCAGGAAAAAAACTAATTGTTGGGGCTGAAGGTAGCTACCTTACCCCTGTAATACATCATAATGACACAAGAATTTTTGTGAAAGGTAGCATACAAGAGAAAGAAATTGATTTTTTGCTTGATACAGGTGCAGAAATTACCATAATTCCTACAAAATTGGCTAAAGGTTTAGACATTCCGTACAAGAAAACCAAATTTTCTTTAACTGGCGTAATAGGTGAAGATTCTGATTTGTATGAAACCCCGCCCATAGATGTACAATTTGGCCCAAAAACTCTGACTACAAAATTGTTATGTGCTCCATTAAATACAGGTGCAATTTTAGGCATGGATCTCCTGAGACAAATACATCTAACTTTAGACGTGTCCTCAGAATCTGCTAGCATTAAAATTTCCTCAGCACAATTTTCTACCAATAATGTGATCCCTCCTGAGTATGCTTTCTTACAGAATCATCCAATTTGGGCTAAAGACAAGGATGATTGTGGTTTGTTGACAGGTGTAGAACCAATTAAATTGACGGGGACTCCACCCCCGGTCACCAAACAATATCCGATCAATAAGGAAGCTATACAGGGGATCAAACCTATTGTAGAAAAGTTGCTGATCCAGGGAGTGCTAGTTAAAACATGGAGACTTACAATAAACTACAGAGTAGCCAATAAAAATATTGATAAAATCACCCCTCTAGTGGCAGATCCTTCCACAATTTGTAATGGCATACCATTAGAGAGTAAGATTTTTTCAGTAATTGATATGTCTAATGGATTATTTTCTGTACCGTTGCACTCTGACAGCCAGCCATGGTTAGCTTTCACAGTTGACTATGAGCAATACCATTGGACACGTTTACCACAGGGATTTCAAAACGCCCCAACCATATACCATCAGGCTGTCAGACGTGATTTGTGTGACCCAGAATGTACGGTAAAACAGTCCACTATGATCCAATATGTCGATGATATTTTGATTGCCTCAACAGATCACGAGGTACATCAAACTGAATTGGCATCATTGTTGGACTATTTGCATAAGAAAGGACACAAATGCAGCTTTCAGTAGGAGGAGTACCATGGGTCGAAGCACTGCCAGCAGTACTGTGTAGTATGAGAGCATCACCTAACAGAACAGTAGGACTGAGCCCTCATGAGATTATTACTGGACGCCCCATGCAGATGCCAGGTGTGATTGATCTTAGAAATGCTGATGTACACATTGCCTCAGATGCCCTGATTGCTTACTGTGAAAACCTAACAAAGGCGGTACAGAGTGCCAGAGGGAGAGTTGAGTCATGTTGGCAGACTCCACCGGAAGGTGGACACACAATCATCCCAGGTCAATGGGTCATGATAAAGTCATTCAGAAACAAGCCATTAGAACCTAAGTGGCATGGACCACATCAAGTGATGTTGATTACAGCAGCTGCAGTGTTGTGTCAGGGAAGGAAAACCTGGACTCACGTATCACACTGTAAAGTTGTTCCCCCTCCAACAGGGATAGGATAGGACACGAACCAGTGGGGAGCCGAGGGAAGAACCGATTGCAACAGGCGTCGGAGGCCAACCCTTCGGTGAAGAATCCCTCATAGGCCTTCCCATCCATTAATCCATCCTCACCTCACTGCGTTCTTTAGGTGTCATAATTAAGAAATAGGGAAAGAAGGAACAACAATAGCAGATTCGGAAAATTTACAACCATAGTGTTTGAACAAATACTGCCCTACTGTCTAGCAGACTCGGAAAAGTTTACAATCCTAGTGTTTGAACAAATACTGCTCTCCTGTCTTTTGTTTTCTGTCTTCCTCTGTGCAGATACCACTTGATGGCTGTCCCGAAACCCATACGCACCGACCTCTTCACCTGCGTATGAAGACACCACTTCCAGAAAACAACGAGACCTACTGCCGAGCCAACTATCACAAAAGGATAAAGAAAAGAAAAAATACACAACGCAGAGACTCACATACGAAACCTTCAGTCATCCATCAACATGATCAAGATTGTCATTCTACTAAGCATCATGGACATCGCACAAAGTGTGGACTCCAGAAACAATATATTCTGTACAGAAATTGGCCAATGATACGGCTTTGGCCCTTGGTAACATCACGAACACTCTTGCTTCGCACAAGATAATGATCTTACAGAACAGAGTGGCCTTGGATTACATTCTAGCAACGCAAGGAGGAGCCTGCACCATCATTGGACCTGAATGCTGCACCGGGTTAATGGATCCAACAGACAACTTGAACAACATACAAGAAGACATTCTTGATCTTTCAACAAAATTACACAAGATGACTGAAGATAACTTTTCATGGTTCGGAAAAAGATGAACAACACAGATCACGTTATGTGCCTGTAATTAAAACAAGTTACAAGAATGAACTTGCTATGTGCCTGTAACTTACACAAGTTACAATAATGAATTTTTAAGTGTCTAAATTTGTGTTTTGTGAGAGTTATTTAGAACTCTCAAGGGGGGAAATGTAGGATTACAAATTGTATTTAAATGTTTTATTGAGAACTGAGAAAGATGCACACACTGTTTTCCATTTTGAGGGAATCAAGGTTTCATACATTAACCTCTTGTCACATCTCAAAGGTCAGCTGGGCCTTTTGTTGATCTAATCATCTCAAGACTCTGAGTTACACTGTTACTTGATGAAATCAGGTAACCAGCTGAATCAAGAGTCCCCTCCTCTATGAAATTAATTCCACCCCCTTGAAATGTATATAAACTGCAATGTAAAGTTCTCTTATTTAGATTTTGATTGAAATGACTACAGCGACGAAATAAAGAACTTATACCTCAACAATCTCCTGGTCTGCAACTCTATCTTTTCTACACTAGAGAAGGAAAAAGTTCACAACAGTATGTAAGTAGCCATAACAACCTACTCTCTGAACATAACCTCCATAGCAGGTTCTGTTCCAGGGTTAGTTTACTTCACATGTGTTCAGCGCATGTGTGCCCTATTGATGAGGCTCCTGTGGGTGAGGCAGATTGCACACAATATTATATATATATATATATATATATATATATATATATATATATATATATATATATATATATATTACATCGATATATAAAGTGCTATCATTTTTTATAGTATTTAGCTATATAATTCTCATCTCACACATTCACATTCAGAGTTTTTTTGTTTGTTTTTTGCAACAGGATGTTTTCTATGCTATAATGTATTTATATGTACATATATGATATATCTTACCTTTCAAGCAATGTGGAAGCTAAATGACTAAACAAAAAATAATCTTATAAAGCCATGTTATCTTTGCAAGTACAGACTTTTTTTAGTTTAATCAGTCTTTCTTTTTATTATATAATTAGCATCAAACAGACGATAAAGTTCTTAGTCACAGTGATTAAAGATTGTTCAATGAAAAGATTGAAAAATTGCACAATCGCCAAATAGGTGGTGATATGCACTAAGTATGTAAATCGGCATTTAACAAAAGAAGAAAAAAGAAGTAGTATGGTGTGCTTTTTCTTAGCGTCTGAAAGCGTCTGTTGCTCTGAAAACGCCCCGTTCTCGTCTGTCCCACTTCTCGAGGGAAGTGGGCGCGGCATCTGAACCCCGCGGTGTTGGTCCCGCTCGGGCTGAGGCTCAGCGGCGCGTGAGCTCGTGGGGCTCTCAGATGGAGCTGGCAGATCGTCTGGAGAGGGGCGTTAACCTCGCGGATGATCTGCCAGCTGACGAGGGTGAGTTACAGGTCGATGTTGAAGAGGTTCTTTCTCTTTCTGATGGATCTGTAACCGGTTCTCTTCGGGCCGGGCAGGAGTTGGCTGCTGATGATGTCAGTCTGGTTGAGACTGAACCATCTCAGCCCTCCTGCCCAGTGTACGCTGAGTTGGTGGATGTTATGGGGCGCGCCACCAACAGATTACAGCTACAGTGGAGGCGCGTCGGGGAGGAACCTGCTCGTGGTATTTTGGACGATCGGTTCCTCCCTTCCCATAAACCACCAGCCCGGACGAGCCTTCCATTCCTTCCTGATCTGCACTCTGAGATCGAGAAGGCATGGAAGAACCCGTTCTCTGCGCGTCTTCATCTGCATCAGCGGAATAATTTCGCTGCTGTGGATGCGGCCGCGGAGCACGGGTATGTGTCGATGCCACCAGTGGACGAGACGTTGGCCAACTATCTCGCCTCTGGTCGGTCTTCGTCACTAGGAGCTCCGTCCCTGCCATCCAAGCCGCTTAAGACTGCATCACGCTTGAATGGCAGAGCGTACACAGCAGCAGGTCAGGCAGGAGCGGTTCTGCACACCCTCGCGGTCCTTCAGGCCTACCAGGCGACCTGCTGCGGGACCTCGATCAGGGGGCCGGTCTGTCCCCTGACGCGGTCGCAGAGATGCGCCGCACCACGGATTTGTCTCTCCGGGCCACCAAACAGTCTGCTGCCTCCATCGGTCGTTCGATGGCGGCTATGGTGGCCACGGAGAGGCATCTGTGGCTCAACCAGGCTGACATCGGGGAGAAAGAAAAGACCTTTCTCCTCGATTCGCCGGTTTCGCCTTCCGAGCTTTTCGGACCTTCTGTCGACACGGTGGTCGATAAGTTCAGGGAGGCGAGGGCGCGCTCTGCGGCGTTTAAGAGCTGCATACCGCGGAGGTCCTCGGCCCAGCCCAGGCAGGCGGGAGGGCCTGGTCCGTCGTGGTCTGAGGATCACAGACAGGCCCAGAAGGCCAGTGTCGCTTCCCGCGCGCCCCCTCCTCCTAGCAGAGGGAGCAGAGCGCAGGAGGCGTAACTCCCGCGTGAGGCACGATCTCAAGGAGGTGATCCAGAGCAAACGTTCTCAGACCAAACGTTAACCTCCCTGGATCTTGTTTCCTATCCACCATCGCTCCCAGGCTCCTCCTACATCAGGCCTGGGGCGGGGCCCATGATGAGCTCATGAATTCTCTGATGGCCCGCTTCAGCTTGGTTGATAGGAGCGCCTTACCTTTACTTGTGAAACAGTAAAAAAAAAAAAGAAAGAAAAGAAAGAGGGGGTTACTGAGTTTCTTCCTGAATATGAGCTCCCACATACTGTGGTCGCCAGGTTACAGGCCTCACCCGGCCTTCCTGAATATGAGCTCCCACATACTGTGGTCGCCAGGTTACAGGCCTCACCCGGCCTTCCTGAATATGAGCTCCCACATACTGTGGTCGCCAGGTTACAGGCCTCACCCGGCCTTCCTGAATATGAGCTCCCACATACTGTGGTCGCCAGGTTACAGGCCTCACCCGGCCCTCCTGAATATGAGCTCCCACATACTGTGGTCGCCAGGTTACAGGCCTCACCCGGCCTTCCTGAATACGAGCTCCCACATACTGTGGTCGCCAGGTTACAGGCCTCACCCGGCCTTCCTGGATATAAGCTCCCACATACTGTGGTCACCAGGTTACAGGCCTCACCCGGCCTTCCTGAATATGAGCTCCCACATACTGTGGTCGCCGGGTTACAGGCCGCATGGGCCTTCCTGAGTATGTACTTCCACATGCTGTGGTCGTCAGGTTTCAGGCCTCACCGGCCTTCCTGATATGAGCCCTCATGTACTGGAGCTCCCCACATAGGGGGTTATCAGGTCTTAGGCTTCAGAAGACCTTCCTGGTTTTGATCCCTCTTACTTTCTCACTGTTCAGAACGAACACTGGGTAGGCCCATGGATTGAGTGGACGTCTTCCGTCATTTCTTGAGGTTGAGTCACACTCTCCGGGGAATCCCGTCTCTGTGATCCGGAACTGAATGGTTTCTGCCAGCTTTGCAGGCCTTCAGTTTTGGATGCCTTTTCCAAGGCAGTTTCCAGAGGCTCTGTCTCGGACAGACAGGCAATGGCCAGACTGTGCGTCTTAGGATAGATCACCAGGCCAGCCTGGTGGCATGTCAGGAGGCATGCTCTCCTGATTAGTGACTGGCTGGGTGTCCCTTGAGTCCCCTAGCCACACTCCCTAGAAGGGACCCCTTCTATTAGGAAGTTGTGGTCCCAAGCCTTTGAGCTGGCCCAGATATTCCTCCCGTGAACTATGTTCTGGCAGTTTTCTCGGTTCATTAGCTTGGGCTATGATCGGTAGGGAGTGCTGTCACTGACAGCCCAACGTGACCTAGGGTGAGTGGTTTTAGTGTCCTTTGTATTACTGGTTCTGACAGTTGTCACTGCCATTGGGCATGCACTCCCCTCAGTATGGCGGCGTGGGTATTTCGTTCCCCATAGCGTCGATGACGTATTGTTGAGTTCCCTTCAAAAGGGAACGTCTCAGGTTACAACTGTAACCTATGTTCCCTGAGAACAGGGAACGAGACAATACGTCTCCCTGCCATACCTCGGGGCCTGCCTGCAACAGTCCCTTTAGACGATAGGATGTTGTCACGGTCTCAAGGCGCCCTTTTTATACATCCAGGTTGCGTGCTCATCATTCGAGCTGATGAAGCACGGGCTGTCGCCGGTCAACATGATTGTTGTGAGTTGATACTTGATTTCAGACACCTGTCACGCCTGAGGCGTTCCCCATAGCGTCGATGACATATTGTCTCGTTCCCTGTTCTCAGGGAACATAGGTTACAGTTGTAACCTGAGACGTTTTCATTGTACAACATCCCTACTGGTATTTTTGAACAACAGGAGAACTGATATCTTTCTGACGTTATTTTTAATTAAATCAAAAACTTTGTTTGTGTTTTGGCTGTTCGTTTACACAACAACGGCGTTTTGGGTGCCTGAAAACACAAACTTTTGAAAATGGGTTTCAAAGTGCAAGTTTTTGAAAACGGTCTCCATGTTAACAACAAAAACGCGAATCTCTGAAGACGATGACGTCATGCACATGCTTATTACATTTTCAGTCTATAGTGTTTCATTGTCATCTAATGGCCTGGCAGCAGAATACAGGGTTTTTAGTCGATTTTGCGGATTCGTGTGAATGGGTATCGTTTTGACAATACTGTCGTCTGCACGCGGGAAAACTCAAGAAAAACTTCTCCTTTTTAAGCATATCGTTGTTCTCACACACACACTACATTATTACACAACACTTCAATATAGTAGTCACAACATAATTGACCGTTCGCAAAGACCCTCCCCCTTTAGTTACTCTTGTTATGTCCGACAAGCCATGCCGCTCTCACACACCATGTTCCCACACTGAAAAATACATCGCGGAGCAGAGGACACTGACAACGTGCTGACGGACACAACATACCAGTTTACTTTTGATATGAAACAAAGTAACAACTTTCAAATTTGGTCATTTTTTAAAGAAATGTAAACAATACCGTTTTGTGGCTCTTTAATGTGTCTGACAGATCGCTGTAGAGCCTTAGTTAAAGCTGCTCTTGAACCGATCATCTCTTCCTTCTAGTTAATTTATAGCATCAAATACACATGAATTAACAAGAAGGAATGTTTTTTTTTTACCACGGAAAGACGCCAGTACACTTAGTTTTCCAAGTTAAAATCCTCCAACGTTAATCTACTAACCCTCCTAAGTTCTTTGTCGGACAAAAAAGGCGGATGGTGGATTATGATTGGTCAGATTTTCTGTCAATCAAACTCCTTGCGAAGGGGTCAATTCACTCATGAACACAACATTTTCCAATTCATCAAGATCTAAGTAACATGGTCCTTCAGCCAATTAGGATTCTGAACATCACATTTAGGTCTAGTGGCATGTAGAGTGTGTGTTTAGTGTGCAGTATTCTCTGCCGGAGCTGATTGTGTGCGTGAAAAAACAGTGATATGGGAAACATTCCATGTCTTTCTATCACTTAGAATGTATGTACCCACCCCAAGTCTTTTGGCAATCGTGAGCGGGTCAGTCAACTTCCTGTGTCCCTTAGGAACATTCAAGGGGTTCAGTTGCCTCACTTTATTGCCCTCCTAGAAACAAGGAGTGTGAGCACCCCGCTTAGCATCAATGTACTTTCATTTTGGGTGCAGCCATGTAACAGTTATGTCAGTTGCACAGAAGCAAATAGCAAAATAGTCTTGTGTGCATTTGCCTGCCATGGAGGAGCTGAAAGGATGAAGTACCAGTTGCAGCATAGAGTGGCACAGTACCACAAGAAGTCAGTTACCACAGGTTTCCATGGCTTGTGTTGCTGGATGGCTGTTTGGACACTGTGTTTGAGTACACGGTTGGACCTCTTTACAGCACCATTAGCTGCCGGGTAGTAGAGAGAGGAACAATGGTGATTGAATATTCCATCCTTCCGCAAAAGCAGCAGATGTAAACTGAACTCTTTCATCAGTTAAAATACTCAGTGTATTGCAATGGTGGCTGGAGACTGATGACATAAATGAAACCATAGAATCCATAGTGACAGTGTGAGAAAAGGAGACCTCAGGCCATTTGCTGTAATAGTCAGTTACTGTTATAGCAAACCTGCTGTTGGATGCAGCAGTTCCAAATGGCCCGAATATATCCTGGGGCCGGTTGCATTAAACGCTAAGACTAGTCTTACAAGTTAGACACCATTTTTTTTTTCTTTAAGACTGTTCATAGATTTTTTTAAATCAGTTACATAAAAATGTAGATGCCGAAAAGTAAAACTGACATCCCAGACTAACTGCTAGTGGGTCACACTAGAACTTAAGACACTGTCTTAACATAATGGCTATGTTTATACAACCGGCACCCGGTGTTTTTGCAACTACAAGCACATTTAAGTCCCAGCAGTGAAATCACATGATGCTTGATAAATATAAATGGTGCATTCACACATTGACTTAATTAAATTAAAATGAAAGATTATGAAGCATTTATAGTTCCAAACACCATTTTTGTTCATGTCCCACAAATGTGGTCTCAATGCTAAAATATGTAAAATGAGCTTATTCTTTTACAATATTGCACACCGCATGGACTCTGTTCTTGTTTTTCACTGTTTTCCACTGTTGAGTAAGTTTTGTTTCATTTTTTCTGATTAGTTCTCATTTAGTTCAGGTGTGTGTTGTTATTAATGTCCCCCTGTGGTGAAAATGAAGCTTTAAATGTTGTTTAAATGTCTATGTGGTGTTTTTAATATGCTTTAAGACAAACCAAGTCAACAACATTGCTGAGAATTGTCTCCTTAAAACTGCAATGCACCAAAGACAAAACGTGGTTTGAAATGATCAGGGTAATGTTCTGCTGGGAAACCTTGGGTCCTAGGATGTGGAAGTTACTTTGACACGTATACCTGAAGATTGTTGCAGGCCATGGCAATGGTGTTCATGGCTAAGGCCCTGTTTACAAGAGAACGCTTGCGGGTGAAAACGTAAAAATATTTTATCAGATGTGCCTTTCGTTTACACGGCGACGGCGTTTTTGGGGCTAAAAAACGCAAAAAAGTGAAACCACCCTCCAGAGTGGAAATCTTAAAAATGCTCCACCGTCGTGTTCCCGTCTAAAGGGTAAAAACACAAATCTGCTCAAGGTGGCTCTCGTCGCGTACGTGTTTGCGTCACAGACATGCGCCAGTACAGGAAAATAACAACCAACATGTCGGATCATCATCATATTCTTAATCATTCCAAAAGTTTGAATTAATACATATCTAAGACGATCTAAAAGGAAAATCATGAGATGGGGAAACTGAATACATGTTTATACATATTTCAAGTGTATATATAGAATGTACTGAATTAAAATGGTTTGTTTTTGTGTTTAAAAGTGAATGAAGTGAGAGTAAAACTTTCTCTCTAAAATACTTTTTTGTTGTAAACACTTGTTGATGTGCCTTTGTTGCTATGGTAATCAGAGGCCTAATTCTGTATCTGGGTATTCAGGCAAAGAGTATAGAAGTAACAAGAGGCGAAACTCCGTTGCAGTTTTGGTAACAATCGCTAGATGGCGCTGCGATCACGCTGACGGCATTTTGGACTGAACCAACGGTTTTACCGTTAGCACAACTGTACAACATTATGTCTGGAAATAATTGGAAACAAAGACAACAGTGTTCTGCCATCAACTGCAACAACTACCAGTGTACAACCAATCAACTAGCATTTCATAGATTCCCCAAAGATCCAGAGAGGTAAAGTAGAAAAGGTTTTTATTAACGTTAAAGTGAGCAGCGTACGTACGTCTCCATACGTAAATAGTGGCATGGAGGTGTACAACAGTGAGTGCAGGGAAGTTGTGTGTGACAAGTGCAATAACACTCTTGTTTACATGGTGAAACTATTCAATAGAGTCAGAATCCATCATATATTACAGACCCAAAAACGACAACTCTCACAGCCAAAACAGAAGCGCTACAGAAACGTTTTAAAGCTAAGTCCTCTGTACATTAACTCTCTCTTTCTGTATCAAATGTAACATGTCTGGTACAAAGTTTTTATCAGTCAAGATGAATTAAATTATAATAAAACTAAAGACTAAAATATACAGAACAGCTAATATACTTACCATTGCCATTATATTTGTAGTAAATGTGTGCACTTTACTTGCACTTGTTTACAACTTACAACTTTTACTTTACAACTTTACTTGTTTGATTTGTTGTGTGTAAGTTAATGCAGCCAGAAATGATGTGATCTACTTACCATCAACAATTTTATTACTGTTCATTTTGTGATGATCTTCTATTACTATTAAATATTCTCTCTTGACTAATGTGTTGTCCCATTCACCTACTCACTGTTCATTGTGTTTTGGCTTTTTCAATGAATTTGTTATCATTTCATGAGGAACATGGGCTTTTGTTACTGGTGTTGTAAAATTGTGCTGTGTATGAAAATAAGTTATTGGGTAAATAGCCTATTTGACAGCTTCATGTTCTATGACGAAATTGTTTAATTATAAACCGATCCATAAGCATTATTTTGTTGCACATTATTCAACATGCTGTTTTAGTTTAGGCTATAGAGATATTAAAAAATATAAACTACTATTTAGTTCCCTTAACCGCTTTTAAATTGGAACCGTTATCGTTCAATTCTATGACAGTTGTGTTGCGCTCAGTCCAAAATGGCGGAACTGCAGCTCTGCGCATGGGCGCGTTTGTTGCAATGGAACGTTCTATTGAGTTTCGCCTCTTGGTACTTCTATACTCTTTGATTCAGGTAGCTGCAATTTGGGGGAAGTTCAATAGAACTAACTCATGGTTTGCTTGTTGGGCTATTTGTTAAATATATCAAATAATTGTGTGTCTGATCTGTCTCAGGCACTATATTTATATAAATATGCAATTCAAAAGATATGTCCCTTCAATTGATTTAAATGTTTGTTAGTTTTCTGACTGTAGTCTTACTCACTTTGAAGTTTGAGTCTCGAAGTAGCTTCCCCAATACTGTTCATCTCAGAAAACAGGACTTCTTGACACATAGACACCCACTGCAGTCACACAGAGAGGTACATGATGCCCTGCCATTGACACTCCATCTGTGTCATTCCCTTCCAGCATAACTTGAGTCGTTCACTCTTTTTTCTCATTCTGTCTTTTTAAGACTCTTTTTACAAAGTGTCTTTTGGAATTGGTAAAAACCCATTTGTTTAGGATCTAATCTTTTTTGCCGCTCGCTGAAAACAAAGGAATCATTAGAAGACGTTTCCGAATGCAGCAACGTTTGTTTCCCCACCATTCTCTAATTTGATTCTACTCCTCAAATAGAGCGTGTAATTCATTTAGAGGAAAACATTGTACAATTGCAATGGTAAGCCAGTGTGGCGGTGCTTTTGCGTAAACAGAGACGAAACGGCAGCTTCGCCCGGATCACAGTATTTTCTAATCCGCTCTCACTCATCCACGCAGGATAATTACCAGGCTGAAAGGGACTTCTCTCTACGTTATTTTAAATAATGAGCCACACAATGGCTCTGGGAGAAGCTTTTCTTCAGAGAAACATCCCAGAAATGCCTGCTGAGGTTTCATAAGCAGTCTTCCGGCTTCAGATGAGAACACAGCAGCATGTCTGATCACTGAGAGCTATTACATGAGGAAGGAGGCTTTCCTACACTTCAAAATGTGCTCATGTGTGGGAGGACATGTTTACGGCATCCTAAACACACTACAGCAGTTTAATACCCTTAAAGGTGACTACGAATATAAGACTTTTAAAAATGCTCATATTTAGGGTTAGAGATTTGATAAACACTTTACCTTAAGTATTAACAATTAGTGCTTGTTTGTGCGTTAGTCTGCACACTGTTTACAGTTTAGATGTAGCATTCATATTGAATTTAACTGATGCACGATTACAGATACACTACTTACACTAAACTTTTTTAAAACAAATCAAAGCGCGGGGGGGGTCTTTTTTTTTTTAGACAATGCAAGACACACAGGACACGCATTAGCTGAATAAACGTTAGCCAATGCAAATATATAGAAAATAGTTGACAATGAATAGACAGGAGTCCAATAATAGCAAAGCGTATCACTTATTCTAAAAAGAATATCAAGTATAAGTTTAGATGAATCCGAAATATGGGGCTGTGTTAAAACGTCTGTCTTTTAACGAATTTTAAAAACACGGATGAATAATACAAAATGCTTTCTGACATTTTGACAGAAAAAAAACCAACCAAAAACAAAATTTAAACTTAGCCCGTCAATTTACAATTATCTTCTCTCTCTGTGTGTGCGTGGTCTGTGTTTGTGAGAGTGAGCTCGCGCAGCACTAATACAACGGTACTTTTTAATCCATAAGTAACTAATGCGCTAGTTTTCATACAAAATAATTATGTAACATACTTAGGTACTTTAGTTATTATTAACTCAATAACGTAACACATGCAGACTACGTTTCTCAATACTGAGAATGAATAAATAAACGCCTGTTTCTCCAGACTCGTGCTTATCAGTAATCCACAAAACTTTCATAATCACTAAGCCATAACGATTTTAATGTTATTTAGATTTATTGGTCATCAATACTTAAGAATTTTATCATTTGTATGGCTGAATGAAGTTTTCCTCTTATCTGAGTGACCATGAATGACAGAGTATTTTAAAATAATCCATGCATGCGATCACTCCCGTATGATCATCAAATCCAGATTAAGTTAACTAAAAACAATATTTCAACTTTACACATCCACCCCAGCCCGTTTACCTTCAGGAGTCAGAAGTACTGTGACTCTTACTGTCCTCACTTATGAACTCAGACTGCGGGCCGCGGGAGTCAAAGAGGATCAAGCGGGATTCTTTAAAGAGGATCAAGCGGGATTCGTTATTGCTGTTGATTTTCAGTCTCTTTTTAATGATAGGCCTTACGCATCTGTCAATCATCCGCGCTTGCTGTTTGGGGAATGAACCCAGCCCTATGATTGGTCGAACTCCGCTTCTTTTGCTGTTGCTTGATTTGAGGACTGCGCGTGCACAGAAGCGTCACCAGGTTTTTGCGTAGTTTAAAGTGACAAATCGTACCACCGTACTTTGAGGTCAAAATGCGTAACCGCTACGCAAAATGTGTACAGGTTGGCAGGTCTGCATTATATACATGTTGCTGCTGATTGGGCTAGCATTTTTGACACACCCACCAAACAAGAGAAAACATCTCAAACCCCATTGCACACCGTTTCCAGGAAACACGTCGTTCAGCCTGGAAACCATAGCAAAACGTTGTGCACCGGTTTGAACTTGAACGTGCCCCTGGTCACGTGGTTCCTTTGTTTAATGTGTTATGTTTTTATTTGTTTTTCTCTTGTCAGGTGTTTCTCTGTTCTGTCTTGCCATTGGTTTATTGTCTTGATTACTCTCAGTTGTATCTTGTTAGTCATTAGTCTTAAAGGCGCTCTAAGCGATGTCACACGTTTTTTAGGCCAACAATTTTTTTGTCACATACAGCAAACATCTCCTCACTATCCGCTAGGTGCCTGACCCCTGAACACACTGTAAAAAAACATGGTCTCTGCAGACACCCCAGGCTCCACAAACGGCAACAAAAACAAACTGGGCTAACCCACACCACAAAACATAAACTGTTCTAGCCAATAACCGACAAGAAGGATTTGGGGGTGGGGTTTGGAGGGTTAGTGCGCGGATGAGGAGGAGGGAGGGTCTAGCTAGCCTCCGTTTTGTTTGACAGTACTTTAAATGTCAACAAGAAGTGACGTCACCCGACATCTCTTAGTGCACCTTTAAGGTGAGTTTAGGCTTGTTTGACTTAAGACAGCGCCGACACCACGTGACTGTGTCATATGCCATCAAAGTAGCGCGAGAGCGATTCGAGAGCAGCCGGAGGACTCAGCCAGCGCAGCTTCTCAAGAGCGGCTGCACAAGCTCTGATGATGACACAGCAGTTTCACAATTGGCCAGATTCACCATGACAACGATCACTTGTTTCGTGTTTATTCTCACACCTTTAGTTCCAGTTAATCTCACAAATCTGTTTTTATAACAGTAAACGCTCTTTTCATGTAGTCACAATGTTAAATTGTGTCATTTTTATCAAAATAAAACTGATAAAAAAATTTAGACCCCACTTCATTGATAATATAGGCTTATGTTGAACTTTATTCTTGTACAAACAGACACTATATTCAGCAGTGTATGTAGTATTGAATAAAAATGTCTCTGAAAAGTCTGCGTATTTGACATTTTTGCATTTATTTCACTTCAGCAGTGGTAAAGTATGCAATCGCAGCACGAGAGTCACTATGGGAAGCAGAAAGTGTCCGTCTCCGTTTTCAGCTCTACCTCGCCTGCAAGCGGCAACTCTCCTCAGTCGATTACATCCAGCCACAGCCGATGTCGAACACACCTTTTGACTTGGTATAGTTCACACAAAAATTAAAATTCTGTCATCATTTACTCACCCTCAAGTTGTTCCAAACCTGTATTTCTTTCTTCTGCTGAACACAAAAGAAGATATTTTAAAGAATGTTGGGAACCTAACAGTTGATGGGACCCCACTGACTTCCATAGTATCCATACATAGCTTTGGTGAACATAAGAGACTTCTTTCAGGGAAAAAAATGAAAGTCCAACTCCAAACTTTTGAACTGAGAACATATCAATTTTACAACATATCAATTGTGGCTAATCCAATCAGAATTCAGAATCTGAACTGTCTGTTTCTCTTTTTTAATCTTTAAAAGAAACCTCAAGCAATCATCAGCAAACTAAGCTGCATGTAGCCGAGAAAGGCCGATTTAATTTGCAAGGTGCTTAAGAGGGCCGAACTCTGGAGACACAAGGGCCCTTTTGAACAAGCAGGACGGCGCCTCTGGTGCCTGACCACTATCATCCCTGCAATTACAACACATGCAACATGGCCCAGAGCAACTAATCCACCCTTAATCTGCATCACACCCCTCAGGGAGAGACAGCTGCTGTTATCAGGCTGACACTTTGCTCTCAAGCTGCTAAAAACAACTTCAAAAGGACACAGACTTAATAAACTTGCTGTTGCTCTAATACAGAGTCTCCTAAATTGTTCATCCTTTAAAGAGATGATTTCTGATGATTACTGTTCAGTCATGATGGACTTAAAGCCTGTACATTCATTAGGACGATGCTTTTTAATAAGCACTGGAATGCATTATATCTTAGATGTTTGCAACCTGACTTACTAAAACAGTATGCGAATGTATAATTTATTTTACCTGTAATTCAAATTGCCACACAGTTACACTGAAGGAACTAAAGACATTTGTAGCTTGTACCTTAGTCTAGATACCAGAATACCTTAGAGATCTCTTTTTTAAAATCCATTTTAAAAAGTGCATACATAAGACTACCATTTTTTTTAAGAAATGATTTTATTCATCAAAGATGCAAAAAATATATAAAAGATTAATATTTTAAATAAATGCTGTTCTTTTGAACTTTCTATTCATCAAAATATCCCGAAGAAAAGTATCACAACTGATACTTAGCTGCACAACTGTTAATAATGATAATAACAATCATAATATATGCTAACAATGATAATGACAATGATAATAATAAGACAGATTTGTTTGAGCATCAAATTAGAAAGATTTCTGAAGGACCATGTGACACTGAAGACTGGAGTAATGATGCTTTTAAAATATTTTAATATATTTAAATATTTTAAAATATATTAAACCAGAAAACATGTATTAATATTTCACAATACTGTTTTTACTTTATTTATTTTTATCAAATTGATGCAGCCTTGGTGAGACTTCTTTTAAAACATAAAGTAAATTGTACAGACCACTAAATTTTGAACATTGGTCTACATACTGTAGTCTATATATGCTTTTAAGTAAAGTGACCTTTTTTGGCCATTTTCCAGCTAAGTTTAATTTACCTCAAATAAAAAGAGGTCATCACACCTCTACACATATTTAATTTACCTCAAGTACATCTTGTAAAGATACCATACATAATTTACCTTCTAAATGTACCTTTAAAAAAGTGAGCCAGTTCTGGTCAGGGAGGAACAGTGGAAGTTTTAGACTTTAATCCCTCTGAATATCAAACATGGAGTTATATATATATATGCGACTAAAAGCTGCTCTACATTTACAGTGATATTCCCCTGCTGCACAGACTTCATAGCCGAATCACTAACCCGCGGTCAGAGGAGCTTTAAGCCATGACATCTCGCTGCATCTAAACACCATGTTCTGGGTTCCCTTCATTTCTGCTCTTTCGGCTTCAAGCATAACTCATGACAATAAAGACATGAATGTTTCTTTAAAAACAAAAAACAAAACAAAAAACAAAGGAGATCTCATTATTTTATCTTAGAGAGCAATGAGATTAAACAAAGAGCAAATCATAACTTTGCTTTGCAGATTTTTTCTCATCTTCTCCTGAAAATATATCAACCATGTCTCAAACTGTGCTCGGATTAGACATGATACCATTGTCTTCAATCAAAAATGTAATATCTCAACATAAACTTAAAGGCAGGGTAGGTAGAAATCCCCAAAAATACTTTTTTCCAAATTTGTTTAAACTGTCTTTATATATCAATGCATAATTAAAATGTAAGTACTCTGGAAAAGAAATTATAAAAATCGAGTTTCTGTAGTCCTCTCAGGACTGCAATAAACACAGCTCATTATTCCATTAACTCCCACCCCCTCCCTTCTCGGCTCCTTCCAAAGCCACGCCCCCAAAACAAATGAACGCGCGATCCCGGCCGTTCGCTCAGCTGGAAGAGTCGGACGCGTTTGCCAGCGCCGAGCAGAGAGGAGCGCAGTGCATGTAGTGACATCATGTCAGAATCAATAGTAATAAAATAACTAACTTTATCAGTATGAGTATAAACAATTAACGTGGCTCTTAGTACTCACTATCAAGCTCGCATATCGATACTGGTAAAGTTTAAAATATTTTACAAGCTCGTAACCGAATCAAACTCAATATAAGGCAAAGCTATAAATAGATTCATTGATACACGTTTGCCGTTACTATCAGTTACACTGTGATGAAGGTGAATTTGTAATAATCATAACATATACAGGTACAAAATAAAGACATAGGTAAACATATGTAGAGCATATAACAACAAACCAAACGTGAAAAAACTAAGCAGGTAGAGTTCACGGTGAACATAGGAACAAAGTTTAGGCAGAGGGTAAAGCTAGGTATAAAAATAGATCCCCTAAACTTTTTAACCTAAAGTAAGATTTGGCGAAATTAAACAAAACAGCTTTCAACTGCAGATAGGCCTATTGCTTATTTATCGTCTCAACCCTGACTCACTAACACGTTATACCAGTCGACACCAAAGTTACACTGTCATAGCTAAGCCAGTGTAACGTTAGTTATGCTACGTAACGTTAGGTAGCTATATTAGGTAGCTACGTGTGCTAGTGATACATGCTTCATGAAAAAATAAATGCCATCAAAATGAAAACAGCAAGATTACCTGTCCAGCAGAAATAAAGCCATCATGGAGCCACTTTTCAACCCCTTGAGATCCGTCAGTTGCCGCCACCGCTGGAAAGCCACGCCGATATTGACTCGCGTATGATTTCTTGATTTATCCAAAGACTTTTTGTTCATAGCCTTTCAAAATATTTTCTTCCTTTTTTTAACTTGTTTGACTTCGCTGCCTCTATATGCAGGTAATGTTACTGAGAATTTTGACTGTTCTTTCTCTGCCATAATTGTTATTACTAGCTTCCGTGCCTCTTCAAACGGGTGCGCGCATTTGGGCTGCTCCTGTATCAGCAGAGGTGGTATCCATGGTAGCGAGGGAGAGTGAAAGTCGCCCCAGCCAATCATTTCTTTCATCCCGAATGGAATAATGAGCTGTGTTTATTACAGTCCTGAGAGTACTACAGACACTCGATTTTTATCATTTCTTTTCCAGAGTACTTACATTTTAATTATGCACTGATATATAAAGACAGTTTAAACAAATTTGGAAAAAATTATTTTTGGGGAGTTCTACCTACCCTGCCTTTAAATATAAACTTTTATCATCCAATTGTCCCAAGATCAAATTTGAGATATAGCTTTATTCTCTGCATGCCAACATCTGTCACACATTTTGCAGCCCTAAAATCAACCTTGTTTTTTATTTGTTCAGCTTAGACAAACTCAAAAAAAATTCTTGAATGCTTCTGTGTATGATATTCAGTATGGAACGGAAGCTGCAAAAAAAAAAAAAAAAAAAAACTGATTAATTACTGAGGCAAGTAATGCGTCTGACCCTGAAAAACTTTCACAAAGCCCCTGCTGAAACCCAGTGCACTTTGTACTTTGTTTCTTTATGTACCACTGCTGTGCGAGACTTTCATTTGCCTGTATTGCCACACAACCTCTTTGTGTGTTTCTTCTCTGCAGTATGGATCCATGGTGTGTAGATTCTAAGAATTCTGGGTAAAGCCAAGTGACCTCAGAGATTACAAAGAGCACACACCGAGTGAGGCAAAAGGGAGGTAAGGAAATTAGCAGAACGATAGTTAACAAGCTTGTTCTCCATTAGGAAATTAGAGCAAATTTATTTTCACCTCGGATCTCGCAGGGGGATCACGGCCCTCACCGCTCGTGGTTCTGTCTTGTTCATTGTTTTCAAACACTCTATTTTCTCTTTGGCTTCCTCTGTCATTTCCACCCTCTCCAAGGCACTTTATTAATGAATTGGAAGATTGTTATTTCTGATACTCACATCCACCTTGAGACAAAGGGAAAAAAAGAGCAACAGAGCTAGTGAAATAAAGCGGCTTCATTTGCATCAGAAGATTTTAGACACATTCAGTGGGAGCTGGATTTTAAGTTTGACTGACATGATACCTCTGACATGGGGGGGGGGGGGGGGTCTCTGTTCTCTGCGCTCAGAAACACATTCAAACACTTGTGTCATGTGTGCTTATATGCACAGGCTTAGATTTGGAGGTGGGGGGCTTTTTTTAAATTGACATTGAAAAGTGTTGAAAAGGCACTGTATTTTCCATAGTATTTTTCTGATTTGACGTTGATAAATGATTAACAGTTTCGTTTTTGCCAGCCCAGAAGAAGGACGGCATTTTAGTTCTATAGAGCTGTCAACTGCTCGCTATATAGTGGCTGTTATTGTGTGTGAACTCATAACAGAATAAAAATGAAACACACGTCATCGTTGTCATCAGAGAGTCTAGCCAATAAGGAATAAGTTGTGTCATCTGCAGCGCCTGATCCAGACGGCTGGCCTTGTCTTGCTCTCGTGGTACTTCGATGGCGCACATGATCGTGACGCAACAGCAGTGCGGATCAAAGTCAGACAAACTTTCTTACCAGAATGCATTGCGTTTGTCAGACACTAATTGGTCTGAGAAGTCAAGTCAAGTCAAGTCAAGTCACCTTTATTTATATAGCGCTTTTTACAATACAGATTGTATCAAAGCAGCTTCACAGTGATAACATGAAAATAATATAACAGAGTTTGTTTCTAAAAGAAAATTGAGTCAACGTCCACCTTAAGTAAGGCTTAACTAAGAGAAGAGAAGGACTACATTAAGTCAAACTCGCCTATTGACTTTGCATTTGCTCATAAAAGTGCCTCACGAAAAGGATTTGCTGCCTTCGAAAATCGATCAGATGAAGGTGTCTCAGGAGACAGGAAGTGAAGTTAAATTTGGATTCGGTTATGACTTGATGCCTTCCTACCTTTGAATGCATCCTGCGAAGGCAGCATTTTTCAAATTTCATACACAGCTGCCGATCGGTCTGCATAGCGGCAAATCAAGTCAAAGATTTAACCCTTTCACACGTAAGTTTAAAATATTCTAACTGACCCCCCCAGGGTGAGTTTTTCAAGGCGACCGTTATTTAGAACTTGTCACTTTAATGTTTCCATGGTGACACGTAATTGCTTGTCACGTGACACAGCGCAACCACAACACAGCGCTGAATGAATGATGATCTGCTTTTATGTCATTTTCCCTTTATTATTAAAAATATTCACAAATGTATTAGCTATAGCATGAAACACTGATATTCCGATTGTCAAATATGTGCAAGTGGATGTGTTTTGTTGTTTAAACACCTTTATAACGATCGCGTTAGTTGAGCTGTATGCGATAGGCGGCGCCATGTTAGTTTGTTACACAGTTCAGAGAATCTGATCTGTTGGATTTACAACACGTCAATTCCTCCATTTCTCACGAAATACATGAAAGTAAGTGGCCGGTGAACTGGGGGAAGAATAGGGTCAAATGTAAAGCTACTTACACAATGTGTATCTGATATGAATAAAACGTGTCTTATTATAATGTAAAGGATTATTATTGCCGCTTCCATAGACATCAGTGTGTAATTTACAAACTCAAAATCATTGTTTTGCTAGTACTTGTGTGTATTTAAATATCTGAAACCTAAAATAAACATTATGTGGTTGAAAATACTCAATAGTTGTGATATATGACAGCACTGAGTGCGTCCTTCTCTGGAAAACGCACGAAAGCACATTTGAATTTAGCAGTTGATCACGTGATGCACTGACCGTTCTAATCACACCGGTGTGATCGTACGCTCCAGGGACCAGCCGAGACTGATCACACCGGTGTGATCGTACGTGTGAAAGGGTTAAGGTGCAATGTGTAAAAATTTTAAGTATCTATTAACAGAAATGCATTATGACAATCCATAACTATGTTTTCAGTGGTGTATAAAGAACTTACTTAATAAACAGTAATGTTTTTATTACCTTAGAATGAGACATTTATATCTACATAACCACGGGAACCCCCTTCTATGAAGGTCGACATATTGTGACGTCATGTTTCTACCGTAGCCGACAGCGAACAAATAGCGCTACAGAGCGTGTTTCGTCACTACCTTGAAAGAGAAGCAGCAGAAACCTAAAATAAATAGCCCTAAACACCGTTTGTAGTGACTTTTCCCTTGTCAGTGGTGTAACATATGTAGTTGGATTGTTTCATGTAACTTAGTTCTTCTCCCTCGCTGTGTTATGGCTTTGCTATGTGGGGATAAATGTGCTGGTTAGGTTTGTGAGACAGCTGATTAGTACTCTTGTCATTGACCGTAAAACAACGTCATAGGAATGACCAACCCGTCGATCGCGGTCGACAAGTCGATCTTGGAAGCATTTTAAGTCGATCAGAGAAAATAAGCCTATTGTGTGTAGTAAATGGTGACTAGGGGATGCGGAGGCGCGCGCTGTTACAATCATGACATTTTTGCCGCGCGCACCTTTGGGCTCATGCCGACGCATCGAGTTTAAACAAGGCTTTACGCTTTAACCAGCTCAGCCACAGTAACAGCTCATATTAGCCAGCTAAACTTTTACTACCCTGTTAGAAAAAATATATAGTTGCATATAGTTTCAGTGGTTCTTCTCCCTCGCTGTATTATGGGTTTGCTATGTGGGGGGAAATGTGCTGGTTACGTTTGTGAGACAATCAGCTGATTACTATTATTATATTATATATTAAGACCCTTGATCATCACCTGACTATGGCTTTGTAAACTTTATCCATGATGTGGGTTATAGTGGACTGTGGTACAGAAACAGTGACAATGTTACATACTCTTGGCTATTCTCTGCCGTCTCAGACGACGATATGTTTGTCCAGTTTTAGCCACCGTAGCTTCTTCGAAAGGGAGGGGTGAGCAGTGAGCTGAGCCCTTTGTGCAACTTGCAACCGAACCGCTAGATGTCGCTAAAAATCACACACTGCACCTTTAAGACGGTGCACTCATATTACTTGATATTCACTCATATTATTTGAGAGTGTTTAGCGCTCTATAATTTTGTTATATTATGGGTATAACTGGCAAAAACAATCCACAATTAAAACTGAAAGCATTAATAGATCTTAATTTGCACAACTAAAAGTACGGTCCCACTTTATATTAAGTGGCTTTAAGTACTATGTACTTACATTGAAATTAATCATTTGATACAGTGGACTTATTTTGTACATACATGTTTTTACATTGTACTTATATTTTAAAAATACCTGCATGTAATTACAGCTGTAATTCATTTATGTAGCTACATTTGTAATTACACAGTTGACCCTTCGCTTACACCTTAACCAACTCTTAAACAGACCCATACCACCACACCTGACCCTAACCTTACCCGTATCACACCTCAATAGCAGCAAAAGTGTTTTGCAATACAACATGAACACAATAAGTACATTGTACTTATTTTTTGATGTAAGTACATGGCACTTAAAGCCACTTAATATAAAGTGGGACCAAAAGGACTTCATGTGGCAAATGCATACTGTGGGCAGACTGTAAGTCACTTTTTATAAAAGCCTCTGCCAAATAACTTAACGTAAGCTGGTGGTCTGACCATGGCTCACAGTTCCAGAGTTTCAGATGAATGGTTCAATAGTCAGTGTGTGGGCACAGCTCAGCCCGATGCCACTGTGAGCCTGAAACTTGCCATCTGTCTCATCAGCAACTGCAGCAGCCAGCGTGTACAACACTGCACCATAATGAGCCTTAATTACACCTAGAGCTGTACGGCAGTAGAGGTCAAAATCAATGTCTTTCCTGATGCTTTAACCAAAAGCCTTCCATCAGCTGGAGTTTAACTCACCCTCGGGAACTTTAAGACAAAATGGTCTCATAAAGACTGGGAAAACTGGCAAAATGAAAGAACTTTGAAGAATATCAATGGTAGATATTGTCTCTGACCTCTGTGGATTTCATTAGCTTGCTCACAAAGGCACTGCTTTACATCTGATTCCACTAAAGGAGTCACATTACATTAAACCATTGTCAACAAATCAAAATACAGTATTTTACTGTAGAAAATTACTCTTAAATCTCGTAAAATCCTTTTTTATAGTGTTTGATTGGAAGATGTTCAGTAAGTGTAGTTTTATTTTTCTGTGTTAACAAATCCAATAACAATCCACATTAGCATTTTCTCTCTCTTCATTTTTTCATTTTTTTTTTCTCATTTACCGGTAATAATGAGTTTAAAAATTAAATTATTTTACTAAATGAATAAAAGGAAACCAAACTTATACATGAGATCATCACATTGGGACTAAATAAGGCAAATACATGGCAAAATAACAAATCTTTTTAGACAAAAAAAATGAATTGTTTATGTGGCAATGGCCTAATGTGGCCCGGGATTAAAACCATTCACATATTTTAAGCAATAATCTAACAAAAAGATCAGACAATCTGGCAATGGGGTAAAACAAATAAGCTTAATTCAAAGTAAAACTTAAAGGTAGGGTAGGCTATTTCAGACAAGCTAGCAATAGCAAGCTAGCTTTGAAAGCATAAGATCCCATCCTCCCTTCAGAGCATCTCCAAAGCCATGCCTCCTTCAAAACACATGATCACAAAAGTGTCTGCAAAGCATCAAAAGACAGAGATGGCGTTACATTACCTCACGTTTCAAAGCACATAATACTACTTAAAGGGGTCATATAATGCCATTTTTGTACAAGTTAATATGAATCTTTAGGTTCTAAATGAAAACTTTGTAATATACTTTTATTAAAAATTCTCATTAGTATTTTAAGAAAACACTAATTTTACCTGCTCAAAAACAGCTCTGTTTTCAGCACGCCGTTTCAGTGCATATGCCTTTAAATGATAATGAGCTTGCTGACTCCGGCCCTCTGTTCTGTGGGGTGTTTTTGACACAACGCACGCGGAGTGTTGCTTTGACAACAGTTGATGGTATATTTTGGCGAAAGAATGGCAGCGGGAGTCTCTGAGGACACATCTGTAGTGTTGCCATACCAATTTGAACCGGAGTCGGACCCGGAGCAAGATGACGGCCCCGAAGAAGTTCGACCATTAAGGCTCGAACAGGACGTTTCTGAATGGTTGGTTAACGTAATGTCACTTTAATCTATTTTTGTATGTACTGTTACTTAATCAGTAACATACAAGTAAACCAGGTATAACTTAGTGTTAGCACGTTAACTGTAACACCTGCATACTCAGTTTTTAATAACACAATAACCATAACGCGTTGTTCATTATAAACGTGGGATTATGAATTATATTGAGAACGTCATAACGTTACATAGAATACATGCCGTAATGTACCCTGAGTGTAAACATTAGCCGCATTCATCGTGAAGCGTGCAAGCTATTTGCAAAGATTAATATTTATCGTAAAAGGTTAATAAAACGTTATACTCACTTCTTCAGGAGGTGCAGCAGGAACACGAATAGTTGGTACCGATTCCTTTTTAAGGAGCAGCTTCTTAGCAAAACCAGCTTTATACTGACCCTCGTTTAAAAAGCAGTCTGGTGAGAAATGATTCGCGCAAACATGAACGCATTTACGCTGATCATGGGGAATATTCCCATCGTAAACAAAACTCAGCCAATGCGTTTTCAGCGGTTCAAATTTAGGAACATCAAAATGATTTGTGTGTTTGTTATTGCACCCAAGAACAGAACAACACAATCGCTTAGACGCCATTCTGCTCGAGTGTATCAACAATGACGGACTATGATGACAGCTCGCTCAGGGCGGGGCTGTGGGGCGTCATGCGCCGTGTGACGTCACACGGTGAAACGGCTCGATTTGAGACGGGAATACATATAAGGAGATTAAAACAAAAACACTGGATGGACTTTTTATCATTATATGATGGTTGTGTACAGGCACTGCCAACACACATTGCAGTACAATCAACTTGTAAAAGTGCATGTACCATTATATGACCCCTTTAATTTCTTTACTTTTAATGAAGATGATTGTGTTTTGAACGTCTGCGACTTACTTTCACTTTGATTTGCAATAATTTGCACATTGGCTTGATGAATAGATGCAGTCCGGTTCCCAAGATGCACTGCCATCCGGTCCCCCTCCAGCTGGGTGTACTCCTCTGCAATGCCTGGCGGTGGCGCTGGATAGCCTTCGGTAGACGGAAGCAGCCAGCAGGAGTCCCCTGTTCTCTGCTCCTGCCCATCATGGCGGACGGCAGCAGGATATGGCCTCAAGCAAATGGTGGGACTCCTCCGCTCCCTTGCGTAAGGCAGCCGCCCCTCCACAACTCAGCCAGCAAGCAGCAAGTTCATCAGTACCCCCGGCAACTCCCTCCAACCCACCGCCTTGAGTTCCCATGGCAGCAGACTGCCCAGCCATGCTCAATGTCACAGCGGATTCCCAATAGCGGCAAGGGCTGAATGACAATGCAATCCTACTTCCTCCCGGATTTCGGCACCAATGTAATGAAGTTCGTTGATAAGGGTAGAAGGAGGCGGGAACCGGCAAACGGTCAGCACACTTTAATAAATAAACAAACACAAAACTAAAAGTAAAAGCGGCAGCCCCTCACGGACGACTGCCGCACACACATAAACAACTTATAGCTTAAAATAGTCCAGGCCTGGTCCTCTCTTGTCCTTTATTGGCGTCGCTCCTTTTATGCTTCCAAAGCTCCTCCTTGAGAAACTGAAGAAAGAACGGTGCGACGTGCAGGTGACACTCGTTATCAATCACATCACCAAGCCTTGCCCCTTGTCTCATGGCCCTCGTTCTGCTTGTCACACTGTGACTTTTAGTTTTTTTTGTGGGACACACAAAAATTGGATATTAGATACTATTTTCATGGTGCTCTTTTTCATTCAATAAAAGAGAATGGAGAAACAGATGCTGTTATGTTCCAACGATGACACACAAAAAAAACACCACAAAACTTCATAAAAGTTGTCTGTACAGCTTTTATGCTATAAGTCTTCTGAAAGAATACAATAGGAATAGGGCACAAATGTAAGTCATTATTTGCTGTAAAATCTTTCTTCTAGGTTTCAGCTTTGAAAACTAAATTATGGAGTAGGGCAAGTTTAAATATGCAGAAGTTTTGAGATTTGAGAGCTACATAGAGGTTTCACTATCTCTTCAAATAATGAGACAATTTGGCCCCTTTTTTTAACTGAGTACTGAGAGTATCCTTAAAGGGATAGTTCACCCAAAAATGAAAATTCTGTCAGTAATTACTCACCCTCATGTTGTTCCAACCCCGTAAGACCTTTGTTCATCTTCAGAACACAAATTAAGATATTTTTGATTAAATCTGGGAGCTGGGTCACTCCTCCATAGGCTTCTAAGGGATTGAAACTTGTCAGCCCCGAAAAGTTTCTAAGGGATTGAAACTTGTCAGTAGGGGTGTCCCCGACTAAAGATTTTCATAGTCGAATCAGAATCGTCAAGTCTTCCCTATAGTCGACTAATAGTCGAATCGTGTGTGGGGTTAGGGAGGGGGCGGGGCTTTAACATTTTAAAGCGGCAATGTACAGAACATCACACAAAGATATAGAAAAAAATGTAGAAAAACATTTCGGATCAATACAACTAAGAAATAACATAAATAACTGCAGAAAGGCCACACTGCAGACAGGATTTGCATTTCACATGCAAATCAGATTAGATCGGCTAAATTGCCTGTGCGAGCAGGCACCTAAGTACCTACAGGGCGCAACATCTATGCACCGAAAAATAATCAACAATTAATTTACAGAATTAAATTAGAACAGAATATACCTTTCTAAAAAAAAAACGAAATAAGTCTGAATCAAGTCACAAGATGCAGAAAAAATGTGTGCAAAGTGCCTAAAGTGCAGGGGAACATATATTCAAAACACAAGCCACAAATAGTTAAATTAGATTACCCTGAGTGATCAATAAATAAATAAAAAAAGATATTGTTAAAATATCGAAAGTATAGCCAGAATGGTCAACTTTGTCTTTTTAACTGCAGAAACAACAATAAACGCTGAACTAGAGTGACAGTTTATCTAAACATGTTCACAGCATCCAAAAATCAAATTAGAACCGGCTGAAATTTTTTGAAATCACTTGTACCCTACCTGATCAAGAGAGAAAAAAATGTAGTCTTTCACTCTGTCTGTGTCTCTGTGTCCATTTGAGTCTTTTCAAATTGTGTGCGCGGATAAAATACATTCTAAAACGCTTAACATGAAAAACGTTTAACGGCTTAATGTCCTAAGACAGTTATATTAAAAGTTTAAATTCTATACACACCTTATTAATAAAGCATACTGTATAGCCTACAGAAAAGCAGATGAGCCCAGTATATGAACGCAACGCATTCAATTAAACGGTAATTTTCCTCCCATTGAAAACCCTTATTATAAAGAAAAAACGCTTTACGTGACTTTCTATAGGAGGAACATATAGAATGTTCATATTCTGGGTTCATCTGCTTATCTGCACATTGTATGGTTTCTTAATGAGGTAGCCTACTATACATTAATTAAGACATGTAAAAGTGCCCTAGCGTTTTAAAAGCTTTTTTCACGGTAAGCGTTTTAGAATGTCCAGAGGAAAACCAACTTGTTAACGTTGGCCTGCAGAAGTGCGATCATGGTTTTCCTGATGCTAAATCCAGTCTGGGAAAATATCCTTTCTGATGGTGTGCATCCACTCTTTAGATTTTCTTATCCCAGACATTTTGAAAGATTTAAATCCCTGCCGCCAAAACGCTCCTCTATCGGTCACGTATCGAAAGTGAAACTTAAATCTGTCACGGGGTGTTTGGATTTATTCATGCACGTTAAAAATATTTATTTTAAGCTTCTTCCTTTGCACATTTGTATTTACAGCAATATCATAAAAGGCTCCTATATTAACGTATTGACAGAAAACCAGTAGTTCTATGTGAAATCAGACATTGGTATGTCCCTTATAACCTCTGCGAAGATTCGACTGTGAGATTGGTAGTCGAATCAGGCTCCTCCTATCGATGCATCGAATCTTCGACTGTTCAGGGTCACCCCTACTTGTCAGCCCCGAAAAGTTGTTAAAGACATCGTTAAAATAGTCCAAGTGACTACAGTGGATCAATCTTAAAGGGGTCATATAATGCCATTTTTGTACAAGTTAATATGAATCTTTAGGGTCTAAATGAAAACTTTGTAATATACTTTCATTAAAAATTCTCATTAGTATTATAAGAAAACACAAATTTTACCTGCAAAAACAGCTCTGTTTTCAGCACGCCGTTTCAGTGCATATGTGACCGGTCACGGAAACTAGGGACACAAGTCGGTTCTGGGGCATTTTGAGTTATTCATAGATTCTGAAAGTGTATTCTCCAAGCTTTCCAACGATGTGTAACGTGGAAATCTGATAAAATTTGGAGAAGTTGTGGCCATTTGAAGCTAGGCACTTAAAAAAGCTCAAAGATGAGAAAACGACCTTTAAAGATTGTGCAGTTCTCACCTGTCTCTGCTGCTGGGGGTGACAATAGGCCTCATTTACATCTCATTTAGATAAGCCATACCCCCTATAAAGCTCCCCCCTGTGCTTTAAAGCTTTTTTTGCACTTCGAATGAGTGCACTTCTGCCGCACTAGGTGAAAAACAATTGTGCTGCCCCTCTATTTGCAACGTACCAGCAACAACACACAAAGACCAATAATGCCATATAGCCTACATGTAACGCAAAACCAGCAACAACACACAAAGACCAATATGCCATATACATATAACGCAAAACCAGCAACAACACACAAAGACCAATATGCCATATACATATAACGCAAAACCAGCAACAACACACAAAGACCAATAAGCCATAGGCCTATATATAACGCAAATAGTGCGCAACGCTCGTGTGCCCAAAATGTCAACAATATTAAAGTTTATGCAGGAGGCAAAGGCCTGCAGGCATTTTTCTTTATGCAGTCATGACAGGAATTTTCCAAATAATCACATTTCACCTCCTCAAATTACTGTTGCAAATCTCTTTACACCACTTTCTTATGTGCGTATACACACACAAATGAAATGTCCGCAAACACATTATATCATCAGCAGGTTCAGCATCTTAAATAACGACTAAAGAGCAAATGAAGCTTATCTTACATTTCAGAAACCCGCACAGCGGGCCTTCATCGCAGCAAAGGTCTTAACTGCATCCTCTATTTCGATTCTCTGTGCAAGTTCATGTTCTATGGAGATTGTTGCCAGTCCATTAACTCTGTTCCCTGTTCAAAAAACGTTCCCCATTCAAAGCAATCGGGACGTCACATATGAAACAGCCAGCCACCGCTGTCAGCGAGCCGAGCCGCCGTATTCAAGCACTGAGGGCGCGCGCGCCGCACCCATACCTCCGGTTCAGTTTCCCGAGCCCACGAAGTGCGGCGAAAACATTTTCGGTGTAACTGCCACGGTTCATTTCGTCTGCGACAATCTTTGCGGCATCCATCTTCATTGAATTTTGATATCAGATAGAGCCTGCCAGAGCACAGCATAATAAGTAGCCATGCGGTTCACTTGGAGGGCGGGGGCAAAAGCGCCGGGTTATTCAGTATGGATATAAACACAGACAATGACACGCCACGCCCCTACTGCATGCTAGAATCTCCGAAAACAAGCCGATTTCAACCTCAAAATGTAAGCTTTTAAATATACCAATACTGCTACCTCAAACATGGAGGGGCTTCTTCGTGATTTCAATTAACAGATTCTGCAAAAAATTGAAAATCACCAATTTTGAAAAAAAAACTCTTCTTTCTCATTTTGCTCGAAAGTTGTGCTGCCGACTTGTGTCCCTGGTTTCTGTGACGGGTCACATATGCCTTTAAATGATAATGAGCTTTGCTCACTCCGCCCCTCTGTTCTTTGGGTTTTGGTTTTGACACAACCGCACGTGGAGTGTTGCCTTGACAACAGTTGAGGGTATATTTTGGAACAAGAATGTCAGCGGGAGACTCTGAGGACACATCTGTGCAACCATACCAATTTGAACCGGAGTCGGACCCGGAACAAGATGACGGCCCCGAAGAAGTTCGACAATTAAGGCTCAAACAGGACGTTTCTGAATGGTTGGTAAATGTAATGTCACGTAATGTACACCTGCATACACAGTTTTTAATAACACATTAACCATGAGGCGTTGTTCATTATAAACGTGGGATTATGAATTATATTGAGAACGTCGTAACGTTACATAGAAAACATGCCGTAATATACCCTGAGTGTAAACATTAGCCGCATTCATCGTGAAGCGTGCAAGCGATTTGCAAAGATTAATATTTAAAGGTTAATAAAACGTTACACTCACTTCTTCTGGAGGTGCAGCAGGAACATGAATAGTTGGTACCGATTCTGTTTTCAGGACCAGCTTCTTTGCAAAACCAGATTTACAGTGACGCTCGTTTATAAACAGTCTGGTGAGAAATTATTAAAAGCATTTACGTAGATCGTTGGGAATATTCCCTTCAAAAATAAAACTCAGCCACTTCAGCGGTTCGAATTTAGGAACACCAAAATGACTGCTGTGTTCCTTATTACACCCAAAAACAGAAAACCACAGTCTCTTAGATGGCATTCTGCTCCAGTGTATCAACAATGGCGGACTACGATGACAGCTCGCTCAGGGCGGGTCTGTGTTGAAACGCTGCTGTCAGTTATCAATCGTGGGAGGGGCGTCCGATTTAGTGACGTCACAAAATCGAACGGCTCAATTTCAGACGAGGGAAAACATATAAGGAGATTAAAACAAAACCATCAAATAATAATAAAAATCCATCCAGTGTTTGTGTACATGCACTGCCAACACATATTTAAGTACAATCAACTTGTAAAAGCGAATGTACCATTATATGACCCCTTTAAGTTTATCAAGTGACGGGAATTCTTTTTGTGCGCAAAAGATAACAAAAATACAACACGTACAACACAGAAGCACTACACTGTTAAACTACGTGAACTGACTCGAGGCCCACAGAGAAGGAAATGCATAGTTCAAATAAAGTCGTTATTTTTTTTATTTTATTTTTCGCACAAAACGTATTCTCGTCGCTTGATAAACTTAAGATTGAGCCACTGTAATCACTTGGACTATTTTAAAAATGTCTTTAATAACTTTTAGGGGCCGGCAAGTTTCAATCCTTTAGAAGCCTATGGAGGAGTATGGAGGAGTGATCCAGCTCTCAGATTTAATCAAAAATATCTTAATTTGTGTTCCGAAGATGAACGAAGGTCTTACGGAGTTGGAACATGAGGGTGAGTAATTACTGACAGAATTTTCATTTTTGGGTGAACTATCCCTTTAAGACAATCCTAAAACAGCAAGCAACTCAGCATGACAATTATTGCCTTGATGCTTCCTAATACCTATACTGTACATCACAAACCACAGCAGTAAAAACACACCAGCACATTATAGTAATATTTGAGTCAATTGCAACAACCTGTTATTTCTTTGTACACATAACAAAAGCCAGTGTTGTGTAAGTGGGAATGAATGTGTGTTTACGGGATCCTGATTGTTAACATTGCACAGCTCTGGATAATAACCACCACAAGGGAAGACATAATGGATTATTCTGCTCTTATGGCTTTTGGCAGTGCAGAGGTGGGGTGGGGTGGGGGGTTCTATGAGTTGCTTTTATCTAACAGTCAGTTGCGCAATTTGGAGGGCAAGAGTTGATATTGATTCAAGCCCTCAGATGAGAGCACATATCAACGGAAAACATCGAGCGGTTCAAGAGCCTATCAGCTGAAACCTGACCCAAAGCCCAGTGATAATGACAATAATGACATTCTCTTCCTCCAGCTTTTTTCAACATTTCCCTTTTTCCTACTGTACCCGTGTAGATTAATCATGGGCAATAATTACATTTTGATTGGCAATATTGTCATATTATTTTATGGATCGCGTCAAAGAGGTCTAAAAATCAAGGGCAATATTAAGGAAGTTGAATTGGAATTCTCGTTAGAATGACAGGATGAGAAATTGCTGAACTGAAATTCAAATGTAATGCCATACCATACCATCGTTTCCGCTTATCCGGGGACAGCAGTCTAAGCAGAGACGCCCAGACTTCCCTCTCCCTAGACACTTCCTCCATCTCTTCAGGGGGGATACCGAGGCGTTCCCAGGCCTGCTGGGAGACATAATCCTTTCAGCGTGTCCAAGGTCTTCCCCGGGGTCTCCTGCTGGTGGGACGTGCCCAGAACACCTCCCCAGGAAGGCGTCCAGGAGGCATCCGGAAAAGATGCCCGAGCAACCTCAGGTGGCTCCTATCGATGTGGAGAAGCAGCGTCTCTACTCTGAGCTCCTCCCGAGTGACCGAGCTCCTCACCCTATCTCTAAAGGAGCGCCCAGCCACCCTGCGTAGAAAGCTCATTTCGACCGCCTGCATCCAGGATCTTGTCCTTTCAGTCATGACCCACAGCTCATGACCAAAGGTTATGCGATCTTGGAAATGGAGGGTTCTTCCATCCGGATCCAGAAAAGGTTGAATTAATAAAGATGAAATTTATAAACTCAATACAAATTTATATGGGTGGAATGCATGCATGTATGTACACATCAATCTATCTTTCTATCCATCTATGGCCAATAAACCTTCAAATTTCAAGGCTTTCTAAACTTTCAAACAAGGCATTGCCAGGGTGGACAGAGTTAAAAATGTATTAATTTCAGTTTATTTAAATTATATGTCCTTACATTCAAATTCAAATTGCAATTTAAGACAAATCTCAAAACTGGCAAAATTGTAAAAACAATTTAGAAGGTTGGTAGATATTATTAATGTGGATTTAATTTGCTTGCTCACAAAGCCAAAACATGCCATTTTGATAAAGTTCTTGCCATTTTCGTCAGATGGCAGCTTTCAACACCAATAATGGCTTAAGGCCAGCCTGAAAGAGGTTAGAGCCAGGGGACAGAGTGTCACTTGACAAATAAGAGAGCAGCGACGCAAAAACAGTGAGAGATGTACATACTGGATTGGTTCTTGCATTTAAAAAACAGTTAGATGTAGTGCAACGAATGGAATTGCAAGCTTGTAAGAGACAATCTTTTATTCTTAAACTATTTATGGAGTGCAGGAAAAACAATGAGACATGATGCAATGACCAAAGATGTTCAAGCATATGGAAGGGAGAGAATTTATGCATGCCTGTAAATGCACAACCAGTTTTAGATTTTTTGGAGCCAAAATGAAAAGGATTATTCGTGATGGCTGTTTTTGTTACATGTCCACTTCCACCATTACTCACTAGGATGATGTCCCAGGATTTTTTGCTCCATGCCTCAAAGAGAGAGAGAAAGCGAAAAAGTCTACAATGAGTAGACACTGCAAACAGAGAGAGGTTTGACAGCTCAGGAAGGAGAAGTCATTATTGGATGGAACAAACAAAGTCTGCCAATAGAGGATATGTTTATTTAGTTTTATTTTTTGTCTTTAATAGGGTTATTCAAGGTCCTGCATCAACTCAATAAATCCTTACCACCACAGTCATTAGAGAAGCAGAAATTGATCCATTACTTCAAAGTCCTCCTTTGGAGAGTGGCCACATCTCCATATCCTGTGCTACCACCTCCTGAATATTCTGCTGAAGAAACAGAATCATGATCCACCCATACACTGAACAATGACATATTTTTGTTTTTCTACTGCTATTATGGCACTCTCAAAAATAAAGCTTACCTCCCTAAGCTCTCCAATTATGTGTAAGCAAATTGGCAAGTTTAGTGATACAAAAAAGCATGCAAGATTTTCCAAATTACAGCCTGTGCATTCCTAAAAATTAAACCATCATCAGAGACATAAATATAAAATAAAAGGCCTGTTTTTATGCTTACTATTTTACAGGCATTGGTAAGGTAGGTACTTTAAGGCATGTTGTTTATTTATTTCTTTATTTTCGGTAAGGAGTTTTATTGGATCATCACTTCAATAAGTCTCAGCCTCAAAGTGACACACCCAGACCGTCCAGTCTGTTCACCCTATGAGGGAAAAATTCATAAATATATAATGCAATAATAATAATAATGGCAAGCACTTTAGCAATCCAGTAAGTGTCACAGTTTTACTCTTTGTTTCCCCCTTTTCTTCAGTGTTTTGGTTTAGTCCTATTCAGTTTTCCCGCTCCTCGTTTGTCCTCAGTTTAGTCACCTGTGTCTAGTTAATTTGCCCCAGCTGTGTCTTGTTCCCCTATCTGTTCTCTGTGTATGTAAACCCAGTGTTCTCCCTCACTCCTGGTCAGTTATTGCGTTCATATGGTTGTAAGTGTTGCAGTTCCTGAGTTTTTGTATATTAAATTCCTGTTAGCAGTTATTCCTCGTCTCCTAGTGCTTCCTGCCTACACATACCGTGACAGAATAACCGACCCAAAAGATGAACGTGATGGCTGAAGACAAGCTCGCCACCATTCAGCAGAATGGCCATTCTTTGGAGAGGTATGTTGAGGAGTTCCTGGATGTTTCCCATCTAGTGAACTGGGGTAATTCCACAATTAATGCCTGTTTCCGGATTGGACTGGATGATGATAATTTATTCCGTCTCATCTCCGTTGATGATTGTTATAAGTCTGTCCCGGACTTTATTAATTATGTCCTTGAATTACATGGCTCTGATTTCCTCGTTGACTATGCAGAAGATAGTCAAAATCATCATTCAGTCCCTATCCGGAAGTATGTAGGCGATGTAGGCCCAGTTCACATCGATCCGGAATCTTCTACATACCTCTCCAAGAGCTCCGTGTCCCCCGCTTCACCCAAGATGGCCGAGCATTCATCGCGGGTCCCATCCAGCTCCGAACCTGCGCCGCTGGTCCCGTCCAGTCCCGAGCTTATGCATCGCGCCATACCCACCGTACCAGTGGGGATCTTGGTAGTGCTTGAAGAGGAGGATTCGCTTATTGACTGGGACACAGAGCTTCCGCCGCTGATCCCAGCCAGCCCCCAGTCATCGCTGATCCAACCCAGCCCCAAGTCTTCACTGCTGGTCCCAGTCAGCCCCAAGTCTTCACTGCTGGTCCCAGTCAGCCCCAAGTCTTCACTGCTGGTCCCAGTCAGCCCCAAGTCTTCACTGCTGGTCCCAGTCAGCCCCAAGTCTTCACCGCTGGTCCCAGTCAGCCCCGAGTCTTCGCCGCTGGTCCCAGTCAGCCCCGAGTCTTCGCCGCTGGTCCCAGTCAGCCCCGAGTCTTCGCCGCTGGTCCCAGTCAGCCCCGAGTCTTCGCCGCTGGTCCCGTCCAGCACAGAGCCTTCGCCGCTGGTCCCGTCCAGCACAGAGCCTTCGCCGCTGGTCCCGTCCAGCACAGAGCCTTCGCCGCTGGTCCCGTCCAGCACAGAGCCTTCGCCGCTGGTCCCGTCCAGCACAGAGCCCCTTTCGCCGCTGGTCCCGTCCAGCACAGAGCCCCTTTCACCGCTGGTCCCGTCCAGCACAGAGCCCCTTTCACCGCTGGTCCCGTCCAGCACAGAGCCCCTTTCACCGCTGGTCCCGTCCAGCACAGAGCCCCTTTCACCGCTGGTCCCGTCCAGCACAGAGCCCCTTTCACCGCTGGTCCCGTCCAGCACAGAGCCCCTTTCACCGCTGGTCCCGTCCAGCCCAGAGCCCCTTTCACCGCTGGTCCCGTCCAGCCCAGAGCCCCTTTCACCGCTGGTCCCGTCCAGCCCAGAGCCCCTTTCACCGCTGGTCCCGTCCAGCCCAGAGCCCCTTTCACCGCTGGTCCCGTCCAGCCCAGAGCCCCTTTCACCGCTGGTCCCGTCCAGCCCAGAGCCCCTTTCACCGCTGGTCCCGTCCAGCCCAGAGCCCCTTTCACCGCTGGTCCCGTCCAGCCCAGAGCCCCTTTCACCGCTGGTCCCGTCCAGCCCAGAGCCCCTTTCACCGCTGGTCCCGTCCAGCCCAGAGCCCCTTTCACCGCTGGTCCCGTCCAGCCCAGAGCCCCTTTCACCGCTGGTCCCGTCCAGCCCAGAGCCCCTTTCACCGCTGGTCCCGTCCAGCCCAGAGCCCCTTTCACCGCTGGTCCCGTCCAGCCCAGAGCCCCTTTCACCGCTGGTCCCGTCCAGCCCAGAGCCCCTTTCACCGCTGGTCCCGTCCAGCCCAGAGCCCCTTTCACCGCTGGTCCCGTCCAGCCCAGAGCCCCTTTCACCGCTGGTCCCGTCCAGCCCAGAGCCCCTTTCACCGCTGTTTTTTTTTTTTTTTTTTTTTTAGATAGGGACAGACACAAATAACATAGATCAACTTTAACAGTCATCTGATGTATGTATCATAGTGTTTTTAGCTAAAGCTAATTCACGACACTTGTCCCTAGTAGGGCTTTTTGATAAAAAATAGTTTAACATTATTAAAAGGATGAGAAGAAAATTACAATAATAAAAAAAAGAAAAAAGAAATTAAATAAAAAAGGACCGGAAATATACAGAGATAGCAAAGTATAAATACTAAGTATGAGAGCAATATTGTTCCTGAATTAACCACGATTTTGTATTTTTTTTTGAAGGAGGCTAGTGTTGGGATACATTTCAAATGGTCTGGCAAAGAATTCCATAATTTTGCCCCTTTAACTGAAAAAGCAGCCTGGGCAAATGATGTTCTTCGAAAAGGGATCCTACAGTTGCCTTTTGACACTGAACGGGTGATTGATCTAGTACTTTGCTGTCTTGTTATTGTTTTGCAAAGCGGTGGTGGAGCAGCGTCATTCAAGCATTTGAAGACCAGTTTAACCAGATGCAATGAAATAAAATTAGCAAAACTTAAAATCTTATATTTGCTTTGAATTTGGCAGTGATGGTACCTTATTCTCTTCTTGTCCAAAACTTTCAAGGCACGGTTATAAAGACACTCTATGGTTTTGATTGATGACTGATGAGCTTGAGACCATGTGGTTAAGCCATAAGATATGCGTGTTAGAATCATAGAATTAAAAAAAATAAAAGCACAGTCAAGAGTCAAGCAGTTTCTTATCATCATAAAACAGCTCAAGTTGGCCTTAATGGTTTTACAGATTTTCTTAATATGACTTTTAAAGTTCAACTGATAGTCCAAAATTATTCCGAGGTACTTCCCTTCAGGTACTTGTTCAATAAGTTCCCCATTAATTTTTACGTTCAAAAGTTGTGTTAGAGGTAGTTTTTTAATTGAAAAGCAGACAGAGTTTGTTTTTTTGGTGTTTAAGGTTAAACAAGATGAGGTCAGCCAAGATGATATTTTTTCTAAGTTAGCATTTAGTTTGTCAGCCACAGAAATATAGGTACTACCAGATGCATATACCACTGTGTCATCTGCATACATCTGTAGACCTATATCTGGACATACTACATCTGGCAAGTCATTAATGTAGAGACTGAAGAGTATGGGTCCCAAGATCGTGCCTTGAGGAATCCCTGTTTTGATTTTAAGAAAAGTGGATATCACATTATTAATCACAACACACTGTTCACGGCCTTTTAAATATGAATCGAACCAGCACAATGACTGTTTGGATAAATTGAACTTAGCTAATTTTGAAATTAAGGTGTTGTTATTTACTGTGTCAAATGCCCTTTTTAAATCTAAAAATACTGCACCAACTACATTTCCCTTATCAAGTGATTGTTTAATGTTTTCAGTTAATAAACAAGTAGCGGATTCTGTGGAATGGTTGTGCCTGAATCCAAATTGCAGAGGACTCAGATACTGGTTTGTCTCAAGATAGTGCACAAGTTGTCCTGAGACAATCTTCTCTAAAACCTTAGACAATACTGGAAGAAGACTGATAGGTCTATAATTACAAGACATTTTGTCATCTCCTGATTTAAAAATCGGTATTACTAGAGCATTTTTCCACCCGTCTGGAAATTGCCCTGATCTAATGGAGATATTAACCAGATTGGTAAGAGGATGGACCAGAATACTACTATATTTTTTAAGAAAAGCTGTATCTAAATTAAAAATATCTTTTGAAAAGGTGGTGTTTAGATCCTGTATAGATTTCAGAACAGCTGTCTGACTTACCTCCCTGAGCTGAAATGAGTTATCTTGATCTTCAAGCAGGTCTACTGTTGTTAGGCCTATATTGTTCCAGCATGGAAAGCTTGACGCAAGGTTGTTAACAGATTGCATGAAGAAGTTGTTGAATTCATTAGCAACTTGTGCACTATCAGTGATGATGTGTTCACCCGTTTTAAGTTCATATTTGTTTTGGGTGGCGTTACCCTTTGGATTTAATAAGCTATTCAGTTGCTTCCAAATTAATTTGCCATACCCCTTAGCCTCTGATAGAGCTTGAATATAATGATTTGATTTGGACATTCTGAGTTCTTTAACAACTTGGTTACGCAAGCATTTAAATAATTTTAAATCAGTGTCCCTTCGGATCTTGATAAAAGTTTTCAGGGCAAGGTCTTTCCTTTTCATCAATTTTCGAATATTATCGCTCAACCATGGTAGCTGAAATTTTCTCTTTTTTTTTTCGCTTTTTAATGTATTTATCAACAATTCTCTCAATAGTGGACATAAGCTTATTACAGCAGTCGTTTACTTGATCATATTGTTGGAGCTCATCCCAGTTTACACCTTTTAACTCATTCTCAAATTCAGTCAGCTTTTTACGCGGAATTTCAAATTTGAATGAATTCTGATTTGAGTTTAAAAACCTGGTCATTCTTTTTTTTGTCAATTTTCTTGCAATTAAAATCATATTATGGTCAGATAGACCAGTGACTAAATTATATGTTTTTATGATTCTGTCAGGTTTGTTCACGAAAATTAAATCTATTAGTGTTTGAGTATTCCTAGTGATACGTGTAGGGGCTTCAATTATTTGAACGAAGTCATGTTTTGTTGTAAGATTTTTAAAATTTCTCCTACCGTGTTTGTCTAACCAATTTATATTAAAATCTCCGAAAACAAGCACCTCGTTCTTGGGCTTAAAGTTCTTAAACAGCGCATCCAAATTTTCGCAGAGCGTTGCAGTGCACGCCGAGGGAGGATTATATACCGTTAAAATATAAAATTGCATACTTTGCGACAATATTACATTAATACATAAACATTCAGTAGACATATCAACAGTTGGATACATTTCCTTTGCATCGAATGTGTCCTTAATGTATATCAGTACACCCCCACCCCTGCCCACATTTCGGTCCCTTCTAAAGCATGTATACCCCGGAACATCAATTATGCTGGTTGGAATTTTATCATGTAGCCAAGTTTCACTAATACAGAGAACATCGATATTGGATTCAGACAACAATATCCTGATCTCATCTCGCTTGGGAAGTAAGCTTCGGATGTTTAAATGTCCTCCCAAAATACCTTTAGGTTTTACCGTGGGATCCCAAACTACTTTGGAGTGATTAACAGTTTGAAAAAATAGAGTCTGTCTTTGTTTGGTCAGTGCTTGTGTTTGGAGTGATCTTACTTCGTCAGGGACAGTAGTTCTTCTTCGCCAGTCAGCTGAGCGATTCCGGGTACTGGTTAGGCCTAGTTTGTTATTCATCGCCGTGCCGTATCCACAGATGTATTCACAAGGCCTGGGCCTGGATTGAGCTGCACATCTCCCACGAGTAATACCAGGAGGAAAAGGTATGATACCGCATAAAATTTGTTTGCTTTAATGCGGTTAGAGTAGCATGTTGTTGTGCGTAAAGTACGCCTTAAATCCAAAATTAAAAAGGA
Organism: Siphateles boraxobius; assembly: GCF_051911475.1. Taxonomy (NCBI): domain Eukaryota; kingdom Metazoa; phylum Chordata; class Actinopteri; order Cypriniformes; family Leuciscidae; genus Siphateles; species Siphateles boraxobius. The sequence goes on along the minus strand of NW_027508931.1, from coordinate 12,925,845 downwards.
GCGGTAGATTATGAGTTGTCCATATCCGAAGTTATACAGATTCATTTTTGGGGGGACAGAGCTTAATGTTTGAGCATTTCTTACAGACTCTGGTTGAGTTCTGGATTTTAAGGGTCCAACCATAGAGGCAAAACATGTAAAAAATATATAGAAAAATACCACTGTAGTGCAGATGAACAGCAAGAGACTCAGATGGCATTGTTTGTTTGTGTGCTGTCTCTGGCGTTCGCGTTTTTTCTGTTCAAGGCGCGCACATATGCATTGTTTTTTACTAGATATCAGCGGTGATTGCCTCGGTGTTGCGAGCTTGATCAACCGACATTTGAGATGCGTGGAGAAATGAATTAATCCGATAAAAAGCGCAGCAAGCACGGAGCCCCACCAACCGTGTATGCGCGTCATCGTTCCAAATGGACCATTCACCAAAATCATGGATTGCCTCCATTCACTGGTGTCGGGATATTCAGTGGAGTCGGGATATTCAGTGGAGTCGGGATATTCAGTGGAGTCGGGATATTCAGTGGAGTCGGGATATTCAGTGGAGTCGGGATATTCAGTGGAGTCGGGATATTCAGTGGAGTCGGGATATTCAGTGGAGTCGGGATATTCAGTGGAGTCGGGATATTCACTGGTGTCGGGATATTCAGTTGAGTCGGATGTTCGGTGGAGTCGGGATATTCACTGAATTCTGAAACACCTGCTGTCCATATATGAGACTGCGGCTCAGAGTAATGAAGTCCTCAAGGTGTCATCATAGATAACAGTCCATGAAAGCGGCAGAAAAAAATGATCATAATCCGCGAGCGCTGGAGCGGAGATGCATCTGAGAGTTCAACTGCGGCGAGTCGAGTCAAAAACCGTCCAGCCCAGAGACCCTTTCACCGCTGGTTCCGTCCAGCCCAGAGACCCTTTCACCGCTGGTTCCGTCCAGCCCAGAGACCCTTTCACCGCTGGTTCCGTCCAGCCCAGAGACCCTTTCACCGCTGGTTCCGTCCAGCCCAGAGACCCTTTCACCGCTGGTTCCGTCCAGCCCAGAGACCCTTTCATCGCTGGTTCCGTCCAGTCCTGAACATTTTCCTGACCCTGTCACTCTCCCCATTAAATTTTTTTGGGGGGGGACCAAGGACCCTCGGGGGTCCTCACCGCCACGGCCGCCCGAGGGGTCCTCACCGCCACGGCCGCCCGAGGGGTCCTCACCGCCACGGTCACCCGAAGGGGCCTTCACCGCCACGGCCGCCCGAAGGGTCCTCACGGCCACCCGTAGGGTCTTCACCGGCACGGCCGCCTGCACGTCCTGCTCCGCCCTGGCCGCCTGCACGTCTTACTCCGCCCTGGCCGCCTGCACATCCTGCTCCGCCCTGGAGGCTTCCTTCTCCAGACCACGCCCTCCTCAGCCTCCAGGGCGCCCACCCCCCCCACCCCATTGATGTTATACGGCGCGAGGTCGCGCCTTTTTGGGAGGGGGCGTTCTGTCGCAGTTTGACTCTTTGTTTCCCCCTTTTCTTCAGTGTTTTGGTTTAGTCCTATTCAGTTTTCCCGCTCCTCGTTTGTCCTCAGTTTAGTCACCTGTGTCTAGTTAATTTGCCCCAGCTGTGTCTTGTTCCCCTATCTGTTCTCTGTGTATGTAAACCCAGTGTTCTCCCTCACTCCTGGTCGGTAATTGCGTTTATATGGTTGTAAGTGTTGCAGTTCCTGAGTTTTTGTATATTAAATTCCTGTTAGCAGTTATTCCTCGTCTCCTAGTGCTTCCTGCCTACACATACCGTGAGAGTAAGCTTTATGGTACAATATGATACAAATGGTTCTGCAACCCTGAGCCTGTCACAAGTTTGCCTGGTTACTGGCATCAAATGATGTTTAGAGGTTTTTGAGGCACTTATTAGCAAGTAAACTGCATATACATTAGCAGAACACTTTTATTTTCTTACTCAGTATGTCTTGCTTTCCAGTACAAAACATTCTTAAAACAATATACATTTACTTGAGAATCAAAATGACAAGATAATGTCTTGTTTTATGAAAAAACATATAAAAATTGAGATTACGCTTTAAAAAAAATCCCTTTGAACTAAGAATTGTTCTTACCCCCCACTATCAGATGTTATGCTTGATTTGATACACAATATTTTTTTACATAGTTTTCTGTGCTGAAATGTTAAAACATGTAAAACCAAAACAAATTATGTTTGGTCGTGGACCAGCCATTGGAACATTATGTTTTACATGTCAGTCAAGCAATCTCTTCCATATCCAAGTGAGCAGTTATTGACCAGATTAAACAAATTAGACTTTATGCTATAGTCAAACGTCTTACTACACTTCAACTAACTTGCCCATAAAAGGGAAGTGCTCTCATATCATGTAACCAACCATGTTTCCACAATCAATATGCCATTTCAATAATAGCACAACAAACAGCATTAATATGCAGTTATGAACCAGTTCATGACTGCATAATAAACAAAACCTTACATAATTGTGCATATAGGATGTGTTCATTCACTACCAAGTCTATAAAACCAGAGAGGCTTTGCATATGAACTCAAAAAACCTCTAATATGAATAATATGTACACAAACCCAGTTAACAATGTAAATTAAATTCTGCTATTTAGAGAAGAAACCACTCTGAACATGACAGCACCACTCTGAAGCTATTACCGGATGCTGGCCGCACAACACGTAGATAGTTTATGGAAAGCATCAAATGAGGATAATTACACGTGCTTTCAAGTGGAGGAGGAGCAAGTGGAATTGAGCGTGTGACTTGCCATTTCATGCCATCAATCAGCCATAAAAAGGCAAGGAGTTCCACTCACTTACATTGTATGCATACAGAAATTATACATCAGTTTCTGCATGGCCTGGTGCCTTTTGGCTGAAGAAACAGAAGCTAACAGGTCGCGGGGAAGTGATGTACGATGTCGTAACTTATCAAATTGCTCAACACCATTTCTTCGTTGAACATACATGCAGGAAATACACGCCGCTGTAAATCTCAGAGCCTGCTGGACAAACTGGGAGGGCATACATTGAAGTGGATTAAAGTTGTTTTTCATCATCGCGGGTGCATTGACAGGAATGAGAGGGTTCATCATTAACCAACAAAGCTTTATAAAGTTATTGTATAGTGCACAGAGGCTGGGGCCAAGAGTTTGATGGCCAACTTACTTTTATGTTTACCTTTTCTCCACTATAAAGCTACGAAAGGCTCTGCTGACTGGGCAATCGGAACGTATAGGCCTACCTGAAGCTGATGGCATGGCAGCCATGTTTTAATTTGAGACAGCCCTGAGGTCGGCCTGCTTTTTATTGAACCATTTGCAGTGTAGCTATTTATGAGCAATAAAATGGTGCTGGGCCCCCGCTGAGCTGTGGGCTACTCTAGTTTAACTAGTGTCGTCTATTAATTTAATTTCCCCCACCATGTCTTCCCATCCCAATGGAGCTTCAAATGGAGGTAGATTTTCTGAGCTGCTCTTCAGAGGGCTACTTTTGTAAAACGTAATTTTATTTTCTATGATCATAGTGGCGAGGTAAAATTGCTTAGTATAAGATGCCTTGGGGGAGCACGTGAAGTAGGCTACCTCTAAAAACATCATTGATAAATTGAACCATACTCTACACAAATATGTACAAATGCAAATGCTTGGACAGAGAATTGCCAGTGTATGGTCATGGGATAGATACCCCAACATTTTAAATTATGTAATTTACTCACCCTCATGTCATTCCAAACTTGCATGACTGAAGATATGTGTAAGAACAATGGGGTCCAAACAACACTGGACTGCATATTCTTGAAAATATCTTCATTCATATTCCACAGACTCATACAAGTTTGGAACCACATGAAGGAGAGTAAATAATGGATTTTTTTATGCATTTTCTTGTGGCAGTATTATTATTATTAAGATGAGTAATGTCGACAATTAAACTAACTTCAACTAACCTGCTCCGCAAGATTGTCAGACCCTAGTGGCAACACTGAAAATTAACTTCCATTGGATTAAAAAGTAACATTCTGATTTTGGAGCAAAATAAATGCGTGAACAGTGCATTTTTATTTTATTTTTGCTTATTACAGTAACAGGTGGTAACGGTGGCAACCCCAAATCAAATTTGATTATTTAATAAATTTAAATTTAAATTGTTCGGGCGCCAGACAAGTCGAAACATGTCAAGTAAAAAAAAAAATTAATGAAGTTCAGTTTCCCAGAAAATAGCTGAAACCACGATACACAAAATGAATGCCTTCCAATACCCACACTAACAGAATAGGGGCTTAAATGACACACATTCACAGATTGAAGGGTTTCAGCGTTTGGTGTGTGGCGTGTGCGTGTGTAATGAGCGTGTGTGTGTATGTGTGTGTGTGTGTGTGTGTGTGTGTGTGTGTGTGTGTGTGTGTGTGTGTGTGTGTGTGTGTGTGTGTGTGTGTGTGTGTGTGTGCGTGTGTGTGTGTGTGTGTGTGTGTGTGTGTGTGTGTGTGTGTGTGTTGACCAAGGGGGTAATCCATCAGCCGGAAGTTGAAGCCTCGCGGGAGCCGCCATTGTAGCAGAACTTCACCTGCTGTTAGCATTCCATTGACTCCCATTCATTTTGGCGTCACTTTGACAGCGAATAACTTTACATCAGAGGCGTCCAAAGACTTCATTTGTCTACAAGAAAACTACAGAAAACCTGAACCAAACGAAACTGTATAGAGGCTTCAAAAGAAACTGCAGTGCAAAACACAATCTATGATCAATTCAATATACTGTCTGTTGTATAAGGGCAGACCTGACACATAAAATAATGCATTTTCTGTAATTCCATCTGATGTTAGTGTTTTTATGACATTGTGCTATGATTGACTAAATCTTCCTCTTGGACGAGAACATATGTTAGTGTTTTGAAAAATTATTTGATTTTGAGACATGTTTGCAGTGTTTTGGTAGACATAGTGTATTGTTGCTAGTGTATTATTGTATTTTGAAAATTAGTGTTGGAGTTTAGTTTACAATGTGTAATTTTGAGCATGAAATTAACTGTTTTCCCAATTGTAAGTTGTAGGTGTGTTGGTGCGTTAAGAGTTTAGGAAATTTGTTAAAAAGTATTGAAAACGTTGTCATAGTGATTGTAAAAAACTGAATGTAGTAGAAATGTGATTTTTTTTTTGAATTTGCCATTCCCAAGCTACGCCCTACTGGTAAGAGAGTGCAGTTAAACAACAAGGCTATCCACTAGTGAGTCTCCATGACAAGTCTGCCCGGGATTTCGAGATCGCCAAAAATGTCCGGGATTCGGCTTTTGCGTTCTACAGTCGCCATTCATTATGTTTACTGTGGCGAGCAGGACGTGACTGAGGGCCACGGGAGAACGACGCGAGTGATTACTGATGAGCGACACCTGTGAGACTCACCGGTCTCGTATCTCTCACGGAGGAGCGTGAAAAAGCCCAAAGTCCACCCCAAAGGGACCAGAGAAAACACTGTTCACCATCTGCTCTATTGTAGTCCAGCCTTTACTTCAGAGACAAATGTGCTCACTTTGTAACACACGTTATAATGCCCGCCTAGCTGCCAAACATAATGTTACATGTAACTTTGAAAGGTGTTTTACTTTTACCTATTTTGTAAAAAAGAGTGTGTTGCCAGTTGTGTGAGGAGAGTGAGCCGCTGCGTGAGGAAAGTGGACGACGCTTTGCAGGAGACCGCAATGATTGGTCAAAGTTGCAGAAAAGTTGCGGTGATTGGTCAAAATTGCAAGCCGCACTGAATTCACGGGGATTTGTTGAAGTTGCGTTAATTGTTGCGATCGCAACATCTCGAAATCCTGGAGGGACTGACAACTGTTTTATATACAGTAAATCGCCAAATGTTTTGGGACGTCTGCCTTTACATGCACATGAACTTTAATGACATCCCATTCTTTATCCTTAGGATTTAATAGGGAGTTGGCCCACCCTTTGCAGCTATAACAGCTTCAACCGTCTGGGAAAACTTTCCACAAGATTTAGGAGTGTGTTCATGGGAATTTTTGACCATTCTTCTAGAAGAGCATTTGTTAGTCCTCATCAGGAACTGATGTTGGATGAGAAGACTTGGCTCAAAGTCTCCACTCTAATTCATCCCAAATGTGTTCTATCAGGTTGAGGTCAGGACTCTGTGCAGGCCAGTTAAGTAAATCCACACCAAACTCGCTCATCCATGTCTTTATGGACCTTGCTTTGTGTGAATAGGGCTTAAGTTTGCTGAACCCTGGTTTCATTTGAACCAAAGACATTTGCGACAATAGCAGAAGTACTTTTGGCAGCGTGGAGTGGAGTTTTGAGAAATTAATTACAAATGAGAATGCTTTGAGTGATCTGTACATTTAAATGGACTACAAATCTATCTAATTAAAGCATCAGAAGTAAATTGGAAACAAGTTAGCACACAAGGACTCTGCACCTAATTAACGGTGACAAATTTGAACAGTATGTATTCAGCCTTCCGAACATAAATCTATTTGGTCTCTTTTACCCCATCCTCTAATGGCTACAGAACTGTTGTATTCATTTACCCTTTAAAACGTGTGTGTGTGTGGGTGGGGGTTGTACGTCTGGCTTGACACAGAGTGGATAAGTTCAATAACGGTAATTCTGTCACCTTTGTTCTTTCACACGCACATCCCACATTAAAATTCTGAAAGAGAAGAAAGCCTTTGATATGTGGAATATCTGTATTCAAACTGGGAAATGCCTTTTACATATTAATTGGGATCAGCCGACTGGCGAGAAAGGGACCTGTTCCGGTTCTGTTGCGCCCTCTGTCTCTATCCTTCAACTTCTGGCACTCATCCGCCCGTTACGCACAGCCATAATAACATGAAAGAAAGACGAAGGATTCTGGTGAAAGACATGGCATTACGCTGCTTTAAGATTAAAGTCTGGGGGATATAAAGGCAAATTTTCCAACCATATGGGATGTCTGGAATGGAACTTGCAAATTTAGAGTTTATAAAGTGAGCTTTCCAGCCCTCCTTTGGTCAGCTATTGAACGCTCTGAGTATATGTAACTGTGAGAGTAATCGTCTTTCTATCTACTTACCTTATTATCTGACTATCAATCTATGTAGGGACGGGAATTTTATAGAATTAAATAATGTCAGTCCCTTAATGGTACCATTAAAAATTATTTTAGTACTTTAAAGAAATTAAAACCAGAAAAAAATAAATGCTATATCATTGCCAAATGATGAATTTAAATATTAATAAAGAGCTTTTAATAACTTTTTTTTCCAGCATGCATGGCCTGAAGCTGATCCAAGCAAGCCAGTTTTGTGAAAATCGGACAAACCATCTAGGATGAGTTTGTAAAATGTTTTTATTTTATTTTATTTTTTTATTCCAAATTCTGTAAGTTTAAAAATCATTAGCATTTACATTAATAGAATTTTGGACAGTAGGTGGTGGTGGGAGACTTCAAATTTGCTGTGTTTAATGTTGAGACTGCCCTCTATCTGTGTGCCAAGTTTCATAACTTTCCTGCAGGTGGTTCTATTGGCTGCCATATAGAATAATAATATTAATAATATTACAGCAAAGCTAACGAATACAATAGATGCCATCTCACATTTGGTGCATTGGTCATCTCACACTCATCTTGCAGGTGTGTTTAAAGACTTTTTACAATCTGTTAATTGGCGTAATTATTTTAAACAACAACACTATGAACAAAAACAAATGTGGTAATAATTTAATTTATTTATTTTATTAAATAATGCTAACACAAATTTAAATGAGCGTCTTTACACATTGTCACATGAACAACTAGTAACTAGAATGATTTAAGTCTCACACGTGCTAGATTCACCACAAAGTGTGATACATTTACTACTATCCAGGTAGCTCTATAGCCTATGTTAGAATAGAATTGACTTATCACAGTAATTTTTACACTGATTGCACTCACGAGCCGAACACATTTTTGTGTAAACCGTTTTTTTAAAAGTTGTTCTGATGTATATTTTCGGATTCATGAAAATGTTCATATTTTCAAACTGTTTGTTGGTACAAAAGAAATTTATACCTGCTCCCTACCACGTGAAAATGGTGCGTAAAACATTCAAACATTCTTTTAGGACGAACGCGTGTTCTTTTAGGCAAACTTATGGCATTGAGTTTGAATTTGATTTTATTTTTTTTGTAGCTAAGAGTTGAAAACAAACTGTTCAACTTTGAGTAAAACATAAAACGCAGTGCTCGTCATTGTCACTTTTTACCCAGGCGTCCTATCACAGTGGAGGAGGGGCGGGACAAATACCACCCCAGCTAACAGTGACCTGGCACTAATCAGCGGCTTGAGACGGTTGGAGCTCCGGCCACACACAGATGGCAAGCCGACCAATCTGAAAATGCCAATCTGAAAAGGTCTACCAGTGATTTTTGGGTGGATCTTTGCCGTGGGTTGGCTACCGTTGGAACACCAGTGGTAAGCCGATAGCCTGTCAAGTGTTTCTGAGTGCTTACAGGACATCGTTAATTTATAAATTAATATTTATTTTAATTTATTTTTACAGTTAAAAATGATCTGAAAGCACTGAATAAAAAAATGGTGAGACTGACCTAATAGTTATAGCTATATCAAAAGCAAGTACACAGACCAACAACAATACTATTGTACAACGACTGAACAACAATGGAGAGGTTAATATTGCTAGTTACTGCATTTTTTATTCAATAATATTTTTCAAAATGAGGTTCTATTATCACGTTATCATAGCAACCAAGTGTCTCAGCCGGAAAAACACTGTGCCTCCAAAGCGCTCTCAAGCACCACCAGCTGGCCGTTTTCAGAAGATCATCTGGCATTTTTTTTCAGTTGGCTAAAACGCTTTGGTGGACCCATGTTAGGCATATGGCCTATTAGTCTTCATTGCATTTATGCAATATAATGCAGCCAAACCCGAGAAGGGGGTCCAGAAGATTCCACAGCGTTCATGCACATGTAATTTGCGTAGTTTGTGAAGTATGCTAATTGTGAATGAAAGTGCATGTGCACACTATTTACGAATGATTGTACTTCATTAACATACACACATTTAACTATCAAATCTGATGTTTATGAAGTGTTTATGAATCCGGAGTCAAGTTTTGGAAAGGTCCGTTTTACATGCAAATTAGCCTACTCTGAATTTACTCATTTATCCACGAAAACGCCTATTGCGTTCACCTGAAAAATAATCACTTCTGTAATTGGACTATTCAATTCAATTCAATTCAAATTTATTAACTAGCGTCCCGAGATAACAGCAGAAAGGCAGATGGGAAATAATTAGCATAGCTGATGTTCATAATGTTAATGCATTCGAACTGATTCAGCAGTAGTATTAAAGGTTAAGCATTAAGTGAATGCTTGGTTAAAGAGATGCGTCTTTAATCTAGTTTTAAACTGGGACGGCGAGTCTGAGTCTCGAACAATATCAGGAAGGCTATTCCAGAGTTTAGGAGCTAAATGTGACAACGCCCTCCCTCCTTTAGTGGACTTAGATATCCTAGGAATGACCAGAAGCCTTGAATTTAGTGATCTTAAAGAGCGCGATGGATTGTATGGCGATAGAAGGTCTGTTAAATACACAGGAGCTAAACCATTTAGGGCTTTATAGGTCAATAGGAATACTTTGTAATTGATACGTAACTTAATAGGTAACCAGTGTAGAGATGATAAAATAGGTGTTATATGATCATATTTTCTTGATCTAGTAAGAACTCTAGCGGCTGCATTTTGCACTAACTGTAGCTTGTTTATTGAGGATGCAGGACAGCCAGCTAATAAAGCATTACAGTAATCTAGTCTCGAGGTCATGAATCTATGAACTAACTTTTCTGCATCAGAAACAGATAGCATGTTACGTAGCTTAGCAATGTTTCTAAGGTGGAAAAAGGCTGTTCTTGTAATATATGAAATATGATTTTCGAAAGTCAAGTTGCGGTCTAGTATAACACCCAGGTCTTTTACTGTAGTGGATAAAGTAACAGGACATCCTTCTAAATTAAAGTTGTATTGTAAGGGATTTTGTGGGTAGTTTTTTGGACCAATAAGTAGTACCTCCGTTTTATCTGAATTTAATAGCAGGAAATTACACATCATCCAGCATTTTATATCATTTAGACACTCTGTCAATTTAGATAAGTTAGTGTTTTCATCTGGTCGTGATGAGATATATAATTGAGTGTCAATGTTGTGGTTTTCAATCTTTCTGAAAAATAACTTCGCAGAGATCTTTGATGCCAGAAATAATTAGACTTTATTTTCGAACGCCGTCCCGTTCCATAGAACGGCGCTCTAACGCTCTGGCCCTCCGGCAGACTGGCCGACTGTCCTTCCAGTGCGCTCCCGAGTATATTTTGGTTCAGAGTTATATACATACATCTTCTTACAAAGAAGGTAACACACCCTATAGATAGTTTTGGGTAAAGGTCTTTTACCATGTGACTTCTCAGAATAGAATTTTCTGCAGCAAACAACATTCCATTCAAGGTCTTTCACATACACAGAGGAAATCCAAAGTCACAGACAGAAGAAATAATTGTGTCCAAATATATAGCAAAATTACTTGTTTTCTAAATAATAAAATCTTCTACATTATCAGCATAACAGTGGAAATTAATTCCATGTTTTCTTATAATATTACCAAGTGGCAGCATGTATATTGAGAATAGCAGAGGGCCTAACACCGATCCTTGCTGCACTCCATAGTCTACTGACGTTATCTTTGATTTTTCCCCATTTAAACAGACAAAATGATAACGGTCTGATAAGTACGATCTAAACCAGCTTAATGCCTGTCCCTGAACACCAGTGTAGTTTTGTAGTCGATCCAAGAGTATTTTATGATCTATAGTGTCGAACGCAGCGCTAAGATCGAGTAGAACTAGTATTGAGATACAGCCTTTGTCAGAAGCTTAAAGTAAATCATTTGTAATTTTAACTAGCGCAGTTTCTGTGCTATGATGCGGTCTGAATCCCGACTGGAATTTTTCATATATATCATTTTCTTGCAAGAAAGAGCACAATTGAGCGGACACAACTTTTTCTAGTATTTTAGACATAAATGGAAGATTTGAGATGGGTCTGTAATGTGCTAAGTTATTTGGATCTAATTGCGGTTTCTTAATGAGAGGTTGTATTACTGCCAGCTTGAATATTTTTGGAACTTGACCTAAAAATAAAGATGAGTTAATAATATTAAGAAGAGGCTCTTCCACTACAGGTAACACTTCTTTCAGTAGTTTAGTGGGTATTGGATGTAATAAACATGTTGTTGGTTTAGATGCAATGATGTTTATTTAGCTCTTCCTGTCCTATAGTTGTAAAGCGGTGTAGTTGTTCTAGAGGGGCCATAATTGAGGCTGAATCATAAGACATCATAGAGGATTGTATATTTACAATTGTGTTTCGGATGCTTTCTATTTTCTCATTGAAGTAATTCATAAAATCATTACTACTATATTGTAACGGAATATTTTGCTCTGGTGATGTTTGTTTATTTGTTAGTCTAGCCACGGTGTTGAATAAAAACCTTGGATTATTTTGGTTTTTTTCTATTAGTTTGCGGAGATGCTCAGCCCTGGCTGCTTTTAGAGCCTTTTTATAACGTGACATACTGTCTTTCCACGCGATTCTAAAGACCTCTAAATTAGTTTGTTTCCATTTATGCTCTAAGTTACGAGTTTCTCTCTTGATTGCATGCGTAGCACTGTTGTACCATGGTGCTTTAGTTTTCTCTCTAACCTTTTTTAATCTAATTGGTGCAACAATATCTAGTGTACTAGAGAACATGGTGCTCAAACTGCTAGTCATTTCCTCTAGTTCATCTTTTTGTTTGGGTGCACTGAGCAGCTGAGATAGATCAGGTAAGCTATTTGAGAATCTATCTATAGTGGTTGGAAGGATTGTTCGGCCTGGTCGATAACGTGGCACAAAATGACAAATTTCAGCAGTACGTATTACGCAAGATACCATGTAATGATCAGTGAGATCGTCACTTTGCGGTATAATATTTATATCAGTTGGATTGGTTCGATATGATATAATTAAATCTAGTGTATGATTTATATGATGAGTGGGAACACTGACGTTTTGCGTGACCCCAAAGGAGTTTAATAAATCTGTAAACGCAGCCCCTAACGCATCATTTGTATTATCTACGTGTAAGTTAAAGTCTCCAACAATTATTGCTTTATCGACATTGACCAATAGATCTGAGAGAAAGTATGCAAACTCTTTTAGGAAGTCAGCATAGGGCCCTGGAGGTCTATATAGGGTAGCCAAGGCTAGAGATAATATGGATTTGTTTCTTACATCTAAGCGCGTAACATTTAGCACAAGTACTTAAAACGAATTAAACCTGTGACCTGTTTTCTGAGTAACATTAAGAATATCTCTATAGATTGTTGCAACACCGCCGCCACGACCGATCAGACGGGGTAGACTCATTTAGACCGAAATAATCATTTGGTTTAAGCTAGGTTTCAGTAAGGCAAAGTACATCGAAACTATTATCTGTGACCATTTCATTTACAATGACCGCCTTAGGTGTGAGCGATCTAATGTTTAGAAGACCTAGCTTTAGAAATTGTTTTTGTTCACTGATATTTAGATTTTCTGGTTTAATTACAATAAGATTTGCGAGGAAATAGACACAGTTTCTATATAATATTCTACACTACTTATATCAATTAAGTTGGGACAGCAAAGACTGTGATTTGGACTTTGACTTACTAGTCATATGGTGTGTAACGTCTTGGAGATGTTGTCCGACAGAACACCGCTCCGATTCTGCTGGGGTGCAGGCCATCAGCACGGTAGAGCCTAGGTCGCTCCCAGAACAGATTCCAATTATTTACAAAGAGCAGTTTCTGTTCATTACACCATGACATTAACCATTCATTTAGAGCAAATAATCTACTGAACCTTTCTTGTCCTAGTCGGTATGTGGGAAGCGGTCAAGACACGATGATTGTTGCTTCAGGCGATGTGCTGCGAACCGTCTCGATCAGGCTTCTGTAGTCCTTCTTCAGAACCTCCGTCTGCCGCAGCCTGATGTCGTTCATTCCCGCGTGTAGCACCACAGCTCCGACGCGCTCGTCACCGTTCAGGATCTCGGGAATCTGTGCAGCGAGATCAAGAACACGAGCACCAGGAAAGCAGTGAGTGCGCACCATACGCTTACCTGAGGTAGCACGGACATGACGGACCATGGAAGTGCCGATGATAGCGGCGGCGTCACGTTCCGACTCGCGAAGAGGGGAGAAGCGGTTCCGGGTGGAGATCTCGAAGACCGGGAGGGGCGGGGAGGTCCTTGGTCTGGTCCTGGCTCGTGTCTTCCGCTGTGGGATCACCCAGGGTCCATGGTGTTGCCTCGGTGCCGGAGTGAGTGAAGGCAGAGATGATCGCGTCCTCCTGGGCAGAGAAACGCACGGAGTAGACGAAGTTGGAGTTAAAAAGTTACTAACCACTGACTTGTGAGCATCGGTCCGTGATGTTTCAAGCGCTGATCGCCGATCTCGCAGCTCGGCTTGCTTCACCAGCAGAACACGGATCTGCTTCTCCACCGACTCCAGCTCCAATTGTACCGAAAACAGCTCGAATGTGTCCTCACCTGCACTCAGAGGTAACGTTAGACACACATCCGATATGTTCGCCATTATAACAGATGAACAGTAAATTAGTAGTGATACTACCAATATCACTACTAATTTAGGACTGAAATGATGGATATAACCCGTATCCTTTCAGTGAAACGGGTGTAAAATGAGAGGGTCGATAGGCGCGAGACCACGCGTGAAATGCTAGCGGGCTAAAGGCTAGTAGCCGAGATTCGGAAAGTTGGATCTAAGTAGCGATATCAAAGCAATCCGATTGTTTTTTATAAGGAATAGTGTCGAGGATAAGTTCACATGATATAAAAATAGAAAGTGCTTGTTTATAAATGAGTGGTAAAGAAGAAAATCAGGGATTAATGAATCAATTCGACGGAGCTCCAAAACGAAGTTTTGAAGGACTATAGTGATTGTACTGTAGATTCAGTAGCAGTGTTGTAGTTCCATTCTATAAGTATTGCAGGAAATTATTATTTTAGTATACAGGTCAAGAAAGTGTTTTCTCCCAGCAAGGACACATTCAATTGATCAAAAGTTATATTCAGCAAAGAATCCTTAACAAAAAATGTTATCATGGTTTCGACAAAAAGATGAAATGGCCCAACTGTTTTAAACTGACAATAATTTTTTTTTAGCAGAATATCAGCCTATTAGAATGATTTCTGAAGGATGATGTGACACTGAAGACTAGAGTAATGATGCTGGAAATTCAGCTTTCCGTCACAGGAATGAATTTAATTTTAAAAACATTAATATATATATATATATATATATATATATATATATACTTTTGAATTGTAGTATATATCTGATAAGTGTGTTTATGTATAAATCTAGATACTCTCCACGAGGCACTATTAATGCCTTTAATGCAGTTCTTATGCTTTATGCTTAAAAAAAAGGGAATCCTATTTCTTTGGAGAGAGACTGTTGTGGTCACAGCAGTGATCAAAGTAAAAATTTATAAAATGAGGAGTAAGATTGAACATTTTGAAGGTGCCCCTGAATGTGAACTTTTATCATGACTCCACACACTAGGAGTGCCTACCTTAACGAGGTTCCCCGGGGGCTGCCCAACAGGCTGACAAATGAGAGTTCAAACAGAGAGGAGTGGTTGTGTAAGAGAGAGAACAAGGTGGACAGATGAAGACAGGCATGGGGACATTACCCTAGTGGAGGGGGGTAAAATTAGGCACGTGCTAGAAGCAGCCATCAACAATAAGTGAAAGGCAGTTCTGACAGCTGCAAAGAAACCACTTGCTATCCATTTTAACCAGGCACAATTTGAACTGGTAAAGTGCATGTGTGATATGAAGTCATTGTCATTATAAGACTGGGATCTCCAATCTCTATTAGTAGCTCATGGCCTGATAGGAGGAAACTCGCCAAGACATACTGCGCTTCTCATCCAGTGTGTGTCCACCTTTATGATCTCCAAGGCAGGCTGCATTTATTTGATAGATAACAAATAATGTCAATTTATAAAAGATATTTTTTTTAATAGGCCAAGCTGTTTTCTATTTGAATATATTTTAAATATATAATTTATTCCTGTGATGGCAAAGATGAATTTTACACTGTCATTAAGTCATCAGTGTCCCATTAATATGCTAATTGATTCACTGCTTGAGAAATATTTCTTTATATTGTCAATGTTGAAAACAGTTGTGTTGCTTAATTTTTGTGAAAACCATAATACATTTGTTTAATGTATAGAGAAGAACAGCATTTTAAGGTGACGTAGTTACATGCTACTGTAATGGAACAGAAGAATGCTGACAAAGTAAAATTTAGTTTATTGAATGACACACATGTTGTTAGCAGGTGGGTCTCTGGATTGCAGATTGGTGATACTGACATATGAATGATAAGTATTATCTGTACCAGGTAGAGATAAGAAGTAGCTGGTGGACTGAAGACTGGCAGACGATGACACAGAAGACTGAAGAAGACAAAGGACGCGATAGTTTGATGCACTGGTTCAGATTAGTGATGCTCTGGTTAGTGATGCTCAGGTTAGTGATGCTCTGTGATGCTCAGGTTACTGATGCACAGGTTAATGATGCACAGGTTAGTGATGCACAGGTTAGTGATGCACAGGTTAGTGATGCTCAGGTCAGTGATGCACAGGTTAGTGATGCTCTGTGATGGTCAGGTTAGTGATGCTCTGTGATGGTCAGGTTAGTGATGGTCAGGTTAGTGATGCTCAGGTTAGTGATGCTCCTGTGATGGTCAGATTAGTGATGCTTAGGTTAGTGATGCTCAGGTTAGTGATGCACAGGTTAGTGATGCACAGGTTAGTGATGCTCAGGTTAGTGATGCACAGGTTAGTGATGCTCTGTGATGGTCAGGTTAGTGATGATCTGTGATGGTCAGGTTAGTGATGCTCAGGTTAGTGATGCTCAGGTAAGTGATGCTCAGGTTAGTTATGCTCAGGTTACTGATGCACAGGTTAATGAAGCACAGGTTAGTGATGCTCAGGTTAGTGATGCTCCTGTGATGGTCAGATTAGTGATGCTTAGGTTAGTGGTGCTCAGGTTAGTGATGCACAGGTTAGTGATGCTCAGGTTAGTGATGCTCAGGTCAGTGATGCACAGGTTAGTGATGCTCTGTGATGGTCAGGTTAGTGATGCTCTGTGATGGTCAGGTTAGTGATGCTCAGGTTAGTGATGCTCAGGTTAGTGATGCTCAGGCTAGTGATGGTCTGTGATGGTCAGATTAGTGATGCTCAGGTTAGTGATGCACAGGTTAGTGATGCTCAGGTTAGTTATGCTCAAGTTAGTGATGCTCAGGTTAGTGATGCTCTGTGATGGTCAGGTTAGTGATGGTCAGGTTAGTGATGCTCAGGTTAGTGATGCTCAGGTAAGTGATGCACAGTTTAGTGATGCTCAGGTTAGTGATGCTCAGGTTAGTGATGGTTGGTCAGATTAGTGATGCTCAGGTTAGTGATGCACAGGTTAGTGATGCTCAGGTTAGTGATGCTCAGGTTAGTGATGCTCAGGTTAGTGATGCTCAGGTTAGTCATGCACAGGTTAGTGATGCTCAGGTTAGTGATGTTCAGGTTAGTGATGCACAGGTTTGTGATGCTCAGGTTAGTGATGATCTGTGATGGTCAGGTTAGTGATGCTCAGGTTAGTGATGCACAGGTTTGTGATGCTCAGGTTAGTGATGATCTGTGATGGTCAGGTTAGTGATGCTCAGGTTAGTGATGCACAGATTAGTGATGCTCAGGTTAGTGACGCTCAGGTTAGTGATGCACAGGTTAGTGATGCTCAGATTAGTGATGCTCAAGTTAGTGATGCTCAGGTTAGTGATGCTCTGTGATGCTCAGGTTATTGATGCACAGGTTTTTGATGCACAGGTTAGTGATGCTCAGGTTAGTGATGCTCAGGTTAGTGACGCTCAGGTTAGTGATGCTCTGTGATGCTCAGATTACTGATGCTCAGGTTAGTGATGCACAGGTTAGTGATGCGCAGGTTAGTGATGCTCAGGTTAGAGATGCAGAGGTTAGTGATGCACAGGTTAGTGATGCACAGCTTAGTGATGCACAGGTTAGTGATGCTCAGGTTAGAGATGCACAGCTTAGTGATGCTCCGATTAGTGATGCTCAGGTTAGAGATGCTCAGGTTAGTGATGCTCCGATTAGCGATGCTCAGGTTAGTGATGCACAGGTTAGTGATGCTCGGGTTAGTGGTACTCAGGTTAGTGATGCTCAGGTTAGTGATGCTCAGGTTAATGCTGCTCAAGTTAGTGATGCTCAGGTTAGTGATGCTCAGGTTAGTGATGCTCTGTGATGCTCAGATTAGTGATGCTCATGTTAGTGATGCACAGGTTAGTGATGCACAGGTTAGAGATGCACAGTTTAGAGATGCACAGGTTAGTGATGCACAGATTAGTGATGCACAGGTTAGTGATGCTCAGGTTAGAGATGCACAGGTTAGAGATGCACAGGTTAGTGATGCACAGGTTAGTGATGCAGAGGTTAGTGATGCACAGGTTAGTGATGCTCAGGTTAGAGATGCACAGGTTAGAGATGCACAGGTTAGTGATGCACAGGTTAGAGATGCACAGGTTAGTGATGCACAGGTTAGTGATGCACAGGTTAGAGATGCACAGGTTAGTGATGCACAGGTTAGTGATGCACAGGTTAGTGATGCTCAGGTTAGAGATGCACAGGTTAGTGATGCACAGGTTAGTGATGCACAGGTTAGAGATGCAGAGGTTAGTGATGCTCCGATTAGTGATGCTCAGGTTAGTGATGAACAGGTTAGTGATGCTCCGATTAGTGATGTTCAGGTTAGTGATGCTCCGATTAGTGATGATCAGGTTAGTGATGCTCTGTGATGGTCAGGTTAGTGATGCTCTGTGATGCTCAGGTTAAGTGATGCTCAGGTTAGTGATGCTCAGGTTAGTGATGCACAGGTTAGTGGTCGGGTACGTGTTCAGGGTAGAATGATGAGACCAGGCCAAGATCGGTGTTTGGTGCTGGCTTTCTTGGATAAACTGATGAGGCTGATGGCAATCAGGTGTGGTGATTGTTGATTGTGTACAGGTGGTACCCAGAGAGGATGATGGGAAATGTAGTGTGCTGAGGTGACTGGTCTTGTGACTAAGAATTGTGACAGTTACTTCATGTACTAACAATAACAGTAAATTATGCATAATTACAAGCAGCTAACCCTGCTTGCTAACCTAACCCCAACTGTAACTCTATAGTAAGTACATGAAGTTCATTTATATTACTCTGTACTTATTTGAAATAGTATAATGTAACTATGTCACCATAAAATAGTGTATCCCAGCATTATTTGAAATAGAAATCTGTTGTAACATTATAAGTTTTTACTGTCCCCTTTGATCAATTTAATGTGTCCTTGCTGAATAAAAGTATTAATTTCTTTACATATTATATATATACACACACACACACACACACACACACACACACACACACACAGAGACACACACACACACACACACACACACACACACACACACACACACACACACACACACACACACACACACACACACACACACACACACACACACACAGACAAACAAACAAACAACAACATGCACTGCTAACACATTGGCTGCATCCGAAATCGCATACTTCCCTACTATATAGTTGGCGCAAAAGAAGTATGTCCAAATTCACAGTACTCATAAAAGAGTAGGCAAACATACCCGGATGAGCTACTACTTCGAGCGATATTCTGAAGTGTGTATATGATGAACACTTTACTATCCCATTAGGCCACAGGAGAGGAGTTATGAATGGTAGTGAAGCAATGCAACTGACACTGGTAGGTCACATGATAATGACAACATGGCGAATGTAGTACTTTCATTCTACACACACTTATAGTAAGAATGCAAAGTAAGGACAAATTGTCAGAAAAGAGAAGTACTGTAAAGTTGAGCAAGAAAAATATGAGAAATATTTATACTAATGATTATCTCAGGCTCACATAAAACATAAATACCTCTTTGTTTTCCAGAAGACTGTTAAGAAACCATTTGCAATGCTCTGTCTGCAGACATTAAACTGACACATCATTTTATCATGATGAAGAGTGATTTCCGTCTCATAAATATGATGACAATAACAACTACTGTATTATGACAGCCAACGGAATGATAGTGCCAATGTGAATAATAAGGAAAGTGCTATTCATCATCTTCTTTTCAACTCATATTAATTTAGTGAGCAGAATTTCAGCTAAAATATATTAGTGTATACTAGGAGAGTTTAGGATATCTTTGGGAAAACGGGGGGACGGATTGCTGTGAAACTTCAGAAGTCAATTTGTGAGGAGGGGGGAATCCATTAATCTCAGAGAGAATCAAAAAGAGCAGAAAAGAAGATTGAGAACAGAAAGGCTGCAGACAAGAGGAAGGAAGATGAAAAGCATAATCACTTCACTAAAGGTATTTTTGTTACCAGAAATAAAAATGTGGTTTAAGAAGTTTAAAAAAATGCATTGTGGGTACTAGTGTTGGGGATCTTTGGGCATCTAATGATTTAATTCAAATTTAATTTAAACTCTGATCCAAACTGATCCAAAACTATTCTTGATGAATTACACAATTCAGATTGAGAGCTTTTGTGGATTGATCCAGAATTGTTTGTGAAAGAATCACAATGCATAGGTGAATTGATTTTTTCTCCCGCCTACAGTGGGTGCAGTATGTACATGGATACAAACTCTATAGATCGAGCCAAATTTGATAAAAAATATATTTGCATTTATACAAGAGAGGCAGAAATGAGATTACTGAGAAATGAAAGGTACTGCCCCCAATGTGCACCTGATCAAGCAAAGGCAGACTGTCTGTTCTTCTGTGTGATTCACATAAATATTCTGTCTGTACAATTGCGATTTGATGACTAGAGCGTGATCAAACTGCTCAAAAAATGAATTAATATCAAATGGACTAAAAAATAGACTGAAAACACAAGTACATAATCTTCTTATATCTATCATGTCAGATGCTAGATGGTCCGAACCCAATTCCACCCACCTTCTGCAGTCCCTGCAAATATGTTTACATTTAAATGATTGTGTCACCCAAAAATTAAAATGTGGTCATTATTTATGCACCTTGATGCACCCAAACCTGTATAACTTACAAGCTTCAAAAAAGATGCCAAAGAACCATAAAAGTATCATAAAAAATGTCTGTATGGCTTGTGTGCTGGATTCCAAGTCTTCTGAAGCCATGTGAAAGGTTTATATAAAGAAGACATTGGAATCTACATTGGATCTATTCACTGATAATCTACCCCTCCAATGAGCTGTTAACCTCTGCAATAAGATCGCTGGTTCAGTGAGTTAAACTCAAGAACCATATCCATCTGATTTGTGAATGAATGAATCATTCAGTTTTTGTGAACTGTATCAACCTATTCATTGAAACGATACAACTCAAAGATTTTCTGCAAACTTCAATTTTATTTTATTTATCGCACAAAGCTGTCTTCCACTGACAAAGCTTCAGTATACTTGAAATATGTTGCATTTTCAATTTCAAATGTATGATGCTTTTGTGTTCTTTTTAAAGCTTAAAAGCTTTAGACCTGCTCATTATAATTGCATGAAATAAAATACCGTTTTCTGTTTTGTGAAAGAAATCATACGGGTTTGGAAACAACATGATGGTACAAATGATTATTTTCATTTCTGGGTGAACTATTCAGTAAAAAAAAAAAAAAAAAATGTTTGTACCACTTTGGTTGTAGGCTAATACAAAAAGTATGCACCTAACAATTCTTACATCGGTCTGCTGTGGATGAAATGGAAGAGATGCGAAGCAAGTCAGGTATGGTTACTGTGGAGACAAGCTGCAACAAGAAATAAACTAATTAGACTGGATAGCTTTTATAACTATTGCATATGGTGGTTTGACTTTTGAGATTGGTTAGTTTGGGTTAGTTGAGAGGAACTTCGATTCCAAACCCTAGTCGGGGTGCAAAGTATAACATAGTCAGACAATGAGAATAAAAGAACTGCTTTTCTCTCTCAAGATTACTGTGTGTGTGTGTGTGCGCGGTGCAGGTGAATTCTTCTGATCCCACGGTTGCTGACTCACAGGGTTCTTTCATCAGTGTCTGAGCGCTCCATAATGGTGGAGCTGCAGGAGTGATGGGCTCAGAAACTGAACATACAAGAGAGACGAGAGGCAGATGAGCGGAAATAAATGCACTGCAGGACTGCACGGCAGTGAAGAAACAGATATTTAGAAAAAATGGGAACAAGGAAATTGAGAAAAAGAGATAGAGGGAGACAAACATTGATATTAGAACAGCAATGGAAAACAACGGACAAAAATTACAGTCTCAAGAAAGATCAATTTTGTATTGTATTTGTATAACATTAAAATATTTGGTCCCACTTTATATTAAGTGGCTTTAATTACTATATAGCCTACTTACATTGAAATTAATAATTTGATACAATGGACTTATTGTGTACTGTACATACATGTTTTTACATTGTACTTATATTTTGAAAATACCTCCATGTAATTACATCTGTAATAAATTTATGTAATTAAATTTGTAATTACACAGTTGACCCTTCCCTTACAAAGGGAATGACAAAGATGTGTAATGGAGGCAGGGTGAATGATAGAATGATACATTTGAGCTGTAACCAAACTAGTTTGCATTGCATGTTCTATTCTAAATTATATTCTAAATACTGTTGCATAATCTTCACTAATACCTTTGTCTTTTTATTTAGTCACGTTATATAAAAAAATACTTACATAAATAAATATATCAAAAATTGCCCGTTACAAAGCAGAAGGAGGCATCAGTTTATTGTCGGAGATTTGTCGCTCGTGTCGCGCCGCATCCAGTGTGAACAACATCACTGATTATAATAGGTCCAACTGTCAGGCAGCAGCAGACAAGCAGTCAAGCGGTGTCTTAAAGGTAAGTTACTAACTAGTTAGCAGTGCGATGGTAGCTTGAGTCTGTTGAATTGTGATTTAACGCTACGTTGTCACCAGGTGAGACACTATAAAGTAAATAAACAATGTCCCCGTCTTTTACTCTCACAACGAGCTTATCACACTCGTTTGCTACATTAGCTAGCTAGCCATGTTTCATACCTTGTCAGTGGAGTGGAAACTAATGTGTGCGCACATCTTACACCGTGTCTGAAGAGACCTCATTACTGAAGTGAAAGAGTTAGCTGGTGTCATCACAGTGACCTGGGTCGCCAGTAGCAAACAATGGAGTGTGCTCTGCTGGACAAACTTCGTAGTTACACAATTTACAAGCATTTGATAGGTTTTGATAGTTAATTTGTTCACAATTTTAGTTTGACAATTTTTTAAAAACACTTTTGGTCTTTTAAACCAGCTGAAAGGTGATGCATTCCTGGGTCAACATATTTTGGTGATCCTGGAACAAAATTCCTGTTTGAAAATGTAATCACAACAACCATATTGTCACAATGATGAAGAAGATGATGATGATAACAGGTTCCAATGCGAAATGTATGTTAATAATAAAATAAACTCAGGTACAGACAGAAGGTGTAACAGTGTTTGCGTGCAAGAACGCAAACATAAACAACGACCCACAAACACAGAGTGAACAAAGAGGAACTTAAATACAAGGTGGTGACGAACTAAATGTAAGCAGCTGTGATGATTAGTATCCATGGGAACTGATAAATGGCCTGGACTACGAAGAGACCCTGGCGGAGATGATGGTAGATGTCCTAAGGCACAGAGCCAGACCCAGAGGCGGAGTTGAGGGAGGGAGGAGCCAAGCTGGAGTAGAGGGTGACGTCAACTGGGGGATGACAGACGGAGGCGGAGCCGATGGATCCCAGGGTGCAGAGGGAGAGCCGATGGACCTTGATGGAGGCCTTGGCGATAATGTGGTGACGAGTGTCTGAGGTGGAGCCAGAGTGCCCGAGGACAGAGGCGATGTCAGTGTGATGGAGGACCGAGACGTACCTGAAGGGAAGGAGCTGCCGTAGGGCTGCCCGCTGCAGCCGTAGGAGTGGAGAAACGGAGCATAGCGGAAGAACTGCAAGTCCGTGACGGAGGTGGAGTGATGACTGACCAAGGGGGAGCCGATGGAATGAGGGAACCCAGTGGAGACGAAAGGCCAAGGGTGTCTGGTGGAGCCGAATGTGGGAGGAGCCAAGGCGGAACCGACAGGTTGACGGGCCAAGACGGAGCGAGGTGATCTGAGGCCGGAGGCGGAGTCACAATATCCACTGGCTCAGGCGCTGATTGTAGTTGCTCGACAGGAGACTCGACGTCACAGTATGGCATTCCAGGATATGAAGAAGGGCTAAAAACCTACAGCAGAGGCGGGGCTTGATGACTAGCTGAGAAGGGCGGGTACTTAGGCAGTTGGAGACTTGACAGGGTTGAAGGTAATAGGGCATCGTCCATGCAGGTCTCTGTGCTGTTTAGAAACAGCGATGAAGGTTCAGAGCAAACGGATAAATCACAGTTCAAACAGTCCACTGTGCTGTCTAGAAACAGCGATGAAGAACGAGAAACAGAATGCGATAGGGTGGTGGACGATATCTGCATACTGAAGTCCATCAACCAGTCCTCAGTCACTATTTCCACCAGTAAACCCTCGGCCACAGATGACGCTGGCTCACACCCCTGGTCAGACTCAATGGGGGGTCGCGGCGGTTGTTAACTCTCCGTCTGCGGGGGGCTTACAGGTAGTGAAACAGGCTCTGGGTCCAGCTGTGTTCTGGACCAGGGGTAGACACTCTCCAGAGGTGTCTGGGAGGTCTATGGGATGGTGGTAGTTAGCCCTGATCCAGAAAAAAGACTTCGGCGTCTCATCGTTGAAGGGGCTTTTGATGGCAAGACAACAGACCTTTTGGGCGAAAACAAGGTGTAGCGTCTGGACCAATAAGAAACACACAAATTACTGGCTGTAGAAGTGTTTTTCAGAGGAACGAGTATGTGAACTCAACATGTTTCCTAAATATCTCCAAACATATTATTGTATTTTTATGCTTTAGTAGAGTAAAAAAGGACCACACCTTTAATTATTGTTCAGAAGGACAAATAAACCCCTTTAATCCTATATATTATATATATAACCACTTGAGAAATGTATAAACATTTATCCAATTTATCCACATTTTCAGCAGATCTGCTGAATTTCAAACAATACTATAACTTCTTGCTTTCCTGTATTCTGCTTTAGCTCTCTTTCCCTTGGTAAACTGTATGCATTTATGTGTGTGTATGTTAGAGTAGTTTAGATGTTTAGTGTAGTTAATAGAGTCTTTTTCATGTCACACGTAAAGTTGTCCATGTTTCATGCTCATAACTGGAGTCCCATAACTGAGTAATACTGTAGGCTACAGTAAGAGAGTTATTTCCGATGCCCTGGAAATTATAATTTCTTAGAATAAATAAATAATGATAAATAATTAACATTCAATGTTGCTTGACAAACGTCTCAGGTTACGACTGTAACCCTAGTTCCCTGAGAAGGGAACGAGACGATGCATCGATAACGCTTTGGGAATGCCTTCACGTGATTACCTCTGAAGCACGTATGTCAACTAGTCCAATGGAATGAATGAATGAACGCCAAGGGCGGGTGACGTCATGACCAGGAAAGGATATAAGCACATCCTTTGGGAACGAGAATACCCAATACGCCTTACTTACAAAATGCCAGATGATAAAACTGTAGTTAAACTAAGGGTGTATTCACACCTGCCTTGTTTGGTTCAATCCAATCGGACTCTAGTTCGTTTACCCCCTTGGTGCGGACCTTTTGGGCAGGTGTGAATACAGCAATCGAACTCGGGTGCGGACCAAACAACTGAACCGAGACCCAGCTGAAGAGGTGGTCTCGGTACGGTTCCAAACGAACTCTTGTACGGTTCGTTTACGGTGTGAACATGAACCGACCCAATTGCAAGAAAGCACTGCGCCTTTGAGTTAACAGGCTTCCGTAGTCGGAGTTGCGTTATGGGAGTGATCTGTTGTAGCCTACTACATTCCATTCCGGCGCGCTGTCTGGCCAAACGATACTGTTGCGCGTCTTTCTGCGCGTCGTGTGTGCATCATTGGAATGGAATGAATGAATGAATGAATGAGTGACAGGGCTCTCAAGTGTCACGCATTGAGCATGACAGTCACTCATTTCGGTATTTTGTCACGCTCTCCCACCACACATTGTATTTCTCACGCTTCTCATATTTAATATGCCGCAGCGCCCCAAACTCTGGCCGCGCCGCTCTCACTGTGGAACCGTCAGGAATCAAGCGCGTCTCCTCTGGTGTTGTTAGCCAATCAGAAAATAGCACTATTGTATCTGGGTAAGATTTAACGCAACAACCAATAACACCACGTCGGCACACGTGTGGTTTTGTTTACAAATTTTGGTTCACTTGCAAAAGAGCAGTGTGGGAGCGAACCGTACCAAAAAATAATAATAATAATTTATTTGGTGCGGACCAAAGCAAGTGAACTATCGGACTTTCCTGGTGTGAATACACCGTAAGTTAAAAGCACCTGGGGCAGCATCTAGGTCCAAGCTGTAAAACCTCACGAATGTGAGAGGTGAGTAACAGCCCGCCGCATCAAAAAAAGTCTTAGAAAGAACTCCAGATAATAAAGCTTAGAAGCCGTACTCCTAGAGGAATGAGCCCTGACCACCAAATGGTTGGCCAGAGGACTCAAAAGCAAGAAGAATAGTCTTGACTATCTATTTGCTCAATAGGTTAGATTTTCTCGACAGAGAAGTCCGATTAACATATGTGTCCAGTGCTCGCACTGGCCACATAAGGTTCAGCTTTTCCTGGTCCGATAAACGGGGGAGGACAGAAACCTGCAGCACAATAGGCCTCGGAATAATGGTAGTCACCTTAGGAACATATCCATGTTTGGGGTAAGATTGCCTTGGCCATCCCCAATGCACTCAAGTCAAGTGGGGACCGAAAGGGCCTGAAGGTCTCGACTCTTAGAGGGACGAAATATCTAGCAGAAAATAGTCTTAAAAGAAAGAACTTCTCTGAGACCAAATCTAAGGGCTCAAAGGGAGCCCCAGATAGGCCTTCTAGAACTATTGCAAGGTCCCAAGCCGGCACCCTAGTGCAAGTTGCAGGCCTCAGACTCAAAGTGCCACAAAGGAAACGAGTGATTAGGGGGTCTCGACCCAAAAATGTACCACCCACCAGGGCGTGGAAAGCCGCAATGGCCGCCACGTATACCTTAAGTGTGGAAGGACATAGACCTGATACAAAGCATTCTTGCATAAACTCAAATATTGTGTTTACTGAACAGTTAACCGGATTCCACTGACACTGGTAACACCAAGAAGTGAAAAACTCTTGAAATAGTCATATAGTTTCCTTTCCTTATAGTTTCCAACCTTCGCATATAAGCGAGGACGACATCTCGATGCCGAACCGCTAACTGTTCTGATTCCGCTAGAATCAGACAGTCGTCTATGCAATTCAGAATGCGTATGCATTGCAGCCTTGTGGGGCCAGAGCTGCATCTACGCACTTCGTGAATGTGCGGGGTGATAGAGCTAGACCGAAAGGAAGTGCCTGATACTGGTGTTCTTTGCCCCTGAAAGAAACCCTCAGGAACCTCCTGTGCTGAGGGAGGATGGAGATATGGAAGTATGCGTCTTTCAGATCTATCGTGACAAACCAGTCCTCGGATCTGATTTGAGTCACGATCTGTTTGAGTGTCAGCATCTTTGACTTGAGTTCCAGCACCGAACACTTCAACAGACGAAGATCTAGTATGTGACGCAATTCTCCATAACGACTGTATAAACTGACGCAATGTCGTGTGAGTACACCTGCTCTATAGCTTTCTTTGCTAACAGGGCCTTTACCTCTTGCTCCATTACCAGAGCCTGCTCGGGATGCACTAACGTGAGCAACACCCCATTGTAACCTGGAGGACAAGAACCAAATCTGCATCTTACTACTAACTGCAGGACCCATAGAGATATATTCGGCAGTAGCTTCCGCGCTGCCAGAAAATCTACCAAGGGAACCAGCCCCTCGAGGCTGGCCCTGGTGTAATTGAGACAGCCAGTTTAGGGGGCCAGAAGCATACAGGCAGGACCACCCGAACTGCCTAGTTTCGAACCCCCCTCAGAGGGCACGAGTCCGACGCAATGTCGAGTTGACGCTGGGCCAGAAGCTCGCTGGAGACCGTTGCGCCCCGAAGCACCAAGGGTGGCGGGGTTGGCAAAACGGTCCCCTGAGGGCACCGAAATGGAAAGGGCACCGTATAATGAGTTGTACACCGTTCCACCCCGTTTGGGGCTGCCCTCACCGGTCTGACGCCGGTGGCGCCAAGACCTTTTCTTTTCAGCCGAAGCCTTCTCAGCGTGAAGAACAGTCCTCGGATCCGTGTTCTGCTTTGAAGGCGTTGGCTGCTGTGTTGCGTATGAGAAACAAGACGGCTGGAGCTGCTCATGCCCAGCAGCCCCAGGGGGTTGAACATAGCGAGAGAAAGATTATCTTGTATCTTTCTCCATGATTTTCATCAAATTGAGCCAGAGGTGTCTCACAGTGATAACAAGGGCTGCCATAAACCGCCAAAATGTTCAGGCGGTCTCCTTAGTATCCCTGAGAGATAAATCTGTGGCCCGACGAAGTTATCAAACCCCATCGGGCCAAACTGCCTCACTTCTGTCCAAATATCCCAGCAGGTCAGCCTGATATGCTTGTAGCACTGCTATACAGTGCAAGCAGCCTCCTGCTAGACCCACTGCCGTAAATGCTTTTCCCACTAGATTAAAAATATATATATATGTTTTAATGGTTTAGTGTGAGAAGCCGACGCCTTCAGGGACGATACTAAACCGGGAGACAGATAGCTAGCAAGCGTCTGTTCTACCCGGGGTATTGCCCCATAGCCATACTCTCTTAACCCTCTGAGGTCGACTATCGCGCGGGCGATTCTTATCAGTGCAAAAGAAACTCGAAATTCTCCGTTGATTTTGATCTTACATATTAAGTGTTGTACATCATTAGATCCTGATAAGTGTCTATTTTTTTGTGGATACTCACAATAAAAACAAAGTGTTGTGCTTTTCGCCAAATAAAGAAAAATAAACATGATGCGCGTTCAGCCTTCTCTCCGTCAGTGAAGTCCATTCTGAAACGCGTCCGAAAATTAACGGTAATTCCGCGAATACTTGTCATACAGGCACAAGTGTTTTTCCGTAATGAAGCTTGACCTTTCTTCTTTTAAATGAATTCATTTATATAAAAAAAAATATATTCTCAGTTTATGTAATATGTATGAAAAGAGAGAGATGTCAGCCTTTTTCTTTCCAGCTCATTATACCTGATTACGCGTTAATGTGCCACGCCCACGGAGAGCGCGCGGTATTCAAACGCAAATGATCTAAGGCAAGCCATGCAAACATGCCAACGCCCACCAGCTGGTTTATAAAACACATTGTTTTTAGTAAGTATCTTAATACCGCTGTGTACACAGCGTATCCCTACGCTGTGAGGAATAATACTGTCTAATAACCCTGGAAAATGTACCAGAAGTGCCTGGTAGTTTCATTTCGAGGAGCAACGGATCCAGCTGATGTAGTAAGTCAGTTCTTCTTAAGTGCTTTGTTCTAATCGCGATATTGAATAATGTCTGTAAACCGCAAAAAGACTGTTTAATATGAATTGCGTATTTGTGTGTAGGCTAAATAATGAATGAACGGCACAGGCGCGCGCTTTGTTTACTACAGTTATACAGCACGTGTCTGTTCCGTTCATTCACTCTCGCACCTACATTAGTAAACATGTACGTGAACACATCAAAACTATATTGCTATAGCCTACTAAGATGAGTAAAAATAGACTGAAATATGTTGAAATAAAATGTCTGTATAAGCAACAAACTGCAAATTAACATGTATATGCTAATCATACACAATATGTTACAAACTAAATATGAATGTTTAGACAAGATTGTGTGATTAGTTTTGGATAGATTATAAAGTTTTGACTGTAAAAAAGACTACTGTCACATTAAATAGGTACGCTTTTGTTCACCAATTCCTGCTCATATGTTAAATATACTATAGTATGGGATGTTTTGTCAAAAATAAAGGTATATTGAATTATCAACTAAGATGTTATTAAAGTGTTTGTTCCAATATTCAAACTAATGAATCCTTACCTTTTTTAATACGTATGATAAAATGTATACTTTTTACAAAGAAAGAATACACTTGAAATATTGTTAAAATTGTAATTGTTGTTGTAATTGTAACCTATTTGTAATTGGTTACAATTTCTAATTGTAAAATATGTATAGATAATTTCTTTTTTCCTTGCATTCTTTGGGACCCTGTGACACACCTGTGTGAAAGGCTAATTAATATGCAGCTCATTATGTATGTGGCACATTATCCGGCCTTTGTCTTCTCAGGTGTGAACACGCCTCCACGCATATTGCCTTTCCAAACAAAAGGTGTCTTATAAAATTTAAATCAATGCATTGTCTTGTGTAAATGATTAGGCAGGATGATTTTCAGATCATTTTGAAGCAAAAATTCTAGGCAACAACACCCATTAGTCAAAAGTCTTGTGGACAAATATTTAGTATGTGTTTTGTGGCCTTATTTCAGACACTTTAAGTTTTAGTTTTTTCAATAACCACGCATAAACATTATTCTCTTAAAAATACAAACATGTACATACATGTTGCTCACATATTACGGTAGCCGCGTTTGTGCTATATAGAGTGAATTTACAACTTTGCCATTAACATGTTTATAAATAACTGAAAAAAGCACAAATGTCAGAGCATGTCAGAACACCTCCAGAACCCAGAGAACACCTCAGACCGCAGATAGTTAACCCCCTAATATACATGAACTTGGGGGCTAAAAGACAAGAAGAGTAAGGCTTTTTCCATGATCTAGACAGCTCGCTGTGCAGATCGGGAAAAAATGGAAGGCCCTGTGATGGAGGTGAAAAAATAGAGGGAAGGAAACTTGTTCTTTATTTTTAGGACGAGCTCCCCTTTATTTCTGCTGGCCATTAAATATTTAATTTATCTACTGCCTTGGTAAGCACCTCCACCAGCTTTATTTTATTTTTATTTATTTTATATATACAGTATATATATATATATATATATATATATAGATGGCAAATCCACTTCCCCATGTATTGTGCTTTGCAACTTTCAATGCCCAGCACATCTACCTCCTCGGAGGTAGAGCACTGAAGCATTGACCTCTCTCCCCGGGCAGAAGTGACAGCAGCGCGGGCTTCCGAGACCAGAGAGAGAGCAATGGATCCCTCGTGGAAAGGGAGGAGATAAGATCCGCGGACCCGTCTCCAACCCCGTAAAGAGATCCTATTTGCGATCCACAGGAATGCATTCTCCGCGCTGCCTCGGCAAACGCGGGTCCTGCACCCTGAGAATCGCTAGCCTGGCCACTTCCCTCGAAAAGTGACAGGCGGGAGCGAAGCTAAAGCTTCTCACAATGTTGGCAATCAGCAAGGCTGATACCGCATGCTCCACTCCCAACACATCACACAAAGCTTGTGTGTGTCCCTACTCGTTAAATAACGCGAGCAGGGAGAACACAGAGTTTGTGCAATTGTTTCCATAGTGTGTATATATATATATATATATATATATATATATATATATATATATATATATGTATATATCAGACAGACAACAATACATATTCGCAGACAGTTTTGAAACAGAGTGCTTTGCTGAGGCACAAAAGCTAACGCGAGTAACGCACCGGATGTGCTTATTTCCTCTCCTGGTCATGATGTCACCCGCCCGTGGCGTTCATTCATTCATTCCATTGGACTAGTTGACATGCGTGCTTCAGAGGTAATCACGCGGAGGCGTTCCCAAAGCGTCATCGAGGCATCGCGAGTTTCCTCGAAAGGGAACAGGTTTTTTGAGTCTAATTATTCATTTTTCTTTTGAGCTAATTACAAAGGAAATCCAGGCTCTCATGGGTGATCGCAGCGAATTTGGCTGCATAATCCATACTAGCCGGTTGTTCTGTCACAATTATGAAGAAGATGATGATAACAGGTTCCAATTAGGGCTGTGGGATTAATTGAAATTCAATTAATGTATTGATGTGAGCATGCGTAATATCTAAACCGCAGAAGGCACGATTTTTACATCTGGGGCCATTGACATGTTGCTCAAATAGAGAGCAACGCCATCAGCGGCGCGTGTTTGTTTTTTCCAGACGAGTCTACACCGCAGCGACATAAAAAAAATCTCAACTTTTAAGAATGCAGCAAGCAACCAACCGATCAGCTTTGGCCTTTCCGTAACAACATCGAAAGATCTGTGGTTTGGGAATATTTTGGATTCAGGAGAGATAATATATCAGAGCAAGGTAATTTGCAAGACCTGTCAAACCATAACTGCAGCAAAACAGAGTATAAAGGGCCATTCACATAGAATGCGTTTTTGCGGTTAAAAACAGGAGACGCATGTTTTAAAAGTTGAACGCAATATCCGCAATAAAATTCTCCCGAGGGAGAAGACTGACGAGAGAGGGAAGCGGGCACCATATCTTTGCATAAATTTTATGTGACATCGTCAGTTATTTCTTTATTTCTTCTGTATGTACAGGTCCTTCTCAAAACATTAGCATATTGTGATAAAGTTAATTATTTTCCATAATGTAATGATAAAAATTAAACTTTCATATATTTTAGATTCATTGCACACCAACTGAAATATGTCAGGTCTTTTATTGTTTTAATACTGATAATTTTGGCATACAGCTCATGAAAACCCAAAATTCCTATCTCAAAAAATGTGCATATCATGAAAAGGGTCTCGAAACGAGCTATTAACCTAATCATCTGAATCAACTAATTAACTCTAAACACCTGAAAAAGATTCCTGAGGCTTTTAAAAACTCCCAGCCTGTTTCATTACTCAAAACCGCAATCATGGGTAAGACTGCCGACCTGACTGCTGTCCAGAAGGCCATCATTGACACCCTCAAGCAAGAGGGTAAGACACAGAAAGAAATTTCTGAACAAATAGGCTGTTCCCAGAGTGCTGTATCAAGGCACCTCAGTGGGAAGTCTGTGGGAAGGAAAAAGTGTGGCAAAAAACGCTGCACAACGAGAAGAGGTGACTGAAGGACCGATTCCAGACCTTGGGGGACCTGCGGAAGCAGTGGACTGAGTCTGGAGTAGAAACATCCAGAGCCACCGTGCACAGGCGTGTGCAGGAAATGGGCTACAGGTGCCGCATTCCCCAGGTCAAGCCACTTTTGAACCAGAAACAGCAGCAGAAGCGCCTGGCCTGGGCTACAGAGAAGCAGCACTGGACTGTTGCTCAGTGGTCCAAAGTACTTTTTTCGGATGAAAGCAAATTTTGCATGTCATTCGGAAATCAAGGTGCCAGAGTCTGGAGGAAGACTGGGGATATGGATCAAGTATGGCAGGCAAACGCAGCGTCTCGTTCCCTATCAGGGAACCAGGGTTACATACGTAACCTGAGACGTTCCCTTTCAAGGGAACTCGAGCTGCGTTTGCGAAGTCTGTGGGAAGGAAAAAGTGTGGCAAAAAACGCTGCACAACGAGAAGAGGTGACTGAAGGACCGATTCCAGACCTTGGGGGACCTGCGGAAGCAGTGGACTGAGTCTGGAGTAGAAACATCCAGAGCCACCGTGCACAGGCGTGTGCAGGAAATGGGCTACAGGTGCCGCATTCCCCAGGTCAAGCCACTTTTGAACCAGAAACAGCAGCAGAAGCGCCTGGCCTGGGCTACAGAGAAGCAGCACTGGACTGTTGCTCAGTGGTCCAAAGTACTTTTTTCGGATGAAAGCAAATTTTGCATGTCATTCGGAAATCAAGGTGCCAGAGTCTGGAGGAAGACTGGGGATATGGATCAAGTATGGCAGGCAAACGCAGCGTCTCGTTCCCTATCAGGGAACCAGGGTTACATACGTAACCTGAGACGTTCCCTTTCAAGGGAACTCGAGCTGCGTTTGAGACGCGGTGGGAACCCTATACCCACTACGCCATAGTGACAAATGCCCGTTCTGTGTGAGGTCCTGCGCACACTAAGAAGCAAGCAACCTCGCCCCAGGAGTGGAGAGGTCAAGGTCATAAAACCTGACAAATGTATGCGGAGAGGACCATCCTGCCGCATTACACACGTCAAGAAGGGAAACTCCCGAAATTAAGGCCATAGAGGCCGCCATACTCCGAGTAGAATGGGCCCGCACAGCCATAGGTGAAAGCTGTCCGGCCGCTTCATAAGCCAATGAAATAGCCTCGACTATCCATTTACTCATAACCTGCTTAGATGCAGGGCATCCTCTCTTGAGTGACCCAAAACAAACAAATAGTTGCTCAGATTTACGCCACAGGGCAGCTCTGTGAACGTAGGCATTTAAAGCCCGGACTGGGCATAACAGGTTAAGCTGTTCCTGGTCAGGGGTATTAAAGGGTGGAGGATAGAAGGCCTGCAGCACTATTGGGCCCCCAACATTCAGTGGGACCTTAGGAATATAACCCGGCCTGTGGTAGAGAAATGCCTTCACCATACCAGGTGCAAATTCCAGACATGAAGGAGCAACCGACAAAGCATGTAAATCACCAATTCTCTTGATAGACGAGATAGCAAGGAGGAATAAAGTCTTTAGAGTGAGGAACTTTTTAGAAACCTCCTCGATGGGCTTGAAGGGAGCTAAAGCCAGACCCTCGAGTACAATGGCCAAGTCCCAAGCCGGTGCTCTAGCGTGCAGTGCAGGTCTCAACCTCAATGTACCACGGAGAAAGCGAGTAATTAGAGGGTTTCTCCCAATAGAAGTACCCCCCAGAGGGGTGTGGTAGGCAGATATAGCCGCCACGTAAACCTTTAGGGTGGAAGGAGATAACCTGGCCGAGAAACGGTCTTGCAGAAAATCAAGAACTGAACCAACAGGGCAGTTAACAGGATCTAACTGACGTTCAACACACCACGTGGTGAAAAGTTTCCATTTTAGCGCATACAGCCTTCTCGTGGAAGGAGCTCTGGATTAAAGAATGGTTTCTACAACATCGGTCGAAAGACCGGTCTCCCTGAGCCTGGCCCCCTCAGAGGCCAGGCCCACAGTTTCCACAACTCCGGCCGAGGGTGAAATATCGTGCCCCCGGCCTGAGACAGGAGGTCCACCCTGATTGGGATCTCCAAGGGGGAGCCGTCCAGAAGAGACACCAAGTCCGAGAACCAAACTCGGGTCGGCCAATAAGGGGCTACTAGAAGCAGACGAGCCCCTTCTCGGCGAACCCTCTCCAGAACCCCCGGAAGCAAAGATATCGGGGGAAAGGCGTACAGGTGCAGCCTCGGCCACACCTGCACCATAGCATCCAGACCGAGAGGAGCTGGGTGCGTTAGAGAGAACCACATGGGACAATGGGTTGAATCTGATGATGCGAAAAGGTCTACCTGAGCACGACCGAACTTTTCCCACAAGAACTCCACCACTTCTGGGTGAAGTCTCCACTCCCCGGGCCTCAGCCCCTGTCTCGACAGAATATCTGCTCCCACATTCTGACGCCCCGGAATATATACCGCAGTAACTTCCCCTGGGCCCATAGGAGGATCTGATGGGCCAATTTGCAAAGGTGACGTGACCTCAGACCCCCCTGATGGTTGATATAGGAGACCACCGAAGTGTTGTCTGTGCGGACCAACACGTGATGGCCTCTCAGGTCTGGCAGGAAATATTTGAGTGCTAGAAATACCGCCATCAACTCTAAACGATTTATGTGCCAGGAACATTGATGGTCCTGCCACAGAACTTGCGGCGCCGAGCGGCCACTCATGACCGCCCCCCATCCCGTGAGGGAAGCATCCGTTGAAAGCGTGACGCGTCGACAAGGAGCCCCCAACACTGGGCCCTGGGCGAGGAACCAAGGTTTCTTCCACAAGGCCAAGGCACGAAGGCATAGCCGCGTGACCTTGATCTTGCGGAACGGATTTCCCCTCGGAGAAAACCCCTTGGTCCTGAGCCACCACTGCAGGGGTCTCATGTACAGAAGGCCAAAAGTAATAACGTTGGACGCAGCTGCCATGAGACCCAACAGTCTCTGAAACTGTTTCACAGTGAGTGACTGGCCTAGTTTCACATTCTTTGCGGCTGTGAGA
This sequence comes from Siphateles boraxobius, assembly GCF_051911475.1. NCBI lineage: Eukaryota > Metazoa > Chordata > Actinopteri > Cypriniformes > Leuciscidae > Siphateles > Siphateles boraxobius. Next base: position 12,890,564 of record NW_027508931.1, on the reverse strand, counting down.
ATCGCAGAAATACGAGCAGGAGACAGGCGTGCCTGCATTGTGGTCGAATCCCAAATTACACCTAGAAAAGTGGTCCTCTGAGCAGGGAGAAGCACACTCTTTTTGGTGTTTAGCCGCAACCCCAAACTCTTTATGTGGGACAGAACAGCATCTCGATGCTGAACTGCCACCTGCTCTGACTGAGCTAAAATCAACCAATCGTCGATGTAATTTAATACGCGGATGCCCTGGAGTCTCAACAGAGCCAGAGCTGCATCCACGCATTTTGTAAAAGTGCGGGGAGATAAACCTAGGCCAAATGGAAGAACCCGATATTGGTATGCTTCGCCCCCGAAAGCGAACCTCAGGAACCTCCTGTGATGAGGATGGATAGATACATGGAAGTACGCGTCCTTCAAGTCTATTCTGACAAACCAGTCCTCGGACTGAATCTGTGATACAATCTGTTTGAGTGTAAGCATTCTGAACTTGAGTTTCTGAACCCTGCTGTTTAACTGGCGCAGGTCTAGAATAGGACGCAGCCCTCCATCCTTTCTTTGGAACAATGAAGTAACGGCTGTAAAACCCTGACTCTCTGCTGGGAGGAGAAACCCTTTCTATAGCTCCCTTTCGAAGAAGTGTCAGTACTTCTTGCTCCATTACCAGAGCCTGCTGTGAGTCCACCACCGTGGGGAGGACTCCTTGAAATCTGGGCGGACGAGAACCGAGCTGAATTCTGTAACCCTTTTCTATTATGTGCAGGACCCATAGAGAAATATTTGGCAGAAGTTTCCACGCCGTTAGGAGAAATGATTTCTCAAAACCGTCCCAAACCGATTTCTCAAAACCGTTTTTTTTTTTTCATTCGACAGGACTTCTTGTCTAAGCTTTATTAGAGATGACGACAGTCCTCAGATCTTGCCTACCTCTAACTAGCTTAGTTCCTACGACCCTCCTCGGAGGATCCCAGGAAAAAGCAGGCACCTCGGCACCCTGAAACGGCGAACCGGCAGGGAGACCGAACTGACTGCTCTACGACCCTCCTCGGAAGATCGTATGGGGACGCTGACACCTCGGTGCCCTGAACGGCGAACCGGCAGGGAACAACCGAACTGGCAGCGATGCGACCCACCTCAGAGAGTCGCACCCCAGAGGGCGCCGAGGAGAAACGATTTCTCAAAACCGTCCCTACCCCGGAGGGGACCACCCTTAGAAAGCTGATAGCCTCGGCATCAGGTCTTCTTCTTTGTACTCTATGCCAGTTTCAGGAACATAGATTGGTGAGGAAGAAACCTCTGGAACGCCGCTGAAAGGTTTAGTTTTCTTGAAAGCGGAGCGTCCAGAAGAACAGACATTTTTATCTTTCTTTTTCTTTATTTTTATATCAGAAAAACGTATACATATAAACATACATATATATATATATATATATATATATATATATATCTCGAATAGAGTCAATGCTGACATCCTCACATTCATCTATGTCCTTAAATACTTTACCCACCAGTACTGCCTAATAAAATGTATTTATTATTAAAGATGGCTGGTGGGTAACGTCGGGGTTAAAAATGATGACACCGACTCGGGAGAGAGAAAGCTCGCAAGCGTCTCTATAATCCAGGGCACTGTCATACCATGATATTTAATACCCATAACATTACTCTAGTTAGACGTTTGGGTATTAAACACATAAAATAGAAACCGGTTTATTCCACGATCTCGACACCTCAGTGTGGAGATAGGGAAAAACCAGTAGTCCCCGACGAGGAGGCTGAGATACAGAGTTTTCCTGTTTTTTTTAGATATATTTCATCTAATAAACTCTTTTTATTTTCACTCTCATAATGTTCAGCTGTCCAGTAAATATTTAACTAGCAACAGCATTAGAAAAGCCTCCTTTTAAAAGCTCCTCTTTATTCAACAGAGTTATGAGCTGCCTATTTATTGAAAATTCAAACATCTGCCTTTTTCTTAATATTTTTATTTGTTTTGTTCACTTTTTCTTAACAAAACACTAACGATACCAATTCCTCAGAACTGGAAATCGCAGCACACTGGATCTGCAGGTTAAAGCTGAGATAGGGCGGGGCCCGTCCCAACCCACGCTGTCAGATCCGATTTCGAACCCCAAAATGCGAGTCGCCGCCGTGTCTAGGCAACAGCGGGACCCGCGCGGGGAGCGCAAACCGTACCGTCCTCCTCAAAGAACGATCGGCGAGAGCGGAGCGTCTTCATAGATAGACTCATACAATGCTCACAATCAGCCCCCTCGAGGACTGACTGAGCATGCTCCACTCCCAAACAAGCAACACAAAGCTGATGTGTGTGTCCCCACCCGTATATAACGAGGGCAGGGAACAACACACCGTCTATAATCTTGCTTGCTCGCCATAATAATGATAGATATATTGGGCTTGACAGACAACAATAAATAGACAAGGACAGATATACAGAGAGCGCCTGCTGAAGGTGCAGAAGCTATCGCGGTCTGATTTCAGGGTTGCTTTATCGTAGCGGGCTTCCATTGGACTGATTTTACACGTGCTTCACGACGTAATCACGCAGAGCGTTCCCACCGCGTCTCAAACGCAGCTCGAGTTCCCTTGAAAGGGAACACTTATTTTATTGGTCGGATGAAATATGCTAATTTTTTTAGATGAGTTTCATGAGCTGTATGCCAAAATCATCAGTATTAAAACAATGAAATAATGAACCTGAAATATTTCAGTTGGTGTGCAATGAATCGAAAATATATGAAAGTTTAATTTTTATCATTACATTATGGAAAATAATGAACTTTTTCACAATATTGTAATTTTTTGAGAAGGACCTGTATGTATGCGTGTAAGGAAATATTGTTTTAAAAGTGAAATCGCAATATTGATAAAAAAATGTGATAGTATTTTTTGTTCATATTGCACAGCCTTAGTTTCAATATGAAATGTATTTTATTAATAAAATAAACTCAGGTACAGACAGAAGGTGTAACAGTGTGTGCGTGCAACACACACAACAACCGTCAAACACAGAGTTAACAAGGAGGAACACAAATACATGGTGGTGAAAAACTAAATGATGAGCAGATGTGAAGATTAGTATTCATGGGAACTGATGAGTGGCGGGAAATCCTGACAAAGGAAAACGTGATGAATGAACACAAACTAATATTCCATTAAAAAGGAAACTAGAACCAACACAACTGAATACATGCAACGCATATCCATAACCCTAAACCTAACCCTACCCATAAGTTATCCCTAAAATCAGAGAGAAATGACGCTGATTAATAAAGTTAATAACACTAATTTAGAAGCACCTAACCCTGGTTGTAAGCCTAAACTTGACATAAACTGTAAACTTGTCCCTCAAATCTGATTTGTCCCTCAAATCTGGCTAATTGGAATATTTAACTTGGTGAAATCAGGTTCTGCATTCCAATACAGGTTGCTCTGTTAACAATAGCCAACTAATCAAAGGTACATTTCCTTTGGTGCTTTACCATTACTTCTAGTACTAGCTCTTGTAAAAAATAATTAACTCCCCTTGGAAACCCCAACGGAGAACGGCAGAACGAGTGGACTTGGCAGCAAACATCTTTCCCTTAGTACACCCCTGATGCTCCCTCTCGCCGGTTCTCGTCCTCTGAGGACAGTACCGCCACTGAAACTATCCTGCTTGAGGGCTGTGTGGTTGGGGCTGTCGTTTGGGGCATGGAGCAGCTGGTGAAGAGGGCAATGACTCACGCCGTTGTTACCTCTTCACCAGCCGCTCCCTGCCCCAAATTACAGCCCCAACCACACAGCCCTCAAGCAGGATGGTTTCAGTGGCGGGACCGTCGTCGGCTGACGAGAACTAGCGAGAGAGAGCATCAGGCTTAGTGTTTTTGGAACTTGACCTATAAGAGATCATGATGGTCAGTCCAGACAATAAACAGAATGGTAGCCCCTTCAACAAATGGCCTTCATCCATTTCTACTCTAAAATGACTCTCTGTATAAGGCAAAATCAGAATGGGTGCAGACAAAAATAGTCTCTTAAAATGTTCAAATGCATTTTTTGCAGAATCAAACCAAACTAAACAGGACTTGACGGACGTCATTGCATTCAGGGGGGCAGCAACTTGACTGAAATTATGAATTAAGTTTTATGAAATTATGAAATCACTCAATTTACAAGAATGAAACAAGACACTTGACATGACAAGAGAGAAACTCGTAAGCAAAAATATCGCCCTTCAGCTCCTCATTTGAGCCCTCCAAAAAACATGCCGTGAGTGCTGCCTCATTTCATGCGCAAGTCAATTATGTAATCAGCAGCGCACCGCCAGCTCTGACGAAGAGCTGCGAGCTGGCGAGAAGCCTCAAAACCAAAGACAGAGCGGTCAAACACCTTTAGCATCTCCTCCTTAAAAAATCTGTACTACCAAATGCAATCGCCCTCAGAATCCCAGACCGCAGCTCCCTATCCCGGGCATGGCCAGTCGGAGGATCAATCAAACAGCAAACCGAGTCACAGCATTACATTCTTAAATAAGTCAAACTAAAAGATACAAAAAGAGTATTTTAACATTGAAAGAATTTATAACATCATCCTTAAGGTTCAAGATTAAATTCACAGCCAACGACACAAGTTAGAAAACAAAAGGTTCAAATTCATCCTAATAAACCAGCAGTAAAGACAAAATCATCATGACATGTCATTATTGTGCTATTTATTAATGTATGGGGCTCATTAAATGTCTCATTAAAAGGAAAAAAGGTCTTTCTTGAGCTGCAAATGTAAAATTTTGAAGAATGGCTTTAGAATGGGGAGAACATAGATTAAAAATGTCAAACGCCTCTTGCTTTTCTCAGCGTGAGGCGGTCTGCCATTACTAAATTAGCTCTAAATGAGGGTTTGGTTTCAGAGAAGGCAGCCGTTCCGCTGCGTCTTTGCTAATCCCCCATTATGCTGGCTAACTTTTATCATCCACCGTCCCTAATTACTCTTAGATTGTGTAATTACCAGGAGACTGTTAATTAAAACCCAGAATGCCATAATGAAGGACCCCAAGAAGAAATAATTGATTGAATAAGAGGGTCTTGAAAGTGAGAGATGTTGAACCCCAACCTAGCAAGACTCCTCACAGGAAGGTCACTAATCAGCATAGAGAACATCATGGTGAAAATAAATATGTTTTAATATAGTCAACAGAACTGCACGTGTACCAGCACTTCCACCTGATGCATAAATAATGTAGCATATATGCTTTGTGTTCACCAAAATAACAAACCCATTCCCATTGGAAAAACGTGCCTGGGGTGACATTTCTGCAAAAATTATACACATTGCTTCTTAATAATTTCGCAACACTTTCCAATGTGAAGAAATGTCTAGTGAGTGGAACTAAAAGCATGTTCAGTTTTATCCAAAACAGATGAACGTTCATCACGCAGTTTTTATAGAGTTGTTAGTTACATATCGCAGAAGTTTGTAAATGAAATGTCCGGAGAGTGGAGCTTAAAGTTTAACACACTATTGCATTTTAAAATAATGTACCACTTACACTAATCCTAACCAATACTAAAAATACATTGGCTGAAGCAACCATACCATTTTAAATTTTAAAACACATTTTTTCGAAGGCTTGATTGTGTTTGTGGGGTGCACTGTAACATGTGTTCATGCTTCGTTTTTTTTAAAATTGCATTATTTTTCATATATTTTACCTTTATTCTACACTGCTCTGCCCCTCCTTGTAAAAACGGTCTGATGGTTTCCTGGTTCTATGAAGCCAGACCCTCAAAACTACGCAATGGGCTCAGATTGGTTAGCTGGCCCATTGTGTTATGATTCGCTAACCGTCTAGTGCTCGTCTCCCGGAAACGCCACGCCCCTTGCCTTTACCGTACTTTGTGCTTTGGTGTATTATAAACAATGGCGTCAATAAAACCAATCGGACCCAGGGAAACGTTAGTGAAGATGATCGAGCAGAACCTGTTCAAGAACGGCTGTTAAACGACGTTTCAGAAAGGTTTGTTTTTTGTTGTTCTCTCATTACTTTTTAGATACGTTATTTAATTATACTAATTATTATAGAATTACAAAAAGATAAGCTTCATAAACAAGAATTTCATATAATTGTTCTAACAAATTATACAGTCCTCAAAGGGATTTTCAGTAAAGACTGCGGATCTATAGTGATCGTTTCTGACTGAATGCCACCATTACTTTTTGTATTTTTAGAACGGTTGTTAGACAAATATCTGTCGACAGAACCAACCCAAAACGAACACTAAACATCGGCTGCCAAGTAAAACACAGAACCATGTTTAGCATGCCTGTAGATAAACAAGCATGTAGATAAACATAAAAGCCTTAATCAAAGAATAATTTACACTAATTCCAAGTTCGCTGTTGAGATTAAAAAAAAGTTTGTAACGTTAGGTATTTGTCAGATAACGTTAAGTATGAATGAGCATTTAACAAACCAGCAGAGCCAAACAGCGTTGTCATTTGTTTACTTCCTTGCTACAATGTACAATTAACAATACGAACTATTGCAGGAAAACACATCGACGAAAAATAAATCATACTTACAGGTTGTGGCTCGTAAACAAAAGCTTCTGTTTTTAAAGTTGGAACTGCTCCATCTTTCAGGACAAGCCGATGTGTGAATCCTGCATTGAGCTCGCGAAGATTGTGAAAGCTTTCCTCCGTGTGCAGCACCGAGAGCGAGATTTGGGTCATAATTATGAGGGACTGAGTTAAAAATAAATTTTAACCATTGATCCCTAACTCCCTCGTCCCTAGGAAGGCTGAACAAAGTGGACCTGCAATCCGGAGGAAAATAACAGCAGCGTTTTGAAGGCATTGCGACAACTCATCCCCAAAGCAATATAAAACGGCCTCGCCCCGCTTATTAAGTATTCTCGGAGGAGTGCTTTATGTAAATAATGGGATATGCTGACGTCAGCTAACCCGGAGGAATGTCTTGTAGTTCAAAACCAGTCGTTTGCTGTAGTTCTTAGAAATTTAATTTTTTTAAAAGCAAATATCTCCTTTTGCTTTGAACTTTGAGTGCTGTAACTTTGCAGATGTTGTTTATGCTCAAACAGCAACATTACACACTAGCTAAATATAGAAAAGTAAAATCGTGTTTTACCACCCCTTTAACTTGATTCTAGAAGAGATATTTTATCATGACCCGTGTTTTTCACACGACTCGTACCCTGGCATTCCATGTCGCAAGTGCAATGCTGTACCAGGTTATCTACCGAGCAAGTTTAGTACATCTGAAAAGTCATACATATGGAACTGGTTATGTGATGCTTACGTCAAATCATATTATTTTACAAATCATGCTCTATGGTAAAATTGTTTTGAGGTCATACCAGTATTGTGCAAGGAAAAGCTTGCAAATTAATATTCATTGATAATCTGCCCCTGCAATCATAATTTGTATGAAAATGAATAACAGCTGTTGGTGTTTTACTTTCATTCAGCTGTAAACTGCAGTGAATTGTATGTATAGGTCAATTTTTTTTGGAGCTTTGCAAAAAATATAACTACATAGGTAGAGGTACGTGTTTACAATGAGCCTAGGTTGCTAATATACCATATCGTCACTCAATTATTATTATTACAAAGAGTGAAGTATAACAAACAAATGGTAAACATTGTTAAAGAGTATCAAATGTTGTAAGCTTGATTCACATAACACAAGCACCATGGCTCAATCTGTCAGACCATATTTGCTAATTGCTAGGGTCTGACAAAACCATTATATTTGATGAACAGATTAAAACTGGACTAAACAGACCAGAAATCATCCAGCCAGGCCTCATTAACTATAAGATAAGTCACAGCTTAGACGCTGATTCCACGCCATTCCAAAATAAACATAAACTAGCATTTGTCTGACCTTTGGCAATGCTAATTGCATTCCAAAGGGTTGAAATACATGACTATTCACTGACAGCAACAGCGGTTGGTTCCCTTTGACATCTCTGTGAACTGATCTGATGCATGTCCAGTTATGAAGCACGATATTCATCTTTTGAATGAAGAACATTAGAGTGGAAAAATCAATGAACGGGATAATTAGCTAAACACTGAGAGCGCTGTTGAAGTCAACAGACACTCAACATGCAGCCTGTGGGCCGCATCTGGCCCATCTGCCTTTATTCTCATCCCTCCACGTGTCCTTATGAATGTATTATTGTAATAATTAGCTCCCAAATGTCACATTAAAATTAAGCAGTGCATTTTTAACTCTGCATCTAATGCAATTTCGTTGTAACTGTGAATGCTAACTTTGTGTTGTGAGAGCTCATCAGTCAAACCACATCATGTTTTGTATCTTGATTGATTATGGTAGTGACAGACATGGCTGTTTAGTCCTTTACCATATTCTAAACTACGCTTTTGTCATAAAAAGGTCCTTGATCGCTTCTGAAAATGTAGACAGCGACGTAATTTACTAGCACCCTTCTTAGATGACACATTAATGCACAATGCAGCTTTTCTGAAAGATGTAACATGCCAAACAATTTCATTTAATTTGAAAGCTCAAGGGTAAGAAAAGCTTATGCCTATGATGTTGAATAATGTGATGGTATTTCAAATGAAACTGGCTCTATTTGAGCAGCAGAGGCCACGGAAATATGATAAACAGCAGATTTATTAATAATATTAATTGGAATAAAATTGGAAAAGGGTCTATACATATTCAAATGACATTTTATTTAAACTGGATGGCTTTTTGTGTAATAAGTCTGGCCCTTTTGGCTGATTCAACAGTTTGTATACAAACATACTTCCTGTGTCAGTGTCACTAAATAGTAAGCCTTTACACATTTTAATTAAGAAATGTAAAATCTGCATTTTCTCCACAGAGTGTCATCTCTCTTTTAAGCTTTAGTTGCTTCAGGCCATGACTTGTTTACAATCTGTTCCATTATATACACAAAATGGTATACATTTATTTAGTGGAGGCAGATGCCGCAACCCGCCCGGATCAAAAAAGAACACATCTGAATGGGTGTATTCCTGGCAATTTACATTTTAGCATGTTTATAAAGCAGAGCAAATGTTTAAATCCATGTGTTTGTTCTGCTGTTTGATGAGTCAGGATTGCAGACACACACACGCGCACACTCACTCCGCACACTTCAACAACCGCCAGTGAATGTCCTCCATCAAAGTGACTGTTCTAGAGCTCCAAACACATACAAAGCTTTGCCCACGAGAATCCCATCAATTATTTAGCAGCACAGGCCGGCAGCACAATAACAGCAGAATATTCTCCACTGATTGTATCCAGGAAGAGTATACGCTAGAGGGATCTAGTTTTTACAAGCTTGTCTGTGTCCACTAGTAGAGCGAACAGTCAAAGCGTTGTTAATCAGATCCATACTGCCCTCCTCAGGTCAGTGTTTATAACAGCATGACACTAACTGCAACATCAAGGCGGAACATTTTCACCAAGGTCTCAATTTTCAAACATTGGATGCTGCATCAATTTTGAGAATTCATTTGGCAGTATGTGCACCCTGTTGGGTACTTGTCACCCAATGCTGATAAGAAAGGAAAAATAGCAGCGTAGAATAGCCAAACATGCCATAAAATCTGTGTGTGACATATACCAGTTGTTGACTTACCCTCAAGTATTGGACACATACTGTAGCTGCATCATTGTCAGAGTGGAATGAATATGCTGGTCAATGGAATTCTAGACAAATACTGATGTATCAGACTCTCCTGTGGGGAAATAAAAGCTGATGAGGAGAAAAATAGACATGTATATTAATAATAAGGGTGAAAAATAAAGCTCCAAGTTAGCAGTTATTCTAACATGAACATAACATTCAAAAAGAACACAAATTTTAAGAAGTTTGAAGATGTATCCCCTCACTGCAGTTTGCTTACACTTGTTAAGGTCAAATTATCAATTAGTCTTAATTGCCTAAAATGCACTACCATTCAAAAGTTTGGGGTTGGGAAGATTTTTTAAATGTTATTGAAATAAGTATTTTATGCTCATCAAGGCTGCATTTATTTGATTAAAATACTGTAAAAACTGTAATATTATGAAATAGTATTACATTATAAAATATATGTTATTATATTTTAAAATTATTTTTGTATTTAAAATATTTCTGTGGAAAGCATGATACATTATTTTCAAGATTCTTTGATAAATACCGAGTTCAAACGAACGGCATTTATTTGAAATAAAAATGCTTTGTTACAATTTCTTTACTGCCACTTTTGTTCAATTGAATGTATCCTTGCTGTTTTAACAATTTAAACTGAAATGTCAGTGATAATTGTTTTATGCTTTTAATTTAAAAAATATTTACAGCAAAAGATAAAAAGTGTTTAATAACTCCATTAAAGCCAAACACGATGGCATATTATGTAATCTCAATCTGCCTATTAATGTGAACACAAGAAAGAGTATTCAACTGTTTGTTTCTAGCCTTTTCATAATGTTGTGTGCGCATTAGGAGATTCTTTCAATTTGGCAATACATTTGTGTATAACCAATCACATCGCAATGTAATTATTCCAACAATTGTATCATAGTTTGTTTGCAATTGTTACTGAGCCAAAGCAGTGTGAGCAAAAAAAGGACCTAAATATTTATGTAATATTGTAAGGAAAAATAGTCAACATATGAGAGCATCTGCACAGCACTATTTGGCAAGATCAATCAAGCTGCAGCTGCAATTTAGGTCGAATTGTTACGGGGTAGCAATGACAAGAACAAAACACAAAGCGTTTGGCATGTGGAATTACTGGCCCCTCTTCACTATCTGTCTGCCCACTCTCAAACCTGTTTTCGAGGCATCAAACAGGTAAAGCATCTGTTGTTACACTCCCTGTCTGAAGACTCGAATCTCAAAAATCCTTTGTTCTTATTTAGTCAGTTTCCCTCCATTTGTCGACACCTGTTTGTGGCCTCTCGAAGGCTCAGAGCAGGTGAACCAATGTGTCACGGTCAATCCTTCCCTCTAGGGCTCTAATCTCTCTTCAAGTATATGTCAAGGTGGGACCGGGAATAATTCCGTGGATTCAGGTGCAGAGAAGTAGTATTTTAATAAGACAAAACATAAAATAAACAAACCAAATCTAAATCCGAAAACAGACAAGGCAAGGCAGGAACAGGCACAGAATACAACACGCGTAACAAATACAACGAACGAGCACAGGACAGCAAACACAGGAAGACTAAATAGGGAGGCAAACAAAGGAGGGTAACGAGACAGACAGGTGGAGCAATTAAACCAATAATCAGATAACAAGGGGGAGAGATCAAACAATGACAAGAGCACATGCCTCAAAATAACAAAACACCCATGTGCATCACAAGACAGGACAGACATGTGACATAACCCCCTACCTACGGAGCGGCTACCACACGCTCCGTTCAGACCAGGGCGGGACAGGAGGGACAGGCCGGGGGGGGGGACAGGAGAGACAGACCAGGGCGGGACGGGAGGGACAGACCAGGACGGGACGGGAGGGACAGACCAGGGCAAAACACAGTCCATCGGGTGGCCAGGGAGAAACACAGAGTCCATCGGGCGGCCAGGGCGAAACACAGAGTCCATCGGGCGGCCAGGGCGAAACACAGAGTCCCTCGGGCGGCCAGGGCAGTGAAGATCCCTCGGGCGGCCAGGGCGGTGCAGACCCCTCGGGCGGCCAGGGCGGAGCAGACCCCTCGGGCGGCCAAGGCGGTGATGCCCTCTCAGGACCAGACACCGGCTCAGGACCAGACACCGGCTCAGGACCAGACACCGGCTCAGGAACAGACACCGGCTCAGGAACAGACACCGGCTCAGGAACAGACACCGGCTCAGGAACAGCCATAAGAACTGTAACATCCACAAGAACAGACACAAACACAGGAACAAACACTGGCTCTGGCACTGGAACAGGCACTGGCTTTGGAACAGACATTGGCTCCAGCTCTGGAACAGGCACTGGCTCTGCCTCCGGCTCTGGAACAGGCACTGGCTCTGCCTCCGGCTCTGGAACAGGCACTGGCTCTGCCTCCGGCTCTGGAACAGGCACTGGCTCTGCCTCCGGCTCTGGAACAGGCACTGGCTCTGCCTCCTGCTCTGGAACAGGCACTGGCTCTGCCTCCGACTCTGGAACAGCAGACACTGGCTCCGGCCCTGGAACAGCAGACACGGACATGTCCAGGATCCGAGCCAGATGTTCCAGATAGTCCAGGTCCATGAAGGCAGACGCCACTGGCTCTGCCTCCGGCTCTGGAACGGGTACTGGCTCTGCCTCTGGATCTGGAACGGGCACTGGCTCTGCCTCCGGCTCTGGAACAGGCATTGGCTCTGCCTCCGGCTCTGGAACAGACAATGGCTCTACCTCCGGCTCTGGAACGGGCACTGGCTCTGCCTCCGGCTCTGGAACGGGCACTGGCTCTGCCTCCGGCTCTGGAACAGCAGACAATGGCTCTGCCTCCGGCTCTGGAACAGCAGACACTGGCTCCGGCTCTGGAACAGGAGACACTAGCTCCGGCTCTGGAACAGCAGACAGTGGCTCCGGCTCAGGGACAGCAGACACTGGCTCCGGCTCAGGGACAGCAGACACTGGCTCCGGCTTAGGAACAGCAGAAACTGGCTCTGCCTTCGGCCCCGGAGCATCCACCGGCATGTCCAGGATCCGAGCCAGATGCTCCAGATAGTCCAGCACAGCCTTGGCGGCCGAATGGGCATCTCTTGCTCTGTCCCAGACTGGACAGACGGGACGTGAGCCGTCTCTGACTGGGCAGACGTGACGTGAACAGTCTCTGACTGGGCAGACGTGACGTGAACAATCTCTGACTGGGCAGACGGGACGTGAACAGTCTCTGGCTGGGCAGACGGAACGTGAACAGTCTCTGGCTGGGCAGACGGAACGTGAACAGTCTCTGACTGGGCAGACGGGACGTGAACAGTCTCTGGCTGGGCAGACGGGACGTGAACAGTCTCTGGCTGGGCAGACGGAACGTGAACAGTCTCTGACTGGGCAGACGGGACGTGAACAGTCTCTGACTGGGCAGGCGGGACGTGAGCCGTCTCTGACTGGGCATGGGGACGTGACGTGTTTCCCCCTTCTCCTCTTTCCTCTGGGCACACAGAGAGAAATATTTAAAAAGAGAGATCCCATTCTCTCTCTCAGCCGGACAAAGTTCGCTCCGCTGAATCCACATGTGGCTCGTTCGTTCTGTCACGGTGGGACCGGGAATAATTCCGTGGATTCAGGTGCAGAGAAGAAGTATTTTAATAAGACAAAACATAAAATATACAAACTAAATCTAAATCCGAAAACAGACAAGGGAAGCCAGGAACAGGCAAAGAAAACAACAAGCATAACAAATACAACGAACGAGCACAGGACAGCAAACACAGGAAGATAAGGAAGCAAACAAAGCAGGGTAACGAGACAGACAGGTGGAGCAATTAAACCAATAATCAGATAACAAGGGGGAGGGATCAAACAATGACAAGAGCACATGGCTCAAAATAACAAAACACCCATGTGCATCACAAGACAGGACAGACATGTGACAGTATACTGAGCTAATGGAGTCTAACTGTAGATTAGTGTCTCCAGAGCTTTATCTGCCTGATATGAACTGAACAGCATGAAGATGGGATGTGTCTAGTCGTGGGTTGACCGAACTGCAAGTTGACTAAGCCCGGTTTAATTAGGTAGATTTATAGTCATGAATTCTTAAAATCAAAAACTGATAGACAGAGTGCAACACAATGCCTGGAGGGAAGAAAAAAACAAACAGCCAGTTGATTTATAACTTTGTAAATGATTTTAGTGGTCAGGGAAAAGTGTGTACTCTGTGTGCTTTGACTAGACTTTACTAATGCCCATTAAGATGAATGGATGGATGGATGGATCAAAATTCATCCAGCTATTTGTAGTGCTTGCTATCCAACAATGCCATCTTTGCTTTGCATGCGCTGTGCCATCTAATAAGGGAGATACATTAAAATTAAATATTTGTCACATTCATAGGTTGAAATATTAGAGATAAATAAATAAATAAATAAAATGTAGATGAGATATAAGAAAATGTTAGTTCCATAAATAATTCAAAATACCAAATGAAATGAAATAAAATAAAATAAAATAAAATTACTTTTGGCTACTTTTGAATGGTCATCAATAGAGAAAGATGATTGTTTCCAGCATAATGGAACCAAAGCTTTTTCGTTTTTTAGCTTTTTAGTATTGTATATATTTGCAACCCAAACAGTCAGTTGTTATCCTTGACCTTGATTTAAAAAAGGGAGCTAAAGATAGATTAAAACAGCTATGTCAAAAACATCACACGTCATCAAAAATCAACCCTTCACCACTGGGTCAATAGGACGCTCATCTGATGTGACAATTATGTTGGGTTGCGGAGACCGCCAGCAGGCATATGTGTTATCGCAATCCAAGAGGGCACACTGTACTACAGTGTCATGGGGTCTCATTATAGACACACTGAGCAATGGAACCCTTCATCTCTACAGGATATCATATAGCTGTGCCATTTCACATTGTAAAGCTCTGGGATTGACACATACATGCTGTGGGAAGCTTTCAGTTGTCGGGTTTGGGGTGTATATCACACGTCAGTTTGTGTTCTTTGTACAATTCCTTTCTATGTCTAAGAGGCCCGTGTCTTTTTGATCTCAACCAAACGGTATGGCTGCGCAGTTATCACTGACTAAAAGAAATCGCTGCTAGGACTAAACTGGTCGACTCAGAAAAGCTTTAGAATAGATAAATGCAGTCAAGGTTGTCTGAGAAAGAGAAATTCAGTAATGGATTTCAGGGTCTTTTCTGTAGTCACAAAGGCTTAGCATGCACAATGTCAGGCTGATAAAGGTTGCTTCATGTCTACTGAGAAAGTTCAAACTCAGCAAACAACGGAGGGCTGATCCACAGGGACTCATTAGCTGGATTCAAAGTGTAAAGTTAGCTTTAAACAATGCTTACCTAGTGACCAATGGTCAATATCTATGGTTCGTCACAAGGAGGTTAGCAGTTCTCATTGTCTGGATGTTTTTCTCTCGCTCTGTTGGGTCTTTTCCTCAATAGAAGTGATTTCAAAATGTATTTCAGAACTTTAATTGAATTGAATATTGTCATCCAGCAGGGCTTAATTTGTGCAGAAACAAACTAGACACAGATCAAGTTCAGTCTGAAGATCAGTGCACAGTCAGACATGTCTTGTCCTGTCCAATATATATATATATATATATATGGACAGATTAGAGCGTATTTCTTGCTTTCTTGTGTTATTTCCACATTAATTTACCTTCATGCAAGTTACTACAAATATCACCAACACTATATCGCAAAAAATAAATATAGGCTACTATGATATAAAGAAATATTAGGACAAATTTGTTTTATCCAATCTACACTGCAAGCAATGTCTTGCAATACAAATAAAACTAGTTATCCAACCATAATCTGTCACCAATCATTCTTCCGGAACCTCATAATTCAAAAGTTTAGCAGTATAGTGTAATTTGTGCTGGAGCTTATGGCTCATATCTAAGCCCTATTTGTTTTTGTGGGCAGTGAGGTTACGGTGACTCTCCTTCAACACACACCACTCCATGACGCTGGACGCTGGCCCAGATCACAAGCACACATTGGAGTACTGCTGTGGAGGATTGTGGGGATGTGCTTAGGGAGGATTGCTGATGGAAGGCAGCTAACAATCAATTGAAACAACAGACCTCAATGAAACAAAATGTTGCATTTCATGGTCTGTAAAGGCTCTAGTTTTTCACATCTCTTTACATTTGCTAATTTCACAATCCACTATTACTGAACCAGATGAATCCCAACGAAATCTTTCGAAAAATGTTTTGGTCATACTGTATTTCACCCTAAAAATCAAAAGAAAGGAATAACAAATTATATTTTGTATAAATAAAATTCAAATATATAAAATCATGACAATTTAGCACACTCTACCAACTCTTAATACTACTTAATAGCCAACTGTAATGGGGAAAAAACATCACTACTTGTAATGTAGAAGAAAAGAAGATGGTTTAAATTGTAATGCAAATGTGTAAAGTACAACTATATATATTCACACAATCCATCATCGTGGTTATGTATTGAATGCAGTTAAACAAATCCACAAAACGAAAATGGCAAAGAAATGTCAAAAATGTGAAAGCTATTACTTGGCAGTCTGAGAGCAATTCAAGGATATTTCAGCCTTAAACTGTGTTTGGCCACATCAATGGGAGGCTTGCTTAGCTGCCAGGAACAGTGTAACGATTTCTCTCCCCTCACAACCTATTTTGCTCACTTACTTCCCTCTTCTCACTAGTTCTTTAATATCATCAATCAAGGGATATGTCAGAGAGCAGTCATTTAGAACCGCATCGATAAGATGCTTATACTTTCATTTCTAAATAGGAATTTCAGATGGATTCCTCTTCAAGGGCTTGATTGGAAAATAAAGGAGCGATGGGATAGAGCCTGAGATTCTGAGCAGAGCAGCATACCCAATCAGGATAACACCGTCACCATGTAGATATGACAAACATATGTTCGAAACACAGTCAATTGTGAAGCACACGGTAGCGTTCCAATTTAAATCAGCCAAAAACTGCTCAGAGATTTTAGCCATGTGTTAAAATGTGCAGTGAGGCAAACAAAAGGCATTACTTCATTTTTGTTGATGCCCATTTTACAGTCAGTTTGCAGATATTTTGTTTGCATTTTTATTCTTATTTACTGACAGCACTGACGGTGCATTTGACGTAAATGCATTAGATGCATTTTGAGGGTGTAAACAGAGCCGGGTCAATTTAAAAGAAAGTGGGAATACGCTAATCGTATTTCCGAAAGCTCAGTTGGCCCCAATTCTTTGAAATACAAAGTTCTGTCATGAAACTCTATAGATGGCTCTGGCTGAAAGGTCCTTAACTCACTCTGCTTGCAATCACATCATTCTCTATGGGGAAGAGCTGATTGGTTCCTGCTGTATCAGTAGCCTAAATACTGGGTTGGCATTTGCAAGGTGCTTTCAGAAACCCTCCACCTTCCCCAGCTCCACCTGTATAGATCTGCTACGGGTAATATATGTATGGTATATTGTACAGCAGCAGTATGTCTAACTTGCTCACAGCAGCATGTCGTGTATGTATTGGCACTAGCAAGTGTCGTACTTGCTCTGCAGCAGCGTAGAAGATCTATTACGCCAAGACCAAACATATCAATACTGTCATATCCATTACCATGCCAAACACTCCATGGCAGTTGTCATGACATAAATGTGGGTTGCAACAAGTGTTAAATTTTTGCACACCTCTACATCCTTGCAACACATCTTAATGACTTAAAAGACAAAATCTACAATTTCTAATGAATTACATTAGATTTATACATTCAAACGAAAAGGATAAGCTGTGCATCATTTAAATGCGGGTAATAGCAATATCAGGCATATCAAAAAGTGGATCCAGTGGGTGTCATTTAGGAAAATTGCTTTTGAGTAAAAAGGCACTATTGCCTCAGATGAAGGTTGCATGTCATTCATCACTCGTGCTTGTAATGGATGCTGCCATTGCTCAGGTTGTTCTCGTAATGAACAGCCTTCTTTTTATTTGCTGTATAATAAGAGGTTTTGGTGTGTAATCAATTCCTGTCACATGTCTGTCCGGTCTTGTGTTGCACATGGGTGTTTGTTATGTTGAGCCATGTGCTCTCGTCATTGTTGACCCCTCCCTCTTGTTATCTGATTATTGGTTTATTTGCTCCACCTGTCTGTCTCGTTACCCTCCTTGTTTGCCTCCCTATTTAGTCTTCCTGTGTTTGCTGTCCTGTGCTCGTTCGTTTTCATTGTTACGTGGTTTAGTCGTGTGGAGTTCTGTGCCTGTCCTGTCTGGTCTGTGTTGGATTTAGTTTTGAAACATTGGAATTCTTTTGTTGGTTTGTTTATTTTATGTTTTATCTTTATTAAATTCTTCATTTCACTCCGCATTTGAGTCCTCTTCTCCATTTCTCCACAACCCACCGTGACAATTCCAAGCATGAGACACCAGTATTTCTCACAGTATTTCTGATATATTTTTATTCAAATAAATGTAACTAAATCTAAACAACCTAAAAAAAATCTAAATCTAACAAAATGTAATAGTTTAATAAATGACTTTGAAATATTTCTCATTAAGTTAACTAATGTTAACAAATGGAACCTTATTGAAAAGTGTTGCCAGTTCCAAAACAATAGCAAACCATTGAGAGAAATGTTTAAGAAAACTATTATTTAACCCTTAATTTCAATGTTCCACTTTAGAAGTTCTGCTAACTACAAAAAAACTTTGTAACTGCATGTCAACTAGCAGTCATTAGAGTGTGCTCTAATGTCTGCTTAATATCTGCTAACACTATATTTTGATCGTTCCCAACAGGTATTTTACCGACTATAAGTAACTTTGCAAGTATCTCAACGTTTTCTATTAACCTGCACCATAACAGTTTACTAACAGTCTACTACAATCTACCAATATTCTTGTTGGCATGTAGGCATGTAGATCAAATGTCACTTGTAGTTAGTAGAGTGTCTAAAGTGGACCATCAAAATAAAAATGTAACCAATTATTATTATTATTATTATTATTAATTATTATTATTATTATTATTATTATTAAATAATGTAACCAATATTAAATTATGTGAGGTAGGACAGGGGAAGCATTTAGTGCCCAAGCAGATGATGATCTAGTATAGCTCAGTCAAGATCAGGTCAGAGTTCAGAGATGAACAATCAGCACGTCAGACAACATCAGTCATGGACAAAATGATTCATGGTGCTGTTTGGCATATGACTGAATGGGAATTGTGTTCATATGTTTGTCTGACAAGTCTTTAAATGTTCCGCTACTGCATGTGTCATCATGGCAGATGCATCAAAATGAGAATGTCTCTCTGACGTATTACAGTTAGAGATGGATACCAGAAAAAGAAATTACACAGTTGCCTACATAGTCTCAGTCGGTATTTCTTAAAACCTTCACTAACTCGTAAAGTATATGGTATTAATTTCATGTCTTAATTTCATGTTTTCCTGTCTCATTCTTCCTCTGTGATTTATTAATTCACTCTACTTGAACTTCTCGACTTCCCCCTTGGTACTTCGGTATTGTCAGCTATAATTAACGGCTTCCTGGATGTGTCTGAATATAGTCTGTATCTGGTGAAAGGAGACTATTGACTTTAAGTTGTGTTCAGACACCCGAGTAACAGTATGCAGCGCATGTCAGTCGGGGTGAAGAAACTGACTTATATTCCACCTTATACTGTACAGTTTCTCTCGCCAACCGTGACTGTGGTTTCAGCAAACTCTCAAGGTCACGCTTTGTTCTGACATGAATGGATTACGAAAGGAATCCCATTCTATGATATTTCTTTGTCTGCTCAGTCACCAGGCCATCTTGTCATTCATGATTGCCTTTTGTTCATTAGCCTCAGCTTGATTAATGATCATTTTAGCTGGAGAAACAGTACATTTTGGTCTTTTGAAGAAAATGCTGGTTGCTTTTTCAGTGACGGTATAAACATAGTGACGCTACTGAGTTGACTGCACATTATCATCACCTATTTGGGGTGCAAAACTGGTGCGGGACTGACTCGAAGAAAGCAGAGGACAACATTTTGTTCTCTTTGTGATATGGTAGGAGTGAGAGCAGGTGAATTAACCTATCACTCTCCTGTTATCAGCTCAATCACTGCTAATCTCTGTGCCAACAAACGACTGTCATCAAAGTCCAAGTGCCACCGGTTGATACGTTACAAGGAGATCTTTATATTTGAGAGTGAATTCACACGGCATATCAGAGGAAAGAGGCATTAAAACGTTTCTACCTTGCTACTATGTGAAATGATCATGTTATTTAAGGCAAGACACCCCAGGTGAATAGGGTAAAAAAATACTATTAGATATTATCACACTTCACCAGTTGATTGATTACATATTTTTTCAAGCAGCTGGCAAATTTTTTCAATTGTTTTCAATGGGAGCGCCGCGTTTCTAGAACGCCATGAGCGTAACTAGGCGCTGAGCGTTTTTTTCACTCTGAAGCGCTGAGCGCTCTGCGTTTTTTACAAGTCACCGAGAGTTGAAGAATGTTCAACTTTGGGTAAAATGCAGCGCTCGTCACTGTCACTTTTTACCCAGCCGTCCAATCACAGTGGAGGAGGTGCGGGACAAATACCACACCGACCAACACTGTCACAACATTCTTTCTGTACAACGACGTCTGGACGTCAACCAGCAGAGCTAACCGAAAAAAATGGATGAAAAATAAATTTTTAGTATGAAACAAATTATCTGCGAAATCAGTTACAAGTAAACTGTTCTGTGGATATTCTGTATCATAGCAACGAATCGTCTCGACTGAAAAAATGCAGCGCTGCCTAAACGTTAATAAGCGCCCACAGCTAGGCGTTTTCAGCAGAGCGTCTAGCGTTTTCAGCTGGCTAAAAACGATTTGGTGGACACGCGGCCTAATCATTTAATACATTAAATTATGTTTAAATATGCAAATGTTGTCTAATTAAATATGCACTAATTTGCATACATTTCTAGAACAAAAAAGTCAGGTTCAAGATTCTTGTTTAATTTTTTTTATATATTAGAGTCAAAGGTTTTTATACTGTAATTGAAATCTAAAGACACAAAAAGATACAGTGCTCTAAAATATACAGTTAAAAGTGTATTTTGGATGGTTTTAATTTCGGGAAAAAAGAAAACTTTTATGAAAGGCCAAAAAGCCCAAAATCTCAAAATTGACAGATGCATGAAAAAACATAGTTTTTGCCTGTAATGTCTCACCTTAAACATAAATTATAAAATTAAACTAATAGTTAAATATAATACTAATATTATACATAAGTATATTTTAATATTGTTTAAATAATAGTATCATTGTTTTTAGCAATTATTTAAAAACAGGGTTTTATAATTTGCAAAAATCAACAATAATATATACTAATAAAATATAATGTAATTCACCTTAAAAATAAATTATAAAATTATACTAATATAATCAAATACAATACTAATACATGGGTATATTTTAATGTTGTTTAAATAGTATCATTATTTTTAGCAATTATTTAAAAAAAGGGTTTCATAATAAAAAAAAAAAACTACAATAATAATTATATACTAATTAAATATAATATAATTATATAGTACTTTAGCAGACAGTATTAATAGCACGAACATTAGTTCATACATAAGCTTTCAATTGGTCTTGCTTTACATCAATGGCCCCCTAATCAGATTTGATGAAGACTCTCATGACAGTTTCTCAGTAATTTTCGGCTCCCTATGGTAATAATTAATTGCGAATATTTTATTTTTTTCAAAAATACAGTATCTTGCGCTCTCTTATTTCCACACACCCTGCTGGTCAATCTCAATTTTTGTCACTTCCGTACCTTCCTTGGAGATGTGGAAGTTATGGAAACAGAGACAGTCTCCCGGCATGAAATGTGTGCATTAACAGAGACTAAAGCACTAAAAAGAAGGAGGGAAACCTTTATTCTTCCACCGGGCGACTTTGTTTAAAGGCGTCCACTGAAGTCCCATGGGCCATTATGTGAGTGGACTGCAGATGTTCCAGCATTAATGAGGCCGGAAAGCATGCTGGATCCTTAATGCAGATGAGATCGTGGGATGCAGTTCATTTTTCAAGCTAAATTCTGAGTATTGTCAAGGACACTTTTCATCAAAAGGGAAGAAATTAATAGTTTTCTTCCTGTGTTGTCAAAGCTTCTGTCCATCTGAGATCTTGATAAAGGAAAATAGTCAGTGAATAATAGTGAATTTGATTTAATAGTGCTTTCGGATAGGTGATTTAAGTCAATGTCAAGCTAAATTGCCTGATGACTCAATATTTGTTCAAGACTCATAATTCAAATTCAGGATGTGAAGAAACTTTGCTTATCTTCCTCTGTATTCTCTCTGCATTATTAGCACAAAGGTCATCATAACAGGTTTCCCACACCTGATCAATCCATTTTCTGAAATATGCAGCAACTATCTGATGATATAATGTATAATTTAATCAGAGCTGTATTTTTCTAGTACAAAAACTACAAATGAACTCCATGATCTCAATCTCAATATGCCAAATTGTCTGGCCAGGCTGTCAACAAAGAAATTACGAACACATGCAAAAACAAGAGAACGAACTAAATATTAATAACTGATTATGTTGTAGTCAATGTATGCTTTTTTCTGTTAGCTATTTTTTTTTCACAGTAAAATGGAACCTGTAGATAAAACAAGTTTAGTGTTTTGTTCTTTCCTCATATTTAAAACATATAAAATATTTTAATTTTAATATCTATTAAGAGAACTTGTAGAGGCATTAAAAACAAACCATGCATCCCTTTTTGCCACTATAATAACTATAATAACACTTAAACTAAATATTTCTGCATTGAAAATAAATCTGGGTTTTGTGTGGCGTTTATTATTTCAGAACTCACCACTGATGTAAGATATTGCGCTCACGTACAACATTAATAGCTGCACTCCATTTCAGATGCTGAATATTTCATGGCCCACAACAGAAGAAACTGTTCTGATTTCAAATCAGCATGCGCCTGTTAAAAGAGAGGTGGGATCGAGATCTCAACTCGTACTGTAATCTGATTCATAATTCATGGATGTAGTTCCCACCATGCTCCCAGGATAGGAAACACCTGTCAAGGCTGTAACTTTATAGGTATGAAACATGTATAAGGTTATAAATTAATGTATATGGAATTATTTATGTCACACTAATCAGATACTTTATGCTATGTTTTTATGCTAAAAAGCATTGATTTAATAAAAAAACTGACCTGAAATGTTCTCTTTTTTTTTGTCAACTTTATGTATTAATATATTATGCATTATACCTTCTCTGAACTCTTAAGTTACACTTTAATAAGCTGAAAGAGGTCATTAATATCTCTTTAAAATATGGAGATGTACTTCACATCAGTAAAGTGGTCAATCTTACACTGTTAAAATAAAATAAAAAAAATATTTTAGTACCAGCAAATAGAAACCTATTTGCTGGTACTCAATGCTTTTAGATTTAAGCTTAAAACAAAAAGACAAAAATAATTGCCAATGTGATAATACAAAAACAATTAATTTAAGATGTATTCTTGGGAAATATGTGCAGTATAAATAATGCAGTTTTGCTTCTCAATTTGTTGTTGTTTTTGCAGTCCACAATAATCCTCAGAAGAAAACATGGCGGATTCGCTATTTACATGGCGGAATTTACAAGCGGAAAAACTGAACGCTTCTCTAGCGAGGAAATGGATCTGCTCGTGCTGTGAGGTTAAAGTGTGCAAGCAGACCATCTACGGGACAAGCAGGATTCCACCATATCTTTATGTACACATTATAATCCTTTTATTTTTAATATTTGGAATGTTTGTGTGCTCCTGAGCATCCCTGTGTGTGTAATAAGCAGAGTGTACAGACGTTGTGCACCCGCCTATAGGCTCATATTACTAATGTGCCCATTTTAAATAACAAAAAAAATACAGCGCCATTGACTTTAGAACAGGTTTCAGTTGGTCAATGGCACAGTCTATTTCAGTTGCCTCAAAATAGCAACGCACTAATAATGCACCTGAACACACCTCGCTTACAGACCAGCAAACAGATGGGCGCAAATGCATTTGCTATTTAAACAACGTGGCGCAGGAAGTGAAAATGATAACTGAGTTGGGCTGAAACTAGCAAAAAACACCTGCGTCGCGTCTGGTGCCACAATGCGCCGAGTGTATGATAGGGCCCAAAGTGTGCTAGTTTGGGGGAAATATGCCCTGGATATTTCTTTGTGAGATTTACCTACTGTGAGACTGTGTTAGGAACCCCAGTGTTTTGATATTGACTGGAAACACTCTCCGTGTAGGGTTTCTCCGTAACAGTGCATCCTATTGAATGGGAAACAGCCAAAGCAAATTTTTTTCCCCAGAAACCAAATGAGTGAGTTGTTGTATTGGAACGATACACATCTGAGAGGTCATAAGGCCTTCAACTTCATCAGACAACAGAGGAAAACCATTACCTGTTAACCGATGCTCACAAAAAAACTGTAGATAATGAGTTTGGCTATTCTCACAAGAGAGCTCAGGTGCTTCTCACAACTGCCTAAAATAAGAATGGCAAGCAGAATTTATTAAATGAACACTTGACAAGCACAAGCTATAAGAAATGAGACTGAGAACGATCAAACAGATGAATGTCTGCAGCCGGGAATGTCAAGCCACCTTTCCGTAACGGAAATAAAACAGGTCAGAGGGTGAGAGCTCAGACGAAGACAGCCGGAACATTGAGAAACTTTCTGCGAGATGCTTTTCACGATGAGACGGGACAGGAATGTGAGGTAAGGTTAAGCAAGAGCTGCGAAGGCATATCAAACGGATCCTGATGCGTTTCTACACACATTTTTTCTGTCTCACCAAATGACACACTTGATTTTTTTAGTTGAACTCACTATCCGAAAGGCCAGCAAAGTGCTTAAGGGACCAGAACTGAAATGTCCAACTATTGGACATTCACCCAACCTGCTCTGTTGGACTCAGTGAGGTTTTCAACAGCTCGCTGCTCCTGTAGGGGGTCCCGTTTCTTCCTGTCAGAAACTCTGAATAATGGCTATTTTCCCTTGCTCGCATTCAACGTGCCCTTCAGTCAGTTCCCTTTCAAGGGAACTCGAGCTGCGTTTGAGACGCGGTGGGAACGCTCTGCGTGATTACGTCGTGAAGCACGTGTAAAATCAGTCCAATGGAAGCCCGCTACGACATAGGTGACGTCATAGACCAGGAAACTATAAAGCAACCCTGAAATCAGACCGCGATAGCTTCTGCACCTTCAGCAAGCGCTCTCTGTATATCTGTCCTTGTCTATTTATTGTTGTCTGTCAAGCCCAATATATCTATCATTATTATGGCGAGCAAGCAAGATTATAGACGGTGTGTTGTTCCCTGCCCTCGTTATATACGGGTGGGGACACACACATCAGCTTTGTGTTGCTTGTTTGGGAGTGGAGCATGCTCAGTCAGTCCTCGAGGGGGCTGATTGTGAGCATTGTATGAGTCTATCTATGAAGACGCTCCGCTCTCGCCGATCGTTCTTTGAGGAGGACGGTACGGCTTGCGCTCCCCACGCGGGTCCCGCTGTTGCCTAGACACGGCGGCGACTCGCATTTTGGGGTTCGAAATCGGATCTGACAGTGTGGGTTGGGACGGGCCCCGCCCTATCTCAGCTTTCACCTGCAGATCCAGTGTGCTGCGATTTCCAGTTCTGAGGAATTGGTATCGTTAGTGTTTTGTTAAGAAAAAGTGAACAAAACAAATAAAAATATTAAGAAAAAGACAGATGTTTGATTTTTCAATAAATAGGCAGCTCATAACTCTGTTGAATAAAGAGGAGCTTTTAAAAGGAGGCTTTTCTAATGCTGTTGCTAGTTAAATATTTACTGGACAGCTGAACATTATGAGAGTGAAAATGAAAAGAGTTTATTAGATGAAATATATCTAAAAAAACAGGAAAACTCTGTATCTCAGCCTCCTCGTCGGGGACTACTGGTTTTTCCCTATCTCCACACTGAGGTGTCGAGATCGTGGAATAAACCGGTTTCTATTTTATGTGTTTAATACCCTAACGTCTAACTAGAGTAATGTTATGGGTATTAAGTATCATGGTATGACAGTGCCTTGGATTATAGAGACGCTTGCGAGCTTTCTCTCTCCCGAGTCGGCGTCATCATTTTTAACCCCGACGTTACCCACCAGCCATCTTTAATAATAAATAAATTTTATTAGGCAGTACTGGTGGGTAAAGTATTTAAGGACATAGATGAATGTGAGGATGTCAGCATTGACTCTATTCGAGAATATATATATATATATATATATATATATATATATATATATATATATATATATATATATATGTTTATATGTATACGTTTTTCTGATATAAAAATAAAGAAAAAGAAAGATTAAAATGTCTGTTCTTCTGGACGCTCCGCTTTCAAGAAAACTAAACCTTTCAGCGGCGTTCCAGAGGTTTCTTCCTCACCAATCTATGTTCCTGAAACTGGCATAGAGTACAAAGAAGAAGACCTGATGCCGAGGCTATCAGGCTTCTAAGGGTGGTCCCCTCCGGGGTAGGGACGGTTTTGAGAAATCGTTTCTCCTCGGCGCCCTCTGGGGTGCGACTCTCTGAGGAGGGTCGCAGCGCTGCCAGTTCGGTTGTTCCCTGCCGGTTCGCCGTTCAGGGCACCAAGGTGTCAGCGTCCCCATACGATCCTCCGAGGAGGGTCGTAGAGCAGTCAGTTCGGTCTCCCTGCCGGTTCGCCGTTTCAGGGTGCCGAGGTGCCTGCTTTTTCCTAGGATCCTCCGAGGAGGGTCGTAGGAACTAAGCTAGTTAGAGATAGGCAAGATCTGAGGACTGTCGTCATCTCTAATAAAGCTTAGACAAGAAGTCCTGTCGAATGAAAAAAAAAGAAAAAAAAAAGAGGGACGGTTTTGAGAAATCGTTTCTCCTAACGGCGCCCTCTGGGGTGCGACTCTCTGAGGAGGGTCTCAGCGATGCCAGTTCGGTTGTTCCCTGCCGGTTCGCCGCTTCAGGGCGCCGAGGTGTCAGCGTCCCCGTGCAATCCTCTGAGGAGGGTTGTAGAATGGTCAGTTCGGTTGTTCCCTGCCGGTTCACCGCTTCAGGGCACTGAAATGGTTGTTCAATCAAATCCAGAGGCCAGCCTCGAGAGACTGGTTCCCTTATCGGACTTTCTGGCAGCGTGGGAACTTCTGCCAAATATTTCTCTATGGGTCCTGCACATAATAGAAAAGGGGTTACAGAATTCAGCTCGGTTCTCGTCCGCCCAGATTTCAAGGAGTCCTCCCCACGATGGTGGACTCACAGCAGGCTCTGGTAATGGAGCAAGAAGTACTGACACTTCTTCGAAAGGGAGCTATAGAAAGGGTTTCTCCTCCCAGCAGAGAGTCAGGGTTTTACAGCCGTTACTTCATTGTTCCAAAGAAGGATGGAGGGCTGCGTCCTATTCTAGACCTGCGCCAGTTAAACAGCAGGGTTCAGAAACTCAAGTTCAGAATGCTTACACTCAAACAGATTGTATCACAGATTCAGTCCGAGGACTGGTTTGTCAGAATAGACTTGAAGGACGCGTACTTCCATGTATCTATCCATCCTCATCACAGGAGGTTCCTGAGGTTCGCTTTCGGGGGCGAAGCATACCATTATCGGGTTCTTCCATTTGGCCTAGGTTTATCTCCCCGCACTTTTACAAAATGCGTGGATGCAGCTCTGGCTCCGTTGAGACTCCAGGGCATCCGCGTATTAAATTACATCGACGATTGGTTGATTTTAGCTCAGTTAGAGCAGATGGCAGTTCAGCATCGAGATGCTGTTCTGTCCCACATAAAGAGTTTGGGGTTGCGGCTAAACACCAAAAAGAGTGTGCTCCTCCCTGCTCAGAGGACCACTTTTCTAGGTGTAATTTGGGATTCGACCACAATGCAGGCACGCCTGTCTCCTGCTCGTATTTCTGCGATTCTCACAGCCGCAAGGAATGTAAACTAGGCCAGTCACTCACTGTGAAACAGTTTCAGAGACTGTTGGGTCTCATGGCAGCTGCGTCCAACGTTATTACTTTTGGCCTTCTGTACATGAGACCCCTGCAGTGGTGGCTCAGGACCAAGGGGTTTTCTCCGAGGGGAAATCCGTTCCGCAAGATCAAGGTCACGCGGCTATGCCTTCGTGCCTTGGCCTTGTGGAAGAAACCTTGGTTCCTCGCCCAGGGCCCAGTGTTGGGGGCTCCTTGTCGACGCGTCACGCTTTCGACGGATGCTTCCCTCACGGGATGGGGGGCGGTCATGAGTGGCCGCTCAGCGCAAGGTCTGTGGCAGGACCACCAATGTTCCTGGCACATAAATCATTTAGAGTTGATGGCGGTATTTCGAGCACTCAAATATTTCCTGCCAGACCTGAGAGGCCATCACGTGTTGGTCCGCACGGACAACACTTCGGTGGTCTCCTATATCAACCATCAGGGGGGTCTGAGGTCACGTCACCTTTGCAAATTGGCCCATCAGATCCTCCTATGGGCCCAGGGGAAGTTACTGTCGCTCAAGGCGGTATATATTCCGGGGCGTCAGAATGTGGGAGCAGATATTCTGTCGAGACAGGGGCTGAGGCCCGGGGAGTGGAGACTTCACCCAGAAGTGGTGGAGTTCCTGTGGGAAAAGTTCGGTCGTGCTCAGGTAGACCTTTTTTCGCATCATCAGATTCAACCCATTGTCCCATGTGGTTCTCTCTAACGCACCCAGCTCCTCTCGGTCTGGATGCTATGGTGCAGGTGTGGCCGAGGCTGCACCTGTACGCCTTTCCCCCGATATCTTTGCTTCCGGGGGTTCTGGAGAGGGTTCGCCGAGAAGGGGCTCGTCTGCTTCTAATAGCCCCTTATTGGCCGACCCGAGTTTGGTTCTCGGACTTGGTGTCTCTTCTGGACGGCTCCCCCTTGGAGATCCCAATCAGGGTGGACCTCCTGTCTCAGGCCGGGGGCACGATATTTCACCCTCGGCCGGAGTTGTGGAAACTGTGGGCCTGGCCTCTGAGGGGGCCAGGCTCAGGGAGACCGGTCTTTCGACCGATGTTGTAGAAACCATTCTTCAATCCAGAGCTCCTTCCACGAGAAGGCTGTATGCGCTAAAATGGAAACTTTTCACCACGTGGTGTGTTCCTCACTCTAAAGATTTTATTTCTCCTTGCTATCTCATCTATCAAGAGAATTGGTGATTTACATGCTTTGTCGGTTGCTCCTTCATGTCTGGAATTTGCACCTGGTATGGTGAAGGCATTTCTCTACCCCAGGCCGGGTTATATTCCTAAGGTCCCACTGAATGTTGGTGGCCCAATAGTGCTGCAGGCCTTTTATCCTCCACCCTTTAATACCCCTGACCAGGAACAGCTTAACCTGTTATGTCCAGTCCGGGCTTTAGATGCCTATCAGGGAACCAGGGTTACATACGTAACCTGAGACGTTTTCCTACATACATTTATAGAAACACTTTTATTCTATTCATTCATTTAGCAAAAGTCTGAAAATGTGATTCAAATAATGGCTTCTTGATCCATTAAAAGTGAAATTGTGCCATTCATAAGGAGTTCTCCCAGGAGTGTTGAAAAGGGAAGCAGAACGGTTAAACCAATGTGATTGAAAAAAATAATTATCAACAAGTAAAAGAGGATTGCGCACACCGAATCTAAAGGCCTAAAACACACACATTACACAAGTATGTGAAGCACTTCACAAATGCAGGATTTCTCATGAGCCAAAAGGCGCTAACCATATTGTCAGACGCTAAAATGTTTTATCCATTAAACCTCTGGGGTCGAGAAACGCGCCGGCGCGTTTTGCTGTTTTAGCAGCAACATAGACTTAAAATACTCTGTCATTTTTGGTCATAGAGACTTAAGAAAAATAAAAAAATAAACTGTTGAAAGTCTATTTTTTATGTGCCAACTTACAATCGAAATAAAACATTGTGCTTTTGTAAAATAAAGAAAATAAACAGGGTGCGCTTTCTGTCTCTCCATCTCCGTTAACCTTTATTCTGGAGCACGTCACTAAACTTAAACAAAACTCAGCGAATAGCCTACTATTCACCCAAGCATGAGCAATATATCTTTATAATCATTTAAGTTTGTACTTTTAAAATATCTAATTCAAAACTAAAATAAATATTCTCTGTTTATGTAATCTATAAAAAAAGAGAGAGGTGTCAGCCGATCTCATTATCCTTCTCTCAGCTCATTATTCTGCTAATTTGACACGCCCACGGAGAGCGCACGCTATTCAGATGCAAATGATATTCAGGAACACATGAAAACGTGTCAACGCCCCTCATAAACGCGATAACACAACAAATGTAATCATCAGATTAATTTCGAGACTGTGACTGTGAGGAGTAGCTAATCCTGGGACATTTACCTCAGAACATTTGGTTTATTTTCATTTCAAGGAGCTACGGATCTAGCCGAGAATTGTGAGTAGCCTAAGTTTTTTATTCTTGTGCTTTGTTCTAATCGCGATATGGAATAGTGTCTGTGAACGCAAAAAGACTGTTTAAATTTGAATCACGGTTCTGTGTGTGAATGAATTAATGGCACAGATGGGCGTTGTTGTTTATGTTTAGCCTACTATGTTACAGATGAAATATGAAAGACAACATTTCGTAGTTTTGGATAGATTATAAAGTTTTTATTCTAAAATATCAAATAAGCTTTTGCTATCCAGTTTCTGCTCGTTAAATATATAGTAGGCTATGTTCTGTCAAAAATAAACTCATCAACAAGATGTTATTATAGTGTTTGTTCCAATGTAAGCTATATCAAATTAATAAATCCTTAACTTTAAAACATGTATGATAAAATGTATTGGCCTACTTCTAAAAAGAATACTTTATAAGAAATTTATGGGAAAAGACAATTTTCTCTTCAAGATGTTTCCAACTGAACAAATTCTGTAGAATGGCCCATATAGCCTATTTGAACAGGATTTGTCTCCAGGAATGACTATGTACTAAAAATGTGCTTTTGACTTTCATTTATATTTGGATTATATATATATACACTGACGTTCAAAAGTTTGGGGTCGGTACGATTTTTAATGTTTTTAAAAAAAACACTTTTATGCTCACCAATGCTGTATTTATTTCATTAAAAATACAACAAAAAAACAGTAATATAGTGAAATATTATTACAATTTAAAATAACTGTTTTCGATTTTAATATATTTTAAAATATTCAGCTGAGCTGAGGAATACGGTAGTAAGTTTTTTTCATTCTCAAGTGAATCGCGTTTCTGTGTGTGAATGAATGAATGGCAGAGATGCGCTGTTTACCACAACTCGCAAAAAGACAGTTTAAATTTGAATAGCGTTTCTGTGTGTGAATGAATGATCCGCTTTTAGCAAACTATATTGCTATACTGAGATGAGTAAAAATCGACTGAAATTTGTTGAAAATTTGTAGGCAAATGTATTTGTATAAGCAACGTATTAAACTGAAAATTAACATTTATATTTCTTATATAAACGAAAGACCTACA
This sequence comes from Siphateles boraxobius, assembly GCF_051911475.1. NCBI lineage: Eukaryota > Metazoa > Chordata > Actinopteri > Cypriniformes > Leuciscidae > Siphateles > Siphateles boraxobius. Next base: position 12,859,401 of record NW_027508931.1, on the reverse strand, counting down.
GACATATGAAAGACAACATTTCGTTGACTAGTTTTGGATAGATTATACATTTTTACTGTAAAATATTTGCCACCTCAAATAAGCTTTTGTTTGCCAATTTGTGCTCTTATGTTAAATAGCCTATAGTATGTTTTGTCAAAAATAAAGTAATCAAATTGTTATGTGGATGGAAGGAGAACCCAGGCGCAGACAGGATGCGGTGACACAACGTTTATTAATAGACAAAAACCGGGAAAACAAAACCCACGAGGGGGCAAAACAGGACTGGAACAGGAATGACTAAACTAGACTAAGACTTGACAAACTAGACTATAAACTAACAACAGAAACAGGAACAGTAATACACTAGACAAAACTCTCACAAGGTACTCACAGGTAAGTTAACACGCAGATAGGAATCACAGTATCAAACAAAGTCAAACAATGAACCGACACAGGACAGCAAACACAATGGGATTATAAAGGGAACACTAATGGCAAGGACAGGTGAAACTGACTAGACAATAATGACAAAACGAGGATAACAAGGGGGCGGGGTTACGTAACGAGACAACACAAGCACATGGCCCAAGCAACAGGCCATGTGCTTGTACACAAAACATGATTCTGTCATGATCCTGCCTCACGACCAGGGAAAATCAAGAACACTAAGGCAGAATCATGACAGAACCCCCACCTTAAGGAGCGGCTTCCAGACGCTCCTCAAGGGGACAATAAACACGGGACATGACAGACTGTGACAAAGACACAAACCAACAATACATGACAAAAACTGACAAAGGCATACACGAAAAGACAATTACTGGGTTGGGGTGAAACATCAAAAACAATAAACAAGGCAGGGGAGGTGGAGGAAACACAAAGTACTTAGGGGGCAGTCCAGGGTGAATAGGTGGACTAGGAGTCTTGGGTTGACAAGGTGATGATCTTGGGCGGGGAGTCCGGAGAGAACTGGATGGGCACACACGAGGAACAGTCCGGGGTGAGGTGGAGACAGGGAAAACAGTCCGGGGACTAGTGGCAACAGGGACAAACGGGGAAACAGTCCGGGGACTAGTGGCGACAGGGACAAACAGTCCGGGAATTAGTGGAGACAGGGGCGACCGGGAAGACAGACTGGGATACTGTTTTGGCGGCAGCAGCAACAGACTCAGACACAGAGGACACAGAGGATGAGGAAACGGGACTCCTGACGGGGAACATGGCAGGCGAAGGGGCAAGACTGGGTACAGCGCTCTCAGTGGCAGACTTGGGCGCAACGCTCACAGGGACAGGATCGGGAGCGGCGCTCACAGGGACAGGATCGGGTGCGGCGCTCACAGGGACAGGATCGGGTGCGGCGCTCACAGGGGTAGGCTTGGGAATAGAGCTCACAGACACAGTGGGCTCGGGACAAGACATGACGGGCACATCGAGGATCTTGACAAGCTTGGCAAGGTAGTCTGCTAGAGTCTCGGCAGCAACAACGATAGGCAACCTCTGACGAGCAGACACCGCTTGCAGGACTGCTTCTGCAGCTTGATCGGCCGCAGCTCTCACATACCCCTTTTCCACCAAAAAAGAACGGGTTCGGAACTGGTGCTGGTTCAAAGTTGGTTCGGAGTTGGTTCAACTTGCAAACCTCCTCAGAACCTGTTTGTTTTTCCACTTCTAGAGCGCCCAGCGAACGACGTTGTTACGTCACTGTGTACGTCGCTTCACGTCTCAGCTAGAAACGCTTGCAAGTACAACATTACTTTGGGATTATCTCTAACTCGTGAACCAAGAAGGCTTTAAAAACAATTGAAATATGTAAGTCTTTTAATCTTTTCCTTTGATATGTAATCTTTTCTGATTAGTTATGTACACCTGTCTTGTCTTTTTTTTCTCTCCGTTTATTTGTTCTATTTTGTGACTGTTTTCTTCTTTGCTTACATAATGTTTTCAATAAAATTGTTTTAAAAAAAGCTAGAAACGCTTGCGCCAACTTCAAGCATAACAATTACAATGGCGGACTACATCGTGTTTCTGCAAATGTTTCTCCTGGCTTTGCGGTCAGAAAAGATGTTTAGGACACATCTAAACCCGCCCCCAGCCCCCGACGTAAGCATGACGTGGTAAAAGAACGGTTCTCTGGTTCTAGTCCAGCAAAGAGTTGGTGCCGCTTTGGAACCAGTTTTCCTGGCCGAGAACCGGTTCTTTGGCTGTCGAAACACAAAGAACTGGTTCGCGCGCAGGCACCGGGGCACTCCGAACCGGCTCTCAAAACGCTTTGGTGGAAAAGGGGTAACAGAGGCAGATTCGGTAACCGGGCAACCAGTAGCAGATTCAGGACAAGCGTTCACAGATGCCGCCTCAGGAACAGCGGTCGCAGTAGCGGGCTCTGGAACAGCGGTCGCAGTAGCGGGCTCTGGAACAGCGCTCGCAGTAGCGGGCTCTGGAACAGCGCTCGCAGTAGCGGGCTCTGGAACAGCGCTCGCAGTAGCGGGCTCTGGAACAGCGCTCGCAGTAGCGGGCTCTGGAACAGCGCTCGCAGTAGCGGGCTCTGGAACAGCGCTCGCAGTAGCGGGCTCTGGAACAGCGCTCGCAGTAGTCTCCCTCGTTTACCACGGAGGTCAGCGGGTGTGGAAGACGCCTCTGGAGTCGTGGGGGAACCAGCCTGGTCCCCAAGTGTCGCGACGCCTATCATTCGACCCTTGGGAATGATAGGTAGGCGGGCAGAAGGTGAAGACCTCGAGGATGCCGCCTCGGACTCCTCCCGGGAGAAGTGGTCATACAGACGAGAGAAGTTCGACAAGATCCACTCACCCTCGGGTGAGTATGTAAGGGTGACACTCTTCTTGTTGAGGGGAGAAGACAACCAGACTTCTCTAAGGGGGTCCGGATAACGCTTGGCAGGGACGGGCAAACGGTCTGCAGGGTACGGTCTTGGTCGGTTCATTCTGTTATGTGAAGGAAGGAGAACCCAGGCGCAGACAGGATGCGGTGACACAACGTTTATTAATAGACAAAAACCGGGAAAACAAAACCCACGAGGGGGCAAAACAGGACTGGAACAGGAATGACTAAACTAGACTAAGACTTGACAAACTAGACTATAAACTAACAACAGAAACAGGAACAGTAATACACTAGACAAAACTCTCACAAGGTACTCACAGGTAAGTCAACACGCAGATAGGAATCACAGTATCAAACAAAGTCAAACAATGAACCGACACAGGACAGCAAACACAAGGGGATTATAAAGGGAACACTAATGACAAGGACAAGTGAAACTGACTAGACAATAATGACAAGACGAGGATAACAAGGGGGCGGGGTTACGTAACGAGACAACACAAGCACATGGCCCAAGCAACAGGCCATGTGCTTGTACACAAAACATGATTCTGTCATGATCCTGCCTCACGACCAGGGAAAATCAAGAACACTAAGGCAGAATCATGACACAAATAATATGTTATTATGTGTTTGTTCCAATGTAGCCTAGGCTATATCCAAAGTAATGAATCCTTAACTTTGAAATATGTATGATAAAATGTATACTTTAGTTTTTACAAAGAAAGATTGCACTTGAATTGTTGTTGTAATTGTAACCTTTTTAATAAAAAAATATATTTACAAGGTAGATGTAAACAAACTATTAAAAGGTAAATATAAGCCTTTTCTTTAAGTAATTTGTATTGAGTTTTATCAGTGACAAATTTGGGGAGAGGATACATATTCCAAAACTGAAAATACAGTATGAGAATTAACTGCACAATTAGGCTCCTAGACATGGAAAAATATATACAAAAATGAGATGCTTCCAACTGTGAACCAATTTGGTAGAATATATATATATATATATATATATATATATATATATATATATATATATATATATATGACTAGCAGTTTGAGCACCATTTTCTCTAGTACACTAGAAATTGTTGCACCAATTAGATTAAAAAAGGTTAGAGAGAAAACTAAAGCACTATGGTACAACAGTGCTACGCATGTTATCAAGAGAGAAACTCGTAACTTAGAGCGTAAATGGAAACAAACTAATTTAGAGGTCTTTAGAATCGCGTGGAAAGACAGTATGTCACGTTATAAAAAGGCTCTAAAAGCAGCCAGGGCTGAGCATCTCCGCAAACTAATAGAAAATAACCAAAATAATCCAAGGTTTTTATTCAACACTGTAGCTAGACTAACAAATAAACAAACATCACCAGAGAAAAATATACCGTTACAGTATAGTAGTAATGATTTTATGAATTTCTTCAATGAGAAAATAGAAAGCATCAGAAACACAATTGTAAATGTACAATCTTTTATGGTGTCTTATGATCCAGCGTCAATTATCGCCCCTCAAGAACAACTACACCGCTTTACAAATATAGGACAGGAAGAGCTAAATAAACTTATCATTGCATCTAAACCAACAACATGTTTATTAGATCCAATAGCCACTAAACTACTGAAAGAAGTGTTACCTGAAGTGGAAGAGCCTCTTCTCAATATTATTAACTCATCTTTATCTTTAGGTCATGTTCCAAGAATATTCAAGCTGGCAGTAATAAAACCTCTCATTAAGAAACCGCAATTAGATCCAAATAACCTAGCAAATTACAGACCCATTTCAAATCTTCCATTTATGTCTAAAATACTAGAAAAAGTTGTGTCCGCTCAATTGTGCTCTTTCTTGCAAGAAAAAGATATCTATGAAAAATTTCAGTCAGGATTCAGACCGAATCATAGCACAGAAACTGCGCTAGTTAAAATTACAAATGATTTACTTTCAGCTTCTGACCAAGGCTGTTTCTCAATACTAGTTCTACTTGATCTTAGCGCTGCGTTCGACACTATAGATCATAAAATACTCTTGGATCGACTACAAAACTACACTGGTGTTCAGGGACAGGCATTAAGCTGGTTTAGATCGTACTTATCAGACCGTTACCATTTTGTCTGTTTAAATGGGGAAAAATCAAAGATAACCTCAGTAGACTATGGAGTGCCGCAAGGATCGGTGTTAGGCCCTCTGCTATTCTCAATATACATGCTGCCACTTGGTAATATTATAAGAAAACATGGAATTAATTTCCACTGTTATGCTGATGACACTCAATTATATATCTCATCACGACCAGATGAAAACACTAACTTATCTAAATTGACAGAGTGTCTAAATGATATAAAATGCTGGATGACGTGTAATTTCCTGCTATTAAATTCAGATAAAACGGAGGTACTACTTATTGGTGCAAAAAACTACCCACAAAATCCCTTACAATACAACTTTAATTTAGAAGGATGTCCTGTTACTTTATCCACTACAGTAAAAGACCTGGTTGTTATTCTAGACCGCAACTTGACTTTCGAAAATCATATTTCATATATTACAAGAACAGCCTTTTTCCACCTTAGAAACATTGCTAAGCTACGTAACATGCTATCTGTTTCTGATGCAGAAAAGTTAGTTCATGCATTCATGACCTCGAGACTAGATTACTGTAATGCTTTATTAGCTGGTTGTCCTGCATCCTCAATAAACAAGCTACAGTTAGTGCAAAATGCAACCGCTAGAGTTCTTACTAGATCAAGAAAATATGATCATATAACACCTATTTTATCATCTCTACACTGGTTACCTATTAAGTTACGTATCAATTACAAAGTATTCCTACTGACCTATAAAGCCCTAAATGGTTTAGCTCCTGTGTATTTAACAGACCTTCTATCGCCATACAATCCATCGCGCTCTTTAAGATCACTAAATTCGAGGCTTCTGGTCATTCCTAGGATATCTAAGTCCACTAAAGGAGGGAGGGCGTTCTCGCATTTAGCTCCTAAACTCTGGAATAGCCTTCCTGATATTGTTCGAGACTCAGACTCGCTGTCCCAGTTTAAAACTAGATTAAAGACGCATCTCTTTAACCAAGCATTCACTTAATGCTTAACCTTTAATACTACTGCTGAATCAGTTCGAATGCATTAACATTATGAACATCAGCTATGCTAATTATTTCCCATCTGCCTTTCTGCTGTTATCTCGGGACGCTAGTCCCGAGGTAAATAGCGTTCGTCAGCTCCAGTTTGTATCCAGCCTCTCACGGAGACTTCAGATGCCCCAACGCCTGTGAAGAGACGACTCGACGCCTGTGAAGAGACGACTCAAAGCCGGCGATATGTTATGCCATAAATTAATACATGATTAACTAACTGTATTTTTCTATGTACATTTCCGAAATGCACTTTCTGTAAAGCTGCTTTGAGACAATGTGTATTGTGAAAAGCGCTATACAAATAAATTTGAATTGAATTGAATTGAACACGGGTCCAATGGAAAGGGCCCATGCAGAGGAACAGATTCTTGAACTGTTCTGTCTCATGCAGGTAAATATCTAGAGCCAAGGCAAAGACACTTTCATCACACCAAATCGCCATTGAAGCCTGATTCAGTTGTCTGCGAACACTCTGGAAGTTGGTGAGGCAATGTCTGACGGTGGCACTCTCAGTAATGGGTTTTGGTATGTAGCGACAATGACTTTTGTAGGGAAATTATTAACTCAAAGGGGGAATAATATTCATGAGATGATGAATATGCATTATCGTATACACAAATTCGATTATCCCAAACAGAGAATAGGTTAAGCCTCACCGTATATGATTCATTGACACGATTGCTCGTATTAATTATCAATATAGGTCGGTAAAATCAGATCAATTATCAGGGTAAATTTTCAGGTGATTCAAATTTAGTTTATCACTCAATCTATGTCTGACTGGAGGCGAAACTTCCTTATCAAAACTTACCGGCCTGTAAACAGCGGCAATACCCTTTCTATGGCCACTAGAAAGGATATTTTCGTGTAAGGCACTTTAGATATTTCAAAAGTTAAACTAAATAGAGCTTGGAGCTTAAATCGTAATTCATACAGTTACTTCAAAATTAGACCCAAAGGCTTTTAGGAAGTTCTAGACAACCTTAAAAACAGCATTCCATTTTAGATAATACTTGCATTGATATGGCCCCTTTTGTGCAGCTGGTTTGTAAAGAGACGTAGGCTGATGTCCGGAGTTTCGTTCGGACGGAGGTAGATGTTGCGATCTCTTCAGCTCATACGACAGATTCTTAATCTTAAATTTGTTTCGTTCGTGAGTGCACTGAACGAAGGAAAACTATCAACTGAGGTAGATCAAAGGAAAGAAAAACTTAGATTAAAACGAAAATTAGAAAGCAAACGAAGAGCTCCGGTTGGAGTTCTTGTTGAAAAAGTGAACCTCTCTCTGGCGTAGGACTGCACAGAACAGAAGTGGCGCTTCAATGTTTAAAGTGAGCAGTGGCACGCCTTTCTCATGTGCCGGATCCAATCGGTTGGGAGGAGGCGTGGCGGCAAACTTCGTTCCGGTCAATGTACAGAGGGGACAGAACTGAATCATAAAACATTTCTAGTCTAGTATTAATAAAAGTATGCATCATGTTGCACTTTGGGCTAAGAATTCGATACCATTGAATTTCTTGGATCATAACAATACCACACACTGTACTTCTGTGTGCTAGTAAGATAAAGATACATGATTATTCGTGATTAAACGCATATCACATATCACAAAGCTGATGGTTGTAGCAATGAAAATCACATGGGAATAGTGCAACACAACAAGAAACATTTTATACACGTCAAACATTTAACAAGGTATTTTGTCTCACACGTGGTCAAAATGAGTGTTTCTGTGTGTGTGTGTTTGTGGGTGTATGTGTGTGTGTATGTATAAGTTCATCCCGTGGTTGGCGGGTGGTGGACTTTTGCTCATCCCCTGGGGGGGGGAAATTGTGTGTGCGTTTTCTGTGAATTGATGAGTTTAACACCAGAATAGTGGTTGACTATCTGTAAAGAGTGTTGCCTTTGTTTTTGATGTGTCATTTAATATGAGGCTCCTAGCCCTTTTCTGCCGCGTGATCTTCGCGTGATCTCCCCGAGGCAGACTTAGCGTCGCCTTCATTGTCACATATCAGTTACACCGGACACTGCTTTGTGTATTCATTAGTAATTTAATCAAATGGCAGCCACCCATTTGCTGGTGTCCCGATCAGAGAACAGCGGAGCTATGTTTGTAGATTAGAAACCAGTAATTTAATAGAAATGGCAGAACTGGCCATCTGCTTGCGGTTACAGGTATGACAGGGAGGAAGCCAACACGCATCATCGGCACCACAGCAGATGAGACAAGTGTGTGCACAGCTGCCCATATCAGAGGGTCTCCTGCTGATGCACCGCAGCGGATCAGACTGATCAAGAATTCATGCTTTCCAGATACACTTTTGACAGTTGCAACATCAAGTAATGTTGCTTGCTTGTTTTCAGGATGCAGCAGCATGTCTGGTGGCAGGACAGGTCGAACCACTGGCTTGGCATGGTGAGGTTCCTCTTGGCATGGCAACTTTGTCCGCAGGATTGGATCAGCATGGCTTAATCCTGTGCTTGACACTGGAGGCTTATGAAGGGGTCTGTTCACTGTGGCATCTTGGAACAGTACTAATGTTGCATAGTGTGAACCCTTGGTACCAGAAAGTGATGATTTATCAGCATAATCAGAGTTGTCCATGCCTGCCATAGTATAATCCCCCCTTGTAAAAGTACTTGGTATGGGTGTCTCTCCATGTTCTGAGCATTTCACAGCATAGCTAGCTAGAAGACTGCTGGCAGATCAGATTGTCTGGTAGCTTGAACATGAACCAATCCTGTTGAAAGTTGTGAGAAGGCTCTTGCTGTGATCTCTTGCATAAATGGCATGGCCAAGCATAATATGCAATGGTGTTCGCTTTACTCCACTGTGAATGCTATACACAAATATTTGGAAGAGACAGTGCAGTTGTGTACTCTTGTGATCTCTCACCCATTCCCCCTCTTCTTCTAGTAGAGACTGTTCTCTCAGTAGAGGCTCTTCTCCATGTGTGGGCTGTTGCTTCTGTTGCTGTTGGCTGCCCTTATCCTCCCCTTGTGTGGACTGTCCATTATCCTCTCCCTCTGTGGAATATTGCTGATGTGATAGCAGTTCAGACCAATTCTCCATAGTGATTAAGGATAAGCTGTTTCATATCACGGGTCTGGAAGGTACTTGTAAGCACCTCGTCTTCTTCCAACAGGCTCAATGCAAATTCCACAATATCACTCACAGTGCAACACTCTCCCTTCGCCAAAAGCTTGCCAATATATGAAAGAGCACGAGCAAAAAGCACTTGCTTGATGTTGGTAATGGCCGGTTTATCTAGTGCTTTGGCTTTGATGCCACGTTCATATTTTCACATGTAGTTCTGGCGACAGAGATTGTGGCAAAATAAATCAGCTGATATGACTGATTTAATAGAGCTATCTTCATCATCCTTCAGTCGATCTGCAATTCGTGTGAAAACTACATCTTGTTTATGCTTTGCTGCAGCAATGAGTTTCTTCGCACTATCATACTCACAAATTCTGTACTTGTCACGACATTTCCTGTGTTCCATATATCCACATATAACATAGGGCAATGTTCTTGCATCCTTGTCAGAACTTGGAGGTGCACAAGGTGTAACACTTCTCCGTAAGGTTGTCATGAATTTAACACTTGTAGAAGCCTCATCTTCTGTCTCACACACCTTAGATTCTTCAATTATTTTCTTCTCAATAGATGTCAGTTTGCGAGAATGAGTGTATGACTTGTAGCATTTGTTGGTATTATGGTAAACACACATGCTATTATCATTATCCTCATCATCATCCCCCATCAGAGTTTTGATACGATTTGTAACCACATCATTACGGATTTTAGCAGCTTGTTTGATTCTCTCACGTCCTATGTTTTCACTTGTTACAGGCAATTTATTATCTATTTGACAGATGATGCATACCATTTGATTAAGATTGTCCTGATCTGCCATTGAAGCAACCAAATTCAAGCTTTTGGGGCCAGGTATTTTAGAATGCTCCATGTTGATCAATATGTGCGATGCTCAATAGAGAGACGAAAACTTTAGAGACCTTGGAAATCTTTTAAATTTGACTACTTCTTGTAAAATACAAGTCAAACCTTGTCTTCTTTTTTCTGTGAATTCTATAAAATAAAATAAAAGTCAAACATTGTCTTATTTTTTTTCTGTGAACTCTGTCCAGTGCTGTAGAAATACAAAGTATAAGGGCAGACTGTAAATTTGAGTTAGTAAATTTGAGTTACTCATGTACATGTGTAATGCTCACTGTTTATCAATTAGTGCGATGCTCAATAGTCAGATGAAAACTTTAGGAACATTGGAAATCTTTTGATACTCCTGGTAAAATACAAGAAAAGTTAAACCTTGTCCTCTTATTTTCTGTGAATTCTGTCTAGTGTTGTACAAATACACAGTATAAGGGCAGACTGTAAATTGAGTTAGTTTGCATGTACATGTCTTTTGAGATTCTTCAGAATAGGAAAACGACCTTGACCATGCCCTTTCAAGGTCACAATAACCCAATATGGTCCTATCAATGCCAGAAATGAATTCAACATACCCTAATTAGTCAAAATAGATGTATTACATGTGTATAAACATTCAGAAACAAAGAAGTTGGATTTTCATCATCATCCGAAGGCGGCCATATTTGATTTGACCATTATGTAATTCGTGGCACTATGGGGGACGAGCACCTTCGTGATTTTTCATGTCTAGGGACCCACTTACTTAGTTCAAGTGAGAAATTCCCCCAACACCAAATTGTGAACGGGTCAACAGGCCATTTCCAGGACTAACTGAGTCCTTTACATTAAAGGGTCACTCCACCCATTTGCATTAAGATTTCCATTGTTAGAAATCCAATCATACTATTGAATGGTCGTGCAACACTCTTTAATTTTCCCCTGAGACGAGAGAAATCCTCTATTTACCTTTTTCACTTCCTCCTACAATGATGCAAAAATCGTCATTTTAGGAAGTGTAAAAGGGGGGATTTTCTGTGGAAACTACAAGCACTAGTTCCCACCCTTTCAAACCCGCCCATAGGGGGTTGGATCTAATGCGCTAACAGACCTATCAGATCAGTGCCAGTGCGTTTGATTTCACCGGGAGAAACTTTTGGAAAATATGGACGAAGGTACTGAATACAAAGGCGGATGCATTATGGAGGATCTGGATTTTGACGAAGTTATGGTAGAAACGGATGTTCATGGCTACATTTATGAGCCACAGTATAGCGACGAGCAGCTGAGGGCTATGGAATAACCGGAGGCAGGTGAAGCTGCTGCCACCACAGCCTATGCAGGCGATCTGCCTGCCGCGGACGAGGAGCCCGCAATGGCTCGAGCTGCGGCAGATTGGTGGTGCCTGTGCTCTCACTGTGCGCCAATGGACACAGAACAAGAGTCTGTCTGCTGCCTAGAATTCCAGCGGTGCTATGGAATTGGAGGTCGACACGGACGTGTGTGTTGTTGCTGACCCGAGTTTCGCACCCCATATGGATAGCGGCGTCCTGGAGACCTACTTTAGAATACCTAAGTTCAACTGGCAACATCAGCCAAAGCCTACAGGGTCAAATGGTCGTCTTTCTGTAAAGTAAGTTTATTTTCATTTTGTTAACACGCTAACGTGGCAGGTTCATTGCACAAATATCTTGCAGTTAAACTAGCTACTGTAGTGGGAGTGGTCTGCGGAGCTGAGCATTGCAATGCACTAAGGGGATTGTTGTCTACAATCCACAAGCACTAAAAAGTCATTTTCTGCATTTTATCGGCCAAGAAGGTCCCAAATTAGAAATGTATGATACTATTCTATTACATATATGACCCACTTTCAATACATATTCATGTCTCCACCGGTGGAATGACCCTTTAATCTCACTATCTCCAACTAAAATCTTAAAACCAGGGGATCTTCTCAGTTTTATTTTTGACCCAAACAGTAGGGCTTCCGTTTTCCCTTAGTGAAGTGATAGCTTATTGTCTGACATCCACCTGATGACTTTTTATAGTTCTGCAATGAGAGTTCTTTCAACTATGTTCTTATCTTTATGTGAAACCAATAATGCAGAATCATCTGCATATAAAAAAAGTTCACATGAACATACAGACTTAAGGTCATTTATATACAGAAGGAAAAAAAGTGGGCCCAAGACACTCCCTTGAGGAACCCCATATTCTATATATTGTGGTTGAGACATTGTTCCTCCAATATCCACCACCTGCTTCCTATCCTTCAGATAAGAACTCACCCATCTGACTGCTAAGTCGTTAAAACCAATGGCTTTTAATTTGCATACCAAAATATCATGGTCAACGGTATCAAAGGCCCTCTGTATCTCTAACATGACCATACCACAAAAAATGCCTTTATCTGCCTCCCTCCTAATGTGGTCAGTTAAATACAATAAACAGATGTCAGTGGAATGTGATTTACGAAAGCCAGACTGGAACTCATACAGTAGATTGTGTGATGCTAAATATTTGTCAATCTGTTCATAAATCTTTTTTTCAATTATCTTTGACAGACTATACAGAATAGAAACAGGTCTATAGTTTCCATGGTCTAATTTACTCCCTTTCTTGTAAAGTGGAATCACTCTGGCAAGCTTGAAATCATTAGGAAAATATCCTTGCTCAATAGACATGTTTATGATATGGGTGATACATGGGGTTATAACCTTTGCAGCATCTCTTAAGAATCTGGATGGAATATTGTCAAGGCCAGTAGCTTTTGAGCTATTAGGGTTTTTAAGTTTCTCAAGTACAACTGCCTCTGACACCTTTTCAAAAGAGAAGCCATCTGCTTTGACCTCTTGCTGAGAGTAAAAGTCAAAGATGTGACTTTCACCGTACTGCCCTGACTGGACAGGTAGTTTTTCTACCAGTTTACTAGCAACTGATGAGAAATAGATGTTAAAACTATCTGCCACTTTCACAATTTTCTGCTGTGACATTATTCCCCAAATCAAGAGTTATGTTACTAGTTTTTGTTTTCAACCTGTTACTATAGCCAAGCTGCTTTAGGGACTTCCATAACTTACTTGAAAAATTTCTATATTGCTAAATTTTCTCATTAAAATAGGCCTTTTTAGCATTGACCACTAATCTACTCACTTCATTTCTCACCTTTTTGTACTCTGCCCAATTCTGATCATCCTTGTTTTTCTTGAATATATCATACTTCTTATTTCTCATCCTAATTGACTTGAGAATATCATCATGTATCCAGGGTTCTGTCCTCTGTTTAACTCTAACTACTTTAAAAGAGGCTACTTTTGACACCACTTCTAAAAACATACATTTAAAAGAGCACCATGCTTTATTAACTTCCTTACATTGCAACACAGCAGACCAGTTTATAAAATTCAAGCAGTCATCAAGTGCTTCTTTGCTATACCTTTTCAGCGACCTGATTCTTATATAGCTATGACATTTGAGCACTGTTTTCTTGATCTTTCGAGTACAGAAAACAATAGAATGATCACTCAGTCCATAATTAATTACCCCACTTTCTGTTATCCTAGACTTTTCTGACACTAAAACAAGGTCAATAATAGTTTGAGTGGAAGAACAGATATGTGTTGGTTCTTTGATCAGCTGATGTAAACTAAATGAGCGACAAAAGTTCATTAACGCCTTATAGCCAGAACGGTCAGTGTTTCGAATATCAATATTAAAATCTCCTATTATGATAACTTCTGATTTGACAAAGTCCATACAAAAGTGCCTAAAATGTTAGTTCACCCAAAAATGAAAATTGTGTCATTAATTTATCACCCTAGTGTGAGTAATAAACTGTCATAGTAGTAGTTGCATAGTTGTCAACGGAGGGACAGAAAGCTCTTAGATTTCATTAAAAATATCTTCATATCCGGAAACACAAATGAAGATCTTTTTGATAAAATCTAAGAGCTTTCTGTCCCTCCGTTAACAACTATGCAACTACTACTTTGACAGTTTACAATATGATGAACACATTTAACTTAGGCTTCTTTAGGTTTATATTCACATATAAACATTTATCAGCGAACATAAACAGAAGCTCAACCAAACATGAGAACAAACCTTATTGGTTCTTGTGAAATCTCAAACACGCTGCATAACACAAGAATGAACCTCATTGGTTCTCGCACTTCAAGCGAACATGCTTGAGTTTCCGTTTTCCACAACTAATGTGTTGATGAATGTTTATTTGTGAATATAAGCCTTAATTCAATGTGATCGTGTCTCTTCAGAAAATTTGGACTAAACCGCTCAATTTATATGATACATAATTTTCATTTTTGGGTCAACAATCCTTTTAAAACAAGACATCAATTTGCCCAAAGGAATAAAGCTTTTTTAAGCAAAATTGACAGATGCTGATGCAACATTTAGTATGTTTTAGCTTGTATCCTTTCTTAACCACATATTAAGAGCTTCTTTCTTATGTGCAGTGTGAACAAAAACAAAAATACATGTAATCCATATGAGAATGGCATCTTAGGCTCTATTCTAAACCCGAGTGTATGGTCTACATAGACAGCTATAATTCTAAGGCAGGATTGTGACCAAAGTGGAATCTCCTAAAAGGCGGATCTAAAACACTTAACGGTCCCTAACGAGAAGTGCACTAGAGACTCCACTAATGCTCACAGATATGTTTTCCATTGCTAAGCTAATGCTTCAATACTTTAATGAGCACAAAAATACATTGAGCACACAAATATTGGGTATTAATACTGGATAGGCCTATATACTCCATTTTAATCAGATGCAACAAGTTTTAATCAATTTAAAGTTCATTGCAATAAATTAATAAAAGGATACATGTGATGCTGCTTCAGAACTAGGCCAAAAGAGGTGTCTTAGTAGGCAAAACAGTTTTACCTACAGTATGATACCTAAAAAGGCTGGGAGCTCACCTTGTTTGGAACAAGGCTTTAGAAACTTGTTAACATTATCACACAGACATGAACAACATAACCTTGAAGGACACAGCGAGAGAGCGAATGAAGCCAGGAGTGTTTTTTTGATGTGAAAGCCCTTTGGAATACTTCCCAATAACCAAAGCACTCCCATACAAACCCAGAAAGAGATGTCTTCATCTTAAAGGCCTCGTAATCTCTGCCTCACTGCTGTATCAGTGTCTACAAGTGGCTGTGAGTCAGAGATGCACAGCCTTAAGATTACTAGTCTAAAGAGGCCGTAGGAAGTGTTGTACGTTACTGAGAGAGCATCAGAGATAGCAAAGCATCTGTCAAAGCTTCATCATATCTACAGTGCGCTACAATACAGAACATATTAGGGGGGGAACAGTACATCTTACTATTTAAAATATGACTTGATACTGGTACAAATTATTTTTTTGTAACGGTTGCTTTTACATAGTGGAACCCTGTAACGCTTCCCTGATGTTAATATTTGATACATTGAAGATAAAAAATGGCTTGAATTAGTCACTATTCTTTGTGTTTTCTTAAAAACCAACAATTCCAACACATTCTCACTCCCAACTTGTCACAAATTGAGGCTTGCTCACCTAGGCAGCACAGGGTACCCCTTTAGCGTAATTTTAAACGTAATTACACTTTTATACAAGCATTGGGTTTCAACATTCAAATATCTAATGAAACAAATGTAAAACAAAAAACTTTAAAGCGGTTCAAATGTTGACACAACTTACTAAGATACAATTATATATAATGTGTGCTCTTTATTATATACAGAAATGGACCATGGTGAACATATTTAGACAGGAAGGAGGACTATGTTAGCATGATGTACATCTATTTTAAAATTTTAAACTTGTAGGGATAATGTAAGTTCCTTTGGTCAGTATATAAACGAGTAAGAGAAAGCTGGGCATGAAGACATGTCTTCAGTGTCACATGATCTTGCAAATCATCTGTATATGCTGCTTTGGTGCTTAAGAAACATTTATTTATTATCAATGTTGAAAGCAGGTTTGTTGACTAATATTTATGGAAACAGAATGCCAAATGGTATTCTGGCTTATCTTTTTCAGGTCTGAATTAGGTCTCTTAATCTTAAACATTTTAAAAGCTTAATGAATCCAAACTTTTGACAGGTTCAATTGTTTTTCACATAATTACATTTTTAAATAGTTTGCATTAAAATCAAGTTGTATAAAAAAAAAAAAAGAAAACAGAAGAAGCACTTTGAACTTTGTAAATATGTCTGGATCAGATCCTTTGCTTACATTTAGTGTCTGTAAAATATGTCAGTGGCTTACAGTCGCACATTAAACGTTTTTATTTGTATGCATGACTAAGAGGGAAAAAAAAGATCAAAACATAATGTACTGCTTGTCAAACCGGCAGTGAATGTGATTGCTTGTCCCTGCGTGCGTTTCAATGCCAAGGCACTGTAAAAAATGATATGATCGATAAGTTATGACAACATGTGTTTTTACATTGTTTTAACTCAAAATAAGTTAAGCAATTTTCAACTTTAAAGTTATACAAGATTCAACTCATTTGTTTAAGACAGGTTAATGTGATAGTTGAAATGACTTAAATACCCTAAATAAAGTTGATTATACTTAAAAAATTAAGGCAGAAACTTTTCTTTTCCAGAAAATTGACTATTGACTTGGCCATTCAGTGAAGCACCTCTCTCTGATGAGTATCATAGTAGTCTCACAGCATCTAGCATCCAATATGGCTGACAAGCAACACTAAAACCCTGAAACACTCTGTTTACACATTCTTTCTTTCTCAAACATACACATGCAGTGAGTCAAGCTCATACGGACTGTGCCAGCCCATGTGGTATTGCCTTTTCCTGGCACCTCACCCAGACTGAATTAGGTCTCTTAATTAAAATATCTCTGCTGTGGCTCCAAGCGGTCTGATTTCTCAGCTGGAAGGCTATGATCTAAACCAGTGGTTCTGAACTGGTGGGTTGCAAAACAGAAAGGACTGCAACACAAAACAGCATATAATCTTTTAACAAAAGGAGAAAAAAATTTTGTCTGCAGACATTATTATTGTATCGTAACAACACTGCAAACTGTTTCTAACTGGTTCAGTATCGGATGATACTGTAAGCAAAACATAAATAGGCCTACCTACTGGTTTAGGCTCAACCTACCTATTTGGTTTAAATTTATTTTATCTTTAAGAAAACATATTTCAAAGATAATATAAGAGACAGATTAATATCAACAGATTGCGCTTTTTAAAAGGTCTTAAAGTCATTGTTCAAACGCTTAATAAATCATCGAAACCCAAAAGATTATTAAACTAACTGTCCATTTTGCAGTTCATTTAGCTTTTAGCAAACAAACAAACACTACAAACATAGGTAGTGCAATGTACGGCCCTGGTTCTTTTCTTTTCTCTTCTATTCTATATCTTTTTTTTAAATGTACATACTGCGTTAGACTAAACTGAGTTGGGTCACAGCACTTGCATATTGTTGTCATGTTGTTAGTTTAATTGCTTCTATTGCTCTCCTCATTTGTTAGTCGCTTTGGATAAAAGCGTCTGCTAAATGATTCAATGTAAATGTAAACAAATGCAAACAAAAACACAAGCAAGAGAGTTGTTGTTGTCGTTGTTGCAAATGAACACAGACAGACAGCACGAGTTCGATATTGCTTGTCCTTACAAGAAGTTAATACTTAGTGACTTACATAATATTTCCAGACAGTTTTCTTTTGTTCGCTCCGGCAATGGAAATAGTTCAAGCAAATCCATTCTAAAAACCGAAAAATCACAGAGCAACACACAGCAGGATTTAGTTCCTGAGTTAAGTATTTGAATGAATTGGTTGAATGAATGATACACTCATAAAGGCATTAAATGTTTCGTTCTTGGGTGAATCAGTGTGTTTGAACGAATTGGTTAAATGAACGGTTCAATGACCAACTCAACGACCAACGAGAATGAACTGATTGAAATAATGATTGAATGATTCATAAAGACAACGGCTGAGTCCGAAATCACATATTCACTTGAGCAGGTATTTATTTTGAATAAGCACTTACTTTCACTTTGCGACCTCTAAAAAAGTATGTTCCATATAGTATGAATATGTTTAGTATGAAATGGCGCTTTTCCACTGCATGGTACGGCTCGGTACGGCTCAGTACGGTTCGGCTCAACGCGGCAAGGCTCGGCTCACTTCACTTTACCACTGCGTGGTACAACTTGGCGCAGCGCGGCACGGCTCGGTTCGCTTTAGCTCGGTTGCTTTTCCACTGCAGTTAGTACCGCTTCAAAGTGGGTGGGATTATAGACTGATCGTTATAGTTTATAGTTTAAATGTAATCCGGACGTGCTACATTTGACATGTTTTCATTAACATGAGACCTACCAGTGTCAGTTGCATCGCTTCACTACCAATCACAAATCTTTTCCTGTGGCCTCATGGGATAGTAAAGGGTCCATCATATGCACACTTCAGAATATCGCCGGAAAAAGTAGGTTATCCGGGGACTTTTTAGGATTACTGTGAATTCGAACATACTTGTCACATACTACTATGTAGATGTATTTCGCCTACTATGTAGAGAAGAATTCGATTTCAGATGCAGCAAATCACTCATATACTAATCGCCACCTACTAGTGATGTACCCTGAAGAAAGAGTAATTTCTATGTTTTAAGGACAATTTTGTTCACTTTTGTCCAATAAACAAATACTTGCCACTTCAAGAACATGTGAAATCTGCGTCCTGAAACCGAACCAGTTGAAAACCACTGTCACAGAGTACCCTACTCCTGCCTCTGAAAACAGTGCATAAAGCAAGTTTTGAGGATAAACCTTCTGTGGTTATTTATAACTGCATGAGTGGTAAAAATTGGTATGGGGGTGAGAAGGATCAGAGGCTAGGCTGGGTTTTGTGCAATGCTGGTGCACGAATGCAAGAGTTGCACTACAGAGCGTGCGTACTTCAGTCAATAGCACTTTCTGAGTGAAAGTGAATCGATGAGCCACTGAGGTAACGTAATGTACGGCCCTTTTCCGAGAAGATAGACAGATGACTAAAAGAGTAAAGTACACTGCCTTCATGCGGTAAGAGCTGTGGCACAGGATTAAATGTATGTGCATGGGGGTGTATTTAATAGAGAATGTGGTGCAGATGGATGATATTCAAGGTTTGACTTTGAGTGCACTATTTGGAATCCACTTCCATGACAGGAAAAGAGCTCAGATTCTATATTGGCTATTTGTAAGAGCAAGGGTATATTGAAATCAAGATACTAAAAGCGTTCAAGTCATGGCATATTGATGTTTGCTTCCAATTTTAAAATAAGTCTGTAATGTGATGCATATTAAAAAGAAAAAGTATATTTGACAAGAAAGAAAATGTAGATTCGGACTAAATTTTATCCATTGGGAATTCACTGGATTTTGAAAAGTGGGTGTTACAGTACCAGAATGAGCCAGAACAGAATGAAAGTTAGATTTTTTTTAAAACAATGGTTAGATAATTATTTGACTGTTCATTAGCATTATTTTAACATAATTTTGATTGCTATTCAAAACATTATTTGTATTCAGAATAATGTGCACAGAGGAATCGTTCACAATAAAACTAGGAATTTGCATTTAAAAAGTAGGCTAAACAGGGTTAATTTTGATTTCATTTTGACTATAAAGTAATCTCAAAAGTTTGTAGTGGTGCTTTCACGCTAAACTTCCAAAAGGTTCCAAAAGGGGTGAGGTTTGCAGTGATGCCATAGAAGAAATATTTTAGGTACTTCAAAGAAACTTTAAGTGATCAGTTTATAAAATAACTATTTTTTTCTTAGCATGAAGAACATTTTAAAGAAACCTTTTCCTCGAAAAATAACCTTTTGTGCAATGGAAAGGTTCCATGGATGTCAAAGGTTTTAATGGAAATATCAATGCAAATGAACGATCATTTTAAAGAGTGTAGAGTTTTTGGTACAAAAATTAGCAAGTGACATTGCAGTTTGGTTTGTTAGTGTGAAAGTGGTGTATTCTGTTTGTCCTCAAACATAAGGTGTCTGTCAATATGTGCCCAGATAGACAATTAGTCAAAGTACCGCTTTGAGCTTTTTGCATCACCGGGTCAGAATCCATCACAGCTTGACACATAAGTAAAGGTGATTGAAGGTGCACCATGCAACTTTTTTTTGTTTAAAAACCTGATTTACTTATCCTGATTTACTATGGTAAGCCTATTATAAGTGTTCATATTTTAGACACGTGGAGCTGTTTTTTTGGGGTTTTTTTTTTTGCTAAATCTGGACCCTCTGGGGAATTACCAAATTTACATAGTGTAACTCCAATAACACCTTTTAATTGTTATAGTTCATGTCATCCCTAACCAAACACTGGCATTACATAGGCCTACACTAAAAATATCAGTAGTGACCCTTTACTAAACTGCTCTGTGTATGTTACTGAAGGGCACTCAAAATTGGCCCCTGAACGAAATTGATTTCATCCTCGAGAAGTATTGGAATGGAAAGGAACGAGTGGAGAAAGAAGGGTCCTTTAGACTCAACATTGCAGAACGCCTGAGCAGCAAAAAGTGGCAGGCGGCTTGTAGATTCAATTAACTGGACTGAATTAAACTGCCTTTTTGTTACCACAGAACCTTCTTCTGATGCCCCTGGAGTTTTTAATTAGATTTCCTCTCTCCTTCAGGCCTCTTAAAGTGCACTGCCTTCTGATGGATTTTGGATGGAAGAGGCGGATGGGAGTTCTGTCAAGAGCTCTTCATACTCCAAACTGCCAATCAAAGCCTCACATAACCAGACTGTTCAAAAATGCAACCTGAGCAATACAAAGTGGAGAAGGCTATCCAATGTGGGGCACTTTCATGTAGTTCAAACTTTTTTAAATAAAATGTGAGTGGTGCTTGCCACAGCAAAACTGTGAGCTTACTTAGAAAAATATTCTGGTCTGTACATTCTAATTTGAGAAATCAGAGATGACTAGTTACTAGTGGTGCCTAGTTTTGGGTGCCTGAAAACACAACGTTTTTGAAAACGGTCTCCGTGTAAACAACAAAAACCTGAATCTCTGAAGACGATGACGTCATGCATATATACACACGTGGACATTTAGGATGGACATATGATTGGAAAAGTGTATATTTTGTAATAGGCATTGTAGTGTTCCCTATTTGGTTTGTAAACTGATATTGTTCAATAAAAAAAAAAAGATGACGTCATGCAAATGCGTATTACATGTTCAGTCTATATTGTTTCATTGCCATCTAATGGCCTGACAGCAGAATACAGTGTTCCCTTCGCTTAGAACACCTATCGACTTAGAGTATTACAAAACGAGCCAATGGCGATGAAAGGCCATGGGTCTGCGGAATTTGCATAGCGTATCTCCGCCCCACCGCGTGGGTATAAAAGGAGGACGCCGGCAACATGCAGATATGTTTTCGCTTTCGAGCCAAGAGTATTTCTTCACTCCACAATCATCTCTGACTTCGCTCTGTGCAGTGATCTGCCAGTGTGTGTGTGTCTCCCTGTGCGCTTCAACATTGCAGAGTTTTTTTCTCCTCTCATAAAAGAGCTCGCACGCGGCACGTCTTTTTAAAGACGGCTCGCCCGTGCATTTCTGGTTGCAGCGGACTGGTACCGGACTCTGATGGGCACGAGCGCTGTCTAGTGTGTTTGGGCTTTGATCATGCTTGAACAGTGCTCGTGGATGACTCATGTTCTCTCTGGAACGTGATCATCGCGTCATATATAGGTCGAGACTCGGTGAACTCGCAAGAGTGAGAGTCCCCTCATCCACCAACCAATCTTCGGCTGGTGGCCAGGGTGACCTGAGGGTGTTGGTCTGGAACAAGGCGCAGACTCTGTGTCCACTCCCCAGCCCCCCCTCTTTAATGACGGTGCCCGCTAGCCAACTGATGATTCCATGAGTCTACCCTCGGGTGGCCCGTGTGTTTTCATTTGAAGCTACAGAGGATTATGCTGTGTCTGTAGCAGCATCACTAGGTGGGTTTGAGTCTTCTGGAAGTGAGGGCTCGTCACAGCTGCCACCTTCCGGTGTGCATACGGCTGTGCCTGAGTCTGATCCGGAGATGACGGCCATGCTTTCCTGGGATGATTGGTTTTGGGTAAGGCCGCCGACGTGTCCACGGCAAACCCCAATATCTTTCCTCCCGGACGTGCATGATGAGATCACGGGTCCTCTCGTTGGTCTCATCCGCCTTTCCTCCCCTCAGGGGCCGTGCCCATGGCTACACTGGGGTTCCCCCGGTTGAACGCTCTGTTGCCATGCTACTATGTCCTCAGAGTGCTTCCCGGCGCAATCCTAGGCACCCGTCAAAAGCCTGTAGTTATTTTCGTCTACACTAATCTGTGGCGAAATCCTATAGTGCCACAGGGCAGGCAGCTGCCTCACTGCATACCATGACCGTTCTGCTGGTCTACCTGACCAAGATGCTCATGGACATGCAGGAGGGCGGGACTGACCCGAGGCTCTTCAGTAAGCTGCGCGCCGCCTCTGACCTTGCTCTCCGAGCGACGAAAGTGGCCGTACGCTCACGGAGTCAGGTGATGTTCACCAGTCTGGGGCTGACCGGTCTGATGTGCACGATGTCGGGCGGACCCTTCTGCTCAACACCCCCATCTCCCAGGGGGGATGCCACACCCCAATCCAGCCCCGCCCACCGCTAAACGCCGGTAAAGCGGCACTTTTGAGATGGGCTGCTCAGAGATGAGACTAGCAGGGCCACTCCTTTCCCCGGTGGAGGGCTGGGGAAGAATCCTTATTCAGAAAGAACTGACTCTCTCGTCTCTGAGCATACAGAGTTCTCGGACGACACAGAGCGCCGCCCACAAGCCATGCTCTCCTCGTCCCCCTCTGTCCCAGAGGCGGTTGACACGGCGTGCCGTCCACGGACCGCTTTGCCCCTGTCCCCCTCTGTCGCCAGACCCCTGACAGAGCAGGCCCCCGTGGAACGATGGTCCTTCCCTGTCCTCTGTCAGGGTGCAGTTATGACCTTGCCCCCACACCGGGCCGCTATGCCGTCCACGTCTGGGCCGGTCATTCCGCTTCGCTGCACCACCGGGGAGACGTCTGTGGTTCTTGACACCACTGGCACAGTTGGGAGCTTGCCTAGAGCTTCCCTATCTGTTCCGCTGGGTCGCGCAAACCATCGGCTCGGCTCTGCGATTCAGTTCGCACGGTCTCCTCCCAGCTTCAGGGGAGTCCGCTCCACTTTGGTCGGTGGCTATGCTCCTATCATGAGAGCGGAGGTTGCTACCCTACTGGCGAAGGGTGCGATTGAGACTGTCCCTCCAGCCGAAATGAGGTCCGGGTTTACAGCTCCTACCTCATTGTCCCGGAGAAGTCTAGTGGGTTACGGCCAATCCTGGACCTACGCATCTGAACCGCTCCCTTCACAGGCTGACGTTCAAGATGCTCCTGGCCAAATGCATTTCTGGATGTGTGCGGCCACAGGATTGGTTTGCAGCGATCGACCTGAAGGACGCCTACTTTTATGTCTCCGTTCTCCTTCGACTCAGACCTTACCTACGGTTTGCTGTCAGGGCGGGCGCATATCAGTACGCTGTTCTCCCATTGGGGCTAACCCTGTCTCCTCGCGCCTTCACAAAGGTTGTTGAGGCAGCCCTTGTTCCTCCATGGGAACACGGGGTTCGCATCCTGAACTATCTCGGTGACTGGCTGTCTTAAGCTCACTCCTGAGACCAGGTTTGCGAATACAGGGACCCAGTGCTGCGGCACCTAGCTCGTCTGGGCCTTCGGGTCAACTGGGAAAGGAGTAAACTTTGCCCTGTGCAGAGGAGCTCTTTTCTCGGTATGGACTTGGTCGCCTTCTCCACTCAGCCATTGCTGACTTGTCTGAGACTATCAAGCGCAAGAGTGCGGTTCCACTGAAGTTTTTTTTCAGAGGCTCCTGGGGCATATGGCATCTGCAGCCGCGGTACGCCGCTCAGATTGCTTCATATGAGACCGCTTCAGCTTTGGCTTCGCGACCGAGTCCCGAGGTGGGCATGGCAACACGGCACCCTCCGAGTCCCAGTTACTCCGACCTGCCGTCAGTACTCACCCCGTGGTCGAACCTCAGTTTTCTACGGGCCCGAGTGCCCCTGGAACGAGCTTCCCGGCATGCTGTTGTCTCAACAGATGCCTCCACGGGCTGGGGCGCCATGCGCAATGGACATGCTGTCACACTCTCATGTTGAGCAGAAATGCTCCTGAAAAATTCAGTGAGATTTATCACACCCAGGTGTTGAGCAGAAATGCTCATGAGGTTCAGTGAATTTCTTCACACTTAGGTGTTGAGCAAGGTTGCTTCTGAAGCTCAGTGATTCTCGCATGTAGTGTTGAGCAGTATGGCATGTCTATTGCCTCGAGTTGCTGGCAGTGCGCCTTGTCCTGCACCGCTTCCGGGCGTTGCGCTGGGGTCAACACGTACTAGTCCGATCAGACAATACCGCCACAGTAGCGTACATCAACCGTCAAGGTGGTCTACGCTCGCGCCGTATGTCGCAACTCGCCCGCCACCTCCTCTTATGGAGTCAGAAGCATATGAGGTCGCTTCGAGCCATTTTCATTCCCGGGGTCCTGAACTGTGCAGCCGACGGGCTCTCATGGCTTCAGCCCCTCCCTGGAGAATGGCGACTCCATCCCCAGTCGGTTCAGCTGATTTGGGTCCAGTTCAGGGACGCACAGATAGATCTGTTTGCCTCTCACGACTTGACCCGTTGCGACCTCTATTATTCCCTGACCGAGGGCACGCTCGGCACGGATGCACTGGCGCACAGCTGGCCGCGGGGCTGCAAATATGCGTTCCCCCAGAGAGCCTTCATGCGCAGGTTTTGCGCAAAGTCAAGGAGGTCGAGGAGCAGGTCCTTCTGGTTGCTCCCTACTGGCCCACTCAGACCTGGTTCTCCGAACTCATACTCCTCGCGACAGCACCTCCTTGTCCAATTCCTCTGAGGAAGGACTTTCTTTCTCAGGGACGGGGCACCCTGTGGCACCCTCGTCCCGATTTTTGGAGCCTCCACGTGTGGCTCCTGGGCGGAACCAGGCAGGTTTGAGTACCCTACCACCTGCGGTGATGGCTACCTTCACTTCCGCTAGAGCGTCGTCCACGAGACACATCTATGCATTGAAGTGGAAACTCTTCGTCAGCTGGTCCTCTTCTCGCCGAGAAGACCCCCGGAGATGCTCGGTTGGTGTCGTGCTTTCCTTCCTTCAAGAAGGGTTGGAGCGAAGGCTGTCTCCCTCCACTCCATGACTTGGTAGAAGGTAAGTCCGTGGGGAAGCACGACCTGGTCATCAGGTTCCTGAGAGGAGCGAGGAGACTGAATCCTCCTCGCCTCCTCTCGTTCTCCCTTTGAGCCTTTGCAATCAGTGGAGCTTAAGCAGCGCTCCTGGTTGCACTGGCCTCTATCAAGAGGGTAGGGGACCTGTACGCATTCTCCATTGACGAAGCGTGCCTGGAGTTCGGGCCGGCTTACTCTCACGTGATCCTGAGACCCCGGCCTGGATATGTGCCCAAGGTTCCTACTACTCCCTTCCGGGACCAGGTGGTGAACCTGCAAGCGCTGCCCTCGGAGGAGGCAGACCAAGCCTTGCCACTCCTCTGTCCAGTATGTGCTCTACACACCTATGTAGACAGAACGCAGTGTTTAAGGACCTCAGTCCAGCTCTTTGTCTGTTATGGTGGGAAGCTGAAGGGAAAGGCTCTCTCCAAGCAGAGGTTGTCTCACTGGATAGTGGACTCCATTGCTTTGGCATACCAGCAGCAAGGTCGACCGTGCCCCCTTGGTGTGACCGCCCACTCCACCCGGAGTGTGGCGTCCTCTTGGGCTATAGCGCATGGCGCCTCGCTTACAGATATCTGCAGAGCTGCAGGCTGGGCGACACCTAACTCATTCACCAGATTCTATAATCTCTGAGTGGGGCCACTGTCCTCTCGTGTCCTCGCTTCTAACAGCTAGTATTGGACCCGCTCAGGTGTCTCGCTTGCTCGCCATTCCACTCTACAGACTGGATACGTGCGATATATTCCTCAGGTGAGCCTCCTCTCTGAGGCCCTGAGTTCCTCAAGCACTGTTGACGCTACTGCCAGTGTCTATTGCCTGTGCGTCGGCTAGGTGCCTCCGTGTGCATGGTTCCTCCCTGAGTAACCCCCACATGTGTATTTCCACTTTAAGCCTCCTTGAGCATGTGTCTTTCCCTTGGCAAGCCACCTTGCCACCCCTGGGGTTGAAATATTCCACCTGCGGCTGGACACCCCAGTGTTCTCCATATGCATCCTTCGGGTCATATGTGTATTCTCTAAGTCCCCCCCGTTTGGGCTGGCAATATTTTGCATATTTCCTCTAAACTATGGGATATGCTCCCCAGTGTACCTTGGTATTCCTGTGTTAAATAGGAGTCCTTGCTAGTCTTACGACAGGGATCTCAGTTTTACGCAGGGCACTGGAAGACAGCTGTGAAGTGGCGTGATTACACTGGGACCCCCATTCGTCGTCATCCGACGTAACTCGGAGTGACTACGAAAGGGAACGTCTCGGTTACGTATTAAACCCTCGTTCCCTGATTGGGGTACGGACACGTTACTCCTCCCTGCCACTTCCGCTGTACCGCTGGGTAGACGCCTGAGTTCAGTCTCGGCTCCTCAGCGAAGACATATCTGCATTTTGCCGGCGTCCTCCTTTTATACCCACGCGGTGGGGCGGAGATACGCTATGCAAATTCCGCAGACCCATGGCATTTCATCGCCATTGGCTCGTTTTGTAATACTCGAAGTCGATAGGTGTTCTAAGCGAAACCCCCATTCGTCGTCATCCGACGTAACGTCTCCGTTACCTACTCAGGGAATGAGGGTTACATACGTAACCGAGACGTTTTTAGTCGTTTTTGCGGATCCGTGTGAATGGGGATCGTTTTGACAATGGTGTCGTCTGTACCGTGAATTAGGGTTAGACTAAAACACATTTTGTAAGGATTATGATGTATTGACTCCTAATTTTTATTTTTATTATTTAAACATGTTAAGTTTGAGCAAAAAAAGTTACATACCTTAAATAACACGAATGCAAGAAGCTATCAAAAAATGTAGGGTAATATAAAAATGTCTTTAGTTCCATGCTGAACGTGTCACTGGGAGCTAGTGAGATCACAGGGTCACAGTCTATAACAAGGCTTGCGTGTTATGGCTTCTTTCAACTCTTTTAATACCCAGTTTGCTGTGAATGGAGTTGGGTCTCAGATCTTGTAAAGCATTTAACGACATGAAGTCACACGCAGGAACATCCCGAAGAGACAATAAGATCCGGAAACCCCCGACCAATTTATGATGTATGCAGGTTTCACATATAGTGTTTTATTTTTAAAACGTTTTATTTTTAGGCCAAGCATGGCAGCCCATACTCAGAATTTGTCCTCTGCGTTTAACCCATCCAAGTTAGTGCACACACATTAAGAGCAGTGAGTTGTGAACACACACACACCCAGAGCAAAGGTCAGCCATTCACTGTGGCACCCGGGGAGCAATTGGGAATTAGTTGTTTCCTGCTGATATTGAGAATCAAACCTGTGACCTTTGGGTTGCGGGTCCAACTATCTAACCATTCGGCCACACCTGTCCTGACTGTTAACTTATGAATTAATTCAACAGCTAATACAATGTTTTTAAAATAATTAGTCCTGTAAGATTCAACAGTTCTTTAAAGTTGTTCCAGTGTTTTCAGAGCTTATTTTAGACCAGGGGATGTAAACTGTATAATGTTTTATACTCTGCACTTGCACTATATCTAGACTGCTAATCAAATAAGTAAATTAGAAAGAAATTAGAAGAAAACATGAAATTATTGTCAATTTTTCAATTAAACTTTTCACTGGAAATTGTATGCTGATAATATAATATATTATCTTGTGCAATAAAGAAGTACTCCAAATAAAATTGAATTATAATATTTATATTAGTAAGTCTCAAGCGAAATGTAAATGGATTTGTTATTTAGTATGAAATAAATGTATTTTAAATACATTTAGTTTTTACTATAGGCCTACCCTGCTTCTTTTTTCTTTACTTTTTTTGCTGCAGTGCAAATTGTCTAAAGGTGCAAGTTATAACAATTCATTAAAGGAAACAGTTCATGTGCGAGGTTAAAACGAGGCATGAATCCAATTATAAAGTTTCACACTTACAGGCAGGAGTTGATGGCTGACGCAACATGCAGCTTTCACCGCGTATATGCTTTCAGCTGCTCTCAACAAATATATAAAAAGTACACCAGTGTTGTTGACAGCAAGGCAGTATGGATTTCTCCCAACCTTTATGTGACTCAAGGTAGATGGGAGACATAGAATCAGTATATTGCTGAGAGGGCAACTCTATTGATCGACATCAAAAAATACATCGAGATTTATCGATCTGATGTCTGCAGAAGAACTGTATCGGCACCCCATATAACCACCTAGAAATTTCGCTTAAAAAGATCCACACAATCATTGCTATCATTAAACTGCCATTTGCCGCACGGAAAGAGTGTTATTAAACGACTAACGGATATATAAATGAATCAGTCTATGAAAGATAAAAGCACTACATCAAGACACAATCAATTATATGCTCTTCAAAGTATTTATTTGAAGAAGGTTTCAGGTGTTCTTTCAGGTGGAGGGATTTTGAGCCCCTAAACCAATTTGAGAAGAAATAATAGTGACATGCTTAAGACAATCATGCAGAAACTCTTTTAATGAGCAGCAAACATTAAAAGTTCACATTATGTTCAGCTCAACTGAAAATAGCTCAGCGGTTGTGGCAGAGTATAATTGATTTTAACAGGAAGGTAGAAAGAAAAAAAATAATAGCTGGTAAGGAATTATTTAAAGAACAAAGCGTGAACTTTGAACATCTGCACTGATTTGAAGAATAAAATACGAGAGGTATAGGCTATATATTTTTATCTGTTTTAAATTGGCGTTTCTTTTTAAGCCTTTTTAAACCACTTTAAAATACCCTATTGTTTGTCTTCACAGGTTCAGTCCTTTTTGGTATTTTATTTATATATATACACTACCGTTCAAAAGTTTGGGGTCAATACGATTTTTTTTTTAAAGAAATTAATACTTTTCTTCAGAAAGGATGCATTAAATTGATCGAAAGTGACACTAAAGACATTTATAATAATGCAAAATATGTATTTTAAACTTTTTAAAATACTGAAAAAAACCAATTCACGGTTTGCACAAAAATATGAAGCAGCACAACTGTTTTCAACTGTGATAATAATCATAAATGTTTCTTGAGCATTAAATAATCATATTAGAATGATTTCTGAAGGATCATGTGACACTGAAGACTAGAGTAATAATGCTGAAAATTCAGCTTTGATCACAGGAATAAATTACACTTTGCATTCACATAGAAAACAGCTGTTTTATACTGAAATTGTTACGATGTGGTAGAAATGAAGCGGAGAGAGAATCCAAATGCAAGCACTTTAATAAAACAAACAGGTAATCCAATGGACTCAGGACAGGAAAACGGAACAGCTACCAGCAACATCAAAACAACGACCGACAAAACACAACTGAAGCACAGGGGTTTAAATACACAGGCAAACAAGATAACAAGGGGGCGGGGCTAATTAGAAACACCTGGAGAGACTAATAAACAAGAAAAACTACAAAGGACTACAAAACATGGCACAGGACAGGAAATAACAAAAGTCAACACAAGACAAGGAAAACATAAGACAGGAATCGTGACAGAAATAATATTTCACAATATTACTGGGTTTGTTTTGTATTTTTAATCAAATAAATGCAGCCTTGGTGAGCAGAAGAGACTTCGTTTAAAAACATTAAAAATCTTACCGACCCCATATTTTTTAACAGCAGTTTATTTATATATATATATATATATATATATATATATATATATATATACAGTATATATGTGTGTGTGTGTGTGTGTGTGTGTGTGTGTGTGTGTGTGTGTGTGTGTGTGTGTGTGTGTGTGTGTGTGTGTGTGTGTGTGTGTGTGTGTGTGTACTGTATATGTGTTTAAAAAGAGCAAACACAAAGTTTTATATAGCCTAAATTTGGAGAACAAAAACAGAGAGATAAAATGGAATATGGATTTTATGTTCTCTGTGGTTGAAGTTCAATATTCCACGGTCTTAATAAAGCTACATCTGTGATCTGTGTACTAGAAAAGATGAAAAGTCAAAGGGCAAACATAGTAGTTCAGAGTCAAGTGGAGCTAATATCCTCAGCTGAAGTTGATAAAGGAAGGAAGGACAATTCAATAGAGGGGGATAATTAGGGCCCATGACTGATAAAGGCCAATGGAGGTAATTTGGCCAGGACACTGGGGTTAAACCCTACTCTTATTACTCCTTATTCTTCATTCTTTGCCAGATAAATACAGACAAGTAAACACTTTCGCCATCCCCAATACTTGTCCATTGTAAGGAACTAACTGAGTAAGTAACGTGGCTGGGTT
Organism: Siphateles boraxobius; assembly: GCF_051911475.1. Classification (NCBI taxonomy): domain Eukaryota; kingdom Metazoa; phylum Chordata; class Actinopteri; order Cypriniformes; family Leuciscidae; genus Siphateles; species Siphateles boraxobius. The sequence continues at coordinate 12,829,008 of NW_027508931.1, read as the reverse complement.
AGACAGGTCAATTTAGCTCAAAAGGAATTATTAATTAATTCATAGGGAATCCCTTAAACGAATCACTTAAACGGCTCACAAATGACTCGTCCAGCGTTCATTTGAACGGGCCGTAACTATAACCTCTGCAGCGGATATAAATATCCAAACTATAGTGAAACACTATTTATTAGCAAGGTAACTTAGATCAGCAATTTAAGACATTAAATCTGTAAGCAGATAACACAAGACAATTATCTTTAAAATAGAAACAAGACTTTATTGATTATTCTAACACATAACTAATATCTAACACAATCAGATGCACACACACACACATTCATACGAATTGCAGAAAGAAAGAGAGTGAGGAAAGAATGAGTGTTAAGAGTGAGATGATGAATTCCCAAGTTTCTATATGCACTTATAAGACATGACCTGAACAAACCACCAATCATTAATTTAACCCTTCTATCGTTTCTTAGGCGGGTTATTCACGTTTATCTCAATGCACCAGTTCAGCTAAGAGTCTGGAGGTATACTTGCGTTTGTCTGTGCGTTTCTTTGGGAATTCCTTTTGCCGGCGTAAAAGGGTGTTTCCGGGGTTCGTTGACTGGCTGGTGGTCGATCTCCTTGTGGATAGATGTTTGGGCTGCCAATCACGTGGTGTGTTGGCGAATGGATGGAAAGTCTTTGAAGCTGGAAAGCGGGCTTTGCAGTCAAATCATTTAAACGAAACTTTGCAGCAAAACCTAACTTAGAATCGAGACTCTCAACGGAAAAGAAAAATAAAGCTAAGAAACAGAAAGAAAAGTGAGACGAGAGTAGTTATATGGTTTAAATTAAGCTGTTTAACCCATGGATGTTCTTCTGATCTTGTTTGGGTTCTTTTGTCTGCTGGTCTACATGGTTACTCGTCTGTACGGTTACCTGTCAAGTTTACGGTTCTGTAAATTTGCTCTAGCGAACAAATTCACAAACTAAACCTTAACCCAACTTAACAAAATCTTCTACTAAAAACTCCCTACTGGCTTTTCGGGTCCTAAGATTTTAAACTCAGCTGTTGTCCAGCCTCTTAGATGAGTTCTGACCAATTAGGCACTGTCTTTATTTGGGAGGTGGCGTTCTCTTCACCTCTCATCGTAAATCATGCGTTATCTGTGATCTCTTTACTCTCCGGCTCTAGCCGAGTACAAAAGTATACAATTTAGACATGATTCCTATTATAAGAACACAAAACGTTTTACACAGATTTCAATCAAGCCATCTTATGAATTAAAAACATATGATCGTACTGATAGGAAACAAGACACACTTTCATTCAAACATCTAATAGTTATAACAATTACATGACTTGTATGTGATCTAAGCATAATAGACGCATACCGAGGTGGTAGATACAATATAGGATTATGTAGTTGAACAATGTTTGATTAGAAGTCCGTCAATAATTGTTTTGGGATGATTTTATGTATTTTTATATGTAAAATCTCAGTCTCTGTGGTTTTACGAGATTCCCACCCTGGGGTCGTCAAAAGGTCCTTAAAAAGGAGGTGATCTGTTTTAAATCACCAAGAAAATCTGTTTCTTTCCTTTGTCTTGGGATCAAACAACCTCTGCCGTTATCTTGGTGGGTTCTGAGCCGTGCCATCACTGAACCAATCAGTCTTTTCCAAACTATCTAACTTTGACCAGTTCTTTCTCTATTTAGGCTCATCTCTTTGAAGCTTGCAGGGCCATAAAGTCGTTTTGTAGACTAGCTGGAGCTGGGATCTTTACGGTTCTGGAATGTTGAGTTTTGTGTGGCATTATGTTTGAATGAATCACCTGGAAGATTCCTTTGTGTCTTGTTCGCCCTCAATTCCTACACCATTAACTTTTTAAATCAACATCACGATTTTAGGTTAAAATGAATATGAATTGTTAATTAGTTTAAAATACACTGAAAAATATTTCTCAAATTTTATTGGAGTACATTTTAAAAGAAAATACAATTTTAGTCTTTCAAAATGTCACGTTTAATTCAATGTGTTACTACCCATTTCTTTGTAACTAATTGTGAAACTGTGCACATTGTTTCTACGTAAAAAAAATTTGTTTGTTTTTATAATTGAATTTTGACCCAAAAAAACCCCGTCCTTTTCGATTTACTCAATATTTTGTCATGCCATATTCAGTCATACTTTGTCGACCTGACCTGTCACCATTAATTTAACTGACTAGCTTAACTGAGGTTCACAGTTTCTCTTTTAGTCATTCTCATCCCCTGAAAATATGCAGAGTGAAAATGTGAATCCTCTCTTGGCAGCATCAGCGGGGAGTTTCCATCTGAGCTGAAACCAATTTCAAAAGCAAAACACGACTCGTTTATTTACAAAAGCCTCTCTATTATTTTAGCTTTACCCCCAGAGTAAACAGATAGAGGGAAACATTAGAAAGAATGAGAGATGCTACGACTAGAGTGCGGCTGTCACCTGCATCTTTCGGATGTGGACACAACATTAAAACTCAATCAAAATTCCAGTCGGTTTTCCCCAAGCTCAAGAATGCGTTAAGATAAGCTGCTATTCTGTAACTGCAAGCAAGACTGAATCTAGAAAGAAAGAGGAAAAAAATAGACGTTTGTGCTCCATTACTGTGGGAATTACTGTGTCATTTTGTTTAACTTTGTATTACTTTTGTTAACTCTGCTTTGTCTTAAGAGTATGAGAGATTAAGATGTTCTAAATGCTATAGGAATCGTAACAGGGCAAACATACATGGGGTCAAACAATAAACATTAAAATACAGTTATACAGAATACTTAATAATTTGAGTCATACAGAATTCCATTCACTTAGAAAAGTTTCCCTCCCTAAAGTTGTTCTAAAATGTAATAATATTTAACAATAACTGTTTTTTTACTGTATTTTTGATCAAATAAATGCAGCCTTGGTGAGCATAAGAGACTTCTTTCAAGATTAAATCTTAACATTTTTGAACAGTAGTGTATATACAGTATATGCTTTCAAAAACTTCAGAGCAACATGCCCTACATTACTTACGTGAAGCGTCTTAAATATACTTGGCAAAGAGCAAATGCATAAATAAACAGAAATACATCATTGTTGTATATCCCAAATATCATCAAAAAGGCTGATAGATATTGAAAAATAATGTTTTGAGCAATAATGTCCAACCCTAGCCTACAGTATGTTGAGTTATATAGACTTAAGAAGTTTGAGATCACACTAATTAGCAGCTATGTTTTTGAAATGACAGACCCCAGAGATTCAACAACAGCAACTGCCACAACCGGCAAAGACTCCATGGCAGTAAATGAAAACCTCCTGCAGGCCCTCGTGCTGTTATTTCCTCTCACTCAGCTTGCTGGACTGAGGGTTAACACAGAGGTTGTGCAATGAAACAAGCAGCAACCCTTATATTTCATTTTTAAAACATCCCTCTGGAGGTTGGCGTAGTTGTCGTGATTTTTTATGATGTCGAATGGAAGTTCAGAGGAAGTTCATTTGGTGTTCTCCAGCTTTTAAAGGAGAACTCCGGCGCAAAATGAACCTGGGGTGTAATAACACATTGGTACCGAGTCGACTGTTCTCTGGGATTTGTTTTCATGATAATCGAGTGTAAAGAGTTTTATCTCTAAAAACTGTTTAGCTTATAACGCTAGTATATGGGGCATATAATAAGTAAAAAGAGATCGCTAGTTAATACTACTAACAAGGCTCAAAATAGCCCCACACTAACACGGTAGCTTAATGAGGGTCTCTACATACAAACCGAAGCACTGAGAACTTTGTAAGTGTACAGACAGTTTAATAATAATATACTTTATAAAGACAGTACCATCGCGTATACAGGCAGGAGCCATCTTTGGGAAACAGCCTCGACCAGTCGAACCACTAACGGCGTGCTAAGTGAGCTAAGTGAGCTCACAGTTCAGCTCGTAGCACGGCGTTGGTGGTTCGACTGGTCGAAACTGTTTTCCAAAGATGGATCCGCGATGGTACTGTATTTATAAAGTATATTATTATTAAACTGTCTGTCAAAAGCAAGGCAACGACTATTCTCTTAATGAGTAATGGGTGTGTTTTAGGCGTAACATGCAATAAACCAATCCGTCTCATCTCCCATTCCCTTTAAAAGCTAGTTGCGCTCGCGCCATGGCGGATTCACTATTTACATGGTGGAATTTGTAAGCGGAAAAACTAAACACTTCTCTAGCAAGGAAACGGAGCAGACCATCTACGGGACAAAGTGTATGCATATTGTGGACCCGCCTATAGGCACACATTACTAGCACGATTTTTAGACCAGCAGCCCATGGGCGCACAAATGGGCGCAAATGCATTTGCTATTAAAACAACGTGGCACAGGACGTGAAAATGATAACTGCGTCAGGCTGAAACTAGCAAAAAACACTCTTAGAAAAAGACATTGCATTGCGCCGAGTGTATGATAGGGCCCCAAGTGTACAGCTGTGTGCTCTTATAAACTTCTAAACATGCTTTTTTAAATTGTCCCCTTTTTCTCATATGTTGCAAATGCAGGGACATTAGATTAATTGTAGTGAACTCATTCATTCGGATGGTTCATGTAATTCAAGCTTCTGGCAAAGAAACAAACTACTTACATTTTATTAGTTGAATTTAGAGTATTTTTTTCAGTTCAAGTTTAATACTGTCCCCCTAAATAAGACATATAAGTAATTTGTAATATAAATGTAATTAATGAATCAAAATATATTTATAAAAATATGCATATGTTATATACACTCACCTAAAGGATTATTAGGAACACCTTACTTATACTGTGTTTGAACCCCTTTCGCATTCAGAACTGCCTTAATTCTACGTGGCATTGATTCAACAAGGTGCTGAAAGCATTCTTTAGAAATGTTGGCATCTGGTGACTGTGGGGCCATTTTAGTACAGTGAACTCATTGTCAGGTTCAAGAAACCAATTTGAAATGATTGAGCTTTGTGACATGGTGCATTATCCTGCTGGAAGTATCTACCATCTGAATGTCTCAATAGAAATCGAGACTCATCAGACCCGGCAACATTTTTTCCAGTCTTCAACTGTCCAATTTTGGTGAGCTCTTGCAAATTGTAGCCTCTTTTTCCAATTTGTAGTGGAGATGAGTGGTACCCGGTGGGTTCTTCTGCTGTTGTAGCCCATCCGCCTCAAGGTTGTGCGTGTTGTGGCTTCACAAATGGTTTGCTGCATACCTCGGTTGTAACAAGTGGTTATTTCAGTCAAAGTTGCTCTTCTATGAGCTTGAATCAGTCGGCCCATTCTTCTCTGACCTCTAGCATCAACAAGGCATTTTCGCCCACAGGACTGCCGCATACTGGATGTTTTTCCCTTTTCACACCATTCTTTGTAAACCCTAGAAATGGTTGTGAATGAAAATCCCAGTAGCTGAGCAGATTGTGAAATACTCAGACCGTCCCGTCTGGCACCAACAACCATGCCACGCTCAAAATTGCTTAAATCACCTTTCTTTCCCATTTTGACATTCAGTTTGGAGTTCAGGAGATTGTCTTGACCAGGACCACACCCCTAAATGCATTGAAGCAACTGCCATGTGATTGGTTGATTAGATAATTGCATTAATGAGAAATTGAACAGGCGTTCCTAATAATCCTTTATGTGAGTGTATGTTTCAATGTATGTTTCATTCAGTTCACAGTTTAAGTAAGTTTGATTCTCTGTACACAAATTAATCAAATACTCTAACATTATTTTGCTACTGAAGTTTAAATCAGAGATTTAGACAATGTCAATGAGCATCTGGCTAAACTTTCTCTTACTCTGAAGACAAAGAAGGGTCACAAAACGAATCTAATACCTAACTTAATGACCATATAAAAAGTGCATTAAATGATTACATATTCATGATGTAGCCTGAACTCATGAATATTTGATATATTGTCCAGCCTAGTCCTGTATGTCAATAGCCGGTCCATATTACAAATCCCTTCACTTTGTATCTACTAGCATGGAAGAATAGGTCTATGATCTTATTCCATCAGTGTGAAGTGCTTTGGCTGGTTCCCGTTCAAAATCTACATTAACATACTCACTGCCAACCAGCTCACAAAGCTGAAAACAAATGACAAAGCCAGACACAAGGAGAAAGAAAGGCGGCAGCAATCAGAGAAATCAATATCTAGAGATATTGTTCCGTGGCAGATAATGAGATTTTCATGACATGAGGGGGGAGTTATTGAATTTGGCGAGACGGCAACATGCCTTTGATGACTGCCGATCCATCCAGGGTTAAATCTGAGGATCAAACACATCGTTGGTCATTTAACCTTCTCACGTGCCCAGTCGATGTTTCAGGCGAGTCTCATCAAATTAGCTATCAGAAATCAACACTCGCCCTTCATGTGGCCCTGATTGATGCTGAAGATCAGACTGGTCAAGTCGAGGAGGTGTAGCAGCAGTAGATCTTGATTATGGTTCTGGTGGCAGTGCTTGAAAATCCGGAGAATGAGAGGGGTTAATTGTCAATTATGAGGTGGAAGCACACACACACAAAAAAAGTAATTATCTAGTTTCTTGATTAGAAAATGCTGAAAATACCCTTTCCCCCCTAGAAATAAGCAAGAATTCTTCAATCTAAATTCAAACACAGACTGGCATAATATCACCAAGTGAAAAGTGGGAGTAATGAGTTGTTAATGAGAACACAAAGCCTTGCTGTCTCAGTTTACCCCTGACTGTCCACTCGTCCAATCAGAGACCACAGGGATTGCATGCTCATTAGAGCCTCTAAACAAATGGCTTATGGTACAGTATGCAGTACAAACCTCTCAGGACAAAAAATGGCTTATTTTACAAATTACACTCAGCAGATCTACTAGCCTAAATAGTTAACGTTAATTTGTATAATTCTTACAGTTGTAATCAAAAATATAGCTGCAAGCAGCAATTACGGGCCCAAGCCGGTGGCACCGCAACCCCGGTGCCTTTAGTTACCTAAAGGCACTGGGGGACCCTTCATCGCTACTTCAGCTATATTTATATATATATAAATATCTATATATGAATCAATATCTATATATCAATATCTATATATCTATATATATATATATATATATATATATTAGGGCTGGGCGATAAATCGATTTTATCGATTAACTCGAATGTGTAGTTTACGGCGAATTTTTTTTTATTAAAATCGGTTTTCTCTTTAACAACCGCCGACGCTCCCCTCTGGGCTCCCGTAGTTCCGAACGGGCTCAGTGCTTGCCATGATAGAGATACACAAACAACATGGCAAATGAACAAGACCGCGGCAGCAGAAGCACACCCGCCGAAAACATTTACAAGCTGAATCTACAAGCTGAATCTGCAGGGCCGCCAACTCTCACGAGTTCACTGTGAGGGACACAATTTTGTCACTTTTTACACGCTCTCAAACAACACATCCATTTTCTCACGCAGAGAAAAATTGCGAAGCAACTGTCTTATCTCTGACAGACAAGACAGAGCAGGTTACTATCGATATGAAACAGATTCTCAGTTTTCAGATTCTGTCAATTTTATTACGAAATTCAAACAATAAACACCGTTTTGGCGCTTGTAAATGTGACGTGAAAGAACGCTGGCAGATCTCAGTTCAAGCGGCACGTGAATCGATCATCTGTTACTCTTTACTACCAACTTACCGAAATGTAATAAAATCGATCGATCAGTGTTTTTCAACTGCGGAAAGATGTCCATAAAACAGCTGGAGAACAACATATGTTATGTAACGTTACATTTACCTCAGGATGCCTTTTAATGACCCATAGCACGCATGTTAGTTGGATTTAAAATAATTGCTATAGAGAGGAGTATTTTGCTAAATATGATAACTATATTACACATTTATTATATTCTTACCTATATCACTAAAATAGTAGGCTATAACGTTGTTATTATAAAAAACGCATTATATGTAATTTGATTTAGTTTTAACCTTTAATAATACCAGCTGACAGGGCTCTCTGTATGTTTACAGCATTTTTTTACAGTATTACAACAATTAACACATTAACATATCTACTGTACCTATTTATCCAAAGGAATTTATATTGAATCAAGATCAGAATCAAATCACAAGAACTTAATTGAAATTGTGAAATGTGTGTTAAGCAATAATAAAAACAGTAGCATACCAGTAAACTTAATTAAATTATGTTTAGTTACCAAATAATTTGACAATCACAATAAACTTGTTGTGATGCAAGTTTTTTTTTTTTTTTTTTACACATCCCCCCCAATCCCAATCCACCCATTTTATTTTATGTTACATTTTCATTGTTTTCAAAGACAGGGCCTGTCCTCTTGTCTTTTTGGCTTGTTGTTTCTGATTGCACTTTAATCGAGATCAAATCCCAGAAGGGAATATTAAAACAAAATAAAGTTAAAACTTGTTTTGAACAATTTCTTTGTCATCTTCAAATTGATTTTAAGTAGGGAGAGAAAAAAATCGATTTAAATCGTAAATCGAATTTGTGAAAAAATCAGGGATTTTTTTTAGGCCATATCGCCCAGCCCTAATATATATATATATATATATATATATATATATATATATATATATATATATATATATATATATATATATACACACACGCACATATATACATACTTAATATACATATATATATATATATATATATATACATACATCTATATATATATATATATATATATACAAATTGTTTATCTAGCCCCCCTCCCACCAAACACACACACACACACACACACACAAACAGAGACACAGAGACAGAGACATAGACACACAGAGAGAGAGAAAATGACCACATTCAAACCAAAATATCTGACTTACTGTTGGTCAGAGCTAATGACTGTAAATTAGAAAGTTGTCCTGCTTGATGAGAACAATATATGTATGGAGTTTTGTTACTTTGGGTAAAACTAACACTTTTGTCAAAAGAATTTAGAAAGTGACACACTTCCTACTGCCAGTTGGTGGCGCTATAACTTTGACTCACAATAGTTGCATCCATGTGATCGGCCTCTTACCACGAACACACTGCTGAAGTTTCATCAAGATCAGTTAATGTATGCAGAAGTTATAAGACTTTGTGTTTCTCTTTCCTCGCCATAAATTTGTTTCCTTGCCACGCCCAAACCGTTCGAGATATCAAAAATCCGTCCGCGATTTAGCATCCTCAATGTCTTGACTTCATGCACACCGAGTTTGCTGACGATCGGATGCAATCTCTAGTGTTTCAAATTCCAAAGCATGCATTTTCCAGACAACGCATAATAGCCCACTTCCTATTGGGCTGGCGTAAAACTTGGAGCACGAAAGTTGTTCGGCTCGATGAGATCTATATGTGTATCGAGTTTCATATTAATTCATGCAAGCGTGTTTGATATATGGACCAAGTTTTCAAACCCTGTTCCAGGGGGCGCTGTTGAGCCCCTCTGCCACGCCCGGGTACCAGCTTCAGCCCGGCCCTAATGGCTGCGGGTTCTGACCCATGTGCAAAGTTTCAAGAGTTTTCGAGCATGTTAAGGGGCCCAATAGCCCCTGAAACCTTGAAAAACAAGAATTAAAAGTATTCTCACTCAGCAGACAAATCACCCCCCCCCCCCCCCCCTCCTTTCCCTCTCCCTCTCACAGAGAGAGAGAAAATTCTTCAAAACATCCACATCAAAGCAAAATATCTGACTTCCTGTTGGTCGGAGCTAATGACTTTAAATTAGAAAGTTGTCCGGCTTGAAGAGTACAATATACATACCGAGTTTTGTTACTGTAGATAAAACTAAAAGGGGGCGCTACTAAGCCCCTTTACCACGCCGTTTCTGAAACTTTGCACATGTCTACTAGGTAATAAATGAGATGTGTCTGTCGAGTTTCATGCAATTTGAAGAATGTTAAGAGTCTCAAAAGCATCCAAAAAGAATATTAAAGTTTGATGCGTTGCCATGGCAACAGTATTTAAGATATCAATAATCCTTTCACAGGTCTACATCTGGCGTGTGTTTACATTATACACATAAAGTTTGAAGCAAATCGGGTAAAAATAAGAGGGTGATTTAAAAGCATTTTGAAAGTGACACACTTCCTGCTGCCAGTTGGTGGCGCTATAACTTTGACTCACAATAGTCACATCCATGTGACTATTCCCTAGGAGAAGTGTTTCAAATTCCTGAGCGTGCTGTTGTGGCAAAAATTCTGTTAAACATCATCACTGCGTAAGAGACACTCAGAGTAAAATTAATAAAAAGATAAGTATTTATTCTTGCAAGAATAGGTTCAGTCTAGTACACAGAAGTTACGCTGTGCAAGAGAGTGACACCCCACAGGAAGATATGAGACAGCCTTTATACTGTTTTCAAGGTTCCTCCTCACCCGCTGTACCTTTCACCCACCCAGATAAGGTCCTTAATAAAAGACACAAACTGGTACTGAAATAAACTGGCCAAACTGACCGTCTCTAAGGTCAGAGGTCCTGTCCCATATGTTCCTGAAACGTCACGCACAAGCACGTACACACATATACTTTTATACATTGAATAGGTTCTTTCTCTTATGATACCTGTTTGGGATCAATGACTATTAAAATTTCCACTACAGTGCGTTTCCAAACAACCCTAAATAGCCGACTTCCTGTTGGGCTGACGTAAAACTTAGAGCACGAAAGTTGTTTGGCCCGATGAGATCTATATGTGTACCGAGTTTCAGATTATTACATGCAAGCGTGTTTGATATATATACAAGTGTTCAAACCCCATTCCAGGGGGGCAGTCGAGCCCCCCTGCTACGCCCGGGTACCAGCTTCAGCCCGGCCCTGATGGCCGCAGGTTCCGACCCGTTTGCAAAGTTTCAAGAGTTTTCAAGCATGTTAAGGGCCCCAAAAGTGCCCAAAAGGTAGTAAAATAATAATAATAATAATAATAATAATAATAATAATAATAATAATAATAAAAAGAAGAAGAAGAATTATCCTTAGGAAAACAATAGGGCTCTGCGCCTGTGAGGGACCAAGCTGGCAGGCATGAGGAGTCAAAAAATAAGTTTCCAAAAAAATATAAGTTTTTATTTACAAAACAAAAAAAACAACTAAGTTACAGAAAAACTGAAAGTTCTGGGCCCATAAAAGAGATCAACTTAAACAAAACATAACAAAGGCTAAACACATGAAGTAACTTAACAGACCTACTAGACTAACACATGAGGGAAACTTATATAGTGGCTGATCAGGCCATTCTGACACAAAAGGGGGTAGACAAACACATAATATATAAACAAACAACAATAACTACAACACATGTTAAACCAATGCTACCTAATATGAACTAAAGATAAATCATAACAACATTAAATAATCATAACAACAAAGTATAACTAGCAAAGAAAAGAACACAACTCAAAAATGAAATACTCTGCCACCCCCATGATTTGGGAAAACATGGCGCAGTCCAATCATCCATTCCCCTACTTAGTGCTAGTGCAGCCCACACAGCGCCCTAATTAAAAGAAGAAGAATCCATAGGAAAAAAATAGGGCTCTGCGCCCTTTCAGGGCTTGGGCCTTAATAAAAGAAGAAGAAGAAGAAGAATCCTTAGGAAAACAATAGGGCTCTTTGCCCTTTCAGGGCTTGGGCCCTAATAATAATCCTTAGGAAAACAATAGGGTCTTCGCCTTTTCAAGCCTTAGGCCCTAATAATCCTTAGTAAAACAATAGGGCCTTCTCCTTTTCAAGGCTTGGGCCCTAATAAATAATAATAATAAATAATCCTAAGGAAAACAATAGGGCCTTCGCCTTTTCAAGGCTTGGGCCCTAATTATTCAACCCCCATTGCAAATCAGGTTTATTGGCAAAATTGACATACTTTCAGCTATTTGCAATGAACAAATCAAACAAAAGTAATTGATATAGCTCAACACAAATGTTTCAAGTGGTTTCCCCAAATTCAATTGAAAATGCAACTTTTAACTTTTAACTTCTGCAGTCTCAAAATTATTCAATCCCATCATGGCGAGCATCTTTATTTCTGTAATGATTATATCCACTGGAAGCAAGTTGAAGTGAGAACCCAAATGCAATTTATTAACAAAATGTGATCAAACATAAAACAAAGGCATGACACTGGAAACTCAAAACAAGAACAAGAACATAGGCAGGAAACATTCAATACTCGACAAAGACACAGGGCAAACATGAGGACTTAAATACACAGACTACAAGACAAAAACAAATACAAATACAAGACAAGGGACACCTGTGAACAATGATCAGATAATTAACCAATGACAAGACACATGGCAGGATCACATGACAAACAGGGAATCACATGACAAGACACAGAAACATGACAATGACAAAACCAAAACGTGACAGATCCCCTCCCTCCCCCCTGGCTCCCGACGCCCAACAAATCCAAACATAAGTCAAGGAGGGTGGTGGAGCGGAGGAGGTCCTGGGGAGGGATGGTGGGCCAGGCTCATGCAGGGGAACAGGACATTGGGAGTGGACGGGCCTGGGTCATGGCATGGTGTGGGCGGATCTGAGCAATGGAGTGTGGGTGGCGCTGGCAGTGCAGGAAGCGAGGGCGGCACAGGAAGTGCAGGAAGGCAGGGCAGATCCGACAGTTCAGGTGGCCAGGGAGGATCAGACAGTTCAGGGCACCAGGGCGGATCAGACACTTCAGGGGGCCAGGGCAGACCTGACAGTTCAGGGGGCCATCGTGGATCAGACAGTTCAGGGGGCTAGGGCAGACCTGACAGTTCAGAGGGCCGGGGTGGATCAGACAGTTCAGGTGGCCAGGGCAGACCTGACAGTTCAGGTGACCAGGGCAGATCAGACAGTTCAGGGGGCCATTGAGGCACAGCCTCCATGGCCCTATCAAGGGAAACATGAGGGCTTAAATACACAGACTAATTACAAGACATGGGACACCTGTGATCACTGATCAGACAATTAACCAATGACAAGACACATGGCAAGATCACATGACAAACAGGGAATGACATGACAAAACACAGAAACATGACAAGGACAAAACCAAAATGTGACAATTACTTGGTAGAACACCCTTTTGCTGTCATGACCTGCTTCAAACATGATGTATAACAAGACATCAGCTTCTGGCAGCGTTTCTGTGGAATCTTAGCTCATTAATCATGAGCAATGGCCTCCAGTTCAGTAATATTCTTGGGTTTGCTTGCTACAATTGCCTTCTTCAAATCCCACCAGAGATTTTATATAGAGTTCAAGTCAGGTGACTGTGATGGCCACTGTAGAAGCTTCCAGGACTTCTTCTGCAACGAAGCCTTGGTGGAATTTGAGGTATAATTGGGATCATTGTCCTGTTGGAAGGTCCAATGACGCCCAAGCTTCAGCTTCCTCACTGACGACATTACCTTTTCTCCTAGAATTTCCTGATACTTCAATGAATCCATCATAAACCTGATTTTCAATGGGGGTTGAATAATTTGATTACAACAGTAAATTCCTTTGGATAAAAGCATCAGCTAAATGTCAAATTAGCAAAGGGTGCAACTTATTATGGCTTTATAAAAGAAAGAAAATTACCTGTGGCCTATCATTTGTTAGGTAACCACTTCTCTTTTGCTATTTGAGTCACACAATAGGATAAAGCACATGGACTACAGCTAAATGCACCATTTTAACTTAATCTCAAAGGATTGGTGACGAGCAAGGGCATATTGGTCAAAGTGCAGACTGGGCCGCTCCATGAGTTTCAATTGACTGTCAGTGGATACGTTAATGCATTCTCTTCTTAAACCGTTGTTGAGAGGCATGAGCCCACTAGAAAACCACTGTAGTCTTCATAGTGACCGTGCAGGACAAGTTAGGAATAGATTGATATGGCTCTTTACCTATTTCCCACAGAGAGAAACAATTTGATGTTCTAAAGGATTAAAAACCTTGGTGACTTTCCACAGCTACCAAATCCCTCTGAGATGAATCAACGAATCACTAAAATTGATTCCTGGCCTAATGAGTTTAACTAGGTCTACCTCTCCCACCTGCATTGGGGAGGTCCAAGTTAATACCCTGGCAGCAGCCAACTGAGGGAAATAGGGGAATACAAGGTCAATAAGAAGCTCATCTTCTTGGCACAAGATAGGTCCAACAGACTAATTACAGTCATGTCAAATCAAATGATAGGAGCCTAAAGTTATGCTGTGTAATGATGTGCATAATTTCTCTGTGTGCATGAACAGATGATTGTGTCTTGTTCTAACACATTTTAACAGCAATATTTGGGTGGACGCTAGATACTATCTGACATACTTGATTCTGATCACACCAAATATTTTCATAGAATGACCACTAAAATATATTTGATGGTTTCCCTTGACAACATACTTGTACTACTCTCTTTATACCAATGCAAGTTAAAATAGCTCTGTCATGTTATGTTCCTATTTAGTTCTGTTCTTTGACTCTAGTTTGTTTTCATTCATCACGTGTGTTTCTTTGTCTTTTTTTTCCCGCCACTAATCATTCACCATGGACACTACTCATCACAGCTGTTCGTCTTTTAGTTAATCATCTCTGTGTATTTAAGTTTGAGTTTATTGCCATCTGCACAGGTACATTACAGTACAGGTACATTGCAATTCTTGTGCTTTTCTCTGAGTCAGCTTTTATTTAAAAAAATATATATATATTTTAAGGGAGGGCAAGGAGCAGCAAACATTTTAAAAGTGCAAAAAAAAAGAAACTATGTACAAATGGACTTTCTAATTTAAATAAGTACACATTATAAAAGATAAAATAGATTAATAATATTGCACGTTGTTAACTCTACATAAGTAATATTGCACAAGTTATTATAATTGTTACATGCAGCTGAAGCAGAGGCAAAAGCAGGATCCACGTGCAGCAGTGTTTTATTTAAATAAACTCAAAACTAAACAGACTTGGTAACCAGACTCAGGAACAGGACAGCGTGCATACAGCATTACAACAATACAAGAACTCACAAAGACTGGAATGAAACACAGGGCTAAATACAGGGGCAAACGATCTAAACAGGATAACAAGGGGGCGTGGTAAACGGGAAACACCTGGGAAGACTTAAACAATCAACCAATGACACAACAGACAGGGGAACACAAGGCAAGATCACATGACTAGAACAGGGGATCACATGACAGACAAGAACCAGGGACAAGAAACAAAACCCAAACCGTGACATAGCCCCCCCTCTATGGGCGGCTCCCGACGCCTATCAAAACAAAAAAAACACAAGTTCAGGAGGGTGGTGAGTGGAGGCGGTCTTGGGGGAGGGACGGAGGGTCAAGTCTGTGCAGGGGGCAAGGCAGTTCAGGCGGCCAGGGTGGACCAGGCAGTGAAGACCCCTCGGGCGGCCACGGCGGTGAAGACCCCTCGGGCGACCAGGGCGGTGAAGACCCCTCGGGCGGCCAGGACGGTGAAGACCCCATCGGGCGGCCATGGCGGTGAAGACCCCTCGGGCGGCCAGGGCGGTGAAGACCCCTCGGGCGGCCAGGGCGGTGAAGACCCCTCGGGCGGCCAGGGCGGTGACTCAGGCGCAGGAACAGCAGACACCGGCTCAGGGACAGCAGACACCGGCTCAGGGACAGCAGACACCGGCTCAGGGACAGCAGACACCGGCTCAGGGACAGCAGACACCGGCTCAGGGACAGCAGACACCGGCTCAGGGACAGCAGACACCGGCTCAGGGACAGCAGACACCGGCTCAGGGACAGCAGACACCGGCTCAGGGACAGCAGACACCGGCTCAGGGACAGCAGACACCGGCTCAGGGACAGCAGACACCGGCTCAGGAACAGACGACACCGGCTCAGGAACAGACGACACCGGCTCAGGAACAGACGACACACACACTGGCTCGGGAACAGACAACACACACACTGGTTCTGGCTCGGGAACAGACAACACACACACTGGCTCTGGCTCGGGAACAGACAACACACACACGCACTGGCTCGGGAACAGACAACACACGCACTGGCTCGGAAACAGACAACACACGCACTGGCTCGGAAACAGACAACACACGCACTGGCTCGGGAACAGACAACACACACACTGGCTCGGGAACAGACAACACACACACTGGCTCGGGAACAGACAACACACACACTGGCTCGGGCTCGGGAACAGACAACACACACTCGGGCTCGGGAACAGACCACACACACACTGGCTCGGGAACAGACACTGGCTCCGGTTCTGGAACAGACACCAGAACAGAAACAGCCACAAGGACAGACGTAAACACAGAAACAAACATAGAGCGATCAGGTTCAGGCGTGACTTGAACAGTCTCTGGATCGGCAGACGTGACTTGAACAGTCTCTGGATCGGCAGACGTGACTTGAACAGTCTCTGGATCGGCAGACGTGACTTGAACAGTCTCTGGATCGGCAGACGTGACTTGAACAGTCTCTGGATCGGACGGGACCAGCGGCGAGGACTCTGGGCTGACAGAAAGTACAGGGAGGACTTCCAGGCATTGTGGGACGCGGGAAGTCCTCTTCCTCCTCCGTCTCCGAGAGCGAGAGGGCGCTGTGCTGGACGGGACCAGCGGTGAGGGCGCTGTGCTGGACGGGACCAGTGGTGAGGGCGCTGTGCTGGACGGGACCAGCGGTGAGGGCGCTGTGCTCGACGGGACCAGCGGTGAGGGCGCTGTGCTGGACGGGACCAGCGGTGAGGGCGCTGTGCTGGGCGGGACCAGCGGTGAGGGCGCTGTGCTGGGCGGGACCAGGGGTGAAGGCTCTGGCTAGACGTGGCTGACGTGAAGCTCTAGGCCGGACGTGGCTGACGTGAAGCTCTGGCCGGACGTGGCTGACGTGAAGCTCCGGCCGGACGTGGCTGACGTGAAGCTCCGGCCGGACGTGGCTGACGTGAAGCTCCGGCCGGACGTGGCTGACGTGAAGCTCCGGCCGGACGTGGCTGACGTGAAGCTCCGGCCGGACGTGGCTGACGTGAAGCTCCGGCCGGACGTGGCTGACGTGAAGCTCCGGCCGGACGTGGCTGACGTGAAGCTCCGGCCGGACGTGGCTGACGTGAAGCTCCGGCCGGACGTGGCTGACGTGAAGCTCCGGCCGGACGTGGCTGACGTGAAGCTCCGGTTGGACGGTCTCTGGCTGGACGGTCTCTGGCTGGACGGTCTCTGGCTGGACGGTCTCTGGCTGGACGGTCTCTGGAAGACTGGCCCCTTGAACGACGGCCCTCTTGGCCCTCAACACTGACATCAGCGGTGGCTGTGCCACGGTGGACATCAGTCCTGGACGCCCATAGACTGATGCCATGGCTAGCTTGATGGCTGAAGTGATGAGAAGAACAGGCTGAGGGGGTACTACGGGCTCACGGAGCTCCTTTTCCTCCACGCCCACAGTAAACGGAGAACCGCTCAGCAAAAGAGCCAGGTGGATATATCCCTCCAACGAGCCGTGTGGATCATGGGCAGGCATCACAGACCAGAGTGGTTCTGATAATCCTCCACGGAAAAAGATCATCAGGCATTCGGTGCTCATTTGCACGAGATGTGCCAGTTCGACAAAATCTGCCACGTAGTCCTCAATGGATCGATCACCCTGACAGAGACGCAAGATTTGGATATTTTGGCTCATGGTTGGCATGGCTGCTGCTGGATCTCGGTGCAGTGAGTTCTTCTGTTACAGGCAGCTGAAGCAGAGGCAAAAGCAGGATCCACGTGCAGCAGTGTTTTATTTAAATAAACTCAAAACTAAACAGACTTGGTAACCAGACTCAGGAACAGGACAGCGTGCATACAGCATTACAACAATACAAGAACTCACAAAGACTGGACTGAAACACAGGGCTAAATACAGGGGCAAACGATCTAAACAGGATAACAAGGGGGCGTGGTTAACGGGAAACACCTGGGAAGACTTAAACAATCAACCAATGACACAACAGACAGGGGAACACAAGGCAATATCACATGACTAGAACAGGGGATCACATGACAGACAAGAACCAGGGACAAGAAACAAAACCCAAACCGTGACAATAATGATAATGATAATGATAATGCACCTGGATTAAAAACATGGAATGGGGTACTTCTTACCCTCCTTATTGTCCTGTGCCACTAACCTAACAGTGGCTGGACAGAAGCTGTTAAACGGATGGGACTTGTGAATGCTGATGCTCACAGGCCTGCGGTGTCTCAGATTGTAGCCTGTGTCCACCCACTTAAACAGAGCATAAGCTGGGTGGTGTTTGTCCCTAAGGATGCTCTGTGCAAAGGTTCCTCCCTTTGTAATGTTCTTGGCTGTGCACTAGCACACTGTTTCGTATGTTGGCTTGTTATTTGGAGTTCATAATAAATCTTATGTTCTTGTATAATCATCTTCGTCTTCTGTGAATCCAACACTATCTCACGACCAATTGTATAAACTCCAGTGAAGGGTAGGTTTAGGGGCGGGATCAGGGGTAGGTCATTCGTACGAATTCAATTGGACAACTTGTAAAATATGTACTGTTAAGCAAAAATCATACGAATTCGTACAAAGGAGGTCGTATAAATTCGTATGAATTAGCCACCTCGTAATATACGTACGAATTGCCGTGAGATCGGGTTGGTGGACCTAAGTGTTACAAGCTCCTTGTTGCAGTTTTATTACTCAAAATTACTCCAAACTCCACTAAAAATTACCTTGGGGGCATTATAATAATTTTATTATTATTTGATCTTATAATAAAGGATTATTAGTCTTATTCAATTACTTTATTATAAAGGAACACATTTCAAATACAAGGATTAAATTAGAAGCATAAAGTTCAACACACAATAGTCCGGTATCGTGCAACTCTCACTCTTCAGTAAATGAAGAAGGAATGAATGAATGAGGCATTGCAACTCTGTCCTGAAAGAACTAAATAATAAATAAGGACTAATAAAAGAGTTTTAGTGTTAACATGTTTAAGTGTTTCAAATAAATTAAATGGCGTTGCAATGATTTTAAATACAAATAAAAGAAATAGACGCATTTCCTAAATTCAGTATTCTATGAATACTAAAATAAAAATAAAAAAAATAATTAAAAAAAAGGATTTGTGGATATTAGTAGTAAGCCTCTAAAGTTATTAATACACCGGTCAGGTAAAAAGTTAGGAATGATTAAGATTTTTTAGGTTTTTGAAAGAAGCCTCTTAAGCTCACTAAGGCTGTATTTTAAAACAGTGAAAACAGATTTTGCTGCTCAAAGGGATAGTTCACCCAAAAAGGAAAATTACCCCATGATTTACTCACCCTCAAGCCATCCTATATTATGACATTCTTCTTTCAGACTAATACAATCAGAGTTATATTAAAAAATGTGCATCCATCCATGATAAAAGTGCTCCATGTGTCTCTTGGGGGTTAATAAAGGCCTTCTGAAGTGAAGCGATGAATTAGTGTGAGAAAAATATCCATATTTAATACTTTTATGACTAAAATAACTAGCTTCCGGCAGACGGCCGTACGCAAGTCGACTTCCATCAAAAGAGTAACACTTGACATAGTATGACGTAGGATGTAGGAGTAGCGTAAGCGTTGAAGCCTCTTGCGGTTCAAACAAACAGGGCTGGGCAACAAATTCAAGCTCCTCCGACATTTCTCTTTAAAAATTCTCGTTTTTGACTGGTGTTTTGTTTTGCTCTATCCTCTGCGCTTCCACGTTCGTCAATGCATCGTGCGTCAGGTCAGAATCAGAATCAGATAGAGCTTTATTGCCAAGTGTGCTTGCACACACAAGGAATTTGTTTTGGTACTGAGGCTTCCAGTGGACATATACAAATACAAATACAACAAGAAACATAATACTACAAATTATAAGAATAAAAAATAAAAATAAAAATATATGAGAATAAAAGTGTCACAGTTGGGTTTAGTCAGAATGGACATTTTCAGATTTACAGATTATGAACATATTTACAGTGTTTTGAACATTATAAATAAATAAATCTACATATAAGTATCACCTGAGTTGCAGGATATTGCACTAAACAGTGGGAATATTGCACTTAAAGGCATATGCCTTGGGAGGAGTGTTAACTGTTCAGGAGGGAAATGGCCTGTGGGAAGAAACTGTTCCTGTGCCGAGATGTTCTTGTGGCCAGTGATCTGAGTCGCCGTCTTGACGGTAACAGTTCAAACAGGTGGTGTCCAGGGTGAGTGGGGTCTGTGGTGATTTTTCCTGTTCTCTTCCTCACTCTGGAAGAGTACAGGTCCTGGAGGTTTGGCAGGGGGCACCAATAATCCTCTCCGCAGTCCGGACTGTCCGTTGTAGTCTCCTGATGTCTGATTTGGTAGCTGAATCAAACCAGACAGTGATGGACGTGCATAAAACAGACTCAATGACGGCTGAGTAGAACTGAATCAGCAGCTCCTGTGGCAAGTTGAACTTCCTCAGCTGGCGAAGGAAGTACAGTCTCTGCTGGGCTTTTTTGACAATGGAGTCAATGTGATTGTCCCACTTCAGCTCCTGAGAGATGGAAGTGCCCAGGAACCTGAATGACTCCACTGCTTCCACAGTGCTGTTCATTATGGTGAGTGGGGGAATGCTGGGCTGTTCCTCCTGAAGTCCACGATCATCTCCACTGTTTTGAGCGTGTTCAGCTCAAGGTTGTTATAACTGCACCAGACAGCCAGCTGTTCAACCTCCAGTCTGTAAGCAGACTCGTCACCATTTCGGATGAGACCGATGACAGTGGTGTCGTCAGCAAATTTCAGGAGCTTGACAGTGGGGTCTTTAGAAGTGCAGTCATTAGTGTACAGGGAGAAGAGCAGTGGGGAGAGAACGCACCCTTGGGGGGCGCCAGTGCTGGTGGTGAGAGTCCTGGACGTGTGTTTCCCCAGTCTCACTCGCTGCTGCCGGTCCGTCAGGAATCTGGGGATCCACTGACAGATCGAGGATGGTATGGAGAGCTGGGTCAGTTTGGCTGTGAGAAGACCAGGCATGATGGTATTGAAGGCCGAACTGAAGTCCACAAAGAGGATCCTTGCATAATTCCCTGGTCTGTCGAGATGTTGCAGGATATAATGCAGTCCCATGTTGACTGCATCATCCACAGACCTGTTTGCTCTGTAAGCAAACTGAAAGGGATCCAGCAGGGGTCCAGTGATGTCCTTCAGGTGGGCCAACACCAGTCTTTCAAATGACTTCATGACCACAGACGTGAGAGCGACAGGTCTGTAGTCATTAAGTCCAGTGATTTTGTTTTTTTTTTGGGGACAGGAATGATAGTGGAGCGTTTGAAGCAGCAGGGAACTTCACACTGCTCCAATGATCTATTGAAAATCTGCGTGAAGACCGGGGCCAGTTGGTCAGCGCAGGCTTTTAAACAAGCAGATGAGATGCCGTCTGGGCCTGAGGCTTTCCTAGTCTTCTGTTTTTTGAAGACTTTAAGCTCAGGTTGGATGGCAGGAGGGGGGAGTAATGGGAGTGCAGGAGGTGATGGTGAATGTGTGAAGTGCAGGTCAGAGCCGGTGTGTGGTGTGAATGAGGGCTTTTCAAACCTGCAATAAAATGAGTTTAAATCATCAGCCAGGTGTTGATTGTCCACAGATCGGGGGGATGGTGACTTGTAGTTGGTGATGTTCCTCAGACCATTCCAGTCTGATGATGGGTCGTTGGATGAAAACTGTTTTTTCAGTTTTTCAGAGTAGCTTCTTTTAGCAACTCTGATCTCCTTTGTCAGTCTGTTTCTGGCCTGGTTATACAAGATTGTATCCCCACTTCTGTAGGCATCCTCTTTGGCATGATGAACGTGTTTGAGTTACCCAGTAAACCATGGTTTACTAGTATGGTTTATTAGTAAATGATAAGAATGTCCTGGTAGGAATGCATGTATCCTCACAGAAACTTATATATGATGTTACAGTATCTGTGAGCTCATCCAGATCGTTGGTAGCAGCTTCAAAAACAGTCCAATCAGTGCAATCAAAGCAGGCCTGAAGATCCTGCTCTGCTTAATTAGTCCATCTTTTTACGGTCCTTATTACAGGTTTAGCTGATTTCAGTTTCTGCCTGTAGGTCGGTATGAGATTAACCAAACAGTGATCAGAGAGCCCCAAAGCTGCTCGTGAGACCAAGTGATAAGCATTTTTTATTGTGGTGTAACAGTGGTCCAGTATATTACTGCCTCTGGTGGGACATGTAATGTGCTGTCTGTATTTTGGTAGTTCACGGGAAAGATTTGCTTTGTTAAAATCCCCAAGAATGATTAAAAGAGAGTCAGAGGTTAGTCTTTGGCCGTAAATCGATGCGTACGGCCGTCTGCCGGGAGCTAGTTATTTTATTCGGTAACGTTTTAAATATAGATATTTTTTCTTACACAAATGCATCACTTTGCTTTCAGAAGGCCTTTATTAACCCCCCAGAGCCACATGGAGAACTTTTATCATGGATGGATGCACTTCGAAACATAAACGGCCATTCACTGCCATTATAAAGCTTGGAAGACCCAGGACATTTTTTTAATATAACTCCGATTGTATTCGTCTGAAAAAAGAATGTCATATACACCTAGGTGTCAGGGCTCACAGATGGAACAGACTGGATGGTAAGTTTATACGTTTATTGTGCCGATGGATATTCAGTCGGAGATAACCGGTGAGGAACAAATGACTTAGAAACATAAACAAGCTTAGCTGATGAGTAATGTCCTTTTTCTCTCTTGTAGATGACTTGGTGGATATTCAGTCGGAGATAACAGGTGAGGAACAAATGACTTACAAACATAAACAAGCTTAGCTGATGAGTAATGTCCTTTTTCTCTCTTGTAGATGACTTGGTAGAAGGCACATGGAAGATGGAAGGGATAAGACGAATCGGGAAGCAGGTAAGTAGCAGGGTGGATGACGGAGAGTCTGTGAGTCATGGATTGACGAGACCAGACAATGACTGCAGTGAAGGTGAGTGCTTTATACTGCATGTGGGTGATGGGACACAGGTGACGGTGATCAATACTCAGGTGATTGTGAACGGGGGAGTGTCCGACTGGGTGATAGGGAATGAGTGGGCGGCGATCGAGATCGTGAGGTGGATGGAATCCTGACACTAGGATGGCTTGAGGGGGAGTAAATCATGGGGTAATTACAGGTCCTTCTCAACAAATTAGCATATTGTGATAAAGTTAATTATTTTCCATAATGTAATGATAAAAATTAAACTTTCATATATTTTAGATTCATTGCACACCAACTGAAATATTTCAGGTATTTTATTGTTTTAATACTGATGATTGTGGCATACAGCTCATGAAAACCCAAAATTCCTATCTCAAAAAATTAGCATATCATGAAAAGGGTCTCTGAACGAGCTATTAACCTAATCATCTGAGTCAACTAATTAACTCTAAACACCTGCAAAAGATTCCTGAGGCTTTTAAAAACTCCCAGCCTGTTTCATTACTCAAAACCGCAATCATGGGTAAGACTGCCGACCTGACTGCTGTCCAGAAGGCCATCATTGACACCCTCAAGCAAGAGGGTAAGACACAGAAAGAAATTTCTGAACAAATAGGCTGTTCTCAGAGCGCTGTATCAAGGCACCTCAGTGGGAAGTCTGTGGGAAGGAAAAAGTGTGGCAAAAAACGCTGCACAACGAGAAGAGGTGACCGGACCCTGAGTAAGATTGTGGAGAAGGACCGATTCCAGACCTTGGGGGACCTGCGGAAGCAGTGGACTGAGTCTGGAGTAGAAACATCCAAAGCCACCGTGCACAGGCGTGTGCAGGAAATGGGCTACAGGTGCCGCATTCCCCAGGTCAAGCCACTTTTGAACCAGAGACAGCGGCAGAAGCGTCTGACCTGGGCTACGGACAAGCAGCACTGGTTGCTCAGTGGTCCAAAGCACTTTTTTCGAATGAAAGCAAATTTTGCATGTCATTCGGAAATCAAGGTGCCAGAGTCTGGAGGAAGACTGGGGAGAAGGAAATGCCAAAATGCCTGAAGTCCAGTGTCAAGAACCCACAGTCAGTGATGGTCTGGGGTGCCATGTCAGCTGCTGGTGTTGGTCCACTGTTTTTTATCAAGGGCAGGGTCAATCCAGCTAGCTATCAGGAGATTTTGGAGCAATTCATGCTTCCATCTGCTGAAAAGCTTTATGGAGATGAAGATTTCATTTTTCAGCACAACCTGGCACCTGCTCACAGTGCCAAAACCACTGGTAAATGGTTTACTGACCATGGTATTACTGTGCTCAATTGGCCTGCCAACTCTCCTGACCTGAACCCGATAGAGAATCTGTGGGATATTGTGAAGAGAAAGTTGAGAGACCCAAGACCCAACACTCTGGATGAGCTTAAGGCCGCTATCGAAGCATCCTGGTCCTCCATAACACCTCAGCAGTGCCACAGGCTGATTGCCTCCATGCCACGCCGCATTGAAGCAGTCATTTCTGCAAAAGGATTCCCGACCAAGTATTGAGTGCATAACTGAACATAATTATTTGAAGGTTGACTTTTTTTTTTGTATTAAAAACACTTCTTTTATTGGTCGGATGAAATATGCTAATTTTTTGAGATAGGAATTTGGGGGTTTTATGAGCTGTATGTAAATTTTTTGGGTGAACTATCCATTTAATGTTTTAGTGAAAATTGTGATACACTACCATTCAAAAGTTTGGGGTAAAATTATTTTTAATAATAATAATACTATTTAAATTGATCAAAACTAACAGTAAAGACATTTATAATGTTATTAAAAAATTATATTTCAAATAAATGCTGCTCTTTTGAACTTTCAATTCATCAAAGAATCCTGAAAAAATGAAGGTTTACACAAAAATATTAAGCAGGATAAATTTTATCAACATTGATAATAACAAGAATGAATAAATATGATAATCATAATATAATATTATAATTACAAAAAATTATGAGAATTATAAGTATTAATAATGTTTTTTTTATCAAATAAATGCAGCTTTGGTGAGCATAAGAGGCCTCGTTTAAACATATTTTAAGACTGACACAAATTTTTTGAATGTTACTGTATGTTATAAAACTCTGTACACACCATTTTACAGTCAGAGAGACGGTCGCTAATGAAACACTTTCATTGTGCTCCCTCGTTTGTTTTTCTCGTATTCTTGTCTTCAGTAATGAGAAGCACCTGTTAGTTGCCCTCTGCCTTCAGTGCCCATTACGTTGGTCGACTTTAGCTCTCACACCCCACAGAGAAAACATCACACACCCATTCATTAGCTCATTCTTCACAGCACACTTGATTGAAGGACAATGAGACACAATGACGAAAAAAAAACACCCTGCGTGACCTTCCAGTACATAAAACAACTATCTAATGAAAGGACAGCGAGTGACTAAATTGACTCATAGATGGCTTGTTTACCTGACAAACCTTCTTCAGTTATTGGTGCATAAATGGATTTCTGATAAAGGCAAATAAGGTGAAATGATGCCAGTAAAAATTTACTTATTTGTGAATTTGATTATATCCTTCCTGTCAAAACTAAATTTTCAGTACATCCAATATGTAGCAACTTCTCCAAAGTCCTTCTTAAAATTTTTTTAATTTATCTTGCAGGTCCTTATGAAGGACATTGACTCATTTCTTCGGACCTTGTTTTCTTTTACTCCATCAGCTTCTTTCTCCTTCAGCTTCTTTCTTACAAGGAACACCTGAATAACTCAATCAATGTCCATGGAGAAAAACTAGCGAAGGAAACACTGGCAAACAGGAACTGAACACAATAAACACCACCCCACAATAAACACATGTCCTTCTGAAGGACATTGACTCATTTCTTCGCCCCTATTTAAAAGGGGGTTGTGGTTCAGGTAACAATTTACATTTTCAAACAGACCTGATTGGCCTTTACATAAGAGCCTAAATCAATAAGAACAGAATGAACCTGGTTCTTCTACCCAATGATCTTACACTCTGTGACTGGTTGACTTACACTCTGTGACTGGTTGAATGATATTATCAGCAGCTGTGGGTGTACAAAGCACACAACGAAGGAGTTTTAAACAAAAATAGTCTTTATTATACACCACAAAGCAAACTCAAAAAATAAGAATGTTGGGAAAACACAACCACGCATAACATTGATGACATAGAACAAATAACTGAATGAACAATAACGTAACAAGGAACACCTGAATAACTTAATCAATGACCATGGAGGCAAACTAGCAAAGGAAACTCTAGCCCCTTTCACACAACGCGTTGATCCCGGGAAATTGCCGGGAAATTGCCAGAACGCCTTCTGTGTTAACGCAAACACGACCTGGGATGAATGAAAGATCAAAAGGATAGGCAATGCAGATTTATTTTATACAGCCATCTTTGATCATATTTACCAGTGGTCCCATTCATTCTGACCACAACTGTATATTAGTGCTGTCAATCAATTAAAAAAATGGATGCTCCAGATCGATGCCGGGTTGGGGACCTAGTAACATTGCCGGGATCAGTCCCGGAACGCGCGCTGTGTGAACAAAAGCCGTAATCAATAACTCGCTACGGAGGACGTCATAGCGAGACTGCTGAAAGCAGAGATTAAAAAACAGGGTATAGATCTGGACCAGGCCAGGAGAGAGGAGGAGCGAGTGATGCTCCAGGATGCTATGGCTGTGTTGGCAGGAAGTGGCTCTCTGGTCCCTCATCTGAACACTCAGGCCACCGCACTGCATGTGGCTGCTGCTAAAGGAAACATTGAGATGTTAAATGTGCTGTTGAAGTTTGAAACACGAACCCGGGTCAAATCCCGGGTCACTTTAATTTTGGTTCATTCACCCTGCCAGTGATTTTCCGGAATCGGAGAGTGCGTTCACACACAACCCATAAAAATCCCGTAAAGACACGTGACATAGATGTGACATGTAATGTCTCAGCAGCATCTATTGTCTTGGTTAAACCAAGATTGTGCATTTTTTTCTCTGATTTGATCATAAACTAGCGCATTACGTACCGTTTCACTACCCTGCTTTCACTTCACTTCAGCGTCATCAGTACGACACTGCATTGATTACGGCTTTTGTTCACACAACGCACGTTCCGGGACTGATCCCGGTAATTTTACTAGGTCCCCAACCCGGCATCGATCTGGAGCATCCATTTTTTTAATTGATTGACAGCACTAATATACAGTTGTGGTCAGAATGAATGGGACCACTGGTAAATATGATCAAAGATGGCTGTATAAAATAAATCTGCATTGCCTATCCTTTTGATCTTTCATTCATAAAATTCGCAAAAATCGAACCTTTCATTGAAGTAAAAGCCCAACCACAGCCCATTATAAGATTTCTAGCAGAAGCCGTCAGGTTTTGATTTTTTATCTGTTGATATTTGATACAATCCATGATGCCATGTATGTGAACAACATGTCCAGGACCTCCAGCAAAAAAATAGGCCCACAACATATTATATCCAGCAGTATATTTAACCGTAGACATAGGGTACTTTTTATCCCTGTTTGCACCAATACATCTGGTGGGTTTGCTGCCAAAAAGCCCTTTTTTAGTTTCACCGGACCATAGAATCCAGTCCCTTTTGAAGTTACAGTCATGTCTGACAACTGAATATGCTGGAGTTTATTTTTTGAGGAGCGAGGAGGATTTTTCTTGAAACCCTCCCAAACAACATGTGGTGATGTAGGGGTTGTTTATATATTTTTTTATGCGTTCTGATCCCCAAGACTCAAGTAATCTCTGCAATTCTCCATTTGTGATCCTTGGAGAGTCTTTGACCACTCCAACTTTCCTCCTCGGAATACATTAGACACTATAGACACGCGTCCTCATCCAGGCAGATTTGTAAGATCTTTAGTTGATTGGAACTTCTTAATTATTGCCCTGATGGTCAAAATGGGATTTTCAATTCTTTAGCTATTTTCTTACATCCACTTTCTATTTTGTGACGCTCAACAATTTTTTATATGCACATCAGAGCTATATTCTTTGGTTTTACTCATTGTGATGGATGATTAAGGGAATTTGGCCTTTGTTTTTCCTCATATTTAAACTCCTTTGAAACAAGAAGTCATAGCTGGAGAATTTCAAGTTCCTAGTCACCCTGGTGTGCTAAAAAAAGGTAAATATTAATGGAAATATACTTCAGAGATATTTTACTCGTGAAAAAAATCTTGGGATGCCAATAATTGTGGCCAACGTGTTTTGGAGAAAAACATATATTTCATAATGTGATCAATTTTACTTCAAATATTATGTTTCAATTTTCATTAGTATTAGTTTATTAGTTCATTAGTTTCTAGCCTCTTATAATTCAATCTTAATGAAGTTTTATGTAACAAAGTTCGGGAGGAGCACGTTCAGGTAATCAACCAATCAGCACAAGAGGAAGCCGGAATAAATAAAGCTTTTCCTCACCTCCTGTCTCACGACAAGTTTCTCAGCATGGACAAGTGTCTCAGCATTTGACTCCGCCCTTGTGCCGTCATGTCTGAGTTAGAGCTCTTCCCTTCTGACGATGTTTCTCTCGTCACTGACGACACTCCATCACAATCCGCGGATCCAAGGATTGTTCCACCTCCAGCCTCCTCAGACCAGGGACGCCAGCTTCCTCGATCCCCTCCACGCGCGCCAAGACGCCGAGGACTCCTCTCACCACCGCCAGTGAGGAATACACCATATTCCTCAGCGTCTTCACACTCTCCAGCCCACCCAAACATCTCTCCCATAGGGAAGTGGACTGTTAAAGGGCTGAGACAAGCCCTAGTTAACTCCGATGTCAATTTTTCTCGCAGATTGAATAAAGCAGATTTATTTAATTATGTGTCTCTTTACAATCTACTCGACCTTCTGTTTCAGCTCTCATTTCATCGGCTCGAACGAGCAAGGCCCGCCGGACCCCGATCGCTCGCCCCCCAGCGTCATCACCTTCCTCACAAACAGTGCCGGGCTCCGCTCACACGCCACATCACCGCAGACCTTCCGCCAGCCTGGGCCGTGCCCCAGAGCCAGTCGCGGAAGGGCTTCAATCTCTTCCAGGTCAACTCTTCTCCTCACCCCTCCCACCGCGTCACCACACGCTCCAGATCCCTGCAACGTCAATTACATATCAGCTCCTCAAACGTTCCCTCTCCCTCCTGACGTTACCTCTTTCAATTTTCCCTATTTTCAAGCGCCAGCTGCGCACCCTAGCGTGAGGATGCCTCCGTTAGCCGGACAAGCGCCGACGCATTTTCTTCCCCATCCCCACTATGCTCATTTCTTTCCCCCTCCACCTGTGCCGGACTCAAATCCTCGCAGGTGCGGATGTAGTCTTGGGCTCTCTCCTGTCAATGTTCCCCATGTCAGAATCCAATCGTCAGATGGACTGCGGCGACATATCCGTCACTTTAAAAATAATACGCAGGCTTCATCACGCACACTGTTGTTGGCCGAATTTTGTATTGCTTTCAACCGCTATACCGAAGTTATATGCTCCGCTTTTCCCAAGAGATGGCGGAAATTTATGTGGGTAGTCATTTTTACACCTACCACAAGTTGTTTTCTGCTAAATGCGCTGTCCGTATTTCCCAATGGAATCAGTGTCCTTACTGGGGAGCGTTGGACTCTGATCTCCATAACCAAGTTTTTCTCGGGTGCCGAAACATCTCTTGCGCAATTTGCAGGTCCGTAAACCATGCCACCACGGCATGCCCTCAAATTAAACCCTCGATTCCTCCCAGCCCAGTGCAGAACCCCACCAAATCCAGAGGCAAGAGAGGATCACTCTTCTGGTAAAGATTTTTCGAAAAGAGCACCATACGTCGCTTCCAACAGGCAAGTTTGCAACAATTTCAACGACGGGAGATGCCCAAGACAACGCTGTCGCTATCTCCACGTCTGCAATTATTGTGGCGGTGCCCACGCCCATGTGGTATGTCCGGTACAAAAGGCTGTAAATAAAAGTGAGAACAATTACCTCTCGACTCCAGTGAATGTTTCCCATCTGGCTGAGGAATTATTCCATCACACCGACGTCAACTTTACAAATTATCTGCTGTCCGGTCTCAACCAAGGTTTTAAACCCGGCGTAGAATGTCAGCCCACGCAAAACATCATCTGCAATAATCTTCAGTCCTCCCTAGCAGAGCCTGAAATAGTAGACTATCTAATTAAAAAAGAAATAGAATCAGGGTTCATGATCGGTCTGTTCTATTCTCTTAACTACCACGACATCGAACAAGCCATAACTATGATCAAAATAGCTGGTCGCGGCGCATGGTGGGCAAAAGAAGACATCACTTCCGCTTTTAAAGTAATGCAAATCCACCCCGGATTCGTGGCATTTATTTGGCGTGAACTGGCGGAAAAAGTTTTATTTTGCGGGGCGTTTAACATTCGGTTGCAAAAGCAGCCCCAAAATCGTCTACGGTTACGTATGTAACCCTCGTTCCCTGAGTAGGGAACGGAGACGTTACGTCGGATGACGAAGAATGGGGTTTCGCTTAGAAAGCCTATCAACTCCGAGTATTACAAAACGAGCCAATGGCAAAGAAATGCCATGGGTCTGCGGAATTTGCATGGCGTAACTCCTTAGAGAATACACATATGACCCGAAGGAAACATATGGAGAACACTGGGGTATCCAGCCGCAGGTGGAATATTTCAACCCCAGGGGTGGCAAGGTGGCTTGCCAAGGGAAAGACACATGCTCAGAGAGGCTTACAGTGGAAATACACATGTGGGGGTCGCTCAGAGGAGGGACCATGCACACGGGAGGCACCTAGCCGACGTCAGGAGTGCTGGAGGAACTCAGGGCTTTCGGAGAAGCTCACCTGAGGAGAAATCGCACGTATCCAGTCCGTGGAGTGGAATGGCGAGCAAGCGCAGACACCTGAGCGGGTCCAGTACTAGCTGGTTGAAGCAAGTACATGAGAGGACACTGGCTCCACTCGCCCAGCCTGCAGGTCAGCAGATGTCTGTTAGTGAGGCGCCATGCGCTAGAGCCCAAGAGGACGCCACACTACGGGTGGAGTGGGCAGTCACACCAAGGGGGCACGGTCGACCTTGCTGTTGGTAACCCAAAGCAATGGCGTCCACTATCCAGTGAGACAACCTTTGCTTGGAGAGAGCCTTTCCCTTCAGCTTTCCACCATAACAGACAAAGAGCTGGTCTGAGGTCCTGAAACACTGCGTTCTGTCTGCATAGGCGCGGAGAGCGCGTACTGGATAGAGCAGTGCCAAGGCTGGGTCTGCCTCCTCCAGGGGCAGTGCTTGCAGGTTCACCACCTGGTCCCAGAAGGGAGTGGTAGGAACCTTGGGCACATATCCAGGCCGGGGTCTCAGGAACACGTGAGAGTAAGCCGGCCCGAATTCCAGGCACGCTTCGTCAACAGAGAATGCATGCAGGTCCCCTACCCTCTTGATGGAAGCCAGTGCAACCAGGAGCGCTGTCTTCATAGACAGGAATTTAAGCTCGACTGATTGCAGGGGCTCAAATGGAGCACTCTTCAGGGCAGTTAGAACCACTGAGAGGTCCCAAGAGGGAACGAGAGGAGGGCGAGGCGGATTTAGTCTCCTCGCTCCTCTCAGGAACCTGATGACCAGGTCGTGCTTCCCCACCGACTTACCTTCGATGAGGTCATGGTGTGTGGCAACAGCGGCAACATAGACCTTCAGGGTGGAGGGAGACAGCCTTCGCTCCAGCCCCTGTTGAAGGAAGGAAAGCACAACACTGATCGAGCATCTCCGGGGGTCTTCTCGGTGAGAAGAGCACCAGCTGACGATGAGGTTCGACTTCAACGCATAGACGTGTCTCGTGGACGACGCCCTAACGGAAGTGATGGTAGCCACCACCGCTGGTGGTAGGGTACTCAAACCTGCCTCGTCCCATCGAGGAGCCACACGTGGAGGTTCCAGAGATCGGGACGAGGGTGCCATAGGGTGCCCCGTCCCTGAGATAGAAGGTTCTTCCTCAGAGGGATCGGCCAGGGAGGTGTACTAGTTCGGGGAACCAGGTCCGGTTGGGCCAGTAAGGGGCAACAAGGATGACCTGCTCCTCGTCCTCCCTGACCTTGCGCAAGGTCTGCGCAAGAAGGCTCACTGGGGGAATGCATATTTGCGGCCCCGCGGCCAGCTGTGCGCCAGTGCATCCGTGCCGAGCGTGCCCTCCGTCAGGGAATAATACAGGTCGCAATGGGTCGAGTCTTGAGAGGCAAACAGATCTATCTGTGCGTCCCTGAACTGGTCCCAAATCAGCTGAACCGACTGGGGATGGAGTCGCCATTCTCCAGGTAGAGGCTGAAGCCGTGAGAGCTCGTCGGCTGCACAGTTCAGGACACCGGGAATGAAAATGGCTGAAGCGACCTCAGATGCTGCTGACTCCATAAGAGGAGGTGGTGGGCGAGTTGCGACATACGGCGCGAGCGTAGACCACCTTGACGGTTGATGTACGCTACTGTGGCGGTACTGTCTGATCGGACTATTACGTGTTGACCCCTGAGCAACGCCCGCAAGCAGTGCAGGGCAAGGCGTACTGCCAGCAACTCGAGGCAATAGACATGCCATACTGCTCAACACTACATGCGAGAATCACTGAGCTTCAGGAGCAACCTTGCTCAACACCTAAGTGTGAAAAAATTCACTGAACTTCAGGAGCATTTCTGCTCAACACCTGGGTGTGATAAATCTCACAGAATTTTTCAGGAGCATTTCTGCTCAACATGAGAGTGTGACAGCATGTCCATTGCGCATGGCGCCGCAGCCCGTGGAGGTATCTGTTGAGACAACAACATGCCGGGAAGCTCGTTCAAGGGGCACTCGGGCCCGTAGAAAACTGAGGTTCGACCACGGGGTGAGTACTGACAGCAGGTCGGAGTAACTGGTACTCGGAGGGTGCCGTGTTGCCATGCCCACCTCGGGACTCGGTCGCGAAGCCAAAGCTGAAGCGGTCTCATATGAAGCAATCTGAGCGGCGTACCGCGGCTGGGATGCCATATGCCCCAGGAGCCTCTGAAAAAACTTCAGTGGAACCGCACTCTTGCGCTTGATAGTCTCAGGCAAGTCAGCAATGGCTGAGTGGAGAAGGCGACCAAGTCCAAACCGAGAAAAGAGCTCCACTGCACGGGGCAAAGTTTACTCCTTTCCCAGTTGACCCGAAGGCCCAGACAAGCTAGGTGCCGGCGCATTGGGTCCCTGTATTCGCAAACCTGGTCTCAGGAGTGAGCTTAAGACAGCCATTCACCGAGATAGTTCAGGATGCGAACCCCGTGTTCCCATGGAGGGAACCTTTGCGAAGGCGCGAGGAGACAGGGCTAGCCAGAATGGGAGAACAGCGTACTGATATGCGCGTGCCCTGAGAGCAAACCAAAGGTATGGTCTGAGTCGAAGGAGAACGGAGACATAAAAGTAGGCGTCCTTCAGGTCGATCGCTGCAAACCAATCCTGTGGCTGCACACATCCAGACATGCGTTTGGCCAGGAGCATCTTGAAAGGCAGCCTGTGAAGGGAGCGGTTCAGATGCGTAGGTCCAGGATTGACCGTAACCCACCAGACTTCTCCGGGATAATGACGTAGGGGCTGTAAACCCGGACCTCATTTCGGCTGGAGGAACAGTCTCAATCGCACCCATCGCCAGTAGGGTAGCAACCTCCACTCTATGATAGGGGCATAGCCACCGACCAAAGTGGAGCAGACTCCCCTGAAGCGGGGAGGAGACCGTGCGAACTGAATCGCAAGCCGAGCCGACGGTTCTCGCAACCCAGCGGAACAGATGGGAAGCTCTAGGCAGGCTCCCAACTGTGCCAGAGCGTCAAGAACCACAGACGTCCCCCCGGTGGTGCAGCGAAGCGGAATGACCGGCCCAGACGTGGACGGCATAGTGGCCCGGTGTGGGGGCAAGGTCATAACCGCACCCTGACAGAGGAGGCCAGGGAAGCACTAGCGTTCCACGGGGGCCTGCTCTGTCAGGGGTCTGGCGACAGAGGGGGACAGGGGCGAAGCGGTCCGTGGACGGCACGCCGTGTCAACCGCCTCTGGGACAGAGGGGGACGAGGAGAGCACGGCTTGTGGGCGGCGCTCTGTGTCGTCCGAGAACTCTATATGCTCAGAGACGAGAGAGTCAGTTCTTTCTGAATAAGGATTCTTCGCCAGCCCTCCACCGGGGAAAGGAGTGGCCCTGCTACCAACTCCTGGAAAGAACTGAGTCTCATCTCTGAGCAGCCCATCTCAAAAGTGCCGCTTAACCCAGCGTTTAGCGGGGGGCGGGGCTGGAGATGGCTGTGGCATCCCCCCTACGGTCTTCCAGAGCCAGGCCCGGGTGAACGGGCGGGGTTGGAACCGTAGGAGGGCGCCTTCGGCGGTCGGCAGACTGAGGGATCTGAGCGGACTGCGGAGCCGTCG
Source organism: Siphateles boraxobius (assembly GCF_051911475.1). Classification (NCBI taxonomy): domain Eukaryota; kingdom Metazoa; phylum Chordata; class Actinopteri; order Cypriniformes; family Leuciscidae; genus Siphateles; species Siphateles boraxobius. The sequence goes on along the minus strand of NW_027508931.1, from coordinate 12,794,699 downwards.
GGCAGAATAACCTCAATCTGCTCATGGGCGGTTGAGAACTGTTGGGCAGAAGCACTCAACCGCACCGCCGAAGAGGCCGACCTGGGAGATGGGGGTGTCGAGCAGACGGGTCCGCCCGACATCGTGCACATCAGACCGGTCAGCCCCAGAATGGTGAACATCACCTGACTCCGAGAGCGTACGGCCACTTCCGTCGCTCGGAGAGCAAGGTCAGTGGCGGCGCGCAGCTCACTGAAGAGCCTCGGGTCAGTCCTGCCCTCCTGCATGTCCATGAGCATCTGGGTCAGGTAGACCAGCAGAACGGTCATGGGATGCAGTGAGGCGGCTGCCTGTCCTGTGGCACTATAGGATTTCGCCACAGATTAGTGTAGACGAAAAGAACTACAGCCTTTGGACGGGTGCTTAGGATTGCGCCGGGAAGCACTCTGAGCAGTGGCAGTGGCCCCTGAGGGGAGGAAAGGCGGATGAGACCAACGAGCAGACCCGTGATTTCATCATGCACGTCCGGGAGGAAAGATATTGGGGTTTGCCATGGACACGGGTCGGCGGCCTCACCCAAAAACCAATCGTCCCGGGAAAGCATGGCCGTCATCTCCGGATCAGACTCAGGCACAGCCGTATGCACACCAGAGGGTGGCAGCTGTGACGAGTCGTCATTTCCAGAAGAATCAAGCCCACCTAGTGATGCTGCTACAGACACAGCATCATCCTCTGTAGCTTCAAATTAAAACACACGGGCCACCCGAGCGTAGACTCGTGGAATCATCAGTTCGCTAGCGGGCACCGTCATTAAAGAGGGGGGCTGGGGTCGCGGACACAGAGTCGGCGCCTTGTTCCAGACCAACACCCTCAGGTCACCCTGGCCACCAGCCGAAGATCGGGGGGGTGGATGAGGGGACTCTCACTCTTGCGAGTTCACCGAGTCTCGACCTATATATGACGCGATGATCACGTTCCCAGAGAGAACGTGAGTCATCCACGAGCGCTGTTCAAGCATGATCAAAGCCCAAACACACTAGACAGCGCTCGTGCCCATCAGAGTCCGATACCAGTCCGCTGCAACCAGAAATGCACGGGCGAGCCGTCTTTAAAAAGACGTGCCGCGTGCAAGCTCTTTTAAGAGAGGAGAAAAAAACTCAGCGATGTTGAAGCACACAGGGAGACACACACACACTGGCAGATCACTGCACAGATCAGCAGGCACTGTGAGCTTGCTGCAGATCGCCGTCACACCAACATCGGAGAGAGAAGCTTGTCTCGTAGAGCGAAGTCAGAGATGACTGTGGAGTGAAGAAATATTCTTGGCTCCGAAGCGAAAACATATCTGCTTGCTGCCGGCTTCCTCCTTTTATACCCACGAGGTGGGGCGGAGTTACGCCATGCAAATTCCGCAGACCCATGGCATTTATTTGCCATTGGCTCGTTTTGTAATACTCGGAGTTGATAGGCTTTCTAAGCGAAACCCCATTCGTCGTCATCCAACGTAACTCGGAGTGACAACGAAAGGGAACTTTGACACTCTATCATAAGCAATATGTTGGATCCTTTCCAACAATTTCGCAATTCCTTACCTTCTCCATCTGCTCAACGATTTCTTAATCATTTCTCCCCACGACGCCATCCCCGTGGCACACTGTCAGGATTCAGGCACGGAGATCGAGGTAAGTGAATTTCACAACTTTATTTACAAGTGAAACAAGTGCAAGGTGAGTATTATGAATTCAGGTGCAGATTCTGTGAAAATCTCTTGGGGTGGGGATAACAGCAGGTAAGCCGAATTACTTTAGAAATGTTGAAACAAAACAGTCTCAGTCCGTTAATCCTTATCTTCTTTCTATCAGATGCGAGTCACTCGGATTCGAAGAGGAATAGGATATTTAGGAAAACGCAGTGTAAAGACTCATGGGCGGATCTAATCCGTGGGGGATTTGCATATCATAATTAATAATTGGTAATTAATAATTATTCATATATGTTTGGATTAGATCAGTCTTACATGTTAATAAATCTCCCGATAAGGGATGATATGTCATTTTACCTGCATGCATGCATGTGTATCCTTGCAATTAACCACAAGTTGATTGTAATTAATTACACGGACCACGTCTTACAAAACAGGCAACATTAATTAGCTCAATTGTCAGAATAATATTTGTGGGGATCCACAATATCATCCTACTTTATAGGATTCCAGGAAAAGCAATTCTATGGCCACAAGAATTGGGTTTCCTGCTCTATAAGCAAATACTCTGTAAAGTATCTTTAATTTGTAAGCTTGTAGCTAAGATCTTTGACACTTAAGGGACTTGGAAAATGAGCAAAGAGGCAGTACATCAATCAAATGAATATAATGAATTTAATAAGGCAGAACTACTTATGTATTTACTACGGTTACATGGGATATATGTATTTACAAACATAATAAACAACAAAACACAATAAGGCATCGATGAACGAGAAATGCATAGAGACACAGAGAGAGAGGAAATGTAGAGAGTTGCAGTTATGCAAGAGGGAGTTTAGAAAGACCCGAGGATCTTTCTAAATAGCAAATTCACATAGACAACAGAACTTTGAGAGACAACAAGACTTCAGCAAATCTTAAAAGCGTGATCAAACACGGATACTTGCACTCTTTGCATGGCTTGTGAAGAAGCGTGTGTGTGTCTCGGTCCGGCGCGTCACGTGCGCGTGTTTCTCCTTCAAAGCGAGCGCGCGCTCGTTTAAAGGTCCCTTGTAGATGGATTTGGGGGTTGTCAATTTGTTGAAGAAACTATGAAAGATGCTTTTACTATTAATATGTTGTTGTTACCGACATATCGTGTATACAGTCACTTCGATCTTCAAAGTACCAGGTTTTAGAGACCAAATATGTCACACATCTGATTCTGGTTGATCATAGTGTGAACAGTCTGGAATAGTAAGTATTAGAGTTTACATGAAACAAACCACATAAAAGGACACATCATGAGATTGGAACATTAGATACATGGTAATACATTTCTCACATGGTTATATTTATATATATATAGAATATATAGGATTGAAAAGAAAGATTTCATTTCTCCTCCTCAGCAAGTATTCAGAGAGAGAGCCACAGTTCTGTGAACATTCCTTTAGGTCGTAAACCCGTAACAGGACACTGACTTCGGCCAGTGTTAGCAGAGCAAAGTTTCACAGACTTTGTTAGGATAGTGAGTTTGCTGGATTATTCATTAAAAATGCATAATACAGGCATTTGTCATTCGTTTAGAACTACAATACACTCACACGTATCTTCATAGGCCCTGGGCACTCGGACCCACATAACACATATGAAATATATCTCATTAAAATGTCTTTAATGGGGAAATTCGTTAAAAGTTATTATGTGTGTGTGTGTGTGTGTGTGTGTGTGTGTGTGTGTGTGTGTGTGTGTGTGTGTGTGTGTGTGTGTGTGTGTGTGTGTGTGTGTGTGTGTGTGTGTGTGTGGACGGGGAGGCCACCTGGGTTTGCCTACTTTGGGGGAAGTTTGTGAGTTGTTCTGGGACACATCACAGAGTCGTAAATGTTTCAGAAACAGTCTCATCTAGGCATTCTCATGCCAATGTCCGTAATTGGCATTCTCATGTGTCCTCAGAGACTCCCGCTGACATTCTTGTTGCAAAATATACCCTCAACTGTTGTCAAGGCAACACTTCGCTTGCGTTGTGTCAAAACGCCCCAAAGAACAGAGGGGCGGAGTGAGCAAAGCTCATTATCATTTGAAGGCGTTTGCACTGAAACGGCGTGCTGAAAACAGAGCTGTTTTTGACCATGTAAAAGTAGTGTTTTCTTACAATACTAATTATAATTTTTAATAAAAGTATATTACAAAGTTTTCATTTAGATCCTAAAGATTCATATTAACTTGTAAAAAAAATTGCATTATATGACCCCTTTAAAATCAATATATGGGTGAATTGGTTACATGTTGATCATTCATGAGTATTTTTTTTAATAAGTTAGTCTGCAGGTATGAAGGTAGGACAAAAAAAAAACATAGTAAAAATATTATACGTGTTGTGTATGTCCTTTGGGCAAAACCTTGTATCATACCTGTCAAGTTTTGGATTTGAAAATAAGGGAAATTTTCCGGCGACCACCGCGAGCAGTCCCACCACCCCAACCAAGCTCCAGTAACGTAATCCCTTACATTTTCAGACAAGTGTTATTGCTTAAATGAAAACACAAAAGTGTATATATGAAGAGCATTTATTTTAAAGACTTATTTGCATATTTTCTGTTCATTTAACATTGCTTGTCTCATTTACATTTTATTTTCATTCCACACATTATTTTAATTTCATATTGCTTTTCTTTTACAGTTTTTCTTTACATGTCACATAAATTTTCTTTACTCTTTTAGTGAGTTATTGTTCAAATTTGGTGCAGACTTTGCATTCTTTAACCTGTTAGGCTGCAACCCCACTTTTGAAAAATCCTCAGAAATGGCATACCCAAACTGAAACAGATAGCCTACAGTTCATAAACACTTTGCACTAAAATCACAAGTATGATCTCATTTGAAAGCTGACACCTGGCAGTTTATTGTAAATGTAGAATTAATTATTGTCATAATGAAAAAATAGTTATTAATAGCTACAAAGTTTTGTAAAGTTATTAGAAATTTATTTTGTATGAAACATCTTCAAAGTTTCTGAGAATACAATAGTGGTCAAATACTGAAACTTGAGTGTTATATCTAAATGATGTACAGTTTGTCAAGGTAATAACATTAAATCTGATAGTAACTTTGAACTATTTAAACAAACATAAAAACGCTTCACTGCATCTGCGCACTGGCAACGGTTAACAGGTTTTAAGATGCTAAAGTCGCAGTTACAAAATGCGTGACTGTCCCCTACCCTGCTCCTCTTCAGAAAAGTAAATTCGCTGTCCCATTCATCGCGGTATTTACATGAGCGTTTTGGTTTTGTGGCAGGAGTGCCTTCCGTCTCTGTCGTAGCGTCCTCCATCTGTCTCTGAATTTTTTTCTTTTTTCCCCCCGCGTTGTCACTCATCATCTGACCTCACACACTAACCTCGCGACAACTGCCACCTACAGTACCCACAGTACCAGTAATAGGCTACTGCAGTTGCCAGTTATCGCGTGGCTAGTGACAGCTCAGATTGGGAATGTTTTTTTATTTTTTATCCGCCCGGGCCATTATTATTTTTTAATAGCGCAGGTTAAAATACGGGAGATTTACGGGAAAATACTAATACGGGAGGACGGCGGGAAAGAAGGGTTAAATACGGGACTTTCCCGGCTTGTATGAGTGTTAAAACCCCAGCAGCTATTTCCCACAATGCACTGAAAAGTGAGAGTGCGTTAAAAAACAACAACAACAACAAAAAAACAGTAGTGTTTTAAAAAAATGTAATAGTGTGTATCTGTCATAACGGGCACTTTCATACACTGCCTCTGCAAGCCCGTCTCTGATAGGAATCAATGAACCGGGTCACAGGCCGCATCTCTTGTGTCTCTGAAAGAAAACAGACCCAGTGAAGGGTGAGAACTATAAAAGTCATTATTTTCAGAGACCATGAGTCCACGGCAGCAGGAACTAGCTGTCTTGGGAGAACAATGACCAAGTTAATTCTCACTTACACCGGTTATGAAGGCATCTGGATGGGAGACAAAGAACGATTTGGTCATTTTGAACCTCCAGATCTGTTATTATTGTCTTGTCTTGTCTTTTCTGGTACTGATATTGACTTATGCTTCCGTGATAGAATAAAAAAACATTAGCAGGATCTCCTTTCAAAATTACAATAGAGAGACTGATTTGTAATGATAATGTTTGAACATTTCAAGACTCACGAATAACTCATTTCAAGACAAGATGGCGAATGTTCTGATATCATAAGTCTTCAGTGTGACTTGAACTTTTTAATTAGAAAAGAAAAATGGTATAATTTGTTTAATTGACAGTGAAGCGTGGTCCATGACAGGGTAACACAATTTTTTCATACAAATTTATATTAAAACACACAAAAACCCAGATAGATTAAATTACATCACTCTAAATACTTTATGTAGGCCGCAAAATTAAGTTGGTCTGTAACTTTTGCAATTGCACTATAATATGGTTGAGCTTGTATACCATTCCTTATCTGAAATCAAAGAGAATGGAGACTGCAAAACATTTTCACAACCCCAAAACAGTTTTTTGTTATATGTTCTTTAACACATTTTTCTGTGTTATGTACCAGTGGTCACTCTGCTACATTTACAGCTGAAAAAAGTAAACTAGGCATGTTTAACAATATTTCATCTTTAATATGAATTACTTTGTCTGATTTTTTCACAGTTTTTTCTTGTATACTTTTATGTTCCATTTATTTGGTGCTTTGTTCAATCTCAAACAATTATTTTATTTTTTATTATTAAGATGTCAACATGTACAAGAGTTAACTGTAATCTGGGCAAACATTAAACTTTGCTGAAATTAAGCGTCTCGCACTGGTCTACACTGGAAGTGTTTTGTTTGTTCTGCTAAACTATAATTACTAAAACTAAAACTGAAACTAAATAAAATAAAAACTAAATAGAAATGTCTTTGCAAAATAAAAACTAAAATAAAACTAACAAAACCATTAATGAAACTAACTAAAACTAAACTGAAATTTAAAGCAAATTTGAAAACGATTCGTCTCATTCCCTTTCTCAGGGACCTATGGTTACAGTCGTAACCTGAGACGTTCCCTTTCGAGGGAACTCGCGATGCATCAACAACGCTTTGGCAAGGAGAATACCCAAATCGCCAGACTTTCAAGTGCCTGAGTGTCAGCCTGTTGTCACACTGCACTAAGCACCTGAGATCCTGGGGCAGCGTCCAGGTCCAGGCTATAAAACCTGACGAAGGTGAGCGGTGAGGACCAACCCACCGCAACGGCGTGCTGAAAACAGAGCTGTTTTTGACCATGTAAAAGTAGTGTTTTCTTACAATACTAATGATAATTTTTAATAAAAGTATATTACAAAGTTTTCATTTAGATCCTAAAGATTCATATTAACTTGTAAAAAAAATTGCATTATATGACCCCTTTAAAATCAATATATGGGTGAATTGGTTACATGTTGATCATTCATGAGTATTTTTTTTAATAAGTTAGTCTGCAGGTATGAAGGTAGGACAAAAAAAAAACATAGTAAAAATATTATACGTGTTGTGTATGTCCTTTGGGCAAAACCTTGTATCATACCTGTCAAGTTTTGGATTTGAAAATAAGGGAAATTTTCCGGCGACCACCGCGAGCAGTCCCACCACCCCAACCAAGCTCCAGTAACGTAATCCCTTACATTTTCAGACAAGTGTTATTGCTTAAATGAAAACACAAAAGTGTATATATGAAGAGCATTTATTTTAAAGACTTATTTGCATATTTTCTGTTCATTTAACATTGCTTGTCTCATTTACATTTTATTTTCATTCCACACATTATTTTAATTTCATATTGCTTTTCTTTTACAGTTTTTCTTTACATGTCACATAACTTTTCTTTACTCTTTTAGTGAGTTATTGTTCAAATTTGGTGCAGACTTTGCATTCTTTAACCTGTTAGGCTGCAACCCCACTTTTGAAAAATCCTCAGAAATGGCATACCCAAACTGAAACAGATAGCCTACAGTTCATAAACACTTTGCACTAAAATCACAAGTATGATCTCATTTGAAAGCTGACACCTGGCAGTTTATTGTAAATGTAGAATTAATTATTGTCATAATGAAAAAATAGTTATTAATAGCTACAAAGTTTTGTAAAGTTATTAGAAATTTATTTTGTATGAAACATCTTCAAAGTTTCTGAGAATACAATAGTGGTCAAATACTGAAACTTGAGTGTTATATCTAAATGATGTACAGTTTGTCAAGGTAATAACATTAAATCTGATAGTAACTTTGAACTATTTAAACAAACATAAAAACGCTTCACTGCATCTGCGCACTGGCAACGGTTAACAGGTTTTAAGATGCTAAAGTCGCAGTTACAAAATGCGTGACTGTCCCCTACCCTGCTCCTCTTCAGAAAAGTAAATTCGCTGTCCCATTCATCGCGGTATTTACATGAGCGTTTTGGTTTTGTGGCAGGAGTGCCTTCCGTCTCTGTCGTAGCGTCCTCCATCCGTCTCTGATTTTTTTTCTTTTTTCCCCCCGCGTTGTCACTCATCATCTGACCTCACACACTAACCTCGCGACAACTGCCACCTACAGTACCCACAGTACCAGTAATAGGCTACTGCAGTTGCCAGTTATCGCGTGGCTAGTGACAGCTCAGATTGGGAATGTTTTTTTATTTTTTATCCGCCCGGGCCATTATTATTTTTTAATAGCGCAGGTTAAAATACGGGAGATTTACGGGAAAATACTAATACGGGAGGACGGCGGGAAAGAAGGGTTAAATACGGGACTTTCCCGGCTTGTATGAGTGTTAAAACCCCAGCAGCTATTTCCCACAATGCACTGAAAAGTGAGAGTGCGTTAAAAAACAACAACAACAACAAAAAAACAGTAGTGTTTTAAAAAAATGTAATAGTGTGTATCTGTCATAACGGGCACTTTCATACACTGCCTCTGCAAGCCCGTCTCTGATAGGAATCAATGAACCGGGTCACAGGCCGCATCTCTTGTGTCTCTGAAAGAAAACAGACCCAGTGAAGGGTGAGAACTATAAAAGCCATTATTTTCAGAGACCATGAGTCCACGGCAGCAGGAACTAGCTGTCTTGGGAGAACAATGACCAAGTTAATTCTCACTTACACCGGTTATGAAGGCATCTGGATGGGAGACAAAGAAAGATTTGGTCATTTTGAACCTCCAGATCTGTTATTATTGTCTTGTCTTGTCTTTTCTGGTACTGATATTGACTTATGCTTCCGTGATAGAATAAAAAAACATTAGCAGGATCTCCTTTCAAAATTACAATAGAGAGACTGATTTGTAATGATAATGTTTGAACATTTCAAGACTCACGAATAACTCATTTCAAGACAAGATGGCGAATGTTCTGATATCATAAGTCTTCAGTGTGACTTGAACTTTTTAATTAGAAAAGAAAAATGGTATAATTTGTTTAATTGACAGTGAAGCGTGGTCCATGACAGGGTAACACAGTTTTTTCATACAAATTTATATTAAAACACACAAAAACCCAGATAGATTAAATTACATCACTCTAAATACTTTATGTAGGCCGCAAAATTAAGTTGGTCTGTAACTTTTGCAATTGCACTATAATATGGTTGAGCTTGTATACCATTCCTTATCTGAAATCAAAGAGAATGGAGACTGCAAAACATTTTCACAACCCCAAAACAGTTTTTTGTTATATGTTCTTTAACACATTTTTCTGTGTTATGTACCAGTGGTCACTCTGCTACATTTACAGCTGAAAAAAGTAAACTAGGCATGTTTAACAATATTTCATCTTTAATATGAATTACTTTGTCTGATTTTTTCACAGTTTTTTCTTGTATACTTTTAAGTTCCATTTATTTGGTGCTTTGTTCAATCTCAAACAATTATTTTATTTTTTATTATTAAGATGTCAACATGTACAAGAGTTAACTGTAATCTGGGCAAACATTAAACTTTGCTGAAATTAAGCGTCTCGCACTGGTCTACACTGGAAGTGTTTTGTTTGTTCTGCTAAACTATAATTACTAAAACTAAAACTGAAACTAAATAAAATAAAAACTAAATAGAAATGTCTTTGCAAAATAAAAACTAAAATAAAACTAACAAAACCATTAATGAAACTAACTAAAACTAAACTGAAATTTAAAGCAAATTTGAAAACGATATTAAAATAAAAACTAATATAAAAAAACAAAACTATAATAACCTTGGCAGGAAGTATGGCAGGGTGACGATTCGTCTCATTCCCTTTCTCAGGGACCTATGGTTACAGTCGTAACCTGAGACGTTCCCTTTCGAGGGAACTCGCGATGCATCAACAACGCTTTGGCAAGGAGAATACCCAAATCGCCAGACTTTCAAGTGCCTGAGTGTCAGCCTGTTGTCACACTGCACTAAGCACCTGAGATCCTGGGGCAGCGTCCAGGTCCAGGCTATAAAACCTGACGAAGGTGAGCGGTGAGGACCAACCCACCGCATCACAAACGTCTTGGAAGAGAAACTCCAGACAACAAAGCTTTAGAAGCAGCCATACTCCTAGTAGAATGAGCCCTGACCACCAAAGGGCATGGTTGGTCAGAGGACTCATAAGCAAGAGAAATAGCCTCGACTATCCACTTGCTCACTGTCTGCTTAGAGGCAGGAAGACCTTTTTTGGGTGATCCAAAGCAAACCAATAATTGGTCGGATTTTCTCAGCAGAGAAGTCCGATGAACATGCTTGTCCTGGTCCGATGAAGTAAACGGGGAGGACAGAAAGCCTGCAGCACAATAGGCCTCTGAATAATGGTAGGCACCTTAGGGACATATCCATGTTTGGGGTATAATAATGCCTTGACCATCCCCAGTGCGAATTCAAGGCAGGTGGGGGAAACCGAAAGGGCCTATAGGTCTCCGACTCTTTTTAACCCTCTGAGGTCTAGGGTGTTTTTGGGGTCCTTGAGATGTTTTGACATGCCCTGACATTTGTGCTTTTTTCAGTTGCTTATAAACATATTAATTGCAAAGGTGTAATAACACTCCATTTAGCACAAACAGGGCTACCATAATATGTGAGCAAGATGTATGTACATGTTTGTATTTTTGAGAGAATATTGTTTATGCATGGTTATTGAAAAAACTAAAACTTAAAGTGTCTGAAATAAGGCCACAAAACACATACTAAATATGTGTCCACAAGACTTTTGACTAATGGGTGTTGTTGTCTAGAGTTTTTGCTTCAAAATGATCTGAAAATCATCCTGCCTAATCATTTACACAAAACAATACATTGATTTAAATTTTATAAGACACCTTTTGTTTGGAAAGGCAATATGCGTGGAGGTGTGTTCACACCTGAGAAGACAAAGGCCGGATAATGTGCCACATACATAATGAGCTGCATATTAATTAGCCTTTCACACAGGTGTGTCACAGGGTCCCAAAGAATGCAAGGACAAAAGAAATTGTCTATATATACACATATTTTACAATCAGAAATTGTAACCAATTACAAATAGGTAACAATTACAACAACAATTACAATATTTCAAGTGTATTCTTTCTTTGTAAAAGGTATACATTTTATCATACGTATTAAAAAGGTAAGGAATCATTGGTTTGAATATTGGAACAAACACTATAATAACATCTTAGTTGATAATTCAATATACCTACTGTATTTTTGACAAAACATCCCATACTATAGTATATTTAACATATGAGCAGAAATTGGCGAACAAAATCTTACCTATTTAATGTGACAGTAGTCTTTATTTTCAGTCAAAACTTTATAATCTATCCAAAACCAATCACGGAATCTTGTCTAAACATTCATATTTAGTCTGTAACATATCGTGTTTATGATATTATATTAGCATGTTAATTTGCAGTTTGTTGCTTATACAGACATTTTATTTCAACATATTTCAGTCTATTTTTACTCATCTTAGTAGGCTATAGCAATATAGTTTGGATGTGTCCATGTAAAAATAACATGTTTATCAATGTAGGTGCGAGAGTGAATGAACGGCACAGACACGCGCTGTATAACTGAAGTAAATAATGCACGCACACCTGTGTCGTTCATTCATCATTTAGCCTACACACAGACACGCAATTCATATTTAAACAGTCTTTTTGCGGTTTACAGACACTATGCAATATCGCGATTAGAACAAAGCACTTAAGAATAAATGACTTACTACATCAGCTGGATCCGTTGCTCCTCGAAATGAAACTACCAGCACTTCTGGTACATTTTCCAGGGTTATTAGATAGTATTATTCCTCACAGCGTATGGATACGCTGTGTTCGCAGCTGTAGTAAGATACTTACCAAACACGATGTATTTTATAATCCAGCTGGTGGGCGAATAGTAGAAAGAAAAAGAAGATCTCTCTCTTTTCATACAGATTACATAAACTGAGAATATTTGTTTTTTTATATAAATTAATTAATTTAAATAAGAGAGTTCAAGCTTCATTATGGAAAAACACTTGTGCCTGTATGACAAGTATTCGCGGAATTACAGTTAATTTTTGGACGCGTTTCAGAATGGACTTCACTGACAGAGAGAAGGCAAAACTAGCATCATGTTTATTTTTCTTTATTTGACTAAAAGCACAATACTTGTTTATATTGTGAGTATACACAAAAAAATAGAAACTTAACAGGATCGAATGATGTATTAACACTAACACATAAGACCAAAATCAACAGAGTATTTTGAGTCTCTTTTGCACTGATAAGAGAGGGTTAAGGACGAAATAGCTAGCAGAAAAACAGTATTCAAGGTGAGGAATTTCTCTGAGACCGAATCTAAGGGCTCGAAGGGAGCCCCATATAGGCCTTCTAGAACTATTGCAAAGTCCCAAGCCAGCACCCTAGTGTGAGTTGCAGGTCTCAGCCTCAAGGTGCCACGAAGGAAACGAGTAATCAGGGGATCTCAACTAAGAGATGTACCACCCACCAGGGCTTGGAAAGCCGCAATGGCCGCCACGTATACCTTGAGCGTGGATGGACATAGACCTGATGTAAAACACTTTTGCAGAAACTCTAGTACTGTGTTTACTGAACAGTTAACCGGATCCCACTGGCGCAGGTGACACCAAGAAGTGAAAATTCTCCATTTTAGTAAATAAAGTTTCCTCATAGCGGAAGCGCTGGAGCTTAGAATGGTCTCAACAACCTCGGTTGAGAAATCCACAAACCAAATGAGGCTCGGCTAGCGTGGTGCTACTAGCAGTAGGCTTAATCCATCCTGGCGGATTCTCTCCAGAACTCCTGAGAGCAGAGCAACAGGGGGAAATGCATACAGATGCAGCCTCGGTCACGTCTGTACCATAGCATCCAGCCCCAAGGAGGCTGGTTGAGTGAGGGAGAACCAGAGTGGACAGTGCGTCTTGTACTGATACGCAAACAGATCCACTTCTGCCCGGCCGTGAAACTCCCATATCTGCTCCACTACCTCAGAGTAGAGTCTCCAGTCCCCTGGCCTCAGTCCCTGCCTCGACAGGGTGTCTGCTCTATATGCTGGCCCCCCGGAATATATACTGCCCTCAGGGAGAGTATCTTCCCCAGGCACCACAGGAGGATCTGGTGCGCCATTTTGCAAAGTGGACACGACGCAGACCCCCCTGACGATTTATATAAGAGACCACCGATGTGTTATCTGTCCGGACAAGCATATGCTGGCCCCTCAGGTCTGGGAGGAAATGTCTCAACGCATTGAAGACAGCCATCATCTCCAGGCAATTTATGTGCCAAGAGAGATGATGACTCCTCCTCAGACCCTGAGCTGAGCGGCCTTCCATTGCCGCTCCCCAGCCGGTGAGGGCAGCATCTGTTGAGATAGCAACTCGATGGCAAAGAGCTCCCAACACCGGACCCTGGGACAAGAACCAGTGTTTCCTCCATATAACCAAGGCGCGGCAGTGTCTTGATCATACGAAGTGGGTTTCCCCTCGGGGAGAACCCTCTGGTCCTGAGCCACCACTGCAAAGGTCTCATGTACAGCAGGCCAAAGGGTATCACATTGGTCGCTGCTGCCAAGAGGCCTAACAGTCTCTCGAACTGTTTCACAGTGCGTGACTGGCCTAGCTTTAGCTCTTTTGTGGCTGTAAGGATAGCAGCTACACGAGCAGGCGATAGAACGGCTCGCATCGTGACTGAATCCCAGACCACACCAAGAAAAGTGGACCTCTGTACTGGAGAAAGCACACTCTAGCTTGGCATTGAGCCTCAACCCCAACATTTGCATATGAGTGATGACGACACCTCGATGCCGAACTGCTAACTGTTCTGATTCCGCTAGAATCAGCCAGTCGTCTATGTAGTTCAGAATACGTATGCCCTGCAGCCTGAGCTGCAGAGCTGCATCTACGCAGTTCGTGAACGTGCGGGGTGATAAAGCTAGACCGAAAGGAAGTACCCGATACTGGTATTCTTTGCCCCCGAAAGAAAACTTCAGGCACCTCCTGTGTTGAGGGAGGATGAAGACATGAAAGTAAGCGTCTTTTAGACCTATCGTGACAAACCAGTCCTCGGATCTGGTCCTCACGTTTGAGTGTTAGCATCTTGAAATTGAGTTTCTGTGCTGAACGATTCAACAGACGAAGATATAGTATGGGATGCAACCCTCCATCCTTTTTTGGAACAATGAAATAACGACTGTAAAAACCCGACTCTCTGTCGGGTGAGTACACCTGTTCTATAGCTTCCTTCGCTAACAGGGCCTTTACCTCTTGCTCCATTACCAGAGCCTGCTCGGGATGTACTGTGAGCAACACCCCGTTGTATTGTGGAGGACGAGAACCAAACTGGATTCTATATCCTCTTTCTACTATCTGCAGGACCCATTGAGATATATTCGGCAGTAGCTTCCACGCTGCCAGAAAATCTACTAAGGGAACCAGCCTCTTGAGGCTGGCCTCTGGTGTTATAAAGACAGCATACCGAAACATGCTGAAATATGCGAAACATATATGTTTTATACTGAAACATACCGGCACGAACTACCTGAGCTGCCTGTTTTTGAACCCCCCTCAGAGGGCGCGTGTCTGACGCAATGTCGAGTTGACACTGCACCTGAAGCTCACTGGAGACCGCTGCGTCCCGAAGCACCAAGGGTGTCGGAGTTGGCAGAACGGCCCTGTGAGGACACCGAGATGGAACGGGCACCGTATTCTGAGGTGTGTACCACTCCAAGGCCGGTTGGGGATGCCCTCACAGGTCTGACGCCAGTGGCTTCAGGACTTTTTCTTTTGGGCCGAAGCCTTCTTAGCATGAAGAACAGTCCTCAGATCCGGCTTAGACTTAGAAGGCTTCGGCTGAGAGTGTTGCGTCTGATTCCAGTGTTTCTGTGGAGGTGCACGCAACACTCTCTATCTGCAGCACACGATATGAGGAGCTGGACGGCTGTGGTTGCTCACGGCCAGCAGCCCAGGGGGTTGGACACGGCGAGGGCGGAATCTCTTAAATCCCTCCGATTGTTTTTTAACCTCCTGGAATCTATCGACGACAGCGTTTACTGCGTCGCCGAAGAGACCAGAAGGATCAATCGGAGCATCAAGGAGGAAGGCTCTGTCCTTCTCCTTGATTTCAGCGAGATTTAGCCAGAGGTGCCTCTCAGTGGCCACAAGGGCTGCCATAGAACGCCCAATTGTTCTAGCGGTCTCCTTTGTAGCCCCGAGAGACAGATCTGTGGCCCGACGAAGTTCGCGAACCTCATCGGGCCCAACTCCCTCACTCCTATCCAAATCCCCCAGCAAGTCAGCTTGATAAGCCTGGAGCACTGCCATCGTGTGAAGGCAGGCTCCAGCTTTATCTGCTGCCGTATATGCCTTGCCCACTAAGTTAGATGTTGTTTTTAGTGGCTTAGTGGGCAAAGCCGAGGGCTTCAGAGACGATGCTGGACCAGGCGACAGATGACTCGCGAGCGTCTGTTCAGCCCGGGGCATTGACTCATATCCATATTCTTTTAATCCTTTTATTCCCGAATAAACATGGACTTGGGGGCTAAATAAATGGGACGAATATGGCTTATTCCACAATCTGGACAGCTCACTGTGGAGATCGGGGGAAAAGGGAAGGCCTCGTGGTGGAGGTGAAACACTAGATGTAAGGAAGCTCTCGTCTAATTTGCTTTTGGGACGAGCGCCCCTTTTCTCGGCTGGCCAATCAATATATAATTTATCAACAGCGGGAGTGATCACCTCCATCAGCTCCTCATATGCTGGGGAAAGACGTGGCGAATCTCCTTCCCCCATGTGTGTGCTTTCACTTGCAATACTCAGCACATCCAGCTCCTTGGAGTTGGAGCACTGAAGCATTGGGCTCAGAGAGCGCTGGATCTCCCAGATAAGGAAGGAGATAAGGCCATCGGACCCGCCTACAACCCCTCTGAAAGATCCTTTTACGATCCCCAGGAATGCATTCTCCATGCTGCCTTGGCAACAGCGGGTCCTGCACCCTGAGGATCGTGAGCCTGGCCACTTTCCTCAAAGTGAGAGGCGGGAGCGGAGCATGCGAAGCGGAAGCTCCTCACAATGCTGGCAATCAGCCCCCTCAAAGGCTGATACCGCATGCTCCACTCCCAAACAAATTACACAAAGCTTGTGTGTGTCCCCACCCGTTAAATAACGCGGCATGGAGAAGCACAGAGCTTGTAAATTTGTTTCGCTATTTCCAATATATATATATATACGATACGATACAGACAACAGTAAATAGACAGAGACAAATTGACACAGATCGCTTGCTAATGCAACAGAAGCTAATGCCGGTTGTACCGGATGCGCTTTTACCTCTTCCTGGTCACCCACCCGTGACAATCATTCTTTCAATTGGACTAGTTGACATAGATGCTACGGATGCATTCACGCTGGGGGCGTTCCCAAAGCGTCGTTGACGCATCGCGAGTTCCCTCAAAAGGGAAATTCACTTTTCACTAGCAGGAATGGCAAGTTAATTTTGGATCTTGGCTTCAGGGGATGCATAGTTAAATCGTCCATACTATCTAATAAAAGTTTGTCTTTTCCAAAAGTAAATGCTGTTTTGTTGTAATATTGGTTGCGGTGGTGTAATTATGACTCTTTATTGAAGAATTGTTTATGTTTATCAGTATTCCGTCTAAATAAAAGCTCAAGTATTTGATCGTTTGAAAGTGAAGAATTGTCATGGGTTGCTGTAAATAGAGCACATGAAGAAGAAGAATGCAAGGAAATAGTCTTTTAATTCAATAATCCACAGGATACACAGAAGGAATACAAGGTAACACATCCACTTTACAAAGATGAAACCAGGCCAAGAACTGAAAAAAAAAAACAGGGAGTATACATAGCACCGACTAAATCAGGTAATTAATGAAAGACAGGTGAACAGAATGATTAATCAAACACAGTATAGGGTCAAATGCTGCCTTCACATGCTATCGGAAATTTCCCTTCCCACTTCTGAAGTCGTGATTACCTGCTCTCCACATTCAAATTGTATCTTGAGAGGGCGTTCATGTCCAATTTTTTAACAAGGAAACTAGTATTGACTATAATTCCGATTGCACGCGAAGGGAGCAAAATAACAGGGCACAGAGGCAAACAGGAACAGAACTAAAACAAAACAAAAAAACTAAGCCAAAACAGAACATATGTGACAATAATTGATTCAGAAGACGAAACCTGTGGCCCTATATAAAAAAATAATTTGAAAATAAAAACATTAAAAAATTACTAAATATTTTATCTGGTCATGTGACCATTAAAAAACCATTACAGGACCATGAACCCCGTTATGGTGTCATTAAATTATTCAAGAGTTCACACTTTTGTTTAGGGTCCAATTCTCACTATTAACTGACCATTAACTATGACTTTTGCCTCAATAAACTAATTACTGCTTATTAATAGTTAGTGAGGTCATTGTTAAGATCAATAAGGTATGGGTAGGATTAAGGGATGTAGAATATGGTCATGCAGAATAAGACATTAATACGTACTTTATAATTATTAATAAACAGTAAATATCCTAATTATTTTCATTTTTATAAGCACCTAGTTAACAGTGAGAATTGGACCCTAAAATAAAGTGTTACCATTCAAGTAAATATTTTATGTCTAAGAGGTTTAAGAGTCCCTTTTTTAAATTATAAATAGGGCAAAATAATAGTGGATTCAATATGATAAAGACATTGTATATTCTATATACAGTAGCAATTGTGAATAAAGCCCCAATGAATTCAAGGACCACCTTCTCAGTACTGACTCTTTTCTGCCTGCCTGATGTTCCTCAAAATGAGGATTCATCTACCTCTCTGTGCCTTACCTCCGACGGGACCACTTATGTTGGTGCTAATGGCTTCCTGTCTGCTCTCAGTGACCAGTCCTGGATTCTCTCTTTGTAGGGGAAATCCCTCTGCTTTCCATCCTTCATTGGCATGCTGTTGCTTTGTGCATGTTCTTTCATCTTCCCTTCCTCTAGATCTCTCATGAACCATGTCAAGCCATAAGCAGTTAATTAGAAAAGTTTAAGCTGAAATTGGATTTTAGTCATTTAGCAGATATTTTACCAGTGACAAAAGCAACACGCAGCCCGGTGAAAAGCATCCAGCTTCAGGGCAAAGTGGTGATAGAGGATTTCACCAGTCTGTGAATATCTGAAAACAGTTTCTATGAAAACAAACTGACTGAGTGAATATCTTTGCAATTTACAAATTAGAAACAAAACCATAATCACAGAGGATGGTAGCATGGAGGGACCTTTTAGGGTTTTTACTTTTTTTGGACAGATTCCAGGAGGATAGAGATAGTGCTGTAATCATGGCCTGAAAATAAATCTCAGGTCATCAGAAGCCTCATAGCAAGAGCATTCTTAATGAAGATCTCCTCCTCTTCATCTGTGTGACCCTGTCAATACTTATGCCACATAAAAGAGAGAGACGAGGCTTTGAGCCACCAGCATCTGGGAGCCACTAAAAACGTTTATGCGTGCACACACACACACAGATTATTTTTACAGCAAGAAATACCTGCTTGTTAATGCTGGGAAGCGTTCTCCTACTCACTGAGATAGGATGTGGAGCATGTGGAAAATACATCCTACGGACTCACCAGAGGGGAGTACAACATAGGGAAGAGTCCCTGTGGTGGGCTCCACCTAGTCTCAGCCTCAGAACAGACGGACCGTTGGCTGAACATCTGATGATTATGGCACACTTTTCTCGAAACACTTCAGGAGTATCGAAGTTGCGATCTAATTGGTTGGATTCTATAGAACGTCCGGGAGACGTGTGTGTCGTGCTCTTTATCGGTCCGCCTGGAAACAAATCCTGTGACACCAAAACCCCTCGTGGAAGATGAACGCTGTGTGTTTACAACTGTGACAATGAGTGCTTACCAGGATAAATGCTGGAATGATAAATGCTGGAATGCAGTAAACTTGCACAACATTCTTGAATTAATAATTTATTAGATGCACGCTAGTCTGTTATTGTAGGGACATCAACATTATATTGGCATACACATAAACATGACGCGGAACAAAACAAACTGTGTTTGGTTACGTTACATGTCAGTCAAATGCCCTCTTGGGTGGTCCTTGGCCAAGAAAAGCTGCTATAGAGTCCAGACCTTCTGCCGTCAGTCTGAAGGTCTGGCTACGCAAGACTAGACTCCACCTAAAGAGGGGGAGACTACCGGCTTCACAGCGACTCGTGATGGAGCTGGTTCTATTCAGGGGAAGACCCTGGGTTCACCGAGAGGGAAACTGAATAGTGGAAGAATACATTGTATGGGGTCACCGTTAGGGAACCACTACATACGGAGCACTGGTCAAATTAAAAGAGCTCACCCGAAAAGGGGCATACCACGAGAAATGGGCCTGGTAGTGAGTTCCTCCACCGGACTCATCTAACTAATAGCGCTTAAGTGATGGAGAAGGGGGGCCTAGGGTTCACCATTCAAGGGAAACTCTAACTGGACCTAAAAAGCACACAATATCAGGCGCTAATGCAAGCACTACTATCCAACCAGTTTGTCCGAGTTTTACCTGTTATTGCCTAAAGGCCAGTTCACTCCAAGGACGATAACTATAACGATAGGAGGGTAAAGATATAGTTTAAAAAACATTCTCAATATTACAGAGTTCACACAACAGCTATAACGATAACGGCACAGAGAAACGATATAGTTGGAATCACTTTCAGAATGATTTTATCCAGCTGATGAATGATAAAAACATTGATAGGCAATCAGAATCCATCCTGCTGTAATGAGCTTGAGCATTTAAAACAAGCATACGCTTAGAATAAACAGAACTATATTGTCCACTGGTGTGAACACTAATATAGTTATCTTTATAGATATCGTTCTTGAACGGGCCTTTAGGTAATAACAGGTAAAACTTGGACGAAACTGTCTCCATGCATACACAATAAAATCTCTCAAAAGTGTTGGGTAAAGCCCAGCCCGCAGCTCTTCATATGTCTGCTAATGAAGCACCATTCACTGGAGCCAATGTGGATGCGATACCCCTGGTGGATTGAGCACTCACTCCCAGTGGGCACGGTACAAACACGACCTGATAAGCCTGGAGAATGGCATCCACAATCCAGAGGGCCATTCTTTGTTTGGAGACCTTCTGCTGACCTCCGAAGCAGACAAAGAGCTGCTTAGCTCTTCTGAAGCTCTGCGTCCAGTCCAGATATATGTGCAGAGCGCATACTAGACACCGCAGAGACAGAGCTGGGTTTCCCTGATCAGTAGGGATTGCTTGCCAGTTCACCACTTGGTCCCTGAGCATGAAGCCAATGCTGAAGCGGTCTCATATTCATCAACCCAAGCAAAGCCATTTGGGCTGAAGCAGTTCAGCACTGACTGAGCACGGTCTTGAGAAAGATGTGATGTCATGGCGATCGAGTCTTACACCACACCGAGAAAAGAGATGCTCTGCACGGTAGAGAGCTTGCTCTTCTCCCAGTTGACCCGAAGTCCAAATCGGGCTAGGTGCTCAAGGACCAGGTCCCTGTGTGCACACAGCAACTCTTGCAAGTGAGCTAGGATTAGCCAGTCATCAAGGTAGTTGAGTATGCGAATACCCACCTACCTTAGCGGGGCAAGGGCACGCTCTACGACCTTTGTAAAGGCGTGAGGAAACAGGGACAGGGGAGGACCTTGTACTGATATGCACGACCTTCGAAGGCAAATCGTAGAAATGGTCTATGCCAAGGAAGGATCGAGACATGAAAGAACACATCCTTCAGGTCTATCGTCGTCAACCAATCTTGATGTTGAACACATGAAAGAATGTGTTTGTAAATGAGCATTTTGGCAGCTTGTACAGGGCCAGATTCAAAACACACAGATCTAAGATTGGTCTCAAGGGCTGTAAAACCCCTTCTTCAAGTTAACCTGTGGGATTGAGGTATGAAATGCCAGATCAGATTGGCACATTTTTTCTGTTCATGTGTGTGTGTGTACATGTGTTGGTGGGTGTTTGCTTCTCTTTTAAGGCAGTGTGCTATGTAAAGTTCTTTTAAAGAAAGCAGAGGGCAGCTGAATGATTTTCTGCGCTGAGTTGATCAACCCCTGGAGGGCTTTCTTGTTAGCCACTAAGCTGCTGGCGTACCACGTAGAGATGCAGTAAGTTATCACACACTCAATGGAGCAGCGATAGAAGGACACTAGCAGCTGCTCTTGCAGGTGGTTCTTCCATACCCCTTTTCCACCAAGGCAGTGCTGGTGCTGGTTCGGAGCCAGAGCCTAGTTTCAAATCGGTTTTTTGCTTTTCCACACAAATAAACCTGGCTCTGGGCCAAGAAAACAGGTTCCAACTCAGCACCAACTTTGCGCTGGTTTAGAGATAAGAACCGGTTATGTCAGGTGCTGGGGGCGGGGTTATTGTAACGTTCGAAAACAAAAACTTCGGGACGCCATTTTTAAAACACTGGTCAGCTGTTAACGTTAGCTTTTGGGCATGGACCGAAAAACAAAAACATGGGTTTAGTTAGTGACAATTTCATAGTGGTTGGTGTAAACCGGGACATTGTGTCCCAACAGTCCCGACCATACACAACAGTTTTTTCTCTGGACTCTGGACACGCAACTCAAAATCGGGTGTGTCCAGGTCAAACCAGGACATCTGGTCACCCTATGTTAAACACACAACATTCATATCATGACTTATAATTCCCTTTATGAGTACATGCCAATACACTTGAACTATGAGCAGTAAGTTAACAGCTAGCTTGCCGCTAGTGATATGCTATATATGTTGCCATCGCAAGCCAGCAAAAAATTATAATAATAAAAGTCAAAACATGCGAGATAATTAAGTTTCTTTTTGAACGTATCCTCTGTCCATAACGGTCACGAAGAGCTGTCAATGCGTGTCTTTGAATTCCAGTGTTAATTTGTAAAGCCAGGAGCAAGAGTATTGATAGTTCTCCATTGCTGTTATGGTTGTCATGACACGTCGCTAGGACAACGGAGGTAGCCCTACTCTGGCTCTACAGTCAGTGGAAAATCGAGCTGGTTCTTAGATAATTGGCGAATAGAACCAGCACCGAACTGCCATAAGCCCAGCCAGAACCAGCACCTGGTTAGCATTGGTGGAAAAGAGATACCTGAGGATCATCAAGAAGTAGAGTCGCTGTTGTGCCTTTTGCCTTTTGGCTTTTAAGAGAGTTTTTAAGTCTGCATGATTAACATTCCCAACTATGATTTGAACAGAATCAGTGTGGGTAGTCTGGTTAGAGTTTATGGCATGTAGCAGATAGCCTTGAGTTGTGTTAGCATTAGCATTCAATTCAATTCAATTCAAATTTATTTGTATAGCGCTTTTCACAATACACATTGTCTCAAAGCAGCTTTACAGAAAGTGCATTTCGGAAATGTACATAGAAAAATACAGTTAGTTAATCATGTATTAATTTATGGCATAACATATCGCCGGTTTTGAGTCGTCTCTTGACAGGCGTCGAGTCGTCTCTTCACAGGCGTTGGGGCATCTAAAGTCTCCGTGAGAGGCTGGATACAAACTGGAGCTGACGAACGCTATTTACATCGGGACTAGCGTCCCGAGATAACAGCAGAAAGGCAGATGGGAAATAATTAGCATAGCTGATGTTCATAATGTTAATGCATTCGAACTGATTCAGCAGTAGTATTAAAGGTTAAGCATTAAGTGAATGCTTGGTTAAAGAGATGCGTCTTTAATCTAGTTTTAAACTGGGACAGCGTGTCTGAGTCTCGAACAATATCAGGAAGGCTATTCTAGAGTTTAGGAGCTAAATGCGAGAACGCCCTCCCTCCTTTAGTGGACTTAGATATCCTAGGAATGACCAGAAGCCTCAAATTTAGTGATCTTAAAGAGCGCGATGGATTGTATGGCGATAGAAGGTCTGTTAAATACACAGGAGCTAAACCATCTAGGGCTTTATAGGTCAGTAGGAATACTTTGTAATTGATACGTAACTTAATAGGTAACCAGTGTAGAGATGATAAAATAGGTGTTATATGATCATATTTTCTTGATCTAGTAAGAACTCTAGCGGCTGCATTTTGCACTAACTGTAGCTTGTTTATTGAGGATGCAGGACAACCAGCTAATAAAGCATTACAGTAATCTATTCTCGATGTCATGAATGCATGAACTAGCTTTTCTGCATCAGAAACAGATAGCATGTTACGTAGCTTAGCAATGTTTCTAAGGTGGAAAAAGGCTGTTCTTGTAATATATGAAATATGATTTTCGAAAGTCAAGTTGCGGTCTAGTATAACACCCAGGTCTTTTACTGTAGTGGATAAAGTAACAGGACATCCTTCTAAATTAAAGTTGTATTGTAAGGGATTTTGTGGGTAGTTTTTTGGACCAATAAGTAGTACCTCCGTTTTATCTGAATAGCATTCAGTGGGATGTAAACAACTGTAACCATAACAGCAGTAAACTCCAGAGGCAGATAGAAGGGCCTGCATTTAACAGTCAAGTACTCTAGGTCGGGAGAACAGTAGCTGCGTTTACATGGTTCAATCGGAATGAAATCAATCCGATTGATGAATCCGAACACGGTGTTTACATGAACTATAAATAAAGTAATCGGGTTGATGTGCGCGTTTATATGTCACAAGATTCAAATCGGAATTGATTTTTTGACATGCGCACACTGCACGAATATGCCGCTGTTCGCGCATAACTATTCTCCTTTATTGTTCTTTATTTTTTTTAAACAGCAGACTTAATATTTTTCCGTCTCTGGTCATGATTTGGAGACGATGAGCATGAACCGTTTTGCCGTGCTGCTATTGATCACGCAGTAAAACCACGCGCCCAAAACCAGTCGTCCATGGATGATAATCTGAAACAAGCACTGGTGGGACGTTGTCGTGCTCCACTTCACAGACGCTGAGTGAAATGAGAATTTTTTAATGACGGAACACTCATTTATATTCACTTTATTCAACAGGAAGAACAGCTTGTTCCGCGCGTCATACGTCATTACGCTATTTCAACGTCATTGCACATGCACAGTCCTTTTAGTTTCGGTTTTCAATCCGATCAACTGTTTACATGTTCTCTCGATCGGCTTACAAAAGGAGTAAACCACCCCTTTCAATCCGATCGAAATTTCAATCGGATCGAGCTCAATCGGATCGATTAAGGTGTTTACATGAAGGTTTTTTAGTCCGATTGAGCCGTCAATCCGATTATAAGTGTCCATGTAAACGCAGTTAGTGACTTTCTTCAATATTGACATTGCTACACCAGTTGTCATGAACGTAGATGCAAAGCCCACTGCGCTTGGTCTCACCATAATCTTTGTTTCTTTACCCAGTGAGATGCTGTGCGTCCTGTTAGCTCCATGGCGATGTTGGGTATGAGCGGGTTCAGCCAGGTCTCTGTAATCATTATATGTAAAAATCTGCAGTTGTAATTCATCCCTTTTCATGGCGAGTAATCTAGTGTTGAGGGGGAATAAACAAGCAAGAGGTGGTGTTCCTTTAGCCTAGCTAGTAAGCACGACCAGCTTCTAACTGCTTGGTCACATCAAAAACCTATATTTAAGATATCTGACCGACTGTAACTGTGATTTGCCTGACTGATTTTAACAATTACAAATAGACAAACAAACAAAACACAAACGAGAAGCACCGAACAGGAGGACGAAGCCGCTGCGACTGTGCGGGCCTCCGTCTTTTAGATTGCGGTGAGGGAGGGCAAGTGAAGCCACGGAGGGAGACTCTGCATCCCTTGCTACTTGTGGTGAGCGATGTGTTGAAAATACATTCCTTGTTTCTTGGGTCCGCTGTGGCGGTGACTGGTGACAATTGAGGAGGCTGGGCCTCATAGATACCGCTCCAGCAACAAGCACTTCTTTCATAGTGGTGAATGGAACAAGAGACTCTGGCTTAGGCTCTGAAGAACAAAGCTTAAGAGGGTGTGCAGCCGGCTCGCCTTATACTGTATACCCGTATGTCCGGGGTGTGGCCAATTACATTTGCCTTTTTGAATGGTTCAGAGGTGTTTGGGGCTCTCAAGAGCAATCCCTAGTATCGGTATTTTGACACAAAGTCAAAAGTGACCGACAGAAAGGGAACTCAAAATATAAAAATAAAAGCTAAATCAAAATATGAATAAACACTATAATTGTATACAAATAATATTAAAATATCACTGATAACTACAAATGTAGTTTATCATTTATTTACAGTATAGTATTTTAATTTAATATATAATATATTTACAGTTGCACCCATAATTGTTACAGAATCTATAATTTTTTTGTGAAGTCCACACATCTGAGATTTCACTGAAAAGATGTGATTCACAATCGAATTGAATCATAGAAACATATTTTATAGAGTTTTATGGAACGTTTTTGTCACGTGATGTTGATGATGACGAAGACGAGGCAAGACATAGGCTAGCAGGTCTTTATGATGTGAAAGGACAAAGAAATATTTTAGTCTCTGCACTCTTCTTAATCAAATAATTACTGGCATTGATCATGTGACTGCACTGACGGTCAGATCTTCATTGAAGCACAAAATTCTCTTTGGGTCATCTCAAATCATGCTGGAGAAGAACATGGTCATTATCAGGTTTTGTTCAAGTCAGCTTCAGTGTTGCTGTCATTAAAGCAACACAAATGCATCCTAATTTTTCAATTCCGCTTCAAACTGTTTTTTCCTTATGCAAAATATAATTTCTTTTTGGATTTTGGAGTGAAATAACCAGGACATTTCTTTTCAGATTTCACGAGATTCACCCACACACACATGCTCTTGCTGCCCTGACATAAAAAATAAAAAATAAAAAAACGGGTGAAAGAGTGACAGATATTCATGTTCTTGTTTGTGCAAATTTGAACAGAAAGTAAGAGAGAAAATATAAGAGGTAAGAGTAAAGGTGTATTTTGTGTGACACTGTGCATGTCGAGCACAGAGCTGTGGCAAGTCTGAAAGTGCGTTGATGGAAGGGATGTTTATACCCCTGTACATACACACACACACACCCACACACACACACACACACACACACACACACACACACACACAAATACTCTGTGTTCAGTAGGCCTTATAATCCCGTTACAGCACCACACAGCACACTAAGCAACAAAGGCAGAGCAGCAGTCAGCCTCCAGCAGAGATTTGTCTGTCTAATCGTGCACAAACAAGTACACAAATACACATACACAACCGAGGCTCACAGATAAGGCCGTTTTACAGGCAATTCTTGAGCCATGGCGTTAATACAAAACACTTTCCAAAAATATGCCACAGCCTTTAGACATGCTAATATTACATTACACGCATAATGTTAACAGGAAAGGTAAAGCAACACTGCTGGAGGACCAATGTGTTCCATCTATACCATCATTACAGCAACAAACACAAACAAATCTTAAAATATTACTCAGAGCAAGCTGTCACGGTTTATAACTAATGCTTGTACTGAATGCTTGTAAAGCAAACCCTTGTAGCAATCTTGATATTTAAGAACATGGATGATGTTGGCAATAGAGGGGGGAGGTATTTGGTAAATCTTGCTCATAGCTTCCTACCAAGAAAACATTTTAGGGTATTGTACTGTAGACTACCTTTTAACATAACTTGTTTTTTTTTTTTGTTAACTTTCTGTTCATCAAAGAATCCTGAAAGAAAAGTATCAGTTTTCACAAACATTAAGTAGTGCAACTATTTTCAACATCAGCAAATAAGCATATTAGAGTAATTTCTGAATGATTTTCAGCTTTGCCTTCACCGGAATAAAATTCTATTTTAAAACATATTCACATAGAAAATGTTTGTTTTAAACTGTATTAATATTTCATAATATTACTGTTTTCACTGACTGACTGACTGAAATAACAGCAGCCTTGGTGAACAGAAGAAACGTCTTTCAAAAATATTTAAAAATCCTACTGACCCCAAACTTTTCAATGGTAGTGCACATCATTATGCTTTACCATTACATTTTTTAATGTTTTTATTTGGCTGCCAACCATCCAACTGAAACAACTTAGAAAATACAACATTCCAAAAGAATTATGGTTATAAAAAAATATGAAAAATACACAAAGATGTCCACTCAAGGTTTCTGTATTTCTGTATGTCATTACTAAATTGCTGAATCTCTTTTAAAAGCGAATAAGAAAAAAACATAACACACAGATATCGGCAGTAATCTTTGAAGAGAAGATGAGATTTGGCTAGATTTAGCTAAATTTTCATGTGTGGGCGCATGAGAGGTGCACCTCTGCGGTGGTTCTCAGCAGTTGTGTTAGTGTAAGCGTATAAGTGTGTCTGTTCACCTATGGGATGTGAATGAATGCTGAAATAAGCAAATTAATCAAGGCTGAATGCATGTGCTGGGCTAGAGAGTGTTTTTTAATGAGTGTGCAGACTGAACACTAATGAGCTGACTCTAATAAGGGGATCTAATGAGCGAGATGCCACAGTAGCAGGTACCCAGCACATGGTGTGTGCAGTTTTGCGGGACACGTGCATATCTGAATCCCTCATCATAAATACCGGCGGTTAGGCACATAAATGTGTGCTAGGGAAAAATCAAAACATATTAATGTGACGGTAAAGTCATTAATAATGTTACTATTATAATTTTATTTTTAATAATTGCTGTTCTTTTGAACTTAATATTCATGAAAGAATCCTGAAAAAATAAATCATAGTTTCCACAAAAATTAAACTGCACAACTGTTCCTGTTCAAGGGAATTCGCACTGCGTCGATACGAAACTTTGGGGAATGCCCCCAGCGTAGCGCGTCTAAAGTATGAACGAAACTAATCCAATCCTGACTGGTGCTGCGTCATGACGTACATGTGGCGGCATACACGGAAGCTACAAAGGGACGCCGGCACACAACAGAGTTAGCTTTTTGCTCTTCAGCAAGCGATCTGTGTTCAACTGTCTGAATATTTGGTGTTGTTTTTCCTGTGGGAACTTGAATTGTTACCATATGCACAGCTGAAAGCTTGTGTCTTCCTGCCGACGTTAAACTTCGGAAGGTGACACTCGCCATCGGTGTGTGATACTGTTTGGATGCAAGGCATGCACAGTCAGCTCTTGAGGGTGCTGGCTGTGTTCATTGAGAAATATCTCGAAGCGTACAGCAAAAGAAAAAGACGTGTTCTTTCGGTTGTTTCTTGAGAGAAGAAAGCAAATATGCATTATTAAAGGCTCGTATCTCGCGTTGGAGAGGCAACGTGTATGTACATGTTTGTATTTTTGAGAGAATATTGTTTATGCATGGTTATTGAAAAAACTAAAACTTAAAGTGTCTGAAATAAGGCCACAAAACACAGTCAAAAGTCTTGTGGACACATATTTAGTATAATGGGTGTTGTTGCCTAGAATTTTTGCTTCAAAATGATCTGAAAATCATCCTGCCTAATCATTTACACAAAACAATACATTGATTTAAATTTTATAAGACACCTTTTGTTTGGAAAGGCAATATGCGTGGAAGCATGTTCATATATATATATATATATATATATATATATATATATATATATATATATATATATATATATATATATATATGTATGTATATATATAACAATTAGAAATTGTAAACCATTACAAATAGGATACAATTACAACAACAATTACAATTTTAACAATATTTCAAGTGTATTCTTTATTTGTAAAAAGTATACATTTTATCATACGTATTAAAAAAGGTAAGGATTCATTGGTTTTGATATTGGAACAAACACTATAATAACATCTTAGTTGATAATTCAATATACCTACTTTATTTTTGACAAAACATCCATTTAACATATGAGCAGAAATTGGCGAACAAAAGCGTACCTATTTAATGTGGCAGTAGTCTTTTTTTACAGTCAAAACTTTATAATCTATCCAAAACCAATCACGAAATCTTGTCTAAACATTCATATTTAGTCTGTAACATTTCGTGTTTACTATATTATATTAGCATGTTAATTTGCAGTTGTTGCTTATACAGACATTTTATTTCAACATATTTCAGTCTATTTTTACTCATCTTAGTAGGCTATAGCAATATAGTTTGGATGTGTCCATGTAAAAATAACATGTTTACTAATGTAGGTGCGAGAGTGAATGAATGGCACAGACACGCGCTGTAGCCTATAACTGAAGTAAACAACGCGCACGCGCCTGTGTCGTTCATTCATCATTTAGCCTACACACAGACATGCAATTCATATTTAAACAGTTTTTTTGCGGTTTACAGACACTGTGCAATATCACGATTAGAACAAAGCACTTAAGAATAAATGACTTACTACATCAGCTGGATCCGTTGCTCCTCGACATGAAACTGACAGCACTTCTGGTACATTTTCTAGGGCTGGACCCGGATATTCGAATATTCCAATATTCGTTCGGTGTGTTGGTATTCGATTTGAAAATGTGACATTCGAATATTCTTTTTTTTTTTTTTTTTGCACACCTGGCATCCCCCTCGAAACGGTTCTCATTCGCGCTTGAATATGTTTTACACTATAAAATCTGGTGAAATATAATACTTAACATATAACTTCGTTATATCTACTTAATACATATATTTGCTTCTTCTTGGACTACTAAATGTGTTCCTGCAACGGGAGTATTCTCTGACTGAGCGCAGAACAGCGGAGTTTGTATGGACAGAAGTGCATGCATGAGCTTGTATTTTGGGTTAAGCTGCGTTGCTTTGACATTGTGGAACATAGAATAATAGAAACAAAATGTATTATCCTTTTTACCCTTATCAATCTAAATTAATCTACAGCTAAATATAGGAGACTTTGAGATTTTACTGGGACGTCACGTTTATTTTTCGTTTTTCTTTATTTAAATTTCGCTTTTCTTTATTTAAATTTTGTTTTTCGATATTCAAATTTCGTTTTTATTTATTTAAATTTCGTTTTTATTTATTTAAATTTCGTTTTTATTTATTTAAATCTACCCTACTTTGTCAGTGAGAAAAATATTATAAGACTACCTTATTAAAAATATTGCTTAAGTTAAAACACGTGTGTGTGTGTTTTATATCACTAGCGCAGTGTCCGTTCTCGGAGCATATAGCCTATGCCCTGCATGCGTGAGGCGCGCCGCTTTTTTATTTAAATCTACCCTACTTTGTCAGTAATTTGTTAATGAGAAAAATATTAGACTACCTTATTAAAAATATTGCTTATGTTAAAAGACCTGTGTGTGCGTGTGTGTATGTTTGTGTGTGTGTGTGTGTGAGGCGTGCCGCTTCTTTATTTAAATCTACCCTACTTTGTCAGTAATTTGTTAGTGAGAAAAATATTAGACTACCTTATTAAAAATATTGCTTAAGTTAACAGTGTGTGTTTTATATCACTAGTGCAGTGTCCATTCTCGGAGCATATAAGCTCTGCTCGCGTGAGGCGCGCGCGCATCCGGCTCGCGCTGTTCTGTAGTTTATTAAAAGTTTATTAATTCTGAATGTGTCCCGTCTCGCCTGTCTATCTATATTGCACCAAATACGACACTGCACTCCCTTGTGAAGTTGTTTGGATGAACGGTTCTCGAAATAATCAAAATGCAACGGACAGACAGACATAGGCTATAGAGATTCCGAAGCTAAGAATATTCGATGTTCATTACTACCGAAGCTTCGAAGCTCAAAAAATGGTATTGGACCAGCCCTAACATTTTCCAGGGTTATTAGATAGTATTATTCCTCACAGCGTAGGGATACGCTG
The DNA here is from genome assembly GCF_051911475.1 of Siphateles boraxobius. Taxonomy (NCBI): domain Eukaryota; kingdom Metazoa; phylum Chordata; class Actinopteri; order Cypriniformes; family Leuciscidae; genus Siphateles; species Siphateles boraxobius. The sequence continues at coordinate 12,763,839 of NW_027508931.1, read as the reverse complement.
TGTACACAGCGGTAGTAAGATACTTCCTAAACATGATGTGTTTTATAATCCAGCTGGTGGGCGTTGGCATGTTTGAATGGCTTAACTTAGATCATTTGCGTTTGAATACCGCGCGCTCTTCGTGGGCGTGGCACATTAACACTAATCAGGTATAATGAGCTGGAAAGAAAAAGACTGACATCTCTCTCTTTTCATACAGATTACATAAACTGAGAATATTTGTTTTTTTATATATAAATTAATTCATTTAAAAGAAGAGAGTTCAAGCTTCATTATGGAAAAACACTCGTGCCTGTATGACAAGTATTCACGGAATTACAGTAAATTTTCGGACGCGTTTCAGAATGGACTTCACTGACAGAGAGAAGGCAAAACTAGCATCATGTTTATTTTTCTTTATTTGACTAAACGCATAATACTTTATTTATATAAACAATACTTTTTTGTCTGTTGGTTTATTTGTATAGGTTGTATAGTATTTACAGTCATTACGTTTCTGTGTATATTGCCTGAATGACGCGTGGTTGGGCAGATATTGTGTTTTGCGGTAGGTGGTATGCCATACAGAACCGTTGCCACTGAAACTGCATATTAACGCACCAGTGGGGCTCGACAGCCTTAGTCAAACGGGTTGGCGCGTATGGTTGGGTTGCGGAGAGATTGTGGTTAGGTCTCAGCAGCAGGAGGGATGTACAGGTCAGTAAGCTGGGCTGAGTTGAGTGGGGGACGGAGGGGGGAGGACTCTGGGACGCCAGAGTAACTGTCGAGCCCTCTTGAGGTGTTGTGGGCTAGTCAACGAAACACTGAGGACGGAAGGTGCCCACTTGAAGACCCTAGAGATGTCCCCTACTCAGCTCAATCCAGACGGTTGTCATGGGGGACCGCACTGTGGTTGCAGTCGTTGTGTGTGCTGACGCGTGTTAACACTAGACAGAAGGAGATTTACATCACCATATGGAAAGAAGCGTAAATGGATGGAGAAGCATAGGTTACTGTAAAGCTATGTCTTAGTTGGTGCTTATCTTGGCGAAAGCCAAGTACAAATCAGCATGAAGTTTTAACATCTACTCTCGTGTAATGGAAATCATAAATTATATTGTGAGTATACACAAATTTTTTTTAAACTTAACAGGATCGAATGATGTATAACACTAACACATAAGATCAAAATCAACAGAGTATTTTGAGTCTCTTTTGCACTGATAAGAAAAAAAGCGGTGCGATAGCCAACCTCAGAGGGTTAAGCAGCAGCGAATGAGTGGTTGCCTCTCGAGACCCCCCTAAGTAAGCCTGGGGGTCGAAGCAACACTCTTGCCAGACGCTTTCCAAAGAGAAAACAGGTCTGAGGACTGTTATGTTCTTGAAGATGGCTTCGGGTAAGGTCCTGTTGCAATGTGCAGACCTCTGAAGTTTTCGCTCCTCCATGGATCCCTCAGGAAATCGATGTTTGTTTTCCGCCGTAAAGTGTGCTTTAGGACACATCGGTTTCCAGCAATCACACGCTTTGTCTGCACCAAAGGCTTGCGGCTAGGCAGTGTTTGCGTCCGCACACTGAAAATTTTTTGAGATAATTCCATGCAGGTCCTCCGCTTCAGGGTTTGGAAAACGAGATGGAAATAGCAGGATGGTTCCCCCCGGGGAGGAGAGCAAGAATCGCTCTTCCGCGGAGCCCTCAGGAAATCGATGTTTGTATCCAGCATCAAGTGCACTTCGGGACACATCTGTTTTCAGTAAACTCACACTGCAGTGTGTGCCCCACAGGCTTGCGGCTAGGCAGCGCTCGCGTCCGCACATCGATAATCGTTTTCGACCAAACCCTGCATGAGTGCCGCTTCAGGGGATCGAATCTCGAATAATACCCGAAATCAGCCTCAAGAGGATGGATCCCTTAGTACAGGGGTTCTCAAAGTTTTCATAGGTGAGGGCCAATTTAGTAACCCAACGTTGAACTGAGGGCCGCCAAAGGGGCGGGGGAGAAAAAGAAAAACAAATGAAAAAATACCCATTTGAAATAATTTTAATGAACAGATTGCATCTCTACAGTTTACATTTATTGCAATAAACAGATTTTAATTCATAACTTAGGCAAAACCTGGCGAGTTTTTTTTTTAACAGAAACTTTTAAAATAGAAGCTTACCAAACAAGTCATCATCATTCATATCTATCATTGCCTGTCAGTCGCGTTTCCATTATTGCAGATTTTCGCAAATGTTTTGCGCTATTATTATCTATTTTTTTTACGGTAACTGAAAAACGAAAAATTAACGTTTGTTGTCTTTTAAAAACGCAAAGTTCAACACCAACATTTTAATTTGAACTGGCAACAGCAACTGCTGCGCAAAAAAGTAAATAGACAGACTTTTTCAGATTTTTGTTTAAATTAGCCTACTTTTTGCCGCTTTATTAAACATTTAAAATATTCACAAATTAATATGGAAAACATGTCGATTTTACTGGTTTTCTAAGGCCAAATTAGAACCTGGAATTTATATTTTTCCCGCAGTGCTGAATGAGCAGAGCCATATAGGCTATAGCCTGTGTCTGTGGAATTACAGCCCACAGAAAGGTGATTTATAGGTGAGTTATAGGCGAATGATAATAAATGTGTCTGATAAAAAAGCGAGGCATTTTAATTGTTTATTAATTATTGTTTTCTAAGTGTCGGCTAAAAACATATCTCTATCTCCGGTGTTAAGCATTTGCGCTTTTAGAGAGAAATGCACCTGTTACGTGTGGGTTTTGCTGTGTCTTGTATATCACGTGATTCCTTGTTTGTCATGTGACCCTGCCATGTGTCTTGTCTTTTGTTGTTGTTGCTCAGTGTCCACAGGTGTTCCTCGTCCATGTTTATTAGTCTCCCCAGGTGTTTCTTATTAACCACACCCCCTTGTTATCTTGTTTAGCTTGTTTGTCTGTGTATTTAAACCCCTGTGTTTCAGTTGTTGGCTGTCGGTTGTTGTTTTATGTTAGATGTTCCCAGTTCCTTGTCCTGTGTGCCTTGTTCTGAGTTTCTTTGGATTACCTGTTTTTCTGGATTATTAAAGTACTTGCATTTGGATTCACTCTCTGCTTCATCCTTGCTGCATCTTTCATGCGGATTACATAATCAGAAGGTTTTGCTTTCGAATCGAATTTGTTTAAAAGTGGACATTTCAAGCTTTCGCCTACATAGGTTATATTGTGTCAGTTCTCGCACTCCATTTCACGGAGATCATGAAAGCGCGTAGGCTAGTTACTGATTGTTTTATTTTATTTTACAAAAGCACGATGTTTTCTTGTTATTATGAGTTTACACAAAAGTAGTTGCGAATAATGTATTATTATTTTCTGTATGACCAGAAATGATAGAGTATTTTAAGTTGTTTCCACTGTTGATAGGAAAATGCAAGTGTTCGCGCCAGCGAAAAATTTGAAAGTTAATGGAAGCGCGGCTATTAATAACCCTGTCATTAAGTCACACTGAATATTGATTACTTGGTCAACATACCCTTTTAAATTGCAATGGGATTTGCGGTGCTGTTTTCGGCCGCTAAACACCACTAAACGCATAGATGAATTTTTTCAAAGCAATGTACAGTTTTAACAGTTTTACAGATGTTTTTCAGATGTTATCGCGGGCCGCCAGAAATGTTTCCACGGGCCGCCATTGGCCCGCGGGCCGCACTTTGAGAACCTATGCCTTAGTAGAATATTTCAAAGCATGGCAAAACCTGCTGAATATTTCTCATTGGGAAGGGCTACAGGCTGCAGTTCTATTTCTGCACACAGAATTTCAGCGGGGTGGTTTGGACTGCAGTCAACCCACAGCAGGGTCGGGTATTGGAACAAGAAGTTTGCCCTGGTCCCAAGGCTGGGGGGTTGCGTCCAATTCTAGATCTAAGGCACTTGAATCCGGGGAGGAGAGCAAGAATCGCTCTTCCGCGGAGCCCTCAGGAAATCGATGTTTGTATCCAGCATCAAGTGCACTTCGGGACACATCTGTTTTCAGTAAACTCACACTGCAGTGTGTGCCCCACAGGCTTGCGGCCAGGCAGCGCTCGCTTCCGCACATCGAGAATCGTTTTCGACCAAACCCTGCATGAGAGCCGCTTCAGGGCATCGAATCTCGAATAATACCCGAAATCAGCCTCAAGAGGATGGATCCCTTAGTAGAATATTTTGTCATGGTAGTAGAATATAGCAAAACCTGCTGAATATTTCTCCTTGGGAAGGGCTACAGGCTGCAGTTTCATTTCTGCCCACAGAATTTCAACGGGGTGGTTTGGACTGCAGTCAACCAACAGCAGGGTCGGGTATTGGAACAAGAAGTTTGCCCTGTTGGCAAAGGAGGCTATAGAACGTGTTCCTCCATCGGACAGGGAGTCCGGGTTTTACAGCCACTACTTCATAGTTCCCAAGGCTGGGGGGTTGCGTCCAATTCTAGATCTAAGGCACTTGAATCAGTCTCTGAGGAAATTCAGGTTCAAGATGCTCACTATATCCACCTTTGTGAGCCAAATCAAATCCAAGGATTGGTATGTCACGATAGATCTGAAGGAAACATACTTGTACATATGTTCGGTCTAGCTCTCGAGATGTCGTCTTTGCCCACATACAGAGCTTGGGGTTGAGACTCAACACAAAGGAAAGTGTGTTGGCACATAACCAGAGAACTACTTCCCTGGGGGTGGTGGGGGACTCGGTTACGATACGGGCACAACTGCCTGCACGGATCGAGCCCATCCATGGTAACCAGTGTAAAGCTAGGCCAGGTCATCACTGTAAAACATTTTCAAAAAAGAGAGAGTCAGGGCTCATGGCAGCAGCGTCCAACGTGATTCAATCCGGCCTGCTGCACATAAGGGCCCTGCAGTGGTGGTTGAAAACCAAGGGGTTTTCCCTGAGAGTGTTGTGGTTTCAATTGTTCTGAAAATAACTTTGGGGAGATCTTTGATGTCAGAGTCCCATACAGAGTAAATAACTCACGCAGGAAATAATTGTGTATTCTTATATAGCTAAATTACTTAGTTTCTAAATAATAAAATCTTCTACATTGGGTACCCGTTCCGCATGATCAGGGTTACGCGCAGATGCCGTCATTCACTATCTATGTAGAAGAAACCTTGGTTCCTGTCCCAAGGTCCCGTGCTGGGAGAATCATGTCGCCAGAAAGCCGTTTCGACAGACGCCTCCCTCACAGGCTGGGGCGGGGTCATGGACGGCCGCTTTACGAGAGGTCTATGGCAGGACCATCAATCTTCCTGGCACATAAATTGCCTGGAAATGCTGGCGGGTTTCCAAGCTCTGACGAGTTTCCTGCCAGACCTTAATTTTACAAAAGCACACGGTTTTGGTGTTAATGTGAGTGTACACAAAAAAAAAGAAGACCCTCTATAGTTTATAATCATGTATTGATTTTATTTATATGACCAAAAATGACGGAGTATTTTAAGTCTATGTTGCTGCTATGTGGAAAAAAAACAGCACAACGCGCCGGCGCGTTTCTCGACCCCAGAGAGTTAATGGTCACCCCGTTCTTGTGAGAACAGACAATATGTCAGTGGTGTCCTATCCAAATCATCAGGGGGGTCTGAAACGAGGTGGTGGAATCGATATGCGAGACGTTCGGGCCCAGTGGAAGTGGATCTGTTCACGTCTCAAGAGGTAACACACTGTCCACTGTGGTTTTCTCTCACACATCCAGCTCAGCTGGGGTTGGATGCCATGGTGCAGGCGGGGCGGTGCCTTTATGCATTTCCCCTGATCGCTCTGCTCCCGGGAGTTCTGGAGAGGGTCTGTCACGACGGGGTCTGCCTACTGCTTGTAGCCCCATTGTGGCCGGACCGAGTATGGTTCTCAGACTTGATATCACTCCTAGAGGGCCCTCCATAGGATATCTCCATCAGGAGAGGCCTGCTATTGCAGGCAGAGGGCTCAATATTTCACCCTCGGCCAGAGTTATGGAAACTGTAGGTCTGGCCCCTGAGGGGGCACAGTACCGAGAGGCTGGCCTGTCAGCAGGAGTAGTCAAGACCATACTCAGCTCTAGAGCTCCCTCCACGAGGAAAATGTACAACCTAAAATGGAATGTTTCATTATTTGGTTTAGAGAGCGTGAGGTGGACCCAGTTAACTGCCTGGTGGCTTCAGTGCTGGATTTCCTCCAGGATTGCTTCTCTGCTGGTCTTACCCTGTCCACACTCAAGGTGTCAGTGGCTGCCATTACGGCTTCCCACTCTCCTCTGGGTGATGGCCCTTTGGGAAAGACATCAGCTGGTCGTACGTTTCCTCCATGGGGCTTGGAGGATGAGACCTGAGACTTTGACTAGGGTTCCCTCATGTGATCTGGCTGTGGTTCTCAAAGGGCTGGTTGAGGCCCCCTTCCAACCTCTGGAGTCGGCTGAGGCCATGAACCTTTCCCTCAAGGTAGCTTTTTTATTAGTCATTACTTCGCTGAGGAGAGTAAGAGATCTTCAGGCCCTTTCTATTGCCTGGAGTTTGCTCCAGGCGATCTTGCATCCCACATAGGATCTGGCTGTGGTTCTCAAAGGGCTGGTTGTGGCCCCCTTCCAACCTCTGGAGACGGCTGAGGCCTTGAACCTTTCCCTCAAGGTAGCTTTTTTATTAGTCATTACTTCTCTGAGGAGAGTAAGAGATCTTCAGGCCCTTTCTATATCTTACGGGGTGCCTGGAGTTTGCTCCAGGCGATTTTGCATCCCTGGTGTGCCTAAAGTGTCATCTAATGTGGCACGGCCTACGGTTCTACAGGCTTTTCATCCCCCACCTCACATGACGGCAGATGAAGAAAGACTTAATTTGCTCTGCCCTGTCAGAGCTCTCAAGATTTATGTCCAGAGGTCTTCTTCATGGTGGAAGTCAGACCAGTTGCTGGTGTGCTTTGGGTCGCCCAAGAAAGGGGCTTCCCGCATCCAAACAGACCATCAGTACCTGGATCGTTCAGGCTATCTCTATGGCTTGGCCGAGAGGGCTCATTCAACCAGAGGCATGGCGTCCTCTAGAGCCCTCCTTTAAGGGGCCCCAATCCAAAAAGTGTGCGATGCAGCAGGATGGGCCACTCCTCACACATTTATCAGATTCTATGGCCTGGACATTTCTTCTACGTCAGGCACACTCGTGCTCTCGTCCTAAGTGTGCCTGTGCGCAGCTTCACACTGGGACAGACAGGGCTCATTGTGGCATAGTGGGTACTCGTTCCCCAAAGTGTCATATCGACGCAGTGCGAGTTCCCTCGAAAGGGGACGTCTTGGGTTACGACTGTAACCCTTGTTCCCTGAAAAGGGAGCAAGACACTGCGTCCATCGCCACGCCTCCCCCTGCCTGGGAGCGACTTGGTCAATCGCAGAAGCTAACTCTGTTGTGTGCTGGCATCCCTTTGTAGCTTCCGTGTATGCCGTCACATGTTATGTCATGATGCAGCACCAATCAGGATTGGATTAGTTTCATTCATACTTCAGACGCGCTACGATGGGGGCATTCCCCAAACTGTCGAATCGATGCAATGCGAGTTCCCTTCTCAGGGAACAAGGGTTACAGTCCTAACAACATAATAATCAGATATGTTTCTTGAGCAGCAAATCAGCATATTAGAATTATTTCTGAAGGACCATGTGAAACTGAAGACTGGAGTAATAATGCTGAAAATTCAGCTTTGCCATCACAGGAATAAATTACATTTTAAAGTGCCTCTATTATACTATTTTAAAGGCTCCTAATTTTGATTTGGAGGTCTCCTACAACAGGTTTACATACATCAAAAGTAAGAAAAACAGATTAATTTTCATAATATACATTGCACATCACCACATTTTTTAATGATTCTCAAACAACTCGATCGATGAATCAGTCTCTCTAAATCTCTCCTTTCCGACAGCTACTCTGCTCTGATAGGCCAGACGGCCCAGTCTGTTGTCATTGGTCTACCGTGTACAGCGCCTGTCGGAAGCAACACGCCATTACCATAACTGAACGTCAGCTCTGTCTGGATGCTTCCTAAAGCTCAGTGATTAAACTGTAAAGGCAGTAACAATGACACCAATTTTACCATATCAATCAGAGTGCGAGTACGATGACGAAACATTAGAAGAACTAGTTATTAAACCCAAACCTCCATCGCAAGGACGACTTCAGCAGGACGTTTCTCAGTGATACGCTACTCAGTTTGAGGTATAATATGAGATATTTCAACTGTAATTCCTCCCATCAGCATTAACAATAGTATGTCCATCAACAAACTGATGTTTTTATTTCTAATTTATTGCAGTGTACATGCAGGAACTATATCTATAACGGTGCATATGTTCGCGAAGCACTAATGTGAATGACTGATGTAACAAACGTTTGTAAAAACAAATCTTGCTCCATCCTTTATCTTTACTCAAAGTAGTAAGAACGATAGACATTCTGCAGTAATAGACACAATTTCAGGAAATAGTGTCCCACAGCTGCTTGGCATAAGTATTTCAGTAAGATACTCACAGTAATAACGTGAGTTCCCTTTCGTTGTCACTCCGAGTTACGTCAGATGACGACGAATGGGGTTTCGCTTAGAACACCTATCGACTTCGAGTATTACAAAACGAGCCAATGGCAAAGAAATGCCATGGGTCTGCGGAATTTGCATAGCGTAACTCCGCCCCACCTCGTGGGTATAAAAGGAGGAAGCCGGCAACATGCAGATATGTTTTCGCTTCGGAGCCATGAGTATTTCTCATCTCTGACTTCGCTCTACGAGACGAGCTTCTCTCTCCGGTGTTGGTGTGACGGCGATCTGCAGCGAGCTCACAGTGCCTGCTGATCTGTGCAGTGATCTGCCAGTGTGTGTGTGTGTGTCTACCTTCAACATGGCGGAGTTTTTTTCTCCTCTAATAAAAGAGCTCGCACGCGGCACGTCTTTTTAAAGATGGCTCGCCCGTGCATTTCTGGTTGCAGCGGACTGGTATCGGACTCTGATGGGCACGAGCGCTGTCTAGTGTGTTTGGGCTTTGATCATGCTTGAACAGCGCTCGTGGGTGACTCATGTTCTCGCTGGGAACCTGATCATCGCTTCATATATAGGTCGAGACTCGGTGAACTCGCAAGAGTGAGAGTCCCCTCATCCACCCCCCGATCTTCGGCTGGTGGCCAGGGTGACCTGAGGGTTACAGTCTGGATCAAGGCGCCGACTATGTGTCCGCGACCCCAGCCCCCCTCTTCAATGACGGTGCCCGCTAGTGAACTGCTGATTCCCGCGAGTCTACCCTCTGGTGGCCCGCGTGTTTCAGTTGAAGCTACAGAGGAAGATGCCATGTCTGTTGCAGCATCACTAGGTGGGTTTGAGTCTTTTGGAAGTGAGGGCTCGTCACAGCTGCCACCTTCCGGTGTGCATACGGCTGTGCCTGAGTCTGATCCGGAGGTGACGGCCATGCTTTCCTGGGACGATTGGTTTTTGGGTAAGGCCGCCGACCCTCGTCCACGGCAAACCCCAATACCTCTCTTCCCGGACGTGCATGATGAGATCTCGAAGTCCTAGAAGACCCCCTTGTCTTCTCGGGACCGCTCGCTGATCTACATATAACTGCGCATGCGCGTGCGATCTGTGTTTGTGTTTGGAGCTCCGTCGAATTGATTCATTAATCCCTGATTTTCTTCTTTACCACTCATTTACAAACAAGCACTTTCTATTTTTATATCATGTGAACTTATCCTCGACACTATTCCTTATAGAAAAACAATCGGATTGCTTTGATATCGCTACTTAGATCCAACTTTCCGAATCTCGGCTACTAGCCTTTAGCCCGCTAGCATTTCACGCGTGGCCTCGCGCCTATCGACCCTCTCATTTTACACCCGTTTCACTGAAAGGATACGGGTTATATCCATCATTTCAGTCCTAAATTAGTAGTGATATTGGTAGTATCACTACTAATTTACTGTTCATCTGTTATAATGGCGAACATATCATATGTGTGTCTAACGTTACCTCTGAGTGCAGGTGAGGACACATTCGAGCTGTTTTCGGTACGATTGGAGCTGGAGTCGGTGGAGAAGCAGATCCGTGTTCTGCTGGTGAAGCAAGCCGAGCTGCGAGATCGGCGATCAGCGCTTGAAACATCACGCGCCGATGCTCACAAGTCAGTGGTTAGTAACTTTTTGACTCCAACTTCGTCTACTCCGTGGATTTCTCTGCCCAGGAGGACGCGATCATCTCTGCCTTCATTCACTCCGGCACCGAGGCAACACCATGGACCCTGGGTGATCCCACAGCGGAAGACACGAGCCAGGACCAGACCAAGGACTTCCCCGCCCCTCCCGGTCTTCGAGATCTCCACCCGGAACCGCTTCTCCCCTCTTCGCGAGCCGGAACGTGACGCCGCCGTGATCATCGGCACTTCCATGGTCCGTCATGTCCGTGCTACCTCAGGTAAGCGTAAGGTGCGCACTCACTGCTTTCCTGGTGCTCGTGTTCTTGATGTCGCTGCACAGATTCCCGAGATCCTGAACGGTGATGAGCACGTCGGAGCTGTGGTGCTACACGCGGGGACGAACGACATCAGGCTGCGGCAGACGGAGGTCCTGAAGAAGGACTACAGAAGCCTGATCGAGACGGTTCGCAGCACATCGCCTGAAGCAACGATCATCGTGTCTGGACCGCTTCCCATGTACCGACTAGGACAAGAAAGGTTCAGTAGATTATTTGCTCTAAATGAATGGTTAATGTCATGGTGTAATGAACAGAAACTGCTCTTTGTAAATAATTGGAATCTGTTCTGGGAGCGACCTAGGCTCTACCGCGCTGATGGCCTGCACCCCAGCAGAATCGGAGCGGATGTTCTGTCGGACAACATGTCCAAGACGTTACACACCATATGACTAGTAAGTCAAAGTCCAAATCACAGTCTTTGCTGTCCCAACTTAATTGATATAAGTAGTGTAGAACATTATATAGAAACTGTGTCTATTCCTCGCTTAGTGAGGCAAAGCAATAAATCTAGTGTAGGATCTAGCAAAAATCTTATTGTAATTAAACCAGAAAATCTAAATATCAGTGAACAAAAACAATTTCTAAAGCTAGGTCTTCTAAACATTAGATCGCTCACACCTAAGGCGGTTATTGTAAATGAAATGGTCACAGATAATAGTTTCGATGTACTTTGCCTTACTGAAACCTGGCTTAAACCAAATGATTATTTCGGTCTAAATGAGTCTACTCCACCAGGATACTGTTATAAGCATGAGCCCCGTCTGATCGGTCGTGGCGGCGGTGTTGCAACAATCTATAGAGATATTCTTAATGTTACTCAGAAAACAGGTCACAGGTTTAATTCGTTTGAAGTACTTGTGCTAAATGTTACGCTCTTAGATGTAAGAAACAAATCCATATTATCTCTAGCCTTGGCTACCCTATATAGACCTCCAGGGCCCTATGCTGACTTCCTAAAAGAGTTTGCATACTTTCTCTCAGATCTATTGGTCAATGTCGATAAAGCAATAATTGTTGGAGACTTTAACATACACGTAGATAATACAAATGATGCGTTAGGGACTGCGTTTACAGATTTATTAAACTCTTTTGGGGTCACGCAAAACGTCAGTGGTCCCACTCATCGTCTAAATCATACACTAGATTTAATTTTATCATATGGAACCAATCCAACTGATATAAATATTATACCGCAAAGTGATGATCTCACTGATCATTACATGGTATCTTGCGTAATACGTACTGCTGAAATTTGTCAAGTTGCGCCACGTTATCGACCAGGCAGAACAATCCTTCCAACCACTATAGATAGATTCTCAAATAGCTTACCTGATCTATCTCAGCTGCGCAGTGCACCCAAACAAACAGATGAACTAGAGGAAATGACTAGCAGTTTGAGCACCATGTTCTCTAGTACACTAGATATTGTTGCACCAATTAGATTAAAAAAGGTTAGAGAGAAAACTAAAGCACCATGGTACAACAGTGCTACGCATGCAATCAAGAGAGAAACTCGTAACTTAGAGCGTAAATGGAAACAAACTAATTTAGAGGTCTTTAGAATCGCGTGGAAAGACAGTATGTCACGTTATAAAAAGGCTCTAAAAGCAGCCAGGGCTGAGCATCTCCGCACACTAATAGAAAATAACCAAAATAATCCAAGGTTTTTATTCAACACCGTGGCTAGACTAACAAATAAACAAACATCACCAGAGCAAAATATTCCGTTACAATATAGTAGTAATGATTTTATGAATTACTTCAATGAGAAAATAGAAAGCATCCGAAACACAATTGTAAATATACAATCCTCTATGATGTCTTATGATTCAGCCTCAATTATGGCCCCTCTAGAACAACTACACCGCTTTACAACTATAGGACAGGAAAGGCTAAATAAACTTATCATTGCATCTAAACCAACAACATGTTTATTAGATCCAATACCCACTAAACTACTGAAAGAAGTGTTACCTGTAGTGGAAGAGCCTCTTCTTAATATTATTAACTCGTCTTTATCTTTAGGTCATGTTCCAAAAAGATTCAAGCTGGCAGTAATACAACCTCTCATTAAGAAACCGCAATTAGCTCCAAATAACTTAGCAAATTACAGACCCATCTCAAATCTTCCATTTATGTCTAAAATACTAGAAAAAGTTGTGTCCGCTCAATTGTGCTCTTTCTTGCAAGAAAATGATATCTATGAAAAATTCCAGTCGGGATTCAGACCGCATCATAGCACAGAAACTGCGCTAGTTAAAATAACAAATGATTTACTTTTAGCTTCTGACCAAGGCTGTATCTCAATACTAGTTCTACTCGATCTTAGCGCTGCGTTCGACACTATCGACCATAAAATACTCTTGGATCGACTACAAAACTACACTGGTGTTCAGGGACAGGCATTAAGCTGGTTTAGATCGTACTTATCAGACCGTTACCATTTTGTCTGTTTAAATGGGGAAAAATCAAAGATAACGCCAGTAGACTATGGAGTGCCGCAAGGATCGGTGTTAGGCCCTCTGCTATTCTCAATATACATGCTGCCACTTGGTAATATTATAAGAAAACATGGAATTAATTTCCACTGTTATGCTGATGACACTCAATTATATATCTCATCACGACCAGATGAAAACACTAACCTATCTAAATTGACAGAGTGTCTAAATGATATAAAATGCTGGATGACGTGTAATTTCCTGCTATTAAATTCAGATAAAACGGAGGTACTACTTATTGGTCCAAAAAACTACCCACAAAATCCCTTACAATACAACTTTAATTTAGAAGGATGTCCTGTTACTTTATCCACTACAGTAAAAGACCTGGGTGTTATACTAGACCGCAACTTGACTTTCGTAAATCATATTTCATATATTACAAGAACAGCCTTTTTCCGCCTTAGAAACATTGCTAAGCTACGTAACATGCTATCTGTTTCTGATGCAGAAAAGCTAGTTCATGCATTCATGACATCGAGAATAGATTACTGTAATGCTTTATTAGCTGGTTGTCCTGCATCCTCAATAAACAAGCTACAGTTAGTGCAAAATGCAGCCGCTAGAGTTCTTACTAGATCAAGAAAATATGATCATATAACACCTATTTTATCATCTCTACACTGGTTACCTATTAAGTTACGTATCAATTACAAAGTATTCCTACTGACCTATAAAGCCCTAAATGGTTTAGCTCCTGTGTATTTAACAGACCTTCTATCGCCATACAATCCATCGCGCTCTTTAAGATCACTAAATTCGAGGCTTCTGGTCATTCCTAGGATATCTAAGTCCACTAAAGGAGGGAGGGCGTTCTCGCATTTAGCTCCTAAACTCTGGAATAGCCTTCCTGATATTGTTCGAGACTCAGACTCGCTGTCCCAGTTTAAAACTAGATTAAAGACGCATCTCTTTAACCAAGCATTCACTTAATGCTTAACCTTTAATACTACTGCTGAATCAGTTCGAATGCATTAACATTATGAACATCAGCTATGCTAATTATTTCCCATCTGCCTTTCTGCTGTTATCTCGGGACGCTAGTCCCGAGGTAAATAGCGTTCGTCAGCTCCAGTTTGTATCCAGCCTCTCACGGAGACTTTAGATGCCCCAACGCCTGTGAAGAGACGACTCGACGCCTGTCAAGAGACGACTCAAAGCCGGCGATATGTTATGCCATAAATTAATACATGATTAACTAACTGTATTTTTCTATGTACATTTCCGAAATGCACTTTCTGTAAAGCTGCTTTGAGACAATGTGTATTGTGAAAAGCGCTATACAAATAAATTTGAATTGAATTGAATTGAATTATCCGCCTTTCCTCCCCTCGATGGGGCAGCTGCCCATGGGTACACTGGGGTCCCCCCGGTTGAACGCTCTGTTGCGATGTTATGTGTCCTCAGAGTGCTTCTTCTCGGCGCAATCCTAAGCACCCGCCCGTTGCCTGTAGTTTTTCGTCTACGCTTGTGGCGAGATCCTATAGTGCCACGGGACTGGCAGCCGCCTCACTGCATGCCATGGTCATTCTGCTGTTCCACCTGACCCAGATGCTCATGGACCTGCACGAGGGCGGGACTGACCCAGGGCTCTTCACTGAGCTGCGCGCCGCCACTGACCTTGCTCTCCGAGCGACGAAAGTGGCCGTACGCTCCCTGGGTCAGGTGATGCTCACCATTCTGTGGCTGAACCTGTCTGATGTGCTGGATGTCGCGCGGACCTGTCTGTCCGACATTCCCATATCCCAGGTAGGCCTCTTCGGCGGTGCGGTTGAGGGCTTGCCCAACAGCTCTCAGCCGCCCATGAGCAGACTGATGTTGATTCTGTCCCGACGGCCCCGCCGTCCGCTCAGATCGGCGGGGCCGTCAGGCAGAATCAACGTCAGTCTGCTCATGGGCGGGGGGGCGCCCTCGGCGGTGGGCAGACCGAGGGTTCTGAGCGGACGGCGGGGCCGTCGGGACAGAATCAACCTCAGTCTGCCCACCGCCGAGGGCGCCCCCCCGCCCATGAGCAGACTGACGTTGATTCTGCCTGACGGCCCCGCCGTCCGCTCAGATCCCTCGGTCTGCCCACCGCCGAAGGCGCCCTCCCGCGGCTCCCACCCCGCCCGTTCCCCGGGTCGGCTCTGGAGGCCATGCTCGGACGCCACAGTCCTCTCCAGCCCCGCCCCCCGCTACACGCCGGGTTAAGCGGCGCTCTTGAGATGGGCTCCTCAGAGATGGGAAGAATCCTTATTCTCCAAAGAACTGACTCTCCCGTCTCTGAGCACAGAGAGTTCTTGGATTTCACAAAGTGCCACCCACAAGCTATGCGATTCAGTTCGCACGGTCTCCTCCCCGCTTGGGGAGTCCGCTCCACTTTGGTCGGTGGCTATGCCCCCATCATGAGAGCAGAGATTGCCACCCTGCTGGCGAAGGGTGCAATCGAGACTGTCCCTCCAGCCGAGATGAGGTCCGGCTTCTACAGCCCCTACTTCATTGTCACCAAGAAAACCGGTGGGTTACGGCCATTCCTGGACTTGCGCGTGCTGAACCGCTCCCTTCACAGGATGTCGTTCAAGATGCTCACCGCCAAACGCGTTTTCGAATGCATACGGCCCCAGGATTGGTTTGCAGCGATCGACCTGAAGGACGCCAACTTTCATGTCTCCATTCTTCCTTGACACAGACCGTTCCTTCGGTTTGCTTTCGAGGGACAGTCATTCCAGTACCCGGTTCTCCCTTTCGGGCTTGCCCTGTCTCCTTGCATCTTCAATAAGGTCGTCGAGGCTGCCCTTAGGGAACACGGGGTTCGCATATTATCGGAGTTATATCGACGACTGGCTGATCCTAGCTCACTCTCGAGTTCAGGTTTGCGAACACAGGGACCTAGTTCTTCGGCACCTAGCTCGTCTGGGCCTTCGGGTCAACTGGGAGAAGAGCAAACTTTGCCCCGTGCAGAGGATCTCTTTTCACGGTATGGACATCGACTCGGTCGCCATGTCCGCGCAGCTTACGAGCGAGCCCCAGGATTGGTTTGCAGCGATCGGCCTGAAGGACGCCAACTTTCATGTCTCCATTCTTCCTTGACACAGACCGTTCCTTCGTTCCTTCACTGCTGACTTGCCTGAGACAATTCGAGGGCAGGAGTGCGGTTCCACTGAAACTCTTTCAGAGGCTCCTGGGGCATATGGCATCTGCAGCCGCGGTCATGCCGCTCGGATTGCTTCATATGAGACCGCTTCAGCTTTGGCTTCGCGACCGAGTCCCGAGGTGGGCATGGCAACACGGCACGCTCCGAGTACCAGTTACTCCGACCTGCCGTCAGTTCTTCACCCCGTGGTCGAACCTCAGTTTTTTCAGGGCGGTTGTCCCCCTGGAACGAGCTTCCCGGCATGTTGTTGTCTCAACAGATGCCTCCACCACGGGCTGGGGCGCCATGTGCAATGGACATGCTGCCGCGGGCTCCTGGACAGGACCCCAGCGGCTATGGAATGTCAATTACCTCGAGTTGTTGGCAGTACGCCTTGCCCTGCACCGCTTCCGGGCGTTGCTCAGGGGTCAACACTTACTAGTCCGTTCAGACAATACCGCCTCTGTAGCGTACATCAACCATCAAGGTGGTCTACGCTCCCGCCGTATGTCACAACTCGCCCGCCACCTCCTACTATGGAGTCAGAAGCATCTAAGGTCGCTTCGAGCCATTTTCATTCCCGGAGCGCTGAACTGTCAGCCGACGATCTCTCGCGGCTTCAGCCACTCCCTGGAGAATGGCGACTCCATCCCCAGTCGGTCCAGCTGATTTGGGACCAGTTCGGGGACGCACAGATAGATCTGTTTGCCTCCCACGACTCGACCCTTTGCGCCCAGTTTTATTCCCTGACGAGGGCACGCTCGGCACGGATGCTCTGGCGCACAGCTGGCCACAGGGCTGCAAGTATGCGTTTCCTCCAGTGAGCCTTCTTGCGCAGACCTTGCGCAAGGTCAGGGAGGACGAGGAGCAGGTCATTGTGGTCGTGCCGTACTGGCCCGCCCGCACCTGGTTCTCCGAACTAGCACTCCTCGCGACAGCACCTCCCTGGCCGATCCCTCTGAGGAAGAACCTTCTTTCTCAGAGACGGGGTACCCTATGGCACCCTCGTCCCGATCTCTGGAACCTCCACGTGTGGCTCCTCGATGGGACGAGGCAGGTTTGAGTACCCTACCACCAGCGGTGGTGGCTACCATCACTTCCGCTAGGGCGTCGTCCACGAGACACGTCTATGCGTTGAAGTTGAACCTCTTCGTCAGCTGGTGCTCTTCTCACCGAGAAGACCCCCGGAGATGCTCGATCAGCGTTGTGCTTTCCTTCCTTCAACAGGGGCTGGAGCAAAGGCTGTCTCCCTCCACCCTGAAAATCTATGTTGCCGCTATTGCCGCACACCATGACCTCATCAAAGGTAAATCGGTGGGGAAGCACGACCTGGTCATCAGGTTCCTGAGAGGAGCGAGGAGACTAAATCCGCCTCGCCCTCCTCTCGTTCCCTCTTGGGACCTCTCAGTGGTTCTAACTGCCCAAGGTTCCTACCACTCCCTTCAGGGACCAGGTGGTGAGCCTGCAAGCGCTGCACCTGGAGGAGGAAGACCCAGCCTTGGCACTGCTCTGTCCAGTACGCGCTCTCCGCGCCTATGTAGACAGGACGCAGTGTTTCAGGACCTCAGACCAGCTCTTTGTCTGTTATGGTGGGAAGCTGAAGGGAAAGGCTCTCTCCAAGCAAAGGTTGTCTCACTGGATAGTGGACGCCATTGCTTTGGCTTACCAGCAGCAAGGTCGACCGTGCCCCCTTGGTGTGACTGCCCACTCCACCCAGAGTGTGGCTTCCTCTTGGGCTCTAGCGCATGGCGCCTCGCTAACGGACATCTGCAGAGCTGCAGGATGGGCGACACCTGACACATTCGCCAGATTCTACAATCTCCGAGTGGAGCCAGCGTCCTCTCATGTACTCGCTTCAACCAGCTAGTACTGGACCCGCTCAGGTGTCTTCGCTTGCTCGCCATTCCACTCCACGGACTGGATATGTGCGATTTCTCCTCAGGTGAGCTTCTCCGAAAGCCCTGAGTTCCTCCAGCACTCCTGACATCGGCGCCAGTGTCTATTGCCTGCACGTCGGCTAGGTGCCTCCCGTGTGCATGGTCCCTCCTCCGAGTGACCCCCACATGTGTATTTCCACTGTAAGCCTCTCTGAGCATGTGTCTTTCCCTTGGCAAGCCACCTTGCCACCCCTGGGGTTGAAATATTCCACCTGAGGCTGGACACCCCAGTGTTCTCCATATGCATCCTTCGGGTCATATGTGTATTCTCTAAGTCCCCCCCGTTGGGCTGGCAATAATTGCATATTTCCTCTAAGCTATGGGATATGCCCCCCAGTGTACCTTGGTATTCCTGTGCTAAATAGGAGTCCTTCGTCCGTGCCAGTATCACGACAAGGATCTCAGATTTACGCAGGTCACTGGAAGACAGCCGAGAAGGTGGCGTGATTAGACTGGTAACCCCATTCGTCGTCATCCGACGTAACTCGGAGTGACAACGAAAGGGAACGTCTCGGTTACGTATGTAACCCTCGTTCCCTGAGTAGGGAACGGAGACGTTACGTCTGCCTGCCACCTTCCGCTGTACCGCGGGGATCGCCTGAGCTCAGTCTTGGCTCCTCAGCGAAGAAACATATCTGCATGTTGCCGGCTTCCTCCTTTTATACCCACGAGGTGGGGCGGAGTTACGCTATGCAAATTCCGCAGACCCATGGCATTTCTTTGCCATTGGCTCGTTTTGTAATACTCGAAGTCGATAGGTGTTCTAAGCGAAACCCCATTCGTCGTCATCCGACGTAACGTCTCCGTTCCCTACTCAGGGAACGAGGGTTACATACGTAACCGAGACGTTAGCCGGTTAGCCGGAAACTTGCACAATATGTGATGCGATCTGGGAAAACCCATCACATGGTGACATTTTACCTATTACAAGTTTTGATACTGATACCATATTAAAGTTGGTTTCAAGACCTTTCCAAATCTGTTTTTATTTCTTTCATCGTTTGTCGGTAACACAAGTTATGGTTATCTGAACTCGGCTGATCGCTATGATTTTAGCTGAGCTACTTCAGACTCCGTTGTTCTCTTGTGCTCCGCCCAGCAACTCACGATAATGTTCTGGATAAATTTTTTCCAGAAAAAAAACTTGTGTGCTGTTGTAGTTAACACTGGACTGTCGGGAAATGTGCATTGATATACCTTTATTGTAGATGTTATGTGGTTTATTTTGATAGGTGAACTGTCTTTGTAGTGTTAAGAGAAGGCGAGCTGTGGGCGATAATTTTTTTTTCTCCACCTCTGCCGTACGTGTTCTTAAAGAAAAAGACAGTCTTTTCAGCTTGCCACTATAAATCGCTATTTTTCTGCACTAAACTAGTGAATTTTGCCAAGATATATTCAGAGATGATAGACAAGATTTTATAGAATAATAATTTTAATGAAAACCAAATTTTGACAAAAAAAAAACTGACATTCGACTTATTTTTAGGCCTAACTGACAACGTACCAGCGCAACATCTGACGGGTTTTCCCAGATCGCATCGCATATTAAACACAAAACTAAGTATTTTGAACTACCCGGTTGAAAATATATACATTAATAATTATTCATACTTACAGGTTGTGATTCTAGCAAGCTAGTCCAACTAAACTGAATACTGACCCATCTTTCTAGAGCAAGCGTTTTGTGAATCCCACATTGAACTCCGAGACAAATCTAATAGTATATATACAATTTGTTTTATTATGCATTTACAGTACATATTATTTAAAATGATATAGTTCTTATAAAGTGTTACCATATTGTACAATATTTTACTGCAGTTCTTATGAAAAAGATATTTGATAAGGATTTGAGTAGATATCAGAAATAAATTAGTTTTTTTATAAATTTGGAATTCATATACAAATTTTTAAACATTTTATTTTTGCACAATGCAGCATTTGAAAGCCCTTAACAATTAGTGACAGTTTCCAATATAATAATACAAAAAGAAGAATATCTGGAGGTGTTATTCTAATAATCTGCACCAAATAATGGCTATTAATGGCTATAAAAGCCGTTTTATAGACTAACTATATAGCTAGAGATCTAAATTTGATATCTTCTTGTCCGTTATTTATATTACTCAGAATTTTTTAATAATTATAAAAAAAAATGTTAAATGACCAAAATCCTTAATTTCAGTAACTGCAGTCCAGCCATGTCTTAGTCACTAAGCCTCCTCACCCTGATCTAATGGTGTAGTGCTCATATTTCTGAACTCTTCTTCAAGGCAGGCCAGAGCCAGGCAATCCTCCTCATCCTCATCAGAGTCCTGGAGATCAAGGTGCTCCACAGTCTGGACCTCCCTGATCTCCTGGGCGACACGAGACAGTGGGCGGTTTGACGAGCCAAGCCGACGAGGCTCGATGCTCGGGGGACGAGAAGAGATGGGAGAACATCTGCTTTTGGTGCCTAAAATTAATAAGACATTGATGAGAATACAAGAAGACATGTAAGAGAAACAATCAGAAAATGGCTGCTTACCCTCTGATTTGAGGAATCATTCATGTCTGTGGCCCAACCAGGGGTGAGTTTCCAGTACAACGACGTAACTTGCTGCTTAACTACCATAGTACTATGCATCATTGAAGAAATCAACTAGCTAGTCACGACTGTTTCCCGAAACCGTATTGTCGCAAATATGTCGTTCAACCACTTGGGTTAATAATGTAACGCTTGTGGTGGAGTAATAACTACTTTTAATGGATCCGTTGGAGATCTTTTTAATGCTAGATGTTTTGCTATAAACTAGGGACATGGCATCTGAGGACTAATTCTCATTTTACTCATTATTTAGCTTTATTTCCAAATACAATCACAGGCTCGTTCTTACGTACTAAAGCACATACAGACATGCGCAGTCTTCAAAAACGGTGATTTAAATACCCCTTGACAAACTAAAAGACGTAAATTACATTTGTATGTATTTAAAATATATTTCATATATTTTTGTCATTATTTTTTGAGAACACAAGACACAAAAACACAAGCCTATCTTCCTAATTCTAGTTTTGACCCCTAAAGTTTTTTGAATTCGACCCAAATCCAAAATTTCACTGCAATATACAGTGAAAGTCCAAAGTTTTAATACTGCTCAACACCATCTTTTATTCATGATTAATATTGCATTGCATATAATGTGTGCTGGTCAACTAGTCTAAAATTAAGAAACCCCTAGAAAACAGTAAAAAAAAAAAAAAACAGGAACATTGTGTGTACATGTGATTTATTTTAAATTGGCTACTTTATTATTCCAATATCCAAATTTGATACTAAATCACACAGGGATTCAACTATCCCTGAATGTATCGAATGTTGCCATGCTGTCTTTGCATTTGAACATTGCACATTTTAAACAGGAAATGCATTAGCAGAATAAACGTTAGCCAATACAAACGTATTTGGGTGGTTGAATACTTGAATAGATATTATAGTAGTGTTAACTTAATGAAACTAAAGGTTATAAGTCTTAAGGTCCCCATTTAGAATAATTATGACACATTACATTTTGTCCGCAAAACTGTTGTCCACCTGGTGTGACGCCATTCTGTAGATGTAAAACGGGCATTAATTTAGGCACCCTATTACTGAGAGGGGCCATTCTTCATCCAGGAAAGTACAGTAGACCTCACTGGAGCACATGGACTGCACATAAGGTGAGTTCTGTATCAAATATTTTGATAATATTGCTATTTCTGTGCACTGCTGGAAATGGGATCCATTATCCAGTCCTTTGGTGTGACGTAATTTAAGTATTGATCTGAAAATTTTCATCAATTTATATTGATTGACTATTGATAATAATGTAAACCTTAACACTGTTAGTCAGGATTGAAGACTGTCTCTCATATAACTAGGCCGCAAACTGGCCTTGATCTTGAAAATGTCCACTGGTGTGACGGCACTGTCCTATAGTGTGACATGAAATCAGCGTCACACTGGTGGAAATGGCTGTCACACCAGTGGATGTAGGCTCTATCAAGGGGTGGGTCATTCTTCATTTGTGGTGGCAAGAGTTGTCCCTCTACTTTACAACAGTTTAAATTAACTTTAAATACCAATCAATTCTAAAATTCTAAAAAAGGTGTTACTGTCTGTGATGTTACTGTCTTTCCTGGTAACACCACAGACTCTATAGTAACTCCACAGACTCTATACCAGTAATGTTGTATTTTTAATAAAACACATAGGACATCAGTAATCAAATAATTATATCTCTCTTGTCAGGTATGGCCAGATTAACTGCTGCTGAAAAGCAGCGTCTTTATAGACAGCACAGAGATGAAGACCCAGTTCGAAGAGCAGAGTTCCTTCAAAAGGAAGAGGAGACCTATTTAAAAAACATTCAGTGCAAAACAAGACTGAGAATAGGAGATCTCCCAGAGAGGGGAAAGGGAGCAGCAAGGAAGAACTGGAGAATATATAAGGGCATATAATACAGGGAAAGAAAGCAGAGAGAGATTTATTCACAGAAGATGTACTGGTTTTTTTATTTTTTTGAATGTTGTGTGTTAAATAGGTCTGTGGATACATGTTTTATTCACTGAAGATTTTCTGATTTTTTGTATTCTTTATTGAAACAGATTCAAACATTGTGATTGCAACACAATCCATTGTGCAGACAATTTTTGAGAAAGTGAGTAACAGGTTGCAGGTTGTTTTAATTATATTTGTTAATGCAGTTTTTGTCTAAATGTTCTTTTATCAGAGCAATTACTTCTTGTCATCCTACTCATGATGAATTTCATTATTTTGCTCAATAAGTTTTTAATTGTTAAGCTGTTATGCAATATTACATCTGTGGTGTTATATTACGTCTGTGGTGTTACTTCAAAACGTATCCGACATTTATTTCCTTCAGAGCCATTTAATCTTATAATTTAATGTTTTTAGACTGTAAAGTGGTTTTAATATTTTAGAATAAAGACTATAAAGGTAGCACAGACCATTTTTCCAAGAAACAATTCTTGTTGTCCAATGGTGTGACAAAATGTCCTGTGGTGTGACAAACTGAATTATAAGTGGAAAAGGCATTTTAATGCACAAATTAATGTAAAAAGTGTTGAAAAGTATAATAATGATATCATCACTATGCACAAATAAGGAAATGAAGCTTCATTAGGTTTTATACTAATTATAATGAATATAATCCAGACGTTTGGGTAAAGTCCCTATGTGCACATCTTATAGTAGGATAATAACATGATTTTGAATTTGTATTGGTTACTTTTGATATGGGAATATAGTTAGGACAAATTGATAAGGATTGTGCATATTTGTCTTATATGTCACACAATCTCTGAATTAAATATTAACATTCCACACAAAAAAGTTAATAAAATGCTAAATAAATAAGGAATTAGAATGGGACACATTCAGTTTTCAGTTTTTCACATATTAAGCAATATAATTATATGTCATTTGACATAGGCCTACATTTTAGAAATATATTTTTTTCCACTTTGGATTTGAGTTCACGTCAACCACCCATTTATAGAAAACAGTTGACAATTAATAGACAAGAGTCCTGTCACAGGACCAATAATAGCAAAACGAATCACTTATTCTAAAAAGAATATCAAGTATAAATTAGAATAAGACGAATCCGACATATGAGAGCTGTGTTAACGGAAAAGCGTCCGTCATTTGCCGAATTTTAAGAACACGAATGGACAGGCTAATACAAAATGCTTTCTGATATTTTGACAGAAAAACACAAGCAAGAACAAAATTTAAACTTAGCCCGTTAATTTTCAATTACCTTCTCTCTGTGTGCGCACGTCAGTGTTTATGAGAGAGCTCGCGCAGCTCTGACACAACGGTACTTTTTAATCCATAAGTAACTAACGCGCTAGTTTTCATACAAAATAAATATGTAACATAATTAGGTAGTTAAGTTATTATTAACAACACAATAACGTAACACATGCAGGCTACGTTTCTCAACACTGAGAATGAATAAATAAACGCCTGTTTCTCCAGACTCGCGCTTATCAGTAATCCACAAATCACAGAACTTTCATAATCACTAGAAAAGTGATATATCACTGGAAGGGGAATCGAGCGCGATTCTGCTGTCGATTTTTAATGATAGGCCTTACGCATCTGTCAATCATCCCCGCTATTCTATTGCGTGCAGAGGGAATTTGAAAGACAACCGTTTATCCCGTAGTTTGCAAAAAATAATTTAAAAAATGAATACCTCGTAAAATGGCGATTAATACCTTTCAATAACTTTTAATGGCCTTATTTTTTACTAATTTGATTTACTTAATTTTAATACTTTTTAAAACCCCGCGGACACCCTGTGTTAAAGCGAGTGACAAAAAAGGCAGACATGGGAAGACAGCGCTGAGATGGGCGGCTTAAGTTAGCCGGGTCAGAATTGTTTACTGTCTAACGCTGGCCTAATCAGCTTCAATCAAACAAAGCTTTAAATGCTCTCTGATCCAGCATATCACAACAAAACACACTTTTCTCTCTTCTATGTGACTTTTTCAATATATTCCCTAGCTTCCTCTTGTCTTGGGTGATCTTTACCTTGCTGATAGTCAACTAAACAGTTGTACTGCTTAATATTTTTGTGGAAATCTTGATGCATAATTGATGATAAATAGAAAGTTCAGGAGAAAAGCATTTATTCGAAATAGAAATCTTTTGTATTATTATAAATGTTGTAAGACTTGAGAAATTATAAAATGCAGGGCAGTCTGGTTGACATTTGTGTGTCTACCAGACAACTTCCTGTGAAGACAAAGGATGTTTCAGGATATTAAACATTTGAACTCCAGACGAAGTATCACCTCAGTAACATCTTAATCGACATCTCTTTCCCTTGACCCCCTCTTACCCAGTTCCTTCTCTCTCTCATGCTGGGATCACAAAAATTCACCCAAAAATCTATATGGTTTAATGTGAACAATTATCATTCAACACTATACATGTCTGGTGTATCATTTGAAATGTCTCAGTGTGACTGGTACAAAGGTCTCATCCTCAAAGAAGTAAACCAAAAGGTAATAACATTTTTAAGAGTTTAGAGATATCTTGCTTACATAGGAAGGTGGGACTTTCAAACATTGTTAGCATATGTTTAGGTTTCTTTCTTGGTCTGAATGTATAAAGAAATATAAAGAAATGTCTCAAGAGGCTCGGGGCGATTTGTAGTTCAGATCACCCCGTGATGCTGAATGTCCTCAAGACACTCAGCATCATGTATTTTTCTTATGTCAGGTATCTTATACATTTTTTCTCTTTATCTCTGAGCATTTTAATCTTTGAGTTGATTATGTAATTGGCATTATACATTTACCTGACTAATAATACATTGTTACATGTGGATTTATTCTGACTTAATCTGAAATTATTAACTTCAGGAGATTACATTGTATCCATTGTTACTGCAAAACTGCTCTAGATTAGTAACGGACTAATGTCCAGTTTTGAGTGGAGCACAGGGCACACCAACTCTCATTTTAGAGTACCGGCTAATATTTGGCACTAATGTACTTGGGATGTAAAGACAAAAAGGGAATTTCTGTTTAGGACAGCAACATGTTGCTCGACTAACCTAAATTGTCACATGCCTGTCCTGTCTTGTGTTGCACATGGGTGTTTTGTTATTGTGGGCCATGTGCTCTTGTCCTTGTCTGATCCCTCCTCCCCGTTACCTGATTATTGTTTGAGTTCTTCCACCTGTCCCCTCTTGATTTGTTCCCTTCTTAAGTCTCCTCTTGTTTGCAGTCTTTGTCGGATCGTTGTCTAATGTTTCCTGTTCCCTGTGATCCTCCTGTAAGTTTCATGTTCTGTTTTTGTTTTATATGTATTAGTTATTTTTTCCCCCTCGTGGGTTTTGTTTTGTGTTTATGTTTTCTTTTGTAAATAAATATAATTTCTCCTGCACTTGAGTCCTCACACTTTTTTCCTTACCTGTTCCGTGACATAACGATCCGACCTAATGAGGACTCAGCGGAGAAGAGGGGCCATGCCAGGGACTTTTCACGCTCCGTTTGCCCAGCGAGAGACTGTTCACGTCACGTCTGCCCAGCGAGAGACTGTTCACGTCACGTCTGCCCAGCGAGAGACTGTTCACGTCACGTCTGCCCAGCGAGAGACTGTTCACGTCACGTCTGCCCAGCGAGAGACTGTTCACGTCACGTCTGCCCAGCGAGAGACAGTGCACGCTCTGTCTGCCCAGTCAGAGACAGAGCACGTCCAGTCTGCCCAGTCAGAGACAGAGCACGTCCAGTCTGCCCAGTCAGAGACAGAGCAGGTCCAGTCTGCCCAGTCAGAGACTGAGCACGTCCAGTCTGCCCAGTCAGAGACTGAGCACGTCCAGTCTGCCCAGTCAGAGACTGAGCACGTCCAGTCTGCCCAGTCCAGTCTGCCCAGTCAGAGACTGAGCACGTCCAGTCTGCCCAGTCAGAGACGGAGCACGTCCAGTCTGCCCAGTCAGAGACTGAGCACGTCCAGTCTGCCCAGTCAGAGACTGAGCACGTCCAGTCTGCCCAGTCAGAGACTGAGCACGTCCAGTCTGCACAGTCAGAGACTGAGCACGTCCAGTCTGCCCAGTCAGAGACTGAGCACGTCCAGTCTGCACAGTCAGAGACAGATCCGGAAATGCCCATTTGTGTGGCCGCCAAGGCACTTACGGACTATCTGGAGCGTCTGGCTTGGATCCTGGACATGCCCGTGTCTGCTGTTCCAGAGCCGGAGCCAGTGTCTCCTGTTTCAGAGCCGGAGCCAGTGTCTGCGGTTCCAGAGCCAGAGGCAGAGCCAATGCCTGTTCTGGAGCCGGAGACAGAGCCAGTGCCCGTTCCAGAGCCGGAGGCAGAGCCAATGCCTGTTCCAGAGCCAGAGGCAGAGCCAGTGCCTGTTCCAGAGCCGGAGACCGAGCCAGTGCTTGTTCCAGAGCCGGAGACCGAGCCAGTGCCTGTTCCAGTGCCGGAGACCGAGCCAGTGCCCGTTCCAGTGACGGAGACCGAGCCAGTGCCCGTTCCAGAGCCGGAGACCGAGCCAGTGCCCGTTCCAGAGCCGGAGGCAGAGCCAGTGTCTGTTCCAGAGCCGGAGCCAGTGTCTGCTGTTCCAGAGCCGGAGGCAGAGCCAGTGCCTGTTCCAGAGCCAAGGCCTGTTCCAGAGCTGGAGCCAATGTCTGCTCCAGAGCCAGCGCCTGTTCCAGCGCCAGAGCCAGTGTTTGTTTCTGTGTTTGTGTTTGTTCTTGTGACTGTTACAGTTCTTGTGTCTGTTCCTGAGCCGGTGTCTGTTGTTCCTGAGCCGGAGGCAGAGCCAAGGCCTGTTCCAGACCTGGAGCCAATGTCTGTTCCAGATCCAGCGCCGGTTCCAGCGCCAGAGCCAGTGTTTGTTTCTGTGTTTGTGTTTGTTCTTGTGACTGTTACAGTTCTTGTGTCTGTTCCTGAGCCGGTGTCTGCTGTTCCTGAGCCGGTGTCTGCTGTTCCTGAGCCGGTGTCTGCTGTTCCTGAGCCGGTGTCTGCTGTTCCTGAGCCGGTGTCTGCTGTTCCTGAGCCGGTGTCTGCTGTTCCTGAGCCGGTGTCTGCTGTTCCTGAGCCGGTGTCTGCTGTTCCTGAGCCGGTGTCTGCTGTACCTGAGCCGGTGTCTGCTGTACCTGAGCCGGTGTCTGCTGTACCTGAGCCGGTGTCTGCTGTACCTGAGCCGGTGTCTGCTGTACCTGAGCCGGTGTCTGCTGTACCTGAGCCGGTGTCTGCTGTACCTGAGCCGGTGTCTGCTGTTCCTGAGCCGGTGTCTGCTGTTCCTGAGCCGGTGTCTGCTGTTCCTGAGCCGGTGTCTGCTGTTCCTGAGCCTGAGCCA
Organism: Siphateles boraxobius; assembly: GCF_051911475.1. Taxonomy (NCBI): domain Eukaryota; kingdom Metazoa; phylum Chordata; class Actinopteri; order Cypriniformes; family Leuciscidae; genus Siphateles; species Siphateles boraxobius. The sequence continues at coordinate 12,735,962 of NW_027508931.1, read as the reverse complement.
CCGTCGTGGCCGCCCGATGGGGGGTCTTCACCGCCCTGGCCGCCCGATGGGGGGTCTTCACCGCCCTGGCCGCCCGATGGGTCGTCTGCTTCGCCCTGGCCGCCCGATGGGTCGTCTGCTTCGCCCTGGCCGCCCGATGGGTCGTCTGCTTCGCCCTGGCCGACCCGATGGACTGTCAGCTTCGCCCTGGCCGCCCGATGGACTGTCTGCTGCGCCCTGGCCGCCCGATGGACTGTCTGCTTCGCCCTGGCCGCCCGATGGACTGTCTGCTTCGCCCTGGCCGCCCGATGGACTGTCTGCTTCGCCCTGGCCGCCCGATGGACTGTCTGCTTCGCCCTGGCCGCCCGATGGACTGTCTGCTTCGCCCTGGCCGCCCGATGGACTGTCTGCTTCGCCCTGGCCTCCCAGGACTAAGCGTTCTGTCCCTCCCGTTCCGCCCTGGTCTGTCCCTCCCGTCCCGCCCTGGTCTGTCCCTCCCGTCCCGCCCTGGTCCGTCCCGCCCTGGTCTGTCCCTCCCGTCCCGCCCTGGTCTGTCCCTCCCGTCCCGCCCTGGTCTGTCCCTCCCGTCCCGCCCTGGTCTGTCCCTCCCGTCCCGCCCTGGTCTGTCCCTCCCGTCCCGCCCTGGTCTGTCCCTCCGGTCCCGCCCTGGTCTGTCCCTCCGGTCCCGCCCTGGTCTGTCCCTCCCGTCCCTCCCGTCCCGCCCTGGTCTTATGGAGCGTCTGGTAGCCGCTCCGTAGGGAGGGGGTAATGTCACATGCCTGTCCTGTCTTTTGTTGCACATGGGTGTTTTGTTATTGTGGGCCATGTGCTCTTGTCCTTGTCTGATCCCTCCCCCTCGTTACCTGATTATTGTTTGAGTTCTTCCACCTGTCCCCTCTTGATTTGTTCCCTTCTTAAGTCTCCTCTTGTTTGCAGTCTTTGTCGGATCGTTGTCTAATGTTTCCTGTTCCCTGTGATCCTCCTGTAAGTTTCATGTTCTGTTTTTGTTTTATTTGTATTAGTTATGTTTTCCCCCTCGTGGGTTTTGTTTTGTGTTTATGTTTTCTTTTGTAAATAAATATAATTTCTCCTGCACTTGAGTCCTCACACTTTTTTCCTTACCTGTTCCGTGACATAAATAGGGTGTGTCTTACCTCTATTTAATGTAATGTTACTCTAGTAATGTGTCCGTGGGAAACCATGGCATGACCAAACCAAAGCTATACTATCAGAGAAGAAATATTGGTCGGCTTATATCTGTAGTAGGCTAGTGCCCACTTGAAGACCCTAGAGATGTCCCCTACTCTGCTCAATCCAGACGGTTGTCATGGGGGGACCGCACTGTGGTTGCAGCCGTTGTGTGTGCTGACGTGTGTTAACACTAAACAGAAGGAGATTTACATCACCATATGGAAAGAAGCTAAAATGGATGGAGAAGCATAGGTTACTGTAAAGCTATGTCTTAGTTGGTGCTTATCTTGGCGAAAGCCGAGTACAAATCAGCATGAAGTTTTAACATCTACTCTCTTGTAATGGAAATCGTGGCCATGACCTCTGACTGAAGTAAATGTTACTTTAATTCAAGTGTATACATATCCATGGGGGGCTATACAAAAATATGTTTGATTGATTAAGCGTGAATGCAACCGCCTAAGATATTAGCCAATTACCTCTGTTTAGTGACCAAAAATTGTTATTGTAATATTAACGGCCGTGTGAGGACCCTGTGTGACTTTGGCACCCGAATGAACGAGGTTAATAAGAGTAAAGAGTTAAATAGAGTAATCAAATGTGTTTCTAAATTATTATATAAATGATCACCAACTAATTGGCATTCTAACCTAAATTCGAGGTTGTGATAAAATGGAGTCAGATAAAAGTTTAATTGGAATTAAATTATGCAGTAAACCTTCACCCGCTTATCGGAAACTGACATTGGACTGATTGGGCAGGCCTTAATGTCTTTGCTGTCACTTTTGATCAATTTTGTTCTTGCGGAATAAAAATATTAATTTATTTAAAGAATGTTACTGATCCCAAACATTTGAATGGTAGTGTAGAAGTGAACAAGAATTATTCATTCGCCTAAAAAAGATTTATTCAAAAACAGTAGTTCACAACTAAAATGCCCAGGTGACATACTGTTGCAGGAGTGATTATGTATTAGCTGATATTGCTTCCCACGATTTGGACTCGGGAGCCAACGGTTTTGAGTGTCCCCCGATGCACAAGGCTCATTCTAGCGTGTCTAACCTGACACAAGTACACAAGACAAAAAGAGAATGAATGGGAGAGAGAGAAAGAGAAAAGCAGGCAAGAGAGCATGGACGGATATCTGACGTTTTGATTTGCACCAGCCGAAATCACAGCTGTCATGCTGTTAAACAGATTATTTTTCCCTCCTCTGCAGACCTGCGAGTGATGAGCTGAGAGACAGAGAGGAAGATATGTTGAGAGGTAGAGAAAGCAAGACTGATAAACCGAGCTAGCTAGCTGAGCTGATCTGAGCTGAGCTGAGAGATTGAGGAGTGCGCCGTTGGACGCATTCCCTGCACTCCCGTATGCGGCAACCCACGGTAATCTCTTTATGAAACCTCAGCCGTGTGTGCTGGCACAGAAAGCTCAGGAATCAGCTCGGCTTTAATTACGGGCGCGGGCCAATAAATCACGCCATTGCTGAGGGTTAGCGCGACTATTCTACAGCCATGTCATTGATGTCCCGTTGGCCGCAACGCCATGTCCGAAGGGTTGGAGGACGCTCTCTGTAAATAATCGTTTAGTCACGGCAAAGATATAACATCAGACAGGCTCAACATTTTATAATCTGGACTAAGTCTGCACACAGAAGAAAAGAAAGAGTAGAGCTGAAGGTTTTATCAGACTGTTTTCTAGTGTATGACAAGGGCCTAGATGTGGTAAATAGACAATAGGAAGCTATTCATATGATTGATACCTTCCCTTCAAGAGATAGTTTACCAAATAAAATTCAATTATGTCTCATCGTCATGTATTCCGAACCAGTTTGAGTTTGGAACACATAAAAAAGTAATGTTCTTGTCCATTCAATAGAAGCAGACAGTGACCAGGGGGTTTCAAACTTAAAACAGGATGAAAAAGCACCATAAAAGTAGTTTGTGCATTGTGCATTATATTATTATAAGCGATTATTTAAAAATCTTGCACTTAAATCTCATTTGGGATTCCGCTACTTCAGACTTTGGGGTCAGAAAAAAGATTTTTATTTTTTTATTTTTAAAGAAATTAATTTGACAAGGATGAATTAAATTGATCAAATGTGACAGAAAATATATTTTTCTATACAATATATTTTTTTTCTATTTCAGATTTCTATTTTAAATTAATGCTGTTCTTTTGAACTTTCTATTCATCAAAGAATCCTGAAAAAAAATTATTATGGTTTCCACAAAAAATATTAAGTCACAGAATAAAGTTGTTCTTCGCAGCCCCTTTTTCATTCACATCAAATTAAATCTCTACACATGTCTATTGTTGTACAAGTAATGAAGACTATTTACCTGAGAAGCACAGCCTCTGTGATGACATTCTGCCATGCCATGATGTGAATGCACGAAGGGTGCTACTGATGGCTCCACCGTTCACCAGTGCAGTGACTAGCCCCTCATCTGCGTGACACTGGAGACTGCTGCTGGATCTCCAGGACCCCTGCCCTGCAACTACAGTACCAAGAAAATGATACAAGAAAACAAACAATGGGATCTCCACACATCACGTTTGTGGGACAAGATTCATCATGTACTGCTGTCTTGAAGGTGAGCAATGATTAAAACTAAAATACGGTTTACTCAAAGGACAATGTGTTACTGTACATCACAACTCTAAATGTTCACCCTGAATGTGTAACCTTCAACATCAGAAGGCAAGAGGACCACATTCAAACACACAGACACACACACACACACATGCACACTAGGGATGCAACGATTACAGATTTTGTAAGTACGATTATTGTCTGAGAAATAATCGCGATTTAACGTTTATCATGATTATTATGCATCAATTAATTTCACAACACAACTAATGTATAATATATCACATGAACACTCAACACTAGATTTGAATGTGTTATTCAATGCTGACACAACACAGTACAAAATTATAAAATGAGAAACAATAATCAATCTCTTCCTTTGGAATTAAAAAGTAGTGCTTTCTAAACATCCAGTATTTTCCTTTTAAAAAATAACAAATTAAGTCAAAGGTAGAAAACTTGAAAACATGACAACAATATCTTGTTGGTATTTGACTTAAAAGCATAAATAATACTATAATGGGATAATAAATTCCAATGAAAATAAGAATAAACAAAGTCTTTGGATCTATTGAATTAAATGTAAGCTAAATAATATTAACCATCTATTTCTTTAAAAAAAAACTTCTGGGCCTCTGTCTGCAAAGCTCATTTGATCAACTATATTACAAAAATGTTTTGTATTTTTAGGTTGTTTATTTTTTTCCTACAATTCTGTTGGACCTGAGTATGAGTAGTAGGGTAGAGAACTTAAAAACACAGTGAACAAATATATCTACCTGGCTGTTGACTTAAACAATAGAGCTGCCTTTTGAAAAATAAATCATACAGTGAAAATAAATAGAAGAAACAAGGTCCACATCTTCAGGCTTAAATACGAGCTAGCTATGCATATCCTTTTGGAACAAAACAGTAAAAGCAGTCAAAAAACCTACATCAGGGGCCTTTTTACAAATTCCACACCTATTTCCAGTCCTTTCAGTTCATATTAGAGTGAAGAAATGTGAGCATGTTCACATTCTCAGTGCTCAGTATTGACCGCTGAGGAGATAGAATATGGCCACTTGTGCTGAACACCCTTTCCGAGGGCAAACTTGTTGCAGGGATACAGAGGTACTTTCTAGCCACTTTTGAAAGCATTGGCATTTCTTCCACAGGTGCCTTCCACCAAGCCAGAGGGTCAGCATCAGCACTGATTGCTGGAAGGGACAAGTACAGGTTCACCTCGGAGTTAATTTTTCTTGGATTGATGGCATTGCATATCCTGAAGTTAGTGACCTGTTCATCTTTGCACTGGTGATTTGCTGTAAAAACCCAGACAGGCTCTTCTCTTTCCTTTTGGTGGTGGGGGTGTTAGTAGAGGAGGTGCTCTGTGTGGATGCTGCTGGAGGATCTTCTGTGTGAGTATGTGATGCAAGAGCCAGTGCTTCATCACTGCATGCCTTGACTGTGTCATCTAGATTCTCAGCAAAGCTTCCCTTGAACCTGGGATGCACAAAACTGGATATGTTCAGAACATTCTTCATTTCTTCTGTATATCTCAGTTGCATTAACAGGTCTTCTCTTATGACATGTTTCATTTGTTTAGTGAGAGTGCAGTCTTTCTCTTGATCTTGAAGTATCTCATTGTTGATGTGCTCCAAGACTGGCTTTAGGGGGGAAAGTGTGACTTGTTTCTCTGAGGCCAGGACATTAATGAAATCATGGAGAGGACAAAGGAGCTGGCTTACTTTCTCAAGGACAGTGATGTCATTGTCTTTAGGCATAAAATGCCAGGTGTTTCTTTCTCCTGCTAGCACCCCACAGATGGCCTGCTGCTGCTCCAAGAACCTGGCAATCATTTCAAAGGTGGATCCCCACCTGGTGACCACATCGTGTATCAGTGAATGCTCAGGGATGTTCAATTCTGCCCGCTTCTTTTGAAGCTCGTGTTTCCGTTTCCAGCTTCGAGAAAACCCTTGCACCAAATGTCAGCATGCTCTGGTAGCGGATTCCACTCTTGGTATCTTGAGGACTTTGGAAATGGCTAAACGAGTACCTCGAGTGTTGGTGTGACGGCGATCTACGGCGAGAGCGTGCTTCCTGCTGATCTGTTGCAGTGGTCTGCCAGTCGGTGCGTTTCTCCCCGGGTGAGTTTTCTCTCACAAAAAGAGCTTACACGTGGCACGTCTTTTTAAAGATGTCTCGCCCGTGTACTTCTGGTTGCGGCAGATTGGTATCGGACTCTGATGGGCACGAGCGTTGCATAGTATGTTTGGGCATTGATCATGCTAGAGCAGCGCTCGTGGATGACTCATGTTCTCTCTGTGGGAACATGACCATCGCGTCATTACGGTCGAGACTCCGTGAACTCGCAAGAGTGAGAGTCCCCTCATCCACCCCCCGCTCTGCGGCTGGTGGCCAGGGTGACCTGAGGGTTACGGTCTGGACCAAGGCGCCGACTATGTGTCCGCGACCCCAGCCCACCTCTTCAATGACGGTGCCCGCTAACGAACTGCTGATTCCCGTGGGTCTACCCTCTGGTGGCCCGCGTGTTTCAGTTGAAGCTACAGAGGAAGCTGCCATGTCTGTTGCAGCATCACTAGGCGGGTTTGAGTCTTCTGGAAGTGAGGGCTCGTCACAGCTGCCACCTTCCGGTGTGCATACGGCTGTGCTCGAGTCTGATCCGGAGATGACGGCCATGCTTTCCCGGGCAGCCGCGAGCATCGGACTTGAGTGGAGGCCTCCACCCTGTCCCGAGCGCTCGCGGCTGGACGATTGGTTTTTGGGTAAGGCCGCCGACCCTCGTCCTCGGCAAACCCCAATACCTTTCTTCCCGGATGTGCATGATGAGATCTCGAAGTCCTGGAAGACCCCCATCTTCTCGGGACCGCTCGTTGGTCTCATCCGCCTTTCCTCCCCTCAATGAGGCAGCTGCCCGTGGGTACACTGGGCTTCCCCCGGTTGAACGCTCTGTTGCCATGCAACTATGTCCTCAGAGTGCTTCTTCTCGGGGCGAGCCTAAGCACCCATCCAATGCCTGTAGATTTTCGTCGACCCTGGTGGCGAAGTCTAAACAGAGCGGCGGGACAGGCGGCTGCTTCACTGCTTTCTATGGCCACTCTGCAGGTCTACCAGGCCCAGATGCTCAGAGACATGCACAAGGGTAGGACAGACCCAGGGCTCTTTGATGAGCTGCGCACCGCGACCGACCCTTGCTCTCCGGGCGACGAAGGTTACCGCGCGCTCCTGGGTTTGGTGATGTCCACAGCTGTGGTCCAGGAGAGACATCTGTGGCTGAACCTGGCCGACATGCGGGACGCGGAGCGGACCTGTCTGCTTAACTCCCCCTTGTCCCAGGCCGGCCTCTTCGGCGGTGCGTTGAAGATTTTGCCCAACAGTTTCCAACCGCCCAGAAGCAGACCCAGGCCATCAAACACATTCTGCCCCGCCGGCCCGCTGCTGCCTCCACCCAGCCGGCCGGGCAGACGCCTCGACCTGTTTCCCACCGAGGGCGCCCTCCTGCGGCTCCCGCCCCTCCCGCCCGGATCACGCAGCAGCCTCCACCCAGGGCCGGTCGCGGAGGAAGCTGCAAGAAGGCGCCCCAGCCCTCTCCTGCCCCGCCCCCCGCTAAACGCGGGGCCAAGCGGCGCTCCTGAGACGGGCTGCTCAGGGATGATGATTGTTTCTCAGGAGGTGGTAGCAGGACCACTCCTTCCACCGGTGGAGGGCCAGGGGAGAATCTTTTGTTCTCCACTCCCCGCTGCTCACCCACGGGTGGGCAGCACCCTAATGTGGTTCAAAACAGAAACAATACCCTCTTCCCTGAGCTCACAGAGTTCTCGGGCGACACAGAGCGCCGCCCACAAGCCGTGCTTTCCTCGCCCCCCTCTGTCCAAGAGGCGGTTGACACGGCGCTTCGCCCCTGTCCCCCTCTGTCGCCAGACCCCTGGCAGAGCAGGCCGACCAGCCTGGTCCTCCCCTGGCCCCCTCTGCCAGGGCGCGGTTGCTAACTGTGCCCCCACACCGGGCCCCTATGCCGTCCACGTCTGGGCCAGTTACTCCGCTTCGCTGCCCCTCCGGGGGGACGCCTGTGGTTCGCATGATCCCGCTGGTTCAGTTCCTGGGAGCCTGGCTAGAGCTTCCCCGTCTGTCCCGCTGGATCGCGTGGACCGTCAGGTTCGGCTATGCGATTCAGTTCGCACGGTCTCCTCCCCGCTTCAGGGGAGTCCGCTCCACTTTGGTCGGTGGCAATGCCCCCATCATGAGAGCGGAGATTGCCACCCTGCTGGCGAAGGGTGCAATCGAGACTGTCCCTCCAGCCGAGATGAGGTCCGGCTTCTACAGCCCCTACTTCATTGTCCCCAAGAAAACCGGTGGGTTACGGCCAATCCTGGACTTGCGCGTGCTGAACCGCTCCCTTCACAGGCTGCCGTTCAAGATGCTCACCGCCAAACGCGTTTTCGAATGCATACGGCCCCAGGATTGGTTTGTAACGATCGACCTGAAGGACGCCTACTTTCATGTCTCCATTCTTCCTCGACACAGACCGTTCCTTCAGTTTGCTTTCGAGGGGCAGGCATACCAGTACGCGGTTCTCCCTTTCGGGCTAGCCCTGTCTCCTCGCATCTTCACGAAGGTCGTCGAGGCTGCCCTTGTTCCCATTCGGGAACACGGGGTTCGCATCCTGAGTTATATTGACGACTGGCTGATCCTAGCTTGGTTTCGAGATCAGGTTTGCGAACACAGGGACCTAGTGCTTCGGCACCTAGCTCGTCTGGGCCTTCGGGTCAACTGGGAGAAGAGCAAACTTTGCCCCGTGCAGAGGATCTCTTTTCTCGGTATGGACATCGACTCGGTCGCCATGTCCGCGCAGCTTACGAGTGAGCGTGCACAGTCACTGCTGACTTGCCTGAGACTATTCGAGGGCAGGAGTGCGGTTCCACTGAAACTCTTTCAGAGGCTCCTGGGGCATATGGCATCTGCAGCCGCGGTCAGGCCGCTCGGATTGCTTCATATGAGACCGCTTTGGCTTCCCGACCGAGTCCCGAGGTGGGCATGGCAACACGGCACGCTCAAAGTACCAGTTACTCCGAGCTGCCGTCAGTTCTTCACCCCGTGGTCGAACCTCAGTTTTCTCAGGGCGGGTGTCCCCCTGGTACGAGCTTCCTGGCATGTTGTTATCTCAACAGATGCCTCCACCACGGGCTGGGGCGCCATGTGCAATGGACATGCTGCTGCAGGGTCCTGGTCAGGACCCCAGCGGCTTTTGGCATGTCAATTGCCTCGAGTTGTTGGCAGTACGCCTTGCCCTGCACCGCTTCCGGGCGTTGCTCAGGGGTCAACACGTACTAGCCCGTTCAGACAATACCGCCACTGTAGCGTACATCAACCATCAAGGTGGTCTATGCTCCCGCCGTATGTCACAACTAGCCCGCCACCTCCTCCTATGGAGTCAGATGCATCTGAAGTCGCTTCGAGCCATTTTCATTCCAGAGCGCTGAACTGTGCAGCCAACGAGCTCTCACGGCTTCAGCCACTCCCTGGAGAATGGCGACTCCATCCCCAGTCGGTCCAGCTGATTTGGGACCAGTTCGGGGACGCACAGATAGATCTGTTTGCCTCCCACGACTCGACCCATTGCGCCCAGTTTTATTCCCTGACCGAGGGCACGCTCGGCACGGATGCTCTGGCACACAGCTTGCGGCAGGGCCGCAAGTATGCGTTTGCCCCAGTGAGCCTTCTTGCGCAGACCTTGCGCAAGGTCAAGGAGGACGAGGAGCAGGTCATCCTGGTTGCCCCTTACTGGCCCAACCGGACCTGGATCCCCGAACTAGTACTCCTCGCGACAGGACCTCCCTGGCCGATCCCTCTGAGGAAGAACCTTCTTTCTCAGGGACAGGGCACCCTATGGCACCCTCGCCCCGATCTCTGGAACCTCGACGTGTGGCTCCTCGACGGGACGAGGCAGGTTTGAGTACCCTACCACCAGCGGTGGTGGCTACCATCACTTCCACTAGGGCGTCGTCCACGAGACACGTCTATGCGTTGAAGTGGAACCTCTTCGTCAGCTGATGCTCTTCTCACCGAGAAGACCCCCGGAGATGCTCGATCAGCGTTGTGCTTTCCTTCCTTCAACAGGGGCTGGAGCGAAGGCTGTCTCCCTCCACCCTGAAGGTCTATGTTGCCGCAATTGCTGCACACCATGACCTCATCGAAGGTAAGTCGGTGGGGAAGCACGACCTGGTCATCAGGTTCCTGAGAGGAGCGAGGAGACTAAATCCGCCTCGCCCTCTTCTCGTTCCCTCTTGGGACCTCTCAGTGGTTCTAACTGCCCTGAAGAGTGCTCCATTTGAGCCCCTGCAATCAGTCGAGCTTAAATTCCTGTCTATGAAGACAGCGCTCCTGGTTGCACTGGCCTCGTTCAAGAGGGTAGGGGACCTGCACGCATTCTCCGTTGACGAAGCGTGCCTGGAATTCGGGCCGGCTTACTCTCACGTGATCCTGAGACCCCGGCCTGGATATGTGCCCAAGGTTCCTACCACTCCCTTCCGGGACCAGGTGGTGAACCTGCAAGCGCTGCCCCCGGAGGAGGCAGACCCAGCCTTGGTACTGCTCTGTCCAGTACGCGCTCTCCGCGCCTATGTAGACAGGACGCAGTGTTTCAGGACCTCAGACCAGCTCTTTGTCTGTTATGGTGGGAAGCTGAAGGGAAAGGCTCTCTCCAAGCAAAGGTTGTCTCACTGGATAGTAGACGCCATTGCTTTGGCATACCAGCAGCAAGGTCGACATTGCCCCCTTGGTGTGACTGCCCACTCCACCCGGAGTGTGGAGTCCTCTTGGGCTCTAGCGCATGGCGCCTTACTAACAGACATCTGCAGAGCTGCAGGCTGGGCGACACCTAACACATTCGCCAGATTCTACAATCTCCGAGTGGAGCCAGTGTCCTCTCATGTACTTGCTTCAACCAGCTAGAACTGGACCCGCTCAGGTGTCTTCGCTTGCTCGCCATTCCACTCCACGGACTGGATACGTGCGATATTCTCCTCAGGTGAGCTTCCTCGAAAGCCCTGAGTTCCTCCAGCACTCCTGACGTTGGCGCCAGTGTCTATTGCCTGCGCGTCGGCTAGGTGCCTCCCGTGTGCATGGTCCCTCCCCTGAGCGACCCCCACATGTGTATTTCCACTGTAAGCCTCTCTGAGCATGTGTCTTTCCCTTGGCAAGCCACCTTGCCAACCCCTGGGGTTGAAATATTCCACCTGCAGCTGGATACCCCAGTGTTCTCCATATGTTCCTTCGGGGTCATATGTGTATTCTCCAAGTCCCCCCCACCCTCCGGGTTGGCATAATTGCATACTTCCCCTAGCTTGGGATATGCTTCCCAGTGTACCTTGGTATTCCTGTGTTAAATTGAGTCCTTCGTCCAGTCTCGACATGGATCTCGATTTACGCAGGGCACTGGAAGACAGCTGAGGAGGTGGCGTGATTAGACTGGTAACCCCATTCGTCGTCATCCGACGTAACTCGGAGTGACAACGAAAGGGAACGTCTACGGTTACGTATGTAACCCTTGTTCCCTGAGTAGGGAACGGAGACGTTACGTCTGCCTGCCACTTTCCGCTGTACCGCGGGGATCGCCTGAGCTCAGTCTTGGCTCCTCAGCGAAGAAACATATCTGCATGTTGCCGGCTTCCTCCTTTTATACCCACGAGGTGGGGCGGAGTTACGCCATGCAAATTCCGCAGACCCATGGCATTTCTTTGCCATTGGCTTGTTTTGTAATACTCGAAGTTGATAGGCTTTCTAAGCAAAACCCCATTCGTCGTCATCCGACGTAACGTCTCCGTTCCCTACTCAGGGAACGAGGGTTACATACGTAACCGTAGACGTTACTGTTATCCACTCCAATATTATTGTACTTATTTTAATACTCTTTTTGAATTATTAATCCAAATTTTATATGTGCCTTTAGAAAATCATCTATTATAATCTCATTATTTTGGTTTGTTTGTTTGAAGTTTAAGTTCAAATTATAGAAAGAAACTGAGAACATCTCTCATGCAGTGTTATTATTAACTGAAATGCAGTTAATTGGTAGACCTAGAAGTCTACACGGCCCTGATCTTATGTTAGTGTTTTACACCGGGCATATTAAAACTACAAAGCCTAACATTTACTCAACACAGACAGGAGAAAGCAATAGGATATTAAGTTAAATGTTCACTAGGGCAGTCAACGAATATTCTAAATTCGAATATATATTCAAATAGTTTTAAAAAACAGAATTTCAAAATTAATATTCGAATGTGAAAAAACACGCCCGCGGTAGCAGAGGCGCAGCTGTCTGCATTTTCCAGCTGTACAGATAGCACAGTGAGTGTCTGGCTCACTCATTGGCTTCACTGCGACAACTGCACATCCAATGGCGCGGGCGCCTCCAACATGTGCGCCAATGAGCTAGCATTACATCATACACGTCAAAGCCCGCCAAGGGGGCATGGCCAGACGCCACAGCTCGCTCGGAGCGTTCAATGTCGGTTCAGTGAGGGCGAGAGAGAGAGAGAGAGAGAGAGAGAGAGAGAGAGAGAGAGAGAGAGAGAGAGAGAGAGAGAGAGAGAGAGAGTGCAAGCGAGAGTAAGGTCTGCGGTCTTGGCATTAGTTGACTAGTTTACTTGTTTTTGTGCAAGTTGACACGTCGTCAGATATGTTTAAACTTAAATAAACTACCTATACAAGTAGTTATAAATGTCTCTTTGTATTAATTTGTCCTGTTATTGACGTAATGCGCATCATTGACAAAATGCGCAACAGGATGTTTGAATAGTTCGAATATATGTGTTTATATATTTATTCGGAATATTCGAACGTCATTTTTGAGCAAATTTGACACACCTAATGTTCACTGACTGAAACTCTTGAGAGCACGTCACATTCTGTTTTCCACAGACTTACGTTACCAAAACATGACGCTGTTTTTTTTTTTTTTTTACGTTGCACTTAAAGGTAAACTCTTACTGCTGCTGCATGGATTTTAAGTGAAACTTTTATATTTAATACCAACTCAATGTTTTATTAATTATCTAGCAACATAATTGAACTTAATTACCTTTGCATGAGTGTTCAAATCTGGGTGGTGATCCCGCAGGTGCTGCATCAAATTAGGTGCATTGGCTCCTTTATCGGAAACTTTTTTACGGCAAGTTTTGCAGACAGGCGTCTTCTTCAATTACACCCTTGTCATTCTTCGTGTAACCAAAATGCTCCCACACTGCTGACTTAAGGCGTTTTTTCGGTGGAAATAGAGCGTCGCTGCTTAGTCCCTCTGCCATAGTGACTGATGAGTACGGCACTTTAAGCTGGTGCACCGCTGGTGTAACTTTGTTTTCGTTTTGTGTTGTGTTAGTTGCAAAAGTTCCGTTCCGTGCAGAACACTCGGTGTAGCATAGTCTTTACAATTAATTAACCGTGACGTTTTAAAGCGCGGTTAATTCTGAAAACCGGTAATCGCTGCATCCCTAACGCACACACAAACACACACCGTTTTTTGTGCACACGCATTATGGTTAATGTTTCAGCACTGACAGTTGTACCTAACAATGAGATAACGTTACGCATCACTGACAAGCCTAAATTTACCAAAAAAAAGTTTTTCAACATCAATCTGTCAACAAACTAACCTATACATCAGTAAACACATGATAGTGTCTGTATCTCACTACTCTAAGTTACCCTGCCAGTACATAAGTTACAAAAATAGATCAAAGTGACGTTAACCAACCATTCAGAAACGTCCTGTTTGAGCCTTATGCACCAGCTATCTGACCTCTGCATTCACAGCTTAAGGTAAATGTTAGGTTAACTTTATTTACAATAGTCTACTGATAGGAACTTTCCAACTACATGTCAACTAACTCTCATTAATTTGCAAAAACGCATAACTCTCATTAGAGTATTAGTAGACTGTTAGGTTAGGGTTAGTAGAATAAGTTGACAAGCACATGCAAAGTGAATTATAGGATCTACTAATACTCTAATGACTGGTATTTGAATATAGTCGCAAAGTAGATAGTGGACTATCGAAATCAACTGTTAGCAAATATTATGCGTAATATTTAATCTCATAATAAATAATTAACTTTCACAATACCAGCTGATTGAAAATACTCTGCCTCATTTTCTTGGATCTTTTGGATCCTAAAGAAGATGAAAAGAAATATAGCCTATAATGCCTAAAGAAAATGAAGCTATTTAGGTCCATTAAGATTCGTTGCATTGTAACATTATTTAAAAAAAAGTAAGAAGTACATTTGAAGTACATTTTCCTTCTAATTTTTTTTTTCTTTTTTTTTCTTTTTTTTGCACAACAGTAATGAGAATATTTTGGGATAGTGTGCTCAATTGTCAAAAAATCGACACAATGCAAATGATCTTAATGGTAATGCAAATAGGCTATGTTTTCTTTGTTATTTTGTTCGGTAACACTTTAGAACACTGTCCTGTTATTAATGAATAACCACACAGGAACAAATGAGTAATGCAATATTAACATTCTAGTAACTACTATTAACCAATCTCTCAGTCACGAATTAGTAGTAATAGTGCTCAGATGAATGAGGTAGTTTACTATAAGCTAATCAGTAACTACTTTTTTTTTCATACCTCCCAAGGACTACTTAGAACTACAGGTTCATAATTAATGAGAGTAATGTACAATGTATGTACAATGTACACTTGTAAATGAGATATTTATCTCAATGTGTTTATTTCCCTGGTTAAATAAAGGTTTAATAAAAAAAATAAAAAAAATAAAAAAGTATAATTGATTCTAAAGTGCAGATCATGGCAACCCACTATTAATGACTCAAATATAACCAAATCCTTTAGAAAGAAAATTACTAATTATTTGGAACAGTGTTCTAAAGTGAAAAGCATGATAACTTTCTAGTAATGACTGAAGTCATTGTAAGCTTTTGAAGTTTTTGTAAGGTTTTGGATAGTAATGACTCAAGTTGTGTTACTACTTCCTTTTTAGAGGGACTAATCTAACTTGGGATTCAAGGACACAATAGGACACTCCTTGTGAGCTTCTAACCATCAACCTATTGGTTACCACCTTGAGCTTTAGCTGGAAATCCACATGGGCCAACACACACCCAACAGCCTGACTGCAGACAGTGACTGTTTGAAGGTTAAACATGTGTGCCTTCTATTGCCATCTTAAACGCCCGCTGTAATTAAGCCTTTTTCCGACTGACTGGCCAGTGCTCCTGTCAGTGTACGTCAGGGATTACAGATTGCACAGACAAGCCGATAAAAACGACTCGACTGTGACAGAGAAGAAGAAAAAAAGATGAGAAAAGGAAAAGACTTTGCTGGAAAATGATGAAGACACTTATCGGCCAATGAAAACAGAGATGACAGAGACGGAACTGAAACAGGGACTTATTAGTCCTCTGTTTTCATTAACCTTGAAGCTCAATGAATCAATAATATGCTTAATTTTTTATGGTATATTATAGATAAAAACTGTCTTTTGCATATTTACATTCAGCCTATCCAATACAAATACATAATTTGTTCTCTAATAATTGAGATAAGGCATTTGGAATGTGGCTCTTATGTGGTCCCAAGAATAATATATGACAACACTTATACAAACCACAGCCATCTCTCTTAATCTTTACAGTGCATTATGTGCAGCGAGTGTTATTTAGATATCTAATTATTCCATACTTAGATGGATTGGCCATTGAAGAAAGCTGATAGCTTAAGATGAGTATAAAATATGCCTCTTTTTTATACATTCATTATTTCCTGGAATTATCCTTTAGCTCCTCAGAGTTAATGTGCTACCTTGGCAAAGCCATTAGACCGACTGTAATACACTAATATTTATCTTTAAACAGCTTCATTTAAAGCCTTTATCCGGTAAGGATAATATTATTATGCTAATGAGCCGCACTTCCAATCACTCACGCCAGCTGAGAGATTCACTCGGTCAGCTTACAATAAATGCTGCACAATGCTCTTTACAACGTCGGACACATAACGGTAATTAATATGATTAGCCTTTTGATTGACTGTTATCAAACAGCTAATAATGTGTTGCTAACGTTACACAAACCATGTTCCCATTTGCCAACTCAAAGTCAGACAACAGCCTTCTAACAATCATCAGAAACGCTTTGAACAACTCAGAATGTCAGTGGAGAAAGGCATATAGTTGATCATATCATCGTAGTATATATCATACACCCGCTATATTGCTAAATTTACCCGATTTTTTCAGATCACCAGAAAAATATACTGGGATAACCTGGCTTCTCTTGAGACTCCCCTGTTTCGCAGCAGTTACTGATATGCTAAAGCCCGCTGGCACGGTGACGTGATTGGTTACAAGGCAGTTTGTGACGTGAGAAACACCAGTGATTTCAAACCACATTTTTGAGACTGTCTATAGATCACTTCAATTTGAGAGAGAAAATATTCAGCAATGGTGTTGACTTATGAATTTGTGCATGGTTTGTCTTAAAGCATGTTAAAAACAACACATAGACATAACAACATTGAAAACTTGATTTTTACCACAGGGGGATTTTAATTAACACCTAGGGACCTTACACATTACTAACACACTCTTTAAATAAAATAAAAAAATATTGGTCAATGGCACAGTCTATTTCAGTTGCCTCAAAATAGCAACGCACCTCGTTTTCAGACCAGTAGTCCATGGGCGCATGAATAGGCGCAAATGCATTTGCTATTTAAACAACGCGGAATGGGATGTGAAAATGATAACTGCGTGGGGCTGAAACTAGCAAAAACACTTGAGTCGCCCTTGGCACTGCATTGCGCTGGGTGTATGATAGGGCCCCTACTATTCAAATTAGCAGTAAGTATTGTTTTAGAAGCATTATTTGGAGTGTGTACACTACTGTTCAAAAGCTTTTTCTTTCTTTGAAAGAAAGACATTATTTTATTCAGCAAGGAGGCATTAAATTAATGAGTAATTCAACTTTGACATCACATGAATAAATTACTTTTTAAAATATATTAAAAAAGAAAAAAGTTATATTTCACAATGTTGCTGTTTTTATTGCATTTTTGCTCAAATAAAGCCTTGGTTGGCATAAGAGATTTACCTTACCGGCCCCAAACTTTTGAACTTAAGTGCATATTTTTAAGATTGCATCTGATCCATTATGAAGGTTCAGACTTCTGTGTGAAGTTGTTAATCACTGGTCTGTGTCAGATCATGGGGTATCTAAACGTCCCGGGTTACGTATGTAACCCTAGTTCCCCGAAGGGACTACCGCTGCGTGAAATCGCAGTGGGAACGCCCTCAGCGTGACGCGTCTGAAGCATGAATGAAATCAGTCAATGGAGAGAATGAGCGTACGGCGAGTGACGTCATCGACCAGGAAGCTATAAATATCCCCTGAGTACACAATACGCCAGCTTAAAAGTTACTGAAGCAGCGACCCAAGGGGATGCCGAGAGTATGGCAGGACACGCAGCGTCCGTCCCTTCGGGGAACTAGGTTTACATACGTAACGCGGGACGTTCCCCTTCAGGGACTACCGCTGCGTGAAATCGCAGTGGGAACGCAATACCCACATCCCCATACGACCAAATCCCCGTCGTGTGTCATTAGGAGACACAAACCGACGAGAGAACCTGAGCCCCGGGAGTGGAGCTAAGATCGAGGGAATAAAATCTAACGAAAGTGTGCGGTGAGGACCAGCCTGCCGCATCACAAACGTCCTGAAGAGAAGCTCCTGAAAGAAGAGCTGTAGAAGCAGCCATACTCCGGGTGGAATGAGCCCTTACAGCCAAAGGTGAAGGCTGATGGGCCGAACCATAAGCAAGTGGGATGGCCTCGACCACCCACTTGCTCATCCTTTTTCTAGATGCAGGACACCCTTTCTTAGGTGACCCAAACAGACGAACAGTTGTTCCGATCTCCTCCACAGGGCAGCTCTGTGGACGTAAGCATCAAAACCCAAACTGGGCACAGCAAATTAATTTTCTCCTGGTCTGACGTCAGAAAAGGCGGAGGACAGAAAACCTGCAGAACTATAGGTCTAACTGAAACAGTTGGAACCTTAGGAACATAACCTGGTCTCGGAAAGAGAAAGGCCTTAACCAACCAGGAGCAAATTCCAGGCACGAGGGAGCCACCGAAAGTGCTTGAATATCTCCAATTCTTTTTAGAGATGAGATAGCGAGAAAAAGGATAGTCTTTAGAGTAAGAAACTTTTCCGAAACTTCCTCGATGGGCTCGAAAGGAGCAAGGGAGAGACCTTCTAAGATGATGGCCAGATCCCAA
The DNA here is from genome assembly GCF_051911475.1 of Siphateles boraxobius. Classification (NCBI taxonomy): domain Eukaryota; kingdom Metazoa; phylum Chordata; class Actinopteri; order Cypriniformes; family Leuciscidae; genus Siphateles; species Siphateles boraxobius. The sequence goes on along the minus strand of NW_027508931.1, from coordinate 12,717,885 downwards.
GCTGGTACCCTCGTGCGAACTGCAGGCCTCAGCCTCAAGGTGACACGAAGGAAGCGAGACATAAGTGGGTGTTTCCCGAGGGAACCTCCACTTGAAGGGGTGTGGTAAGCAGCTAAGGCCGCCACATACACCTTCAGTGTGGAGTGGGATAACCCTGTGGAGAGACGGTCCTGCAGGAAATCCAGGACTGTACCAACCGGGCAGTTAACTGGGTCCTGCTGGCGCTCTCCACACCAAGAGGTGAAAAGTTTCCACCTCGCGGCATATAACTTCCTCGTGGAGGGAGCTCTGTATCGGAGGATGGTCTCAACGACCTCAGCCGAGAGACCAGAATCTATGAGCTGGGCCCCCTCAGAGGCCAAGCCTACAGCCTCCATAGCTCTAGACGGGGGTGAAGGATCGACCCACTCGCCTGAGAGAGCAGATCTCTCCTGATCGGTATCTCTAGGGGAGAGCCGTTGAGGAGAGACACTAGGTCCGCAAACCATACCCGGGCCGACCAGAACGGGGCTATTAGCAGGAGACTGAGCCCGTCCCGGCGAACCCTCTCCAGAACTCCTGGGAGCAGAGCGATCGGGGGAAAAGCGTACAAGCGTGACCTCGGCCACGGATGTACCATCGCATCCAACCCCAGCGGGGCTGGATGGCTGAGAGAGAACCACAGCGGGCAGTGTGATGTTTCTCGAGAAGCAAATAGGTCTACCTCGGCAAGACCGAAATGTTTCCATAGGAGTTCCACCACCTCGGGGTGAGGACTCCATTCCCCGGGCCTCGGCCCCTGTCTTGAAAGGATGTCTGCCCCCTGATTTAAATACCCCGGGAGATAAAAGCTCTCAGAGAAAGAATTTTCCCCTGGGACCATAGAAGGATCTGACGTGCCAGTTTGTAAAGCGGGCGAGAACGCAAACCCCCCTGATGGTTGATATAAGAAACCACCGATGTGTTGTCTGTCTGGACAAGAACATGGTGGCCCCTTAGGTCTGGGAGGAAGTGTTTCAGAGCCTGAAACACCGCCAACATCTCTAGGCAGTTTAAGTGCCACAGACGATGATGGTCCTCCCACAGACCCTGAGCCGGGCGACCATCCATGATCGCCCCCCCAACCCGTGAGAGAGGCATCTGTCATTAGCATAACGCGACGACAAGGAGGTCCTAACACAGGGCCTTGGGACAGAAACCAAGGATCTTTCCACATGATCAGGGCGTGATGACACCGTCGCAAACTCACGATCATGCAAAGCGGATTTCCCCTCGGGGAGAATCCCTTGGTCCTGAGCCACCACTGTAACAGTCTCATGTGCAAGAGGCCAAGAGGTATCACGTTGGACGCAGCTGCCATGAGACCTAGCAGTCTCTGGAACTGTTTTACAGTGGATGACTGGCCTAGCTTGACCTGATCTACTGCAGCGAGAATCAAAGCAATACGAGCAGGTGACAATCGTGCCTGCATCGTCGTTGAATCCCACACTACACCTAGAAAAGTGGCTCTCTATAATGGAGAAAGAACACTCTTTTTGGCGTTGAGCCTCAGCCCCAGTCACTTGATATGAGCAAGAACGACATCTCGGTGCCGAACCGCCTGTTGTTCCGATTGAGCTAGAATCAAGCAATCGTCTATATAGTACAGAAAGCGGATGCCCTGTAACCTCAGCGGGGCTATAGCAGCATCCGTACACTTCGTGAATGTTCGGGGTGACAGTGCTAGGCCGAACGGAAGAACCCGATATTGGTACGCTTCGCCCCCGAAAGCGAACCTCAGGAACTTCCTGTGTTGAGGGAGGATAGATACATGGAAGTAAACGTCCTTTAGATCTATCATGACAAACCAGTCCTCGGATCTGATTTGAACATCCCCAGTGACAGACACAGCGCCCTGTAACGTACTGGCAGGGAACAGCTGGTCTGGGCACTCCACAACCCTCCTCGGAGGGGGCGAGCGTCCCTCGGGAAATCGCTCGCCGAGTCTCTCTACGCCCTGTGAAGGCAGGGTTAGTAGAGCAGACCCCTGAGGGCATCGGAAAAGACAGGGCACCGTGTTCTTGTGCAGTGAACTCAGGTCTTTCACGATAGGGACCACCCTCAGAACCCTGACGTTCAGCACGTCAGGATTTTTTTTTTTCGATGAAGTAGTATCCTAACTCCCTGCTGGGTGGGGGACCCATTCCGCCAGGAACTCTACTAAGGGAACCAGCCTCTCGAGGCTGGCCTCCGGATGAACATCCCGAGTGACAGACACAGCGCCCTGTAACATACTGGCAGGAAACAGCTGGTCTGAGCACTCCACAACCCTCCTTGGAGGGGGCGAGCGTCCCTCGGGAAATCGCTCGCCGAGTCTCTCTACGCCCTGTATAGGCAGGGTTAGTAGAACAGACCCCTGAGGGCATCGAGAAAGACAGGGCACCGTGTTTTTGTGCGGTGAAGTCAAGTTTTTCCCGATGGGGACCACCCTCAGAGTCCTGACGTTCAGCCCGTCAGGACTTTTTCGACGCGGCCTTTCTGGCGACAACGACTGTCCTCAGATCAGTCCTGCCCCGAGAAGGCCGCGCCGGAGAGCGCCCCGCCTCGTCCCTCCAGTTTCTCTGCAGGGGGGCACGAGACGTGACACTCCGCTTCTGCTGTGCTCTTTTGGAAGACGAACTCGACGAAAGACTTTGCTCTGGTTGAACATTCTGCGTGACAGACACAGTGCCCTGTAACGGCGCACCGGCAGGGAACGAACACACTAGAACCCTCCTTAGAAGCGGCGAGCGTCCCTCGGGAAAGCACTCGCCAGACCCTTCTACACCCTGTTTCGGCAGGGTTAGTAGGACGGGCCCCTGAGGGCGCCGGGAGAGACAGGGCACCCTTAAGGGAGGTGAACGCAAGTCTCTCTCGGCGGGGACCCCCCTCAGATTTCCTTTGAGCAGGTCGGCCTGAAAAGCCTGCATAAAAGTCATCGTATGCAAACATGCAGCCGCCTGCCGAGCCACCGAGTAAGCCTTCCCCACCAGCACAGAGGTATATATATTTATTTATTTATTTATTTTTTGGTGGAAGAGCCGGTGCTTTAAGTGAACACGATGAAGCAGGAGAGAGATAGCACGCGAGCGTCTCCTCCGCCTACAGTATCGTCACATAACCAGCAGATTTAGCACCAACAATGTTACCATAAGCATCGGACTGATTTGTGTAAATTCAGCTTGAAACCGGACTAACCCAGGTCTTTGAAACCTCAGCATGAAGATCTGGGAAGAACGGTAAGCACCGGCTATAAGGTTGAGGTTGTGCAGACAGAAATCTATCATCTAGATTGCTTTTAATTCTAGAAACCTGTCTATCAGCTGGCCACTCGATACTGTTATTTATTTTTTTATTTTTTTAGCTTTTCAACAGCCCGAGATAATACATCCATCAAACCTTCTTCATTTGCAGTATAATGTGATAAACTAGTTTTCTCTGATGCAAAACTTTCGACATCCAGCTCCTCAGAACTGGAAAATCTCAATTCAACATTATCGTGTACAGGGGGGAACACACTTCTTATACTGCTCGCTCATATTGGTTTTTTTATATAAAATATATATAGTGAAAACTCCTGACAAAACAGACAAACACAATCGACAGATTCAGACACACACAGAGCTGCTGAAGTAACTAAAGCTGGCGTATTGTGTACTCAGGGGATATTTATAGCTTCCTGGTCGATGACGTCACTCGCCGTACGCTCATTCTCTCCATTGACTGATTTCATTCATGCTTCAGACGCGTCACGCTGAGGGCGTTCCCACTGCGATTTCACGCAGCGGTAGTCCCTGAAGGGGAACTCGGGAGAGCGCTGTCATTATGAAAATTAATATTCAGTGTACTTGTGCTCATGTGAAAAAGGAGATAATCTGCTGTGATTTCAGCTCTTCTGCATGACTTTATACAGAATTGTGTGCTGTTTGCACAGTAAAACTTGACTATACTGAACCTTACCAAAGTGAAGACAATGTTTTGTCTCTACAAATGTTATTAAAGGGGTCATATAATGGTACATGCACTTTTACAAGTTGATTGTACTTAAATGTGTGTTGGCAGTGCCTGTACACATCCATCATATAATGATAAATATCCATCCAGTGTTTTTGTTTTAATCTCCTTATATGTTTTCCCCTGCTTCAAATTGAGCCGTTCGATATTGTGACGTTAGTTAAACGGACGCCCCTCCCACGATTGATAATTGACAGCAGCGTTTCAACACAGACCCGCCCTGAGCGAGCTGTCATCATAGTCCGCCATTGTTGACACACTGGAGCAGAATGGCGTCTAAGCGATTGTGGCGTTCTGTTCTTGGGTGTAATAAGGAACACAGCAGTCATTTTAATGTTCCTAAATTCGAACCGCTGAAGAAGCAGTGGCTGAGTTTTATTTTTGAAGGGAATATTCCCAAAGATCAACGTACAGTAAATGCTTTTATGTTTGCGCTAATCATTTCTCACCAGACTGCTTTATAACCGAGCGTCACTGTAAAGCTGGTTTTGCTAAGAAGCTGGTCCTGAAAACAGAATCGGTACCAACTATTCGTGTTCCTACGGCACCTCCAGAAGAAGTGAGTGTAACGTTTTATTAACCTTTAAATATTAATCTTTGCAAATCGCTTGCACGCGTCACGATGAATGCGGCTAATGTTTACACTCAGGGTATATTACGGCATGTTTTCTCTGTAACATTACGACGTTCTCAATATAATTCATAATCCCACGTTTATAATGAACAACGCATTATGGTTAATGTTTCAGCACTGACAGTTGTACCTAACAATGAGATAACATTACGCATCACTGACAAGCCTACATTTACCAAAAAAAAACGTTTTTCAACATCAATCTGTCAACAAACTAACCTATATATCAGTAAACACATGATAGCGTCTGTATCTCACTACTCTAAGTTAGCCTGCCAGTACATAAGTTACAAAAATAGATCAAAGTGACGTTAACCAACCATTCAGAAACGTCCTGTTTGAGCCTTAATTGTCGAACTTCTTTGGGTCAGGATCTTGTTTCGGGTCCGACTCCGGTTCCAATTGGTATGGTAGAACAGATGTTTCCTGTTTTCCCGCTGCCATTCTTGTTGCAAAATATACCCTCAACTGCTGTCAAGGCAACACTCCACGTGCGTTGTGTCAAAACCGCCCCAAAGAACAGAGGGGCGGGGTCAGCAAAGCTCATTATCATTTAAAGGCATATGCACTGAAACGGCGTGCTGAAAACAGAGCTGTTTTTGACCAGGTAAAATTAGTCTTTTCTTACAATACTAATGATAATTTTTAATAAAAGTATATTACAAAGTTTTCATTTAGACCCTAAAGATTCATATTACCTTGTACAAAAATTGCATTATATGACCCCTTTAAAAGTAGAGGCATCTCGACCCAACCGTCTCAGATGTACTGCACACAAAAATGTCAAGAGCTTCCACAAAATGGGAAGCTCCAAGCTGATTGACTGACTTTATATCATTTCCCATTTTAAAAGGGCTGTATCTTGCATTCTAATCCTCAGCAATATTTTGCTATGTTTTGCCAGAACAGAGCCTTTGTTTTGTTTCTGTACATACCGAGAGAAATCTCCATGTAGTTCTGCTCCTCTCTAGGGTTTTGAGCTGGAGCTGGACTGTGTTGCAGGACTCCAGGGTACACCCCCAGCGTGAGGAACCCTTCAAGATCTTGGTACTGCCCTGACTGGATTTGCTGTCGCTGAGATACAGAATGGAAGGAAGAAAAGAGAAGAAAAATAGTCAGAAATTCATTACTCATAAATGGGTCAATGGTGCGGCACTTACTTATTTAAAAACCTATTAATGTACTCAGAAATTTATAAAAAAGCAATTCATACAGACAATGACATACTTTAAATGTTTTCAATTTCTGCATTACAATTCATTTAATATTTCTGTGAGAGTTTAAGAAAATCTGGATGGTAATCACTGTGTGATCCATGCGTTGTCAATAATTGTATCCCTTAAAACTCATATTTGATGTAACGAATGACCTTAATCAAATGCCCTAGTCATCAGAAAACCTTCTCCCTCTCCCCTGTTGTCATCGGCCCTAAAACCAGTTCTCTTCAAAGGCCGTTATCATCTCGGCTCCACTGAACGATCTCACCAAGGGACTGTGTCTGCAAACCTCAAAGACAGCACAAGAGACCAGCCAGCACTACCCATTTGGTCAAAGACTATAGATATATACTTCCAATACACTAGGACACTTACTCCATTCATACACACAAACTTTCCCAGATGTTTATAGTATTTCTCCTGTGTTTTATGCATGCTCCTATGTTTTATTAGTAATGACTAGTTCGAATCCCCTCTTTCTTGATATCAAAATAATTTGATTTTATAATCAATGGTGTACAATATGTTATGATGAATTGCATCGTTATACTTTTACCATACTTGTGTGTAAAGACTGCACAAATTCTCCATGCCAGCATGAACATGCAAATGGAGATAAGATGGAACAAAGACTTTCTCCTGGTCATCTTTGATTGACAACCTCATCAAATAGGTGTGAACTGAGAGGACCTTTAAGAGTGTCTGATTAGTTCAGACCTTTGCTCAATCTCTTTGAGACAACGCTTCCTGTTTTCTTCCGGCAACTTCATCTAAAAGCTAACTTCTTTGGATTCGACGTTGACCAAGTTAATTTCTTTGGACTCAACGTGGACCACCCCAAGAATCCAAACGAACGCTTCAACGCAATCCTGACAAAATCATCAAGAATCTTCTGCATTTGGACTTGTTCAGCAAAGTCAATGCAAGTACCCGTTTGCAGCCTTTAGATGTGTTTCTAAGTTATTGTGCCCCTTTAAGGTGACCCTGATTCTTTGATGTTTCTCATAGGTTGTGGTTAACTGATTGTAATATTGACATTCTCTTTTCTTCTCTCTCTCTTTCTTCACTTTTCTTTACTTTCTTGATTATGTATACAATGTTTGCTTAGATTATTTGTGTGTGTAGCCTACCGTAGTTTCGTTTATTAACCATTATATTCACACTTTATTGTCTCTGTGTTTGGCACTCACAAAAATATCAAAGTCACTTAAACATCTTGATCTAGCTACCTATGCTATACCCTGCTAGTACTGTATTTACTTTAGTTGGAAAAGGTTACGCTTTCTTGGCCAGGAAGATAACTGATTTCCTAGAATTGATAATTGATTATGCTTTCTGTCCATTGGATGAACTGATTAAATAATTATACTATTAATTCTGCTACAGTCAATTCTAAAACATTCAAATATTTATAAGTAATTATAATTTGTTAAAATTTATTATATATATGTATATAAACCTATATTTTAAACTGTAACTTGTTACATTGATCTACAAAATTATATATTTAAATTGTTTTTCGTAATGCCTTAAAAATCGTAATGCCTTAAAGGGTTAGTTCACCCAAAAATGAAAATTTTGTCAGTATTTACCCACCCCCATGTTGTTCCAACCACGTAAGACCTTTATTCATCTTCGGAACACGAATTAAGATATTTTTGATGAAATCTGAGAGCTGGATCACTCCTCCATACTCCATAGGCTTCTTGAGGGATTGAACTTGCAGGCCCCGAAAAGTTATTACAGACATCGTTAAAATAGTCCAAGTGACTACAGTGGCTCAATCTTAAATTTATCAAACGACAAGAATACTTTTTGTGCGGAAAAAAACAAAAATAACGACTTTATTTCAACTATTCATTTCCTTCTCTGTGGGCCTCGAGTCAGTTCACTAGTGTAAAAGCGTAGAGCTTCTGTTGTTGTGCGTCACACGCATCACCCACATGACCAGCGTCGGCCAATAGTGAGCCTACGTGTGACGTAGCTCTACGCTATAAGTTAAGTTAACTGACTAGAGGCCAACAGAGAAGGAAATAATTAGTTAAAATAAAGTCGTTATTTTCAAAATCAGAAAATACACCAAGGCCCTCGACTTTGTCTAGAAAAAAGTATAAAAAGCCTTTATTAAATCATGGCTTTTAACATTAAAATTGGTGAGAGATACACCTACGCGATTGGGCTATGTGCCTTCGTCAGGGTGTGTGTAAGAAACAGAGTCACAGGTACATTTTAAGTAGCAGTTAATTAATCAAATAGCAAACACCTGGTCACACTATGCAAGGCAACCTGAAGGGAGAAAAGTTCAAAGAATGGAATAGTATCTCACACATTATGAAGTTAAATCAAACTCAATATAAAAAAATAATAAACAAAAATTATATATACACACACATATACATACACATATACATATATACATACATATACACATATATATATATATATAGTTCACTAGTGTAAAAGTGTAGAGCTTCTGTTGTTGTACGTCACACGCATCACCCACATGACCAGCGTCGGCCAATAGTGAGCCTACGTGTAAAGTAGCTCTACGTTATTACACTAAGTTAACTGACTAGAGGCCAACAGAGAAGGAAATGAATAGTTGAAATAAAGTCGCTATTTTTGTTTGTTTTTGCTCACAAAAAGTATTCTCGTCGCTTGATAAACTTCAAAGATTGAGCCACTGTAGTCACTTGGACTATTTTAACGATGTCTTTAATAACTTTTCGAGGCCGGAAAGTTTCAATCCTTTTGAAGCCTATGGAGAAGTAGTGAGGAGTGATCCAGCTCTCAGATTTCATCAAAAACATCTTAATTCTTGTTCCGAAGATGAACGTCTTACGGGTCTTACGGGGTTGGAACAACATGAGGATGAGTAAATACTGACAACATTTTCATTTTTGGGTGAACTATCCCTTTAAAATAGCTTGAATGTAACTCCACACCCTTGCTTCATTTAGTATACATGAATCAATGAATATGCAAATTAGCCCCGCATCCACTCACACCAGCTCAGAGAACCACTCGGTCAACTTGTAGTAAACGCTGCACAATGGTATCACTCTTTACAATGTCGGACCCATAACGGTAATTAATATGATTAGCCTTTTGCTTGTCTATGTTATCAAACAGCTAATAATGTGTAAATGTTACACAAACCATGTTCCCGTTCACCATCTCAGTGAATGAAGATGTCACGTCGGATGACAAATAGGAATCTCGCAACAAAGGCCAATCTACTTAGGGTACGTTTACACAACAACAATATGCTTAAAACGGAGTTTTTCCTTTGAGATTGCTGCATATAGACAACGTCATTGTCAAAACAATACCCATTTACACTGATCCGCGAAAACGACTGAAACGCTGTATTCTACTGCGAGGCCATTAGATGGCGAAGAAACACTATAGACTGAACACATAATACGCATGTGCGTGACGTCATCGTCTTCAGAGATTTGCGTTTTTGTTGTCTACAAAGTTTACAAAAACTTTGAAAAACGTTTTTCAAATTTTGCATTTTCAGGCACCCAAAACGCTGTTGTCGTGTAAACGATCGGCCACAACGCATTAAAAGTTTTTAGTTGAAAAGCCCCTAAAGCAAGCCAATGCACATTGGCATGCGATAATTTCCTCAGCTGCGCTGCATTGCGACGCACATATAATAAGCAGCAGGTGCAAGCCATTCTTTAGGTTTTCGCTGAGGAGCTGAACCGGTGACCTGGCTGCCCCAGCGGGGCACAGCAAATGTGGTGACGGGACAAGACGTCTCCGTTCCCTACTTCAAGGAACGAGGGTTACATACGTAACCGAGACGTTCCCTTTCAGTCAGTCACTCTCGAATTCACGTCAGCTGACCGATGAATAGGAATCCCTTACCAGAGCACCACTGCTACTATGTGGCAACATCTCCAAGACACTTGAAGAAACGTACATCCAAAGCTACAGTACTAAGAACTAGTATATATATATATATATATATATATATATATATATATATATATATATATATATATATACACACGCAAACTGAAAACTGAAAGAAAATGAGAAACAATTGTGTTTTTATTGAGTCCCAGTCGGTGTCCTTTAAACGGAAAATGGGGTAGTGGAGAAAAGAATCAGCGAGTGGTAGTTAAGAACAAATTTTTTGATCTTCAGACAAAAGAGCAGCGATAAAGCCACTTTCTGATCAGACCTTTAATTTCAGGTGTTTACTATAATACATTTTCTTTGCTCTCTCTTTCTTTTACACCATTAAACTCTAATAGTCCATTTGCGGCAGACTTGATGGCTCTGTTTCCTCTTGTCCCTCATCAACTTGAGTGGATATGAGAGTAGTCGGTGCTTTTTCTTGCTATTATCTCTGACACAGCTTGCAATTAAAATTACACAGGAGTAATATCTAATTGATGGAGTCTTTGGTATCCGATAGTTTCCAGCAAAACTATTCGATATGGACAACAGAATCATCTGTATAGTTCTCATACTCTCTCTCTCTATAAAGGCCAATTCACACTGCATCCGACAGACGTACATAGATGTACATGAGACTTCATAAGAGACTTCTTTCCAAAAAAAACAAATGTATCTTACCAACCACAACCTTTTGACCTGTAGTCTTTTAACTGTTTTAAATAGTTTTGAAAGTAACCTGTTACAAGTAACTGATTTTCACCTGTGAAAATCCTGTAACCACAACTGGCTCTGTGCTGTCGTGTTCTGACTTTGAGAGCCTTGGGAAAGAGAAGTGAGGGTCTGTTGGAGGGGTTGTGGTGGAACATGGATTGGAATCGTTGTTCTTTTGTTCTTCCGAATCTGTGATTCGAATCAGTTCTTCATCAGATGAGTCTTCCTCACTGGGCATCAGGCAATCATCTTCACCTGTCATTTCCTCTTCTGAATCTGATCAGTGACAAATAGTGAGAGAGGAGAAACCATGAGGACAGGAGGAGACAGAGAAGAGACGTTCCAGCAGGAGGCTGGTAGTGAGAATGCAAACATGTGCCCTTATCTAATGCTCGCAGCGAGCCGCCTGGACATGGTCTAGCAGAGCTTGTGTGTTTCTCTTCCCTGCTTCCCGTCTCCTGCATTAATAATGGTTATCCTACACAGCTTGAAGTTTCCATCACTCTGCTAGTCAGCAAATGCCGCAGAAACAACCGCTGTGTGAATGAAGGGTGATGTCTACACTGGTGTTTTCTCATAATCATTATTCTCTGATGCAGATGTACTGGACCCCAAGGGATGCTGGAAATCAGGTTCTTGTCATTTATAAAGAGTTTTTCAATGTTTATTGAATATTTGATTCGACTTGGTCAATCATGCATTTAACTTTAAAATATGTTATACAATAAAGTATCTTATTTTCTTCAAAGCTGTGCTAGTCTCATGTCTCTCTTATCACGTCACGCTTTCCTTATTCTTAGCAACTGAACTCAAGCTTTTAAAACTACTTTAAAACTTTTCAACTAGTTTAAAACATCTCATGCCTAGCATCAATGTTTTTCTTGATTAACTTTTTTATCTAGTTACTGAATTTGAAATTAATATTTGAAATTATTTATGAAATGATTTATTATACAGAGGTGTCATTTATCATATTGCTGCAGCCAGCATTTTATAAAAGCAATGAGCCAGATGTTTGTTACAGTGATTTTGCAATAGTTAAATAGTAAAGGCCTTCACATTCTGTCATTCTCTCATTTACAGGAGAATTATAAACAGTGGCTAAAGCACAAGAAAAACTAAACTGCAATTAGACACTGCTATTTTCAATATTCTCAACTTTAATAAAAATATACAAGTAGAAGTTATACTAACCTGACATGCTCAGCTGTAAGGAGAGCACTGTTTTTTTGGTTGACCTCCGTGAGCCCTTTAACCATTTGGAGGGCAGGGTTGAATGGTGCCCATCAGTATGAGAGGATTCAACCCCTGGTTCAGAGGACCTGATGAACTCATGGACAAACATAGTAGGTGTACCACTATCTGAGACTAAAGCAAACTGTGATGATTCTCGAAGTAACTGCCTTAATGAAGGAATTGCAGTAATTGGGGAAATGATGTCACTTTCTGGAGGCAGTTGAGTTAATTTCGTTTCAGATTCTGGTGTTGAATGAGAAGGTCTAGATTGGATTGGGTTGACTGGAGAGGATACAGGTCTAGACCTTGGGGAAGGAGAGTCTGGAGGTTTCGGACTTTGTTCAGGGATGAGAATAAATGCAGGAGAATGACACTGAGAAGACCTGGTAGATGGTACTCCAGGAGGAGAGGGACTGACAATGGAAATATAGTCCTCAAAGATTGGAAAATTTTGATTCAATTTGGTTTTTGGAAGTGAAGGAGATGACGTTGGTAGAAGCTCTAAGGGTTTGTCCTGTTGTGCTGTAGAAAACCTTGTCTGTGGGCTTGGTTTTGAAGAGTCACTAAGTTTCACTTTCTGGCCTCCTCTTCGTGAAATCGACAGAAATGGTTCTGAGGTAGTCGAAAGGTGCTGTGATCTCTGAAGCCTCATTTGAAGTGGAGAATAGCTTTCTGATCTTTGCAATGATGATGCACATTTTTCAGTCTCTTGTGACGATGGCCACATCTCATGAGAAGAATACATATTTATCTCAGAATTACTTTCCCAGAACAATCCTTTGGTCATCGAGGAGAAGGATGGTGTGGAAGTCAAAACTGAACATCCAAATTCTCCTCGTCCAGATAAATCTTCATTTTCAACAGCAGCAAACCTTTTGGAAGAAATACAGACATGCATATATAGCATCTGAAACCACGGTTAGCAGCCTTATTTTAAGTCTAGTTGTGGCTGATACATATGTCAACATGACACTGTATTTGTGTTAGCTCTGAATTAAAAAAACTACTTCTTCAATTATATTCTTGCTTCAAGACCACACTCCTACTGTGACCTTTTCTGTTGTTTCCTTTCAAAAAGTCAGTTTTTCACCTTGATCTTTTGTTTCTTACATTTTGCTCTTATTTCCCTGCTTGACTCCAAAGGATCTGTATGTTACAGCGTCTCCATCCATCTTGAAAAATTAAAGCAACAACAAAAAAATGACACAGGAGAAATGGAAAAGACAGAATGAAGTGTATGGAAACAGCAATGAGAAGTCATTCGCTGGCCATCGTCTCAGTCCATTACAAAGACTGGGGTGGTGGAGCTCATAATTACCTCATCTAACTCTACGATGCTTAAACAGGATTCTGCAGGGCTGTCCACTTTCCTAGCATCCTCAGCGAGACCAACTGAGAAGAGAGAGTTCAAGTATTTGTGCAACTCCATCCGCTCCGCTGCAAATCAGAGGCAGTAAAACAGATTTATGTTCAAATAAATTAAATCTGTTCAATAATCAGTATGGCCTTATTGCTGTAAATCTGTGCATTTATTCATAATACAGAGTGACAGATAACCAGCTAAGAACACATGACTTTGCAAAGATTCATGTACCAGTTTTCAATGGCGGAGTAGGGCAGGACTTGATTTTATTAATCAGGACTTGATTGGATAGTGTAAAATAGGCATTTCATATCAGAATATCTATCATTATTTACTATTACTGCAGAAAACTATTACATTAGCTTTTAAATATGTTACATTTCTGCATATATATGGGAGTCTATTTGAGTATTATTTGAGTCTATGCCCTTTGAAACTTTTCCCTATATCTTTTCTTAATAAAAGCCCAATCTGGACGAAATTCATATTACTTACAGAAAAAGTAATTGTTTTCATAATACTTCTTCAAAATACACTACCATTCAAATGTTTGGAATCAGTAAGATGACATTTAAAAAATAAAATAAATAAAATAAAAAAATAATATTTGAAACTGTAAAAATATTTCACAATATTACTCTTTTTACTGTCAAAAAATGGTGTAAGAATACTGTAAAAAACTATATAAATACAAATAAATGCAGCCTTGGTGAGCATAAGGTACTTCTTTCAAAAACATTAGAAAATCGTACTAATTTTAAACAATTATAATCAACTGTCCACCTTTGAAAAAGTTTTTTTTTTTTCTGATTATGTAAACAAGTCCGTGCAAGAGGGGAAAACATATTAGAAACCAATTACTTAATGATCTTCTCAAAATTCTTGCCATATATTATAAATTGCATTTTATGTTGCAGTCAGAAAAATGTCACATTACAGAAGTGAAATGCTTTGCAAATGACATTTTATTCCGTTAAATGTAGGGTGCGTCAAGACAAGCTGTCAGCAGACTAAACAGGTGACCAGCTATTCAAACCCAAATCAGACGAATGCCCATAATAATACCTTTGCATTTGAAAAAGTGAAAAGTGACTGAAAAGTGTTTTGGGGCATGAGCTTCAAGGATGTGGGCTTCAGAAAAGATGCGTCAGACTCGGGCTGGTGCAAATGAAGAGAGACGGCGCTCATCACGGGGGCTGTTTGGGAAAAGCTGAAGGTGGTCAGATCTTTGACAGCTGTGATCAACTGGCCTCCCAGCAGCACCTAGAAACTTCTCTCAATCAGCTGTCGGAGTGCTCTGTCAGATGATCGCCCTCCCTCCAGTGTAATAAGAGCTGTGTGATTACCCTTCAGGGACACAGTGATGGATCCGCGCTGCCGGCTGTGAGAAGAGAGCTGCCCTCCGCACTGACTCTCACAGCTCATTTCTCCAACTTTTTGAAGAGAGTGCAGTTATATGGGTCTTTGTGAATCGAACCTGCTGGCATGTGCATGACCAGTAACCCACTACTCATCACTCTTCATCCAAACCTGATACGATACGACATGTTTCCAGCGACAAATTGCATATATAGTTTTTAAACTAACACAATTAATCATTATTAAGTGCTTGCCAGAAGAAAAAAAAAAATGTTTGTGTGATGAAACGGGTCACACCTGTCAGTTTTCGGCTCAGTTCATCCGTCTCTGCAGGTGGAGGTGTGGGTGGCTCTGGCTGGCGTTGGACGACAGACCGGGGCTGAAATTCTTCGATTTGTCCTCTGAGGGAGAGAAAATAAAGCTGTTCCCAGTAAATCACACTCAGAAATTTTAAGATAATTAATCAGTCTCCCTTTCCTCAATGGTGCAAATATAAATAAACAACATTTCAGTGCAGCATAGCACTTTATTAATAGCTTTATGCAGCTCTGAAAAAAATGCACCAATAGGGAAAAATATTAATAACCAATAATGCAATAGCCTGACATGTTCCACTTCTTTACAATTTCCATGATCAAATACATTCCTGATATATAAAAGCAAGCCCAGCCCTAAATGATTTTTTTGAAACTACATATATAACTACACATTTTGAAAAACAGCTAGTTGGCAGGCTCTCTTGTTAAGTAGTCACCTTGTCAGTGTTATACAGTCTGTAAAATTCAGCCAGATTTGGATCATCTTCTCCAAATAGTTTGTTAGTGAATTATTGACACTAAACACATCCCTTCAATAGAGTAACTTATGACATACTATAATTTCTGAATATGAATAATATTAAATCATTTTCTTAATTCCAGTATAAATAAACATGAAAAATGAAAAAAAAAATTGATAAGATATGAGGTCTGAACTTATAGCATATACTACTAATAATTTTAATAATAACTATGATAACAGTAAAATTACCTTAAATTTAATATGAACACATTGTTTTACGGATTGAAACCAATATTAAACAATAGACTGTACAGTATACACTACCATTCAAAAGTTGGGGGTCGGTAAGATTTTTAAATGTCTCTTATGCTCACCAAGGCTGCATTTATTTGATCAAAAATACAGTAAAAATAGTAAATCTAAAAGCTAGATAAAGCTGAACTTTCAGCAGCAATTACACCAGTTGTCCAGAAATTACATTTCTTATTATAATCAATGTTGAAAACTGTTTTTGTGGTTTAATACAAAGTTTAATACAAATTTCATGAAACTCTAGAGTCTAGATGGTGCAGGTCTTTAACTTAATTTGCTAGCGATCACATCGTTATCTAAAGAGCGCAGCTGATTGGTTGCTGTTGCATCAGCAGCAGCCAATGAACTTGCTGCTCAACATTCAAATACTTGGCATTGTTTGCTGTTAGTCTGCAGCGCGCTTTCAAAAAAGAATCTGAAATCAACAACTCTATATCTCTGTACATATTGTGTGGTCTGCTATTAATTCCTAAATGAGAAATCATAACAAGTTATCTATATATGCACTCACACTTGTACCACATCACATTATGAAAGTTAAATGTGAATGCAACAAAGCATCCAAGGAAAGCAACATAATTTAAATCCGATAACAAATTAAACCAGCTGAAGAAAGTTGATGACCAAGACTTCCTGTTAGTATAAATCTCTCTCTCTCTCTCTCTCTCTCTCTCTCTCTCTCTCTCTCTCTCTCTCTCTCTCTCTCTCTCCCTCTCCCTCTCCCTCTCTCTCTCTCTCTCTCTCTCTCTCTCTCTCTCTCTCTCTCTCTCTCTCCTTTTCCTTTTCCTTTCCTGAAGCCAACTCTTGCTGCCTCAGCAGCCCAACCTGCTTTCCTCATTGTGTGTGCGCGTGTGTGTGTGTGTTTGTGAGCGTATGAAGGGATTAGACTCCCCTATCACACACTCCATTCCTCCAGAGTGTGTGCTGCAGCCCTGGGCCACACGTCTGCCCTCCTCCCACAGAACCCGAACACACACACACACGCTCGCTTGAAAAATCCAGCTTCCTGTTCTGTGATTCTTGACACACCAGGCCTCAAAAGAAGGCAATTTAATGGATTCACAATTAGACCCTTCTTGAATAGCCGACCTAAATACCACCGCTGCCACAGATACCATAACACTCCAGAAGCTCGAGATGCGGTTCAAAGCGCTTAGGAGGGTTTACAGATACTGTGTTTGTCAGGCTGATTAGCCCGGAATCTTGTGTAAATGACTGATCTGGAACGTTCTACACAGTGTTATTTTAGTATTATTTGCATACGTTTATTGTCTTTTAATATTTTGAATTGGAAAATGTACTAACATGTATTAATTTTAGTACAATTTGATGCGCTTTTGTCATTTAATTTTTTTTGTAATATTTCAATTTACCTTGATTTATTTTTATTTCAGTTTTAATAGTTTTAGTACTTCAACTAGGTAACTTTTTCTAAGTTTACGTATTGCATCTAACATTTATATTTTATTTCTGCTTTATTTAAAAATGTTTTAATTACACTAAAATTACATTTCTCTCTCACTTCGCTCATTTTGGATTATTATTTCATTGAGCTAGTCGCAATGCATTCTGGGATTGCATTCTCTATGAATGCTGCCTTAGAATACCAAAATAAGCTGTCTTAGAAGGCATTTGAAACAGCGTTCATGTAAAGAGTGTGCCTATGATGCATTCAAATGGTCCCTAAAGTACATGTGCAGCTTACTAGGTTTTGGAACAGTGATGGTGTGTGTGTTTAAGGATCATTTTACAAAGTTAAACAATACCACAAAACTGCTTTGGGGCTGATTAGCTCAATAAAATCCAGTGACACTGTGGTGGAGCAACTTGAAGGTGAGGCTGTGTAATTAGCAGCCATAAGTCATTAACTGATCTTAAATGGACCTTAATTGGGGCCTAGGAAGGTAAATGAAGTTTGTAATGCTCTTATTCAATTTGTGTCTGTTTGGTTATAAAGTGTAAAGTGTCAGGCGCTAACCTGCGGTGTTTTTTCAGGAGGAGTTTCTCCATGTAGCTCAGAGTGTCCTCCATGAACTCAACATTAATTGACTGATGGGATCCTTTCTCTGTTTGTGTTTCCATCACAGACACTAGAAGGAAAAAGACACCAATCAGATCTTGAGTCTGAACTGTGTGGATACAGAACAGGATAATAATAATATACGTAATGATACGTATAACCCGATTACATACTACCATCCAGAGCTTAAAGCAAACCACTAAAGAATTCATATTAAACACAGACACATGAGACTAAATGAGAAAAAAAGCGGTCTGGAACAGAATTCAAGAAGTACTATTGACATAATTCTGTCTTTGTTTTGAGAGTTCTTTCGCTGTATTGTGAGGATATAAAGGTGGGTTAGACTTCAGTGCATTTGAAAAACCCTTAACACAGCAGTCATTATCACAGTGAGCACAAGCCAAGCAGCATTGCAGCGGGTGAGACTCCTGCTAGCCAAGTACAGAAAAGAAAAGTGAGAGAGAGGAATAAACACACTGAGTCTGACACAAGATAAGGAGTAACTTTAGTTTGCTGCAGTATCATCTGACCATTAAGTTTAAAGGAGTGTAAGAACAGCTGTCCTATTCAGTTTATAACATATTTGTTAGGAGAACATTCAACTAACAGATGCTGCAGAGACACACCACCCACGTTATTGTCCCTATTCACGTGAAATAAAATTATTTTGATTACAAATTTCATGTGTGTAAGATGACTGACTGCTACAAATATTATTCATTGTGACTATTACATTAAAGCCACCTCATCATGTTTCTGGCACAGTTATGTTCAATTTTAGTTTCACAGACTTTTAATTTGTATTCATTAGTTTCTGTTATCCTTTGTTCTAAGTTTCCACCAGTATTTTGTTGTCATGGTCACCAATGTTCCCTCTAAGCTGCGAGCGTGCGTGGTCGCGCACTTCTGATGCTGCGGCCGCCACGCAGAGGACTGACGCGAAATGCGTGGGGAAATCCATTTGATTGTAGTTTAAGTGAGAAATAATTTCAGCTCTCTGGTCAACCGCTATAGAGTGAAAACTGGGGAAAGCAGTTTACAGGTTTGATAGAAAGAGAATGATGTGAGCACGTGTGATTGGCAGTGAGTCTTGTTTGCGGACCAAATAGCTTAATACGAGACACAGGTGTTTGTTCTGGCAATTTCCCGGGATCAACGCGCTGTGTGAAAGGGGCTCATGTTGCTTCAATGTCGCAGACTGGACGGGGCGGAGTTACGTGACTACACACGCGGTAATATGTTTTAAGGGGAAAGTACATTAACACACAGTGGACGGAAATATTAATAGGATTAAAAAACCGAAATAACCGACATGGTAAAATTACGTTGGTTATAGGCTCTGAATTTCGGTTTCGATTATTTTTCGATTAATCATCCAGCCCTAATCTCATTTGAAAGCTGACCCCTGGTATTTAATTGTAAATGTAGAATTAATTATTGTCATAATGATTTTTTTTTAAAGGTGCAATGTGTAAAATTTCTGTGGATCTATTGACAGAAATGCAATATAAAATCCATAACTATGTGTTTAGTGGTATATAAAGACCTTACTTAATGAACCGTAAAGTTTGTATTGCCTTAGAATGAGTCGTTTATATCTACATAGGCGCGGGAATCCCCTTCTATGAAGGTAGCCATGTTGTGACATCATATTTCTACCGTAGCCGACAGCGGACAAACATCGTTACAGAGCGCGTTTCGTATCTAACCGGGATAGAAAGCAGCAGAAAAGACGCGGCAGAATTTCTGGAGAATGATGGACCACAGTTATTGTTCAGGAAAAGATTCGAAATCGGGTAAATCTGCTTCAAAGAAGAGAAAGTATGATGAAGCTAGAAAAATAAGGCAGAATCGTAGACAAAAATCGCGGGTCAACATCGGTGTGGCTTTTCCCAGATGGAAGGGTCTTATGAGGGAAAAGGGCTTTCAAAGCGACGCCGAAGTTGCCTGTTTTCTGCTGGACAGGTAAGATATTCAAACTTTAACAATCAAAATTAAAACTGTTGTTTGATAATGTTAGCAATACCTAGACATAGCTAGCCATAGACACCAAGTGTCAGTTTTGTAAAATATGTAACTTAGATTGTTTCATGTAACTTAGTTCTTATCCCTCGCTGTATTATGGGTTTGCTATGTGGGAAGAAATTTGCTGGTTACGTTCGTGAGACAATTAGCTGATTAGTATAATTATATTACATATTAAGAACCTTGATCCTTACCTGACTATGGATTTGTAAACATTATCTATGATTTCGGTTTATAATGGACTGTTGAATAGAAACACTGACAGTGTTACACACTTACGTTTGCTATGTTGTCTGTCAGTGATCATACTTGCACTAGATGTCATATTTTTTGGGATGTTCAGTTTATTAGGCCAGATGAGCAAACCATAACAAGATGTTACACATTGTGAATTACAAAACAGCAATGTATTACAGTCGTATACGACTGTGTCATGTAGCACTTCATTTATTGATGCTGTTGTTTTTTCTCTAGGTACGAGACAGGTCCTGCAACATGAACTCCCTTGAAGAGAAAACCTTTTCAAGTCCCAGCTTCAGCATTGTCTAGTATAGGTGCTTCCAGTGGAACAGACAGGTAAAACATGCATTATGATGTATTAATTTTGTCCTAATATCTTTGATTATAAACATGATCATTATGATTATTGTGTAATTTGAATTTATATTTGGTTTATATCTAGTGTTGAATGTGCATATGTGGGATATACACAACTTTCTTAGGTAATTCTTTACAGAGATGAGCATCTTGATGTCATTGTAGAAGCCACTGAAATTCAGGGCCTTGAACAAAAATATAATAAAATATTTGATAACTATATTGTACCCTATTACATGTCAATGAATGATATTTGCTGTATAATATAGTCTGTAACTGTGTGATGGCACTGTATTCAACAGGACCATTACTCCAACCAGCATCTGATGTGGAAGGATCCCCATAGGAGATCACCTTGCATGTGTCCTTGTCTAGCAGGATCACGATGGAAAGAACTTCAATTTAACGACAAAGTCATAGCTTTCAACTATTTTCATCTTATTCTGCTAAGTACACTGTTAACAGCGCATATTATTTTCAGTATGGTAGCCCAAATTAAAGTTTTCAATTTTGAAAAGTAATGATAAGTAAGGCTACAGATGTACCATATTATGTAAATATAAAAAAATAAAATTGATTTTGATAATTTGAAGGCAAAGTTTGAAATTGTCATACTTTTATAAAAACATGTTCAAATGTATATAATGGAAAATAAAACACCATGTTCTTCTATTTCTTAACTTTTATTTTTTCAATAACATAGAACTGCAGTTGAACAACTATAACAAAATATATAACTATAAAACATAGATTCAAATTAAATAAAGACGGGAACAATAGTAATACATTTATATAGAAAAGTAATAAATCAAATATTAAATATGTACATTTGTTTGATGCCTTGATGATGCTGAGGCAGATTTGTGAGTACTTGTGTAAACTGTATGAGCATGCCAGAGGGCCTGGAAGGAAATTCATAGTCCAGAAATAAAACCAGTGTAGTGTCCTTAACACAACAACTGGGAATGACAAGTCGGTTTCCCTGGCCTAAAGCTCCATGTTGCCAATAGATTAAGTGTCTATAGGCTCCATAACGGTACTCTCTGTTGTCATCCCCAGGCTCCCTGATGTTGCCTAATGCCGTAATGTCCTCCCGGTACTGTCTGTGAATGCGAATAAAGCCTTATTCAAGGCAGTACTGGGAGAAGTGGGGCATTAGGCTCACACAGTTTGCTTTATCCTGGCCACAGCATTTCCTCTCCTAGTCCGTAGGCATTTCCCGACAGTTACCACAAGTACACCAAGGTACTTCTGGGACTCCAGCAGAAGGTGGAGCACCGTGTCTGCGCTGATGCATTATCAAGGCATCAAAGACCAGGCCTGGCTGTCTCTCAAGCAGAAGGGTGGAGAGCTCTCTGTGTTCTCCGAGGGTCATCTCCTGTAGAAGTCTCTGAAGAAAAGGGACACAGGGAAAAATAATCAATATGCAATATTCTCTATTTATATACTCTGGTTACTATGTCTCAATAATGTTGTTTTTAATATTGTATCCACTCAAAATGAACTATAGCAGTACTCATTATTACTGTTAGTATTTGATGCTCTAGCACTATTTATCATTACACTTCTGCTGATGTTGTAAGTTATGACAACGTCATTAACTTTATTTAGAATTATATTTTAAAATTTGTTTATTGTATTGTATTTCCTACTTACCTACTTTATATAGTGATTTCTTTCCAGAGTATCCCATAGGTTATCAATAAATAATTTCTGATTCTGATAAAATAT
This sequence comes from Siphateles boraxobius, assembly GCF_051911475.1. Lineage (NCBI taxonomy): Eukaryota > Metazoa > Chordata > Actinopteri > Cypriniformes > Leuciscidae > Siphateles > Siphateles boraxobius. The sequence continues at coordinate 12,695,968 of NW_027508931.1, read as the reverse complement.
GTACATATTTTAAATATTAAATATGTTGACAATATGGTACCATATTGGGGTTTGCAGTCTGGCCAGTATTTGCTAAACTTGTGTGATATGGCTTCATATAATCATTGTTGCCCAGTAAATGACAGGTTACACTATGGAAACATTCAGCTACTAACTAACGTTACAGTACCAGGGGTACATGTGAACAGAGCTACTATGTAAATAACGTTATCACTGTGCTTGGATTTCATAAAGTGCAGACAGGTCAGAATATAATAACGTTACAATAACTTTATAAATACAAACCTCTGTAACAGCTCTCCGGTTCCTTTGGAGGGCTAACACTCTTTCTTCATCCTCTATTGAGCCATCGATCCGGGTAGGTCCTCCTCTGCCTCTCCTTTCCCTAACTGCACCTCCAACACCTCTGCCTCTCTGCCTTCTTCCTCTCCCTCTACCTTTCCCTCTCCCTCTTCCAGTTACCTCTGGTACGTATTCAGGTTGTCCCTGACTCTGAAACCGTGTATAAGCAGGGGTGTGAAGTAAGGAATTACAAATACTCACGTTACTGTAATTAAGTAGTTTTTTTCAGAAATTTTACTTTTTTGAGTAGTTTAAAAATTGTGTAATTTTACTTTTACTTGAGTACATTTTAAGTGATGTATCGGTACTTTTTCTCCGCTATTTTCCTTCTGTTTGTGGTCGTTACTCGTTACATATGCTTGTTTTAGCCTAATTTCATTTTATTTTTATCCATCAACGTGATTGGATTGAGTAATCGGTCTCGTGACTGTCATCAAATCAAATTAAGCATAGAAAACTTTAACCGCCTATCCCTGCTGTTACTCGTAACTGCTGTGGAAGTGCATTCTTCACGCATCTATTCAATCCAGATTTCAGCGTCTTCCTCTAATATGCTAAAGGTACATTTCACATTTCTGCTTAATATGATATTTATATAGGCTGGCCTGTCTACAGGGCCTAACATGTGGTCTGAGGCTGGGGGTATTGCGTGACGAGTTCATAATGCGGTGAATTCCCGCTCCAATTTACTTCACAATCACATTATAGAGAGACGCGCGTCACGATCTGTGCACTGCCGCGTCTCGCGCTCGCCATGCCGCCAGATTCAGAATCAGTGCGCTCTATGAACCATGGCGTTAACTTGAACTGCATTTATTCTGTCAGAGTCTGTGACTAACGTTACAGCTCGTTAATAAACAACGTTTTTTGATTGATCCATTATACGATCCGTCTTCATTTGGCAAGTGCACTTGCGCAAAAACATTTTTCATGTTGAACTTTTGTTTTTTTGTGTGTGGATGCTGCTGATAAAACAGATTCGCCGAGACTACAAAGAGACATGCGTGTGTGTGTGTGTGTGTGTGTTTGTTTGTTTGTTTCTTTTGTAAAAGTTTCCTGGATATAACTTCCCTATTTAATGCACAATTTTCCTTACAAATTATATTATCAGCAGCATTACAATGTGAGTAAATGTAGCCGTGTAAAATGTTAGGGATGATGCCACCCTTCTAGAACAATGTGCATTTACGTTTAAATTCTAACATATTTAATAGCATGGAATTAAAGTGTGTAATTAGTGTTAGCTCACTATCTTAGCCTTTTTCAGTGCATTAGGTGAGGTAATCTGATAATATTAGTGATTCTCATTTATCAAAACACTAACATTGGTACCGTTTTGCAGAGAAATTGGGTATTTTTTAATCTGTCTATTTAACCCATCTCATGGTGTGTGATGCTGAACTATCATATGAGTTTCTAAAGGTTTTTGAATTCTTTGCACAGTTATGAATATTGATATTTTATGTGCAACAATAGCATGCTCAGGCCCAGTTTCTTTTCGCCTAATTTTAAATGCCCCCCCCCCCCCCCCAAATAATATGATTTAAATGGTGATGAGTGTACTGATTTGATGCATTTTAAAAAGATGGATGATATGTATTCTTCAATCCTTCTGACAAAGAAGAAAATATAATGTGAATTACAGTATGTGCAATTTTTTTTAATTTATAAATTGTAGTGCACAGTGTTTATTATTATAAATCCGCAGCTCAGTACTCACTACTCATGAGTACTTTTAAATAAGCTACTTTTTTACTCTTACTCAAGTAGTTTTTTGGACAAGTACTTTTTACTCTACTCACACTACATTTTTTGGAATGTAATGGTACTTTTACTTGAGTATGTTTTTTCAGTACTCTTTCCACCACTGTGTATAAGCAATGCTGTCCGAGTGATGCCTCGGAAATCGTAACGTTAACTATTTCCCCTTACGTAGCTGCTTTGATGCTCTTATCCATAGCTCTTATCTTGTACTAACTAGCATGGAAACAAGCTAACTTATGATAAAGTCAGTGAATAAAACACTAACACAATGATGAACAATTAAAAATAACAATCACAATAACATGTGGTTTTACTGAATAATTAAGTAAATACAATTTAATATAAAATATAATATAAAAAAAAAACTCATTGCTTGACTTGCTACTCTCTGCTGACTCGACGACGACATACTTTATCCTCTTTGACTTTATCCTACGTTGGCCACCGTAGCCACGAAATCGTGTTTGTAAATGGAGGGAGAGGCCATGAGTGACTTGCTGTTTGCAATTCGCAATTCTCACCACTAGATGCCGCTAAAAACTACACACTGCACCTTTAAATAGCTTCAAAGTTTTGTAAAGTTATTAGAAATTTATTTTTATGAAACATCTTCATGAAAATAAAATTGAAGTTGGCCCTGGAGCAATCTAGAAATGCACTGCAGCTAAAGCCATATGTGTGACCATTTTATATTTAAAATCTGAAAATGATATGTCTAAAACTCTGTATTTAGTTAAATGTTTTTCAAGATCATGTCAAATTACTTTATTTTGATTAGACTCTAAAATGCAAACTGATGTTTAGTCATCTTTTGAGTCATCTATTCAGTCTATTGTCTCTATTATTTTGTGGTGCAAACGAGCCCCATTCATTGTCAGTCTCCCCCTGCACACATTTACACCTCTCCAGACTGGTTATGGCTCTGAATATGCATTTCTTTTGTCTGCATTATAGCTACTAACGACTGGCTATTCACAGGCTATTCATAGGGTTTCAAACCCTAATTTCTTTTATCAAAGTTCTCACTAAATATTTGAAACTGGTATCAAATGCAGTGAAACAGTTGAGTAAGCATTCCTATTTAGAAAAAAATCATAAAACAATAACTGCTGGTGGCAGGTGCACCTGGGCTAGCTAGCATGTTAGCTTAGCACACTATCAATACACAACCATCTATGAGATTAAAACCATGTTTGTGCTCCAAACTTACTTTATAACGCAAGTCGAGTGTTTTAAATAATCTTCTGTGATCTAATTTGGCTTCAGATAAAAAAAAAATCCGATAGAAAATTTATTATTTATAGTGTTCTGCACGATGATGAAATCTATATCAATTAGCATTACATTATAAATATAATCTATTATTATGAAATACCTGGCATGGCTTGAAGAACACAGGTAACTCAAAAATCATTGCAATCATGTTTATTGTCTTCAAAACATCTTTATCTGCATGTTACAGCGATCTCCGTCAGCTACTTTCTGTATCAGAGTCGTTCTGGAATGTCACATGACTATGGGTCTTGTTCATGATCCATATATGGACTGTTATTGTGCATATAGCGCCCTCAGGCTATTGGTATGAATTGAAAACACAGCACATCACAGTAAGAAGCGATCATAATGATTACATCGACGCATTTGGGTATAAATTCAATAAATATTATTCCTGTCTGTAGAAATATGATGTGAATCTATGATAATATATCAATATTTCTCCAAGTCTGCACATTTTTGAGCTAAATCCCTGAGGGACGTTGTTTTGTGAATCGCTGTCATGACGACAGCACAGAGTGTTTTTTATGAATGGACCAGCTGACGCTCATAATTCATATTAAAGGTATCGACTCATTTTTTCATTTCATAACTCATGACACAAATTAAGACATAACTGTCACTATAAGTTTCTCAGAATACATTAGTGGTCAAATACTGAATATTGAGTCTTATATCTTTTTAATGATGTATAGTTTGTAAAGGTATAACATTAAATCTGATAGTAAATTTGAACTAAATAAAAAAAAAAACGCTTCATTGTGCCGGACGCACTGGCGAAGGTTAAGAGGTTAAATCGGTCAGTACAGAAACTCAAGTTCAAGATGCTGACACTCAAACAGATCGTGACTCAAATCAGATCTGATGACTGGTTTGTCACGATAGATCTGGAGGACGCTTACTTCCATGTCTCCATCCTCCTTCAGCACAGGAAGTTCCTAAGGTTTTCTTTCGGGGGCAAAGAATACCAGTATCGGGTTCTTCCTTTCGGTCTAGCTTTATCACCCCGCACGTTCACGAAATGCGTAGATGCAGCTCTAGCCCCACTCAGGCTACAGGGCATACGTATTCTGAACTACATCGACGACTGGCTGATTCTAGCGGAATCAGAGCAGTTGGCGGTTCGGCACCGAGGTATCGTTCTCGCTCATATGCAGATGTTGGGGTTGAGGCTCAATACCAATAAGAGTGTGCTTTCTCCAGTACAGAGGACCACTTTCCTTGGTGTAGTATGGGATTCAGTGACAATGCGGGCCACTCTATCGCCCGCTCGTGTAGCTGCTATCCTGACTGCCACAACAGGGCTGAGGCTAGGCCAGTCACGCACTGTAAAACAGTTCGAGAGATTGTTGGGTCTTTTGGCAGCAGCGTCCAACGTGATACCTTTTGGCCTGCTGTACATGAGATCTTTACAGTAGTGGCTCAGGACCAGAGGGTTCTCCCCGAGGGGAAACCCACTTCGTATGATCAAGATCACGCGGCAGTGTCTCCGCGCCTTGGTTATGTGGAGGAAGCACTGGTTCTTAACCCAGGGTCCGGTGTTGGGAGCTCTTTGCCATCGAGTTACTATCTCGAAAGATGCGTCCCTCACTGGCTGGGGAGCGGTAATGGAAGGCCAATCGGTTCAGGGTCTGTAGAAGAGTCATCATCTTTCTTGGCACATGCATTGCCAGGAGATGATGGCTGTCTTCAATGACCTGGGGGGCCATCATGTGCTCGTCCGTACAGACAACACATCAGTGATCTCTTATCTGAACTGCCAGGGGGGTCTGCGTTCGCGTCCGCTTTGCAAACTGGCGCACCAGATCCTCCTGTGGTCTCTGGGTAAGGTACTCTCCCTGAGGGCACTGTATATTCCTGGGGACCAGAATATTGGAGCAGACATCCTGTCGAGGCAGGAGCTGAGGCCAGGGGACTGGAGACTCCACCCCGAGGCAGTGGAGAAAATTTGGGAGTTTTACGGCCGAGCAGAGGTGGATCTGTTTGCGTCTCAGCACACGACGCACTGTCCACTGTGGTTCGCCCTTACTCACCCAGCCCCCCTGGGGCTGGATGCTATGGTGCAGACGTGGCCGAGGCTACGTCTGTACGCGTTTCCCCCTGTTGCTCTGCTCCCAGGAGTTCTGGAGCGAGTCCGCCGGTATGGAATAAGCCTACTGCTAGTAGCACCACGCTGGCCAAGTCGGGTCTGGTTTACGGACCTGATCCATCTCTTAGACGGTCCTCCCTTGGAGATCCCGATCAGGAGAGACCTTCTGTCTCAGGCCGGGGGCACAATATTTCACCCTCGACCAGAGATTTGGAACCTGTGGGTTTGGCCTTTGAGGGGGCCCAACTAATAGAGAGTGGTCTTTCAACTGAGGTGGTTGAGACCATTCTAAGCTCCAGAGCTCCAGCTACTAGGAAATTATATGCGCTTAAGTGGAGAGTTTTTTTCTGTATGGTGTCACCGACATCAGTGGGATTCGGTTAACTGTTCTGTGAACACAGTACTCGAGTTCCTGCAGGAGCACTTTACGTCAGGTCTATGTCTACGTGGCGGCCATTGCGGCTTACCACGCTCTCTTGTGGGGGGTACATCTTTGGGTCGAGACCCCCTGATTACACGTTTCCTTCGTGGCACACTGAGGCTGAGGCCTGCAATTTGCACTAAGGTGCCAGCTTGGGATCTTACTATAGTACTAGAAGGCCTGTCTAGGGCTCCATTTGAGCCCTTAGATTCGGTTTAAGAGAAATTTCTTACCCTTAAGACTATCTTTATGCTAGCTATTTCGTCTCTAAAGAGAGTTGGAGATCTTCAGGCCCTTTCGGTTTCCCCTACCTGCCTTGAGTTTGCACCGGGGATGGTCAAGGCTTTCCTATATCCAAAACAGGGATACGTCCCTAAGGTGCCGACCTTGATTCCGAGGCCTATTGTGCTGCAGGCTTTCTGTCCTCCTCCTTTTACTTCTGCGGACCAGGAAAGGCTGAACCTCTTGTGAACACTTATGTTCATCGGACTTCTTCATGGAGGAAGTCCGACCAGTTATTTATTTGCTTTGGATCTCCTAAGAAAGGTCTTCCTGCTTCAAAACAGACGGGCCGTGTCCTTTGGCGGTCACAGCTCACTCTACTAGGGGTATGGCGGCTTCTAAAGCCTTATTATTTGGGGTTTCTCTTCAAGACGATTGTGATGCGGCAGGCTGGTCCTCGCCGCTCACATTTGTTTGGTTTTACAGCTTGGACCTGGATGCTGCCCCAGGTCCTCAGGTGCTTAGTGGTTAGCTACAACAGTCTGACACTCAGTTACTTGTAAGTCTGGCGTTTTGGGTATTCTCTTCCCAAAGCGTTCAACGCATCGCGAGTTCCCTCGTTAGGGAACGTCTCAGGTTACATCTGTAACCATAGTTCCCTGAGAAAGGGAACGAGACGATGCGTCACCCTGCCATACTTCCTGCATCCCTGTGATCGGCTTGCTTCTGCAATTTTTCTAAGCTAATGCCGGTTTGCACCGGATGTGCTTTTATCCCTTCCTGGTCATGACATCACCCGCCCGTGACACTCATTCTTTCCATTGGACTAGATGACATAGAAGTATCAGACGCACTCACGCCGGGGGCGTCCCCAAAGCGTTCGACGCATTGTCTCGTTCCCTTTCTCAGGGAACTATGGTTCCCTTTCAGTCGATAACGTCAGACGTAGTCGACGGTCGACTGAATTGGGATCTCGCTAGAGAGCCTATCCTCTTCGAGTACTATTGAACGAGCCAATGTAATTGGCGTGCGTGATTCGCATCACACACTCTGCCCCCGCGGCGCGGGTATAAATACGGAAGTGGATGCACGCACTAGTTGCCTTTCGCTTCGGAGCCGATAGTTTGATGTCTCTGAGAGTGCTGTTGTCTACAACGAGCGAGTGTGTCGGTGTTCTTCAGGAAGACTCTCCCAGTGCTGGTGTTCTACAGCGCGAGTGCATGGAGAGCTTATCAGGTGGTGAACAGCATCTTTCTCTGCCAGAAACTGCCTGAATAGCTTTTCCCCCTCATTACCCTTGATGGAGGAACGGTGAAGGGTTGCGAGGTGTCCCTCCATTGGAGCGGTCTGTCGACACAGGTGCACCTGTGTCCGGCGGCCGCTGCCTTTTGGGGGGATCCTCGTCTCCCCCCTAAGGCCTGTGAGTTTTCGTCCGTTCCGACGGGCAGAGCTTACAAAGCCTGTGGGCAAGCCGCTTCCTCTTGCGTGCCATGGCGTTGCTGCAGGCTAGGGCACCCATGGCATGCACGAGGGTAATCCAGACCGTGCGCTCATAGGTGACTCACCCTCCGGGGTATGAGTGTCGTAGCGTGTGTGATCGGTCTGGCGATGTCCACCTTGGTGGTCCAGTAGGGCCTTCGTTGGCTCAGCCAGGCTGGTTTGGCCATGCGGACAAGGTTCGGTTCCTGGTCTCCCCAATTTCCCAGGTTGGGCTGGTCGGCGACGCGGTGGAGAACTGCATCCAACAGTTCTCTGCCACTCAAGCGCAGACGGAGGTCATCCGGCACATCCTGCCCCGGTGGCCAGCTGCTGCCTCCACCCGCCGCCGGTGGCAGCTCCTCCGCCTGCTCGTCGCCGTGGGCGTTCCCCGGCCGCCGCTCCCGCTGGCCCTCCGCAGCAGCCTCCACCCAGGCCTCAGCATGGAGCCGGCCGCAGTAGAGACGCCCAGCCCGCTCCAGGCGCGGCCAAGCCAGGTGGCAAGCGACAGCGAAAGCATTCCGGAGCGGGCCGCCCAGGAATGGATGAGATGCTCTTGGAGTGGCACTATCACTCCCTCCCCCCGGGTGAGGGCCAGGTGGAGCCTTTGTTTGTGTGTGTGTCTGTTCCGCCACTGGCTCCCTAAAAAAAAAAAAAAAAAAAGCGGAGCAAGCGGTACCCACACTTCAAAGAGAGAGCAATTTCATCTGTTCCTGGGTCCCAAGAGGGCCAGTCTGGCGGGTGTGACCCTGTATAGCCTTACACCCCTCAGCTCCCCCTTGGTCGCCAGCAGGCAGCTTGGTGCGTTCGAGGACCCGGTCATCCGCTTTCTCACGCGCCCCCTGCCGCTTGTGGAGACAGGTAAGCTTTGCACAGCACAATAACACCACTCTCTCTACTTTGCTGCCCCACCTCAGGCTCGGCTACCCCGGTCAAGTCAGTGATAGTCATCACATTAGGTGTTGAGCAGACGTGCTCCTGAAAATTCAGTGATATTCATCACACCGAGTGTTAAGTTGATATAGCCGCTCCTCCAACCGGTACCAAGGCCAATTGTAAACTCGTTCTTCGTGCTACTAGGTGGTGAGTCGTGACCATCTTGGCCCAAGATTTGTCTGCAGCTCCGACCTGAAAGACATGTGCTTAAAAACAGATCTCTACCTTCCGCACCGCAGGCCATCCTATGGGTTGAGTGGAGTATCAGTACAGTGTCCTTCCCTTCGAGTGCTCCCACTGAAAGAACCATCAGAGGCTCCTGGGGTATATGGTAGTTGCAGCCATTTGCTTCCTCCATATGTGACCGCTTCAGTGCTAGCTTCATGATCGAGTCCCGAGGTGACCGTGGCAGAGCAGCTCACCCTGTGTGACTATAGTTCATCCCGGTCTGCTGCCAAACCCTCTTCAACAGAGGGGCCATGTACAAAGGGCGTGTTTTAACGGGGGCCTGGGCGACCCTCGACTACACGGGCATTCGTGCCTCGAGTTGTTAGACATTGCGACCGTTGCGCAAGCTTCCCTTGCATGTCACAACTCACCCGTCACCTCCTCCTTGGAGTCAGAAGCTTCTGAGGATGCTTTGTTCCACTCTTCCCGCTCTACTCAATCGTGCCGCCATCGAGCCTCACGACAGTTATAGCCAGGGCAAGTGGAGACTCCATCCCCTGGGTTCAGCTGGGTCATGACCATTCCGGGGCCGCTCAGTTGCCCCTCCGGTTTCGTCTTCCTGCCAGTGTTTGTACAAACCGAGCGGACTACCCTTGGACAAACACTGGTTCTCAGCTGCCCCAGGGGCCCGCAGAAATGCGTTTAACCCCAGTGAGCCTTCTAAAAGCGACTCATGGTCGCCTTGCGCCTGCTCAAGTCAGTGAATTCATCACACTTCATGTTGAGCAGAAATGCTCCCGAAACTCAGTGAAGTTCATCACACTCAGGTGTTGAGCAGCACTGCTCCTGTAGCTCAGTGAGTTCATCACACTCAGGTGTTGAGCAGAAATGCTTCTGTAGCTCAGTGAATTCATCACACGCAGTGCTGAGCAGAAATGCTCCTGGTGCTCAGTGAAGTTCTTCGCACTCAAGGGTTGAGCAGAAATGCTCCTGAAGCTCAGTGAGTTTATCACACTCAGGTGTTGAGCAGGAATGCTCCTGAAGCTCAGTGAACTTATCACACTCAAGTGCTGAGCAGAAAATGCTCCGGAAGCCCAGTGATCTTCACATGTTGTGTTGAGCAATGCTCCTGTCTTTTTGGGCCCGTCGCTTGTACCTACGTGCCAAGTCAGGAGAGGAACAGGTCTTCATAATTGCCCTTATTGGCCCAACTAGACCTGGTTCCCATCGACAGCCTTCCTGACTTCCCCTGAAAACTCTTTCAGGGACGGGGCACGAGGGCACCCGCGTTCTTCCCCTGGAGATTCCGGGCGGTCTTACATCTGAACGCGGAGGTTCAGGTGGCTATCACAGGGACATGTGATAGTTACCATCACTTCTGCGAGCACCCCCTAGAAATGGGTAGCGTGCTTACGTCTTTAGAAGTGGAACCTAGTCGTTGAGTGCGTCTTCTCTCCAGAGGAGATCCTGAAAGCTTTCGATCACTTCAGTGCTCTCTTTCCTGCAAAATGGGTTGGAGTAGGCTGTTTTCCTTCACCCTCAAAATGATGTTGCCTTGGTGTTTAAACGATGTCATCGTGTTGCAGAAGTGTGCAGACGCACGTTCTGATCATCAGGTTCCTGAGGAGCAAGGTCTTGGAAATCCTTGCGTCCCTCTTTACCCTCTTGGGCCTTGTCCCTGGTGCGACTGCACTGCAGAGACCGCCCCTGAGCCACTGCAGGCAGTGAGTTAAAAATTCTGTTTTATCAGTTCTCCTGCTCACGTGGTCTCTACTAGAGGGTAGGGACTTGCTCGCTTTCGGTCAACGTTTTGTGCCTGGAGTCTGGGCCGGCTAACTCTCACAAGCTGATACCCCGGCTCGGATTGTGCCCAAGGTTCCTACCTCTCCCGTAATAGGAGCAGGTGGTGAGCCTGCAAGTGCTGCCCTGGAGGAGGCAGATCCAGCCCTGGCTTCTCTGTCCGTTCACTTGGAGGTGTACAGAATGCAAGCCATAGACCTCAGACCAGCTCTACAAATATCTGTCGGAACTCAGCAGAGAGGGAAGGCTGTTTCTATGCAAAGTTGCACTTAGTGCTTGCCTTCATTTCGGTAAAAATCCGAGATGCAACATGTCCACTTAGGTGTTGAGCTCCTCTATGATGAGTGTAAAGTGCTCCGCCTGGGCGTTGACGATATGCTTTGCTAAACGGATTCTAGAGTTGGGGGCTGGACGACACCTAGTTGAACCGCTGCTTCCCGTGGGCTCCCTTCTCATGATGCCAGTTTCACCGTGAGCCCGGTTCAAGTGTCGGCTTGCTGCGCCATTCCCCTCCTATGGACTGGATATGTGCGCCTTTCTACTCCAGTTGAGTTCCCTTAAAATTGAACCCTGTTGAGTTCCTCCACACCCCTCCGACGTCGGACGTGCGGAACGTCTGGTGTTAGGCCTACCACTCGTAAGCAGTGTGGAACCTGTGTTAGGCTGGGTCCATATGTTGCGGTCCCTACAGCGACCCCATATGTGTATTCTTCCACGATACGGCTCCCTGCGGCGAGCCCGTGTCTTCCCTCGGCAGAGTCTCTCTGCCGTCACTGTCCGGTGTGTCTCCCCCCGTCTTAGGCTGGAGCCACCCCAGTGACATTCCATATGTTAGACTGCCCGGTTTCCGCCCAGTTCATATGTGTATTCTCCACGTTACCTCCCTCTGGGTTGGATGTGGCTTCTGCAGCGTCCCTTCCTTCCAATGTACGGGGAACGCTTTCCCAGTGGTCCTGTAGGAACAGCAGTGACTTCCCTGGCCTAAGCCCTGTCCTTCCCCGCCTTAAATTTGCGGGGGCATCAGGAGGCTTTGGTTTAGGCACTGGAAGGTGGCAGCGTTAGTGGCGTTTTCAAAGGTTATCCCAATTCAGTCGACCGTCGACTACGTCTGACGTTATCGACTGAAAGGGAACGTGCTGGTTGCGTATGCAACCCACCGTTCCCTGAAGGAGGGAACGGAGGACGTAGTCCCCTTGCCACTACCGCTGGACCACCGTTGACCCCGGGTTACTCTCGGCTCCTCAGCGAAAAGCAACTAGTGCGTGCATCCACTTCCGTATTTATACCCGTGCCACGGGGGCGGAGTGTGTGATGTGAATCACGTACGCCAATTACATTGGCTCGTTCAATAGTACTCGAAGAGGATAGGCTCTCTAGCGAGATCCCAATTCAGTCGACCGTCGACTACGTCCTGGGTTGCATACGCAACCAGGACGTTACAGACGTTGTTATGATCCAGTCTCTTTCTCTTTCCTCTTCCTCCCTCTCCTGGTCACACACGGTATTGTACTCGCAATTACTCTCTCTCCAGCTGTTCCTTGTTCCCTTCTGCTTCTCTCTAGATTCCCCGCACCTGTTCTCTCTTTTCTCTGATTGCGCTTGCTACTTCTTTCCTCTCTTTTCCCTGTCTTTTGTCAGATTGTTTGTTAACCTCTGATGAAAGGAGTTTCACAGATTTTTCCTCCATCAGTCCGTTTTCTGTCCTGTCCTGTCCTGTCCTGTCTGGTCCTGAACAGTCCTACTGGGAATCATCAGTTGCAAGTACTTTTGTCATTTGTGCTAAATCTGCTCTCTGTATCTATTCAGTACCTATGCTGCCTGAACTGCTACTGTTTCCCGTTGACCATCCATCGTGTGTTTCCCGAGTGACCAGAGGATAGCCGCCGCCTCGCTGCTTAATCCTTGCTGTCTGCCACCCACGCACTCCCAAGGAGGATTCTTTCTGTTAATGTTAATCTGGCCCTCGTACTGGCTGTTTCTGTTGTACATTTTCCTACAAGATCATTTCTGTTGCTGGCGGCTTCCTCATTTGATTGAATTAAAGACACTTTGACTGTGATTCGCTGTTGGGTTTTCTCTCACCTTATAACAGACGTAACCTGAGACGTTTTTCATATACGCAGCATATATGTCCCTTACAATATTCTATTGGAACATATAAGAATCACAGGAGTTTTAGCAAACCTTTTCCATATGGGGAGTAACATTAAACTATTAATAAATGCGACTGAAAATTTAATTGATAAGACAATTGAATGCAATAGAGTCAAAACCACGATTTTAATATGCATAAGTTAAATAGGAATACATACAAATTTGTACGTCGGTAAAGTTGTTTATACGTAAATAAATTACGTTTTTTTTTGCTGTCAATATATGTCATTGTGAGTTGTTGTGAGTTGGGCATGTTGACCTGCAGTTTTCAATTAAGCAGATTTGTTGTCTCAATTCAAGTCAAGTATGTTTCTTGAAACAAGACGATTCATCTTTTACAAATAACACAGCAGCTTAAAAACCTTATGACATGTCAAAAAAGCTTGTTTCATCTGAGATATGACTCAAAACAAGATATTTTTAAGACAGTTTCACTTAACAAGATATTCAAGATGCACTGTCTAAAAACAAGCTCCTTTATCTCACTAAAATCTTGGTCTTTATGTTATCTTTGTCTTATATTGTATACACTTATAAGTGTGATGAGATATTTTGACTAGAAATTAGAAAAATATACTTGGCAAGATTTTGAGTTGTTGCAGTGTATATTGTTATATCCTATTGTGTTTTATTATTTTATATGTTGTTGTCTTCCTGCCTCGGGACTACAGGTGAAAATTAGCATTTATGCTATAACCTGGCTCATTTACAGTCTGTACAGAAATGTTAGATTGTTCATTAATGTGCACTGTCCCGAATAATAATTATAATATCCTTTATTTTATAAAGCGCCTTTAAAAGCAGCTTCTCAAAGAGCTGTACACACAATAAACAATTGTTAAAAGCAAAACACATCAACAGGTAAATGCAAGTTTAAAAAAGTATGTCTTAAGTTGACCTTTAAAAGTGGCATAAGTCTGGGCTTCTCTAAGTTCAAGAGGCAGAGAATTCCAAAGGACAGGTGCATAGAAGGAAAAAGCCCTGTCACCCATAGATTTTAAGCGAGTTTTAGGAACCACCAGCATGCTCGATTGTGAGGAGCGCAATCTGCGATTCGGAGTGTAGGGGAGCAACAGTTCAGATAGATAATTTGGAGCCAGGCCGTGCAAGGACTTATATGTAAGCATCATAATCTTAAAATCGACTCGGAACCTAACTGGGAGCCAATGCAAGGATTCCAAAACCGGAGTGATATGGTTGCATATTCTGCACCCAGTTAAGATCCTAGCAGCAGAATTTTGTACACGTTGAAGCTTGTGTAGTGTAGATTTAGAAACTCCGGCTAAAAGAGCGTTACAATAGTCAATCCGAGAGACGACGAAGGAATTTATCAGCTTTTCAGCTACAGGAAAAGTTAACATAGGCCGCAATCTAGCGATGTTTCTAAGATGGAAAAAAGATGTTTTAACAGTACTCTGAATGAAAGAATCAAATGAAAGATTAGCATCAAAAATAACTCCAAGGTTCCTCATTTTGCTCTGGATACCCAAAACAGAGCCATCAAGATTAAAAGACAGAGAACCAACTTTGGAGGTTTGATGACGAGAACCAATGAGCATAACTTCAGTTTTATCACTGTTCAAACACAGGAAATTATTACTCATCCAGGTTTTTATTTCAGTAATACAACCAGAAAGAAAATCAACGTTGGAGCGCTCATCTGGTTTTGAGTGTATATAAATTTGCGTATCGTCGGCATAGAAATGATAATGGAGGCCGAGCGATCTCAAGAGATAGCCAAGTGGTGATAGATAGATGTTAAAGAGTAAAGGGCCCAGAACTGACCCCTGGGGAACACCATTGAGAACCGGGCTAATCTCAGACCTATGGTCACCCATTGAGATGAACTGGGAACGGTCAGCAAAGTAGGACCGAAACCACTTCAAAGCTGTCCACGACACACCAGACACTCTCTCAAGACGTGTAAGCATTAGACTGTGATCAACAGTGTCAAAAGCGGCTCTTAAATCTAAAAGAATGAGAATAGATGTTGCACCAGAGTCAGAAGCCATCAACAGATCATTGGTGACTTTAACCAGAGCCGTCTCAGTACTATGAAATTTACGGAATCCTGACTGAAGTGGTTCAAAGAGGTTATTACTTGTGAGATGTTTACACAAATGAGAGGCAACAATACGTTCAAGTATTTTTGCCAGAAACGGAAGGTTTGAAATAGGACGATAATTATTAAAATCATCCAGGGCAACATTCTCTTTTTTTGGTACTGGAGTTACCGCAGCAATCTTTAATGCTGCTGGAACAACCCCAGTCTGCAAAGAGTCATTCATAATACTGAGAACCACCGGAGACAGGACCCCAAAGCAAGATTTAAATAAGCATGTGGGAAGAGGATCAAGCAAGCAAGTGGAAGCTTTAATGCTTGATACCTCCCTTGTAAGAGTCTCAGTATCAAGAAGAGGAAAGTTAGTTAGAAAAGTACCAGTGAACCCAGGTGGACAATGGAATGAAACAGTAGAAACGGATGAAACAGAGATTTGTTTACGAACACTATCAATTTTTGAATTGAAGAAATGAAGAAAAGAATTACACAGCGGCTGAGAAGCAGGCGTGGTAGTAGCAGCATTAACTTGAAGGAGTCTGTTTATAGTTTTAAATAGATGTCTTGGGTTTTCTTGATTGTTTTCAATAGTCTGAGAGAAATACAAAGATCTTTCAATCTCAATTAATGCTCCGTAGTCACTTAGAAGATTCTTCCAGGCTAGATAATGAACATGCAAGCCAGTGAGACGCCATTTTCGCTCCATTTTCCGACAGGCCGCCTTCTTAGTGCGCAGATTGTCATTATACCATGGAGCAGTGCGAGTAAAAGTAACCTTGCGTGACCTCAGGGGAGCAAAAGTGTCTAGATTAACAGCAAGAGCGTTTTTCAGCTGTGAGACTTTCTCCTCCAAAGATGTGAAGTGCAGATCACCGAAAGTGGAAACAACAGAATTCGAAAATACTGTCTGATCAATAGACTTCCACTTCCGAAAAGTTACCGTTCGGGTGGCAGGCACACATGAATTGTGCAATACCAAATTAAAAAAGACAGCTGAATGATCAGATAATCCAATATCAACAGATGATAACTGTGATACAAATGAGCTATTTGTAATCACAAGATCCAAAGTATGGCCTTTACAATGAGTCGGGCCAGTTACCAATTGCGAGAGATTGAAGCAGTCAAGCAGCGATAAAAATTCCTTAGCCGTCGTTGAATCACTTTGATCCACATGAATGTTGAAGTCCCCGACAATAAGAATTTTGTGGAACTTTAAGGACAGCATTGACAGAAAATCAGCAAATTCTGACATAAAAACTGCATGTAGCTTAAGTCTTAGGTGGTTTGTAGACGGTCGCAATGATTGTAGAAGTAGGAGCGGAAATACTCAAAACCAAGCACTCAAATGATGAAAACTGAGGAACAGACACAGAGCTTAAATTGAACTGCTGGTTGTAAACCACAATAATGCCACCCCCTCTGCCAGATGACCTCGGGAGATCTAAAACTCCAAAACCAGCAGGAGTTATCTGGTTAAACAGAAGTCTGTCATTCTCTTTATGCCATGATTCAGTTAAGAACAGCAAGTCCAGGTTTCTATCCGAAATAAAATCCGATAAAAAAAGTGCCTTGTTATTCACAGAGCGGGCATTAAATAATGCAGCATAGGCCAGGCTCTGAGTAGGAGACGACATTAGTTTAGTCTCCACACGGGGAACTGTTATTAAATGTCTGTGAACAGCACCAACGTAAGGCAGATAGTTTTTCTTACGCCGGCATGCAGGGACAAAAACATTAGGAGAGGATGAGACGGAAAAACTGCACCTCGAGCCCCGGTGAATATATCGTTTGGAACGCAGCAAGCCAGCGTCTCGACAGTGTTCGTAAGAGTCTTTAACTAAACGATAAGAGTTTCGTTTTAAGCTCAGAAGTTGTTGTGCAGAGTACCTCAGGGCCATAGTCAGTAAGTCCGCGTACACAGCCGGATCACAGCGTTGAATCCTCGATGCACACCGTGAGCGTAGTATCACAGAGTCCTCGTGCACTACGTACACCGCCGAAGCACTGCGTTGATTCTCGGTAAGGGAATTCTCCGTGAGACGTTGCAGGTTAATCCAGGTGGAGTACACAATTAAAAACAGCAGTCCAAAGTATATAAAATGGTACGTCCACATCGCAACCGCAAAGGCGCGGAGAATAATATAGCTTAAAAAACAAATTGAAGAAAGGAGCGGCAGCCAAGCGCGCCAGCGTTCCCTCACCTCTACCTCTACTCAGATTAGTGTTGTGTGTTTAGATTAAACTGGAGATTTTTCTTCTGCTAAATGGAGCATTTTGTCATTGCAAAGATAAATGTTATCCTTGATGAATGAATGCACCTGTTTAGTGTCCACACATTTAAGTTATTAAAAATAAGTTTAAACATATAGGGAGCAAAATAATGTGCTGGATTTATAGCTCTAGAATAGATAAATAAATAAATAAATAAATAAATAAATGAATGTGGAACAGTTTTGTAACCACACACACACACACACACACACACGCATATTCATACACTAAAACAGACATGCACCCACCCACACACACACACAGACAAACAAACACATACGGGCATGTACATATTCATACACACAAATAGATACCCACACACACACACACCTTGGACCTTCAACCCGTTGGTTGTCATTGAAGTCCATTATACAGAGAAAAATCCTGGAATGTTTTTCTCAAAAAAACATTTATTTTCAACTGAAGAAAGAAAGACATGAACATCTTGGGTGGCATGAGGGTGTTTAAATTATCAGGAAATTTTCATTCTGAAGTGGACTAATCCTGTAACATTACTACAAATACAGACAATTACACTTTTTTGTCATAGACTTTAGTCTAAAATGTTTTTATTTATTTATAACAATACCAATAATGCTAAATAATACCTAAAATGACTAATATTTAATAATAATAAGTCAGTTTGTGTGCCAACTCATTTTTAACATTACTACAAATATAGACAAATATTGTGTGCCAACTCATTTTTAACATTACTACAAATATAGACTAATGTTTTTTGTCAGAGGTTTTACTCTAAAATGCGGTTGTTTTATTTATAACAATACCAATAATGCTAAATAATACCTACCATGACTAATAATTAATAATAATAAGTTTGTGTGTCAGCTCAATCATGGAGGACATGTTTAAAATTACTACAAATAAAGACACTAAAGGTTTTTGTCTGAGACTTTAGTCTAAAATTGAATTGTTTTGTAGTAGAAGTATTACTACTAATAATAATAATAATGCTAAATAATACCTATAATTACAACTATTTAATAATGGTAAGTCAGGTTGTGTGTCAGCTCAGTCATGGTATAGGAGGACATGTTTAACATTACTACAAATACAGACACTAAAGCTTTTTGTCTGAGACTTTACTCTAATTTTATTGTTTATATAGTAGAAGTAGTCGTAATACTAATAATAATAACCCTAATGCTAAATAATACCTACAATGGCTAATATTTATTAATAAGTCAGTTTGTGTGTCAGCTCAATCATGGTATAGGAGGACATGTTTAACCTTTACTACAAATACAGACACTAACGCTTTTTGGGTGAGACTTTAGTCTAAAATTGGGTTGCTTTGTAGTAGTAGTAGTAGTAATACTACTACTACTACTACAAAGCAACCCAAAAACCAAAGGTTTTTGTCTGAGACTTTAGTCTAAAATTGAATTGTTTTGTAGTAGAAGAATTACTACTAATAATAATAATAATAATGCTAAATAATACCTATAATGGCAAATATTTAATGATAATAAGTCAGTTAGTGTGTCAGCTCAATCATGGTATAGGAGGACATGTTTAACATTATTACAAATACAGACACTAATGCTTTTTGTCAGAGACTTCAGTCTAAAATGGTGTTGTTTTATTTATAACAATACCAATAATGATAAATAATACCTACAATGAGTAATATTTAATAATGATAAGTCAGTTTGTGTGTCAGCTCAATAATGGTACAGCAGGACATGTTTAACATTACTACAAATACAGACACTAACACTTTATGTCTGAGACTTTACTCTAAATTTTATATATTTTGTTATAGTACAGTGTTTCCCCTACAATGTATTCAGCAGCGGCGCAGCGCCGCCGCTGGATTTTCAGCGCCGCTGTAAAATCTTTCCATGATCAGTAATATCACGACATTCTCTTCATTCACGTACACACCTAAAAACACTGAGACATGGCGACCGGCGGCGCTGCATGCGGTGGCTCTGAATCCACTTGTAAACAAGGAGGAAAGAGCCACATATGGAAATATTTTCGATTAGGCTAATGTCACGTTGCCATAAGGGGCCGTTCACATAGCGCGTTTTTTGCGCGTGCAAATTCATTATTTCAAATGCGGCCGGCGCGCTCTTTTTCCCAAGCGCGCCTCTGTTCATGGTTGCATAGCAACGACAGACGCCAAGGGAGAGCAAGCGCTAGTGGAAAGGAGAAAGCGGTACGAACTGCGCTCTCCATGAGGACGAGGAAGTATCACCTACTGCTCATAGTCCTGATAGTTAACGTTAAATCATATTTAATTTTTCAGATGAGTCTACTAAACTTGTTGGTGTCCTTCAGAAATCATTCTAATATGATATGTGATGCTCTTTTTCTTTTTTTTCAAAGATTCTTTGATTAATAAAAAGTTAAAAAGAACATCATGTAATAATATTTCACAATATTAGGCTACTGTTTTTTTTTTAATTAAATAAATGCAGGCTAGATGAGCATAAGACTTCTTGCAAAAACAAAAAATACCCCCACAATCATTCAATTACCAAAGAGCCTTAGAAATCTTCTATGTAAAGGCCAGAAAAATTAAGTGCTCACAGATTGGGTGTGGCCTTTCCCATTAACATAAAATTTTCAATAAATTGTAAATAATCTTTTTCTGGGTTGTGCTGTTTCATTTTTCCCCTAAACAATTTCTACCAAGCTGAAAATGAACAAAAAAGAAAAACATGAATAATCCTGTCTAAAATTATAAAATTAAGGTTTCTGTTTGTGACTGCAGTTCAAGGTACGTGCTGCAATAATCATGCCTTGAATCAGTTGATGGTATGTCATATTTGTTTTTCTTAAAATGTCCATTTCTATCCACAAAACTTGCCAGAAGTCATGGTTTAAGGGTTTAAAAAAAAAAAAAATCTTCCAGGGTGCATGCCCCCGGACCCCACCACGCGCGGCTTGGTAACAACCTCGGGCACGTAACAGCACCGCTGCTGGAAAAATTTCTAGGGGAAACACTGTAGTAGTAGTAGTAATACTAATAATAATAATAAACCTAATGCTAAATAATACCTACAATGGCTAATATTTAATAATAATAAGTCAGTTTGTGTGTCAACTCAATCATGGAATAGGAAGACATGTTTAAAATTAAAGTCTCAGACAAAAAGTGTTAGTGTCTGTATTTGTAATAA
The DNA here is from genome assembly GCF_051911475.1 of Siphateles boraxobius. Lineage (NCBI taxonomy): Eukaryota > Metazoa > Chordata > Actinopteri > Cypriniformes > Leuciscidae > Siphateles > Siphateles boraxobius. The sequence goes on along the minus strand of NW_027508931.1, from coordinate 12,675,836 downwards.
TGTTAAACATGTCCTCCTATACCATGATTGAGCTGACACACAAACTGACTTATCATTATTAAATATTAGTCATCGTATGTATTATTTAGCATTATTGGTATTGTTATAAATAAATAAAAAACTTTTGGACTAAAGTCTCTGACAAAAACATTATTGTCTGTATTTGTAGTAATGTTAAACATGTCCTCCTATACCATGATTGAGCTGACACACAAACTGACTTATTATTATTAAATATTAGTCATTGTTGGTATTATTTAGCATTATTAGTAGTATTACTACTTCTACTACAAAACAATCCAATTTTAGACTAAAGTCTCAGACAAAAAGCGTTAGTGTCTGTATTTGTAGTAGTCGAAAATTGGATTGTTTTGTAGTAGAAGTAGTACTACTACTACTACTACTACTACTACTACTTCTAATAATAATAATAATAATAATAATAATAATAATGCTAAATAATACCTATAATGACTACTATTTAATAAAGATAAGTCAGTTTGTGTGTCAGCTCAATCATGGTATAGGAGGACATGTTTAACATTACTACAATTACAGACACTAACGCTTTTTGTCAGAGACTTCAGTCTAAAATGGTGTTGTTTTATATATAACAATACCAATAATGCTAAATAATACCTACAATGAGTAATATTTAATAATGATAAGTCAGTTTGTGTGTCAGCTCAATAATGATACAGGAGGACATGTTTAACATTACTACAAATACAGACACTAACACTTTTTGTCTGATACTTCAATGTTAAACATGTCCTCCTATACAATGATTGAGTTGACACACAAACTGACTTATTATTATTAAATATTAGTCATTATAGATATTATTTAGCATTATTATTAGTAGTAGTAGTAGTAGCAGTACTACTTCTACTACACAACAATCGATATTATACCTATAATAATATCTACTACTACTAATAATAATAATGCTAAATAATACCTATAATAACTAATATTTAATAATTTTGTGTGTCAGTTTGTGTGTCAGCTCAATCATGGTATAGGAGGACATGTTTAACATTACTACAAATACAGACACTAACACTATTTGTCTGATACTTTAGTCTAAAATGGGTTTGTTTTATTTATAACAATACCAATAATCCTAAATAATACCTACGATGACTAATATTTAATAATAATAAGTCAAGTTTGTGTGTCAGCTCAATCATGGTAAAGGAGGACATGTTTAACATTACCACAATAACAGACACTAAAGCTTTTGTCTGAGACTTTGCTCTAATTATTTTATTGTTTTTATAGTAGAAGTAGTAGTATTACTACTATTAATAATAATAATGCTAAATTATACCTATGATGACTAATAATTAATAATAATAAGTCAGTTTGTGTGTCAAATCAATCATGGAGGACATGTTTAACAATACTACAAATACAGACACTAAAGGTTTTTGTCTGAGACTTTAGTCTAAAAGTGTTTGCTTTTTTATAGTAGAAGTAGTAATACTAATAATAATTAAAGCTCCAAGCAGCATTTATCGGGGTTCAAGCATTTAAGGCCTTTAAGGACAAAAGAATATAAAAACATTAAGTTTTATTTAGCAGGCATGTAAACACTTAGAAAACTTAGGAAACCAAAAGTAATTTATAAAAGATCATATAAGAGATTCAATCAAGAATCATTTTGTACAAACGTAAATGTATGTTGGATTGATGTTTATAATGAAGTTCATCCTGATAATGCATTGTCAGCATTTGAAAGATTATTGTATCCTTTGGTGGACAAACATGCACCTATTAAAAAGTGCAGTGAAGAATGTTATAGGACACCATGGATTGTTAATGAGTTGAAATTCATTATGTTTGAGATGTTTGAGATGTGGCAAAGGGTACATCAAACAGAACTAAGAAAAAGGAGGATTCGGACGTCTATTGCAAATTAAGAAATCAAGTAACTAAAGTGAATAGGGAAAAGAAAACAATGTTTTACAAAATTAAATAAATTGATGTCAATATGATTGTAAAACATTGTGGAGTACACAATGAAATAATGGATAGGAAATCAAGTCAATTACTTTTATTGATACAGGTGACTAATTTTTAACCTTTTAAAACATATGAAATTGAAAATTATTTTAATGATTTTTTCATAAAGTTGATAAATTAAGAGAAGAAATGTTGTTTGTTCAGTTTGTCACATCTGTAATATCAGTATTTAAAAAGGGATTTTTCCTTTAGCTTGATAAGGTGCAAAGGTTAAATGCAGAAAAAAGCAGCACTGGGTTTTAATGGTCATAATAGTCTACCAATAAGTTTGCTACCTGTTAGCAAAGTATTGAAAATTATAGTTTGTGAACAAATTCAATTATTCTTTAAGGAGAATAATTTGGTTCTAATTTTCAGCATTTTTAGTGAGAGAGCACAGATTGATGACAATCACTTAGGAGCAGTATTGTTAGATTTTGATGTACTGGATCATAAATTATTGCCGGATAAACTTAAAAGTTACATATTTATATTATCATACTTTATATTGGTTTAAAAGTTAACTGTCTAACAGGATAATTTGTATTTTATAATGGAATTAATCAGATGAGAAAGAGTTGGAATGTGGTGTGCCTCAAGGAAGTTTATCTTCATCTTATTTTAAAGTGTGTGGACAGTCATGTATGCAGATGATAAAACATTATATTTACCTGCTTTGGATAAGGACATTTTACATCATCCAAAGAAAACTTTTTACCACAACACTGTAAATGTAGCACAACATGACTTGACGTGCTACATCCAGTTATAATATTCGGTAGGGCCTAATTGAATCAGAAGCAAGGGACATCTAATGGAGGGAGGAAATGGTGAAACAGGTGAGCAAATATCTGACTGAATTTTATTTTGATTCAAAGAGTAGGGCTAGGACGGTATGGATTTTTTTCTTACTGCGGTTAAACAGCAAGAAATTCCCGCAGCATAGTGGTAAACCGCTTTAAACCTCAACAGTTTTTTTTTTCTGCGACGTCACGGCCGGAACAACACACAAATTGCGACAATGATAGTCTCAGGTATTGTTTATGTGCTTTAGCCTATTTAATGTTAAAAGCATGCAATGTGACTTTGAATATCATGTAGTGCTCACAGCTTTGTAGCTGTAAAAGCAACAATGGAAAATTCACCTCTTGAAATTAAACAAATGGAAACAAGAACCTTCAAACTGTGAACAAGTGTATTCTTTGACAAAGATTGTTTTAGTACCTAAGCCTATGCATTTTTAATAATGTTTAAATGGTGTAATATTTGTGAATTTGATTATGTAGCCTAGCTACTTTTTCATTTTCTTGCAAGTTCTGTCAAGATTACTCCCTGGTGCTGTGTACTTGCCGTGACTCCGCGTGGGTTGACAAACGCAGTCTTTTCACGCAAGATAATTGTTTTAAATAAGCACGTGCAATTAAAAGCTGAGGTCCTGCTTTTGAGGCTTCAAATAATAGGCTATAAGACATTTGCAATACAATTGGGAGTCTGCACAAGGTGTTTATTTTGAAATGTACTTTTTTATATACGGTGCGTGCGGTGCGGCTTGGACGCGGTGCCGTCGAAAATAGACTAGGCGCCTATCTTTAGGGAAGCGGCGTGGAGAGACACTTCTGAAACGCGCCGTGTCGTGGGCTGGTGTAAACACAAGCATTGACTAGATTGGGCGCAATTCGGTCCGGTAGCCGCGCGTCACAGCTCTAATGCACCGCAGAGTGTAAATAAGGGGTTACAGTCAATAGCCTACAAATGGAATGTTATTATGCGTCATGGAACATTGCGCTTCCCAACTCGCGAAAAGTCGGATTTGCTTTCTAAACAAGTTTTGTTTAGAAAACCTTGAATCCATGTAAGACACAATGCATGTCATTAGACACAATCCATGTCATTAGACCAGGGTTTGACATAAGCAATGGCCTGATGGCCAGTAAAAGAGTATGTCGGGCTAGTTGATGGGCCAGTGACTGGCTATCAGCAAAACAAATAGCAAACGTCATACACAGTGGCGCGAAGAGTGTCCATGTTAGGCTACTTCATGTTATTTATAACGTGTTAAAATGTCAAAGTGCGCGCGAGAGAGACCGAGTGTGTCTGTGCGCGAGAGAGACGGTAAATTGGTACATATATAGTAAGTAATATATAATTATTATATAAGAAGCACGGAAGTTCGATAAATGGACAACAATATAAATAAAAACAACAATTAAATTCTTGCCATTGAATTAGCAGACTGTGATTTGAATCAGATAGACAGAAGATGAAAACATTTTCTTGTCTGACCCAAGTACCACTACAAGGGGAATATTTTTTCCACAATTTGCAGCACAGAATTCTGCAAAAATTCACTATTTACTCGGAAAGGAATTTATAATTAATATTAGGATAGACTAGAGATATTATCTTCTGTTATAATTATAATTATTGCTTTTATTATTTCTGTTAGTAAAATGGATCCCTGTGAAAACCACATTCTCTCCATGTTGGCGAGCCTATGTTCATTGCAGGAAAAATAATATATACTGCAATAACCATTCATACAATGACAATTTGGTCATTTTTGCATGTCTCCATGGAGGGGCTCTCTCTCAATTCCTGTACTCCCTTTGCTGTATTGATTAATCCTAATGTATACAATAAATACCGTTTAATGGAAAAGTGCTTTTCCTTATATTTCTTTCAGGGCCAGTAAAAATATAGAAGGGCCAGCAAAACTCTGATCTACTGGCCCCGGGGGCCAGTGGGGATTTTTTAAAAAAAATGTTGAGCTCTGCATTAGACACAACGTGAACGCATGTAAAAGCCAAAGTTTTTTTAATTGGTTGAGAGATAGCACTGTGATGACGGTGATGAGCTCAGACCTACCGGGGTAGGTGTCATGTGACCGAGAAATTGCTATGAAAGAGAAAATTATATTTATAAAAAGGAAATAATTATCTTTGTAGTTTGTTTCAGAAAGATGAGTGACAAATATGAACAATGATAACAGTCAGTAAATCAAAACAGACATCACCGACTAGTCGTTTCTTTTGGGATGAATGATTCAATAGCCTAAAAGCTTCAATTCAATTTGGTCAAGTTCCGCCGGTTTCATACAATTTGTGAGAGAAAAAAAAAACTCAAACCCAATACTGCATCGGTTCCTTTCACATTGACTCAAATAACTTTCAATAATAAAACAAAATACATTCTATAACCCAAATGTACAAAAAGAAATGTAATCAGATATTGGTTTTGACTCAAAACACAATGATTCAGAATTACTTCCAATAAACCACCTGTTCTTTCAATAGTAAACAGTATGTTCAACAATATGATTTGGAAATGCTGGAAAGATGAATAGATTCAGTTGAACAAAGTTCATGAATAAAACAACTCAGTTGATCAAAGCTCGTGAATCAAAGGATTCAGTTTAAAGAGTTATTCAAACTTCTCTCGATCAGTTGAAGTACAAAAAAAAACAAAGTCTGTCCATTTCAGAAGCAAAAAACAAATAATCAATCAATTAACATGAATCAAAGTCATTTGAGTCCCAAAAACAAAAGAATTTCGGAAATATCCTACCAGTTGGTTGTTTCAAATTACGGTTCAAAGGGGAAACAGGTCCATGGGCACTGGTCAGCTCGGCACAATTAATTTGTATTAGTTTATGTTGTAGGTTTTGTAGGTTATTTATATGATAGGACACTGGGACGAACAAATGTCTACACTTTATACACTCCTATTAATGGTCCTCTTGACACATTCAACCACATAGATTGTTAATAAAAGTTTAAATTACACACAAAAACTGCACGTTTTTGCTCACCCTCAAAAAGTGAAATTTTTGGACATGCTATAAAAAATTAGCACTGGGGTATTTTGAGCTAAACTTCACATACACACTCTGGGGACGTCAGAGACTTATTGGAAGCACTTTACTTGAAGGGGTGTGCATAAGACTGACATGACACCTTCATAATCATGACATGACACAGGTTTTATGCATGTTTATGACAAATGTCATTAAGTGTCATTCGCTAAATTATGACAAGATCTCACATAAAGATGGATCAATTAAAATTGTATGAAATATCCATATTTAAAAGGTTAAAAACTATTTACATTTTAAATTTAATATTAATATTCATTTAGTATTAACTTGATCAATTATGTCCTCGTAGACAGGCAAATGGTGAAATGTGGATATTATAGACCTCATAACCCATGATGTCCCTTTAAACAATGATTGTATGATGACCTTATAAACCTGTGAAATTTCTGAAGCACGTCTTCTCGATGATGTGCATTTATTCTAAATATGAAGTTGGATGTATCTCATTAATCAAAAAATGAAGCCTTTTGCATGACTGTATTGATACCCTGATGCTGGGAAAGGCGTGTCCTTGTAAACCATGGTTAATGCTAACTGTCCTCATAAGTACTATTTGCCAGTGTGTGTGTGTGTGTGTGTGTGTGTGTGTGTGTGTGTGTGTGTGTGTGTGTGTGTGTGTGTGTGTGTGTGTGTGTGTGTGTGTTTAAAATGTAAATAGTCTTTACTAATATCACTATTACTAATATCACTAACATACTAAATTTCTGTGACCTGGCATTGTCACTTAAGTTTCTGCTGATAATTTCTCAAGCTCATTGCATCATAAGTTGTCAAATTCAAATTTGAATTCTGCAAACTGTACACCTGGAAGCACACACACACCGTCACAGAGCACATGTTTTTAATGCATATATGTAGTTACCTGGCAACCAATCAGTGGCCCTGTCACACTCGTGGCGTGCGTTATATCAGTCAATGCCACACATGAGTATGCCTTATGAGAGACTGTTTGTGTGTGTTCTGACAACCTGCCACAGAATATACGTGGCAGCTCACACAAACCTGACAGCATGTCACTTTATTACTGTGGTTTGACTGTAGCTTTTCTGCACAGACTTAGATGTGCGCGTGTTGTGTGTGTGTGTGTGTGTGTGTGTGTGTGTGTGTGTGTGTGTGTGTGTGTGTGTGTGTGTGTGTGTGTGTGTGTGTGTGTGTGTGTGTGTTACCTGGTCTCTGCCCTTTCTCTCTCCACTCTTTCAGAGCCTCCTGGAAGGACCTGGTTGACTGCTCTTCATCAAAGCATCCCCTCAGCAGAGAGCTGTCCTCTTCCTCACCAGCCTCCTCATCCTCCAGGTCAACACCGTCATTCACAAACAACACCTGAGGCGAGACAGAGAACACAATGTGACAGAGAGAGTGAGAGAAGGAAACTAAATTAAATGGAGAACATGGCCAAGTTTCCACACTGTACAGAAAGTTGAGAGCAGGTTCGTGTTCAAACGTCCACTTCCTTCCACCCAACAAAAACTTAGCAATAAAACTGTAATGAATAATTGGATAAAACTTTACAATAAGGTTCATTTGTTAACATTAGTAAATATATTAACTAACAATGAGCAATACATTTGTTACAGTATTTATTAATATTTGTTAATGTTATTTAATAAAAATACAGCTGTTCATTGTTTGTTCATGTTAGTTTACAATTAACTAATGTTAAAAAATACAACCTTTGATTTTAATAATGTATTAGTAAATGTTGAAATTAATATTAACTAATATTAATATATTATGTACTGTGTATATTAAGTATTGCTCATTCTTAGTTCATGTTAACTAAGGTAGTTAACTAATGAACCTTGTTGTAAAGTGTTACCAATAATTGTAACCACAGTTCTAATTCATTATAATACTTATCTAATCATTGTTACGCTTTTAGAAAGTATGGTGAATTAAAACACACGACAAAACCAATTTCAGGTGTAACAAAGAATCTGCAAACATTATAATTGTTTGTATAAAGTATTTATGAAAATATATATTGGTTACAATGTACTTTATGAAGACCTATTTAATGCATTATTCATTTAAAGCATATTTGACTTAAAGAAGCTACCTTTATACATTCATTTTGTTTATAAATTTGATGTAGGCCTAACACCCAAAACAATCAGTGACTCACCTGTGTGTGGTGTATTTGGTTATCAGACATGGGCCGAAGGCTCCTAGGAGTTGATCTTTCCTCTGTGTCTTCTCTTTCATCAGTGGAATCGGAGGATGCACCTCGTTCAATTTGACTCTCCTCAGCGGTTACCTGCTGCTGGAGGTGACCCATCACATCCCGAGTGCTGACGGGGGTCTGGAGCTCTGCCTGGAGGATGAAATATAGATTTCAAATAGACCTTTAATTCAAAGTGCACAAATGCATCCTGGTAATGACTCGGCTAATGTACTGATGCAACTGAATGAATGCAAACTCTCTATAGGTAAAGCATTCATCCAAATCATTAAATGGATATCCTGTGTTCAAAACAAGCTTTATAGACAGCATCTGTGGCATGCTGTCAGTTCCAATGGAAATTTCATTTATCAGTTCGGAGAAACAACCAACAATCATGCTACCGATAATGCACTTACAATGGAAGTCTTGAAATAAGTCATATTACAGAAGTAAAATGGGTTCCAAATAGAAATTCACATTGATTTTCATGCTTTCAAGCTTTCAACCAGAAAACCTAGCACTTATAGGTATCTTGGTCAGAAGTTTATCACATTCACACCAGGTATTAGCAGTTCTCTTACGACATCAGATAAGACCTTGACTGTTTTGTGAATGCATTTATATTGTGCACTTAAACTAGAGTGAACATTAGCAAATTAATTAGTTTATCTCTGCATATCGATAGTTTACGTTTGCAGACGATAGCAAGCAATAAGAAACTATTAATAGGGGAAGAAGTCCATATAACTTGGAAACAGAGATAAAAGAGAATGAATCAAAAGCAGATGGGGAAACGCCTATGTCGAAGACGAAGGCAAAGACGAACCAAGATGGCAAAGAACAAACCTGAGGATGAAAATATTAATATTTGTTCTCTGTTTCCCCCCATGGAAACAAATTAAACAGGATAAGAATGCATAAAGCTGCATTAGATGCCGATGCGTAGTTAAATAAAATTCTCGGTTTCATGCCAAGAGAGCGCAACGTTGTGACTGCTCTCTCTTTCTCTGATTTTCTCTCTCCTTTGCTCAGTGTGCCTTCTTTAACAGCACTGTATATCCCTGTAGCTCAAACAGTAGAGCATGGTGCTAGCATCACCAAGGTCATGGGTTGGATTCCAAGGGAAAGCATGAACTGATAAAATGTAAGCCTTCAATGAAAGGTAAGTCGCTTTGGATAATGTAAATCTACATAAATAACAGTAAACTCACTCGGTTTATGAATAGAGCCTATGGGTTCTTCTGTTTCTCTTCCATCTGGACTTATTTGCTTGTGTTTTTGTAACTACTGTAATGTCTTCTAGTATGCGGCAGTGCAGAGTGAGCGTCAAGCAGGGCTGAAGGAAGTTTGGCGGTGCACATTTGCTGCCTAATGCTACATGGCTGGATGGGTCACTCAAGGTCATCCTCTTCCAAGAAGAGCCAATAACCCAAACCTTGCCAGCATATACCTGCTGTATGCAATAATTGGAGCAATTCACATGCTCCAAACAACACTGACACACACACATGATGATGTCTATACATATGTATACGCTTATGTGGAGTGCTTTTGGTCATGTGGTCATTGTGAGGTATGTTTTATGTATCCCCTGAGGTTAGTGCTTAATTTGAAATGGAGGCCATAGTGAGCTGATTTCTCCCAGTAAACTCAACACAGTCTGAATGACTCGGTGGTTCATGTTAAAATGCGCCTTGAATAATTAATAATGGATCTTTCTATATAAATGTACAGCTAACGATCAGAAACCTACTACTGTTTATTTGACTGAAGGTTTGAGGTCGGTTAGATTTTTTAAAATGTTTTTGAAAGAAGTCTCTTATGCTCACCAAGGCTACATTTATTTGACCAAAAATACAGTAAAAGTCATATTATGAAATATTATTACAATTTAAAATAACTAATAAAATATTTTATTCATTCCTGTGATGGAAATACTGAATTTTCAGCATCATTACTCCAGTCTTCAGTATCACATGATCCTTCCAACATTATTCTGTTATGCTGATTTAGTGCTCAAGATTTTTATTATTATTATTATTATTATTATTATTATTATCAATGTTGAAAACAGTTTTTGCTGCTAAAGATTTTTGTGGAAACCCTCATACACCATTCAAAACAATGTTAATATAACATTATTATAAAGGCATTTATAATGTAACAAAATATGTCTATTTTACGATTCATTATTTCTATTTCATACTATAATAATATTTCACAATATTACTGTATTTATTGCATTTTTGATTAAATAAATGCAGCATTGGTGAGCATAAGAAACTGCTTATAAAAAGATTTAAAACAAATCTTAATGATTCCAAACTTTTGACAAGAATATTGTTTGTTGGTCTTCTTTTCTTGGAACAAATGTACTAATTACAGTTATACATAGTTTTGTACACAGAAGTTAGCGTAATTAGTGTCAACTTTTAATTAATTACCAATTAAGTAACTGTAGTTCGGAGTGATACTATTATTGTCACGTTGCACACACGGGAAACAGAGAGATCCAATTTGCAGTATTTATTAGGGTAATCCAAAAACATAAATCCAGTCCAGGCAGGGGTCAAAACCAACGTAGCAATCCAAAAACATAAAACAATAAACAAACTAGCACAAAGCAGAACAGACCTCAAAAGTGACGTGATGAATAACAACGACTCCGTGACAAACACTAAAACAGACAGGGTATATATACACTCAAACTAACAAGGTGATGGGAAACAGCTGAGTGCAATGAACTGATGAGTGACAGACAGAATGCTGGGAAATGAAGTCAAACGTGAAAGACACCGTGAGAACGAGGACCTCTAGTGGCAACCCAGGGAACACAAACCAGACACTGTGACATAACCCCCCCTCTACGGAGCGGCTACCAGACGCTCCAAGACCCACAAAAAACAAACAAAACAAGAGGCCAGGCGGGAGGTGGAACGGTGGAGGATCAGGGGGAGGGATGGGGGGCCAGGTCCATGGAAGGGAACAGAAACAGGGGGTGATGGTTTAGCCGGCGGCCAGGGTGAAGCAGACGGTCCATCGGGCGGCCAGGGCGAAGCAGACAGTCCATCGGGCGGCCAGGGCGAAGCAGACAGTCCATCGGGCGGCCAGGGCGAAGCAGACAGTCCATCGGGCGGCCAGGGCGAAGCAGACAGTCCATCGGGCGGCCAGGGCGAAGCAGACGACCCATCGGGCGGCCAGGGCGGTGAAGACCCCTCGGGCGACCAGGGCGGTGACGACCCCTCGGGCGGCCAGGGCGGTGACGACCCCTCGGGCGGCCAGGGCGGTGACGACCCCTCGGGCGGCCAGGGCGGTGACGACCCCTCGGGCGGCCAGGGCGGTGACGACCCCTCGGGCGGCCAGGGCGGTGACGACCCCTCGGGCGGCCAGGGCGGTGACGACCCCTCGGGCGGCCAGGGCGGTGACGACCCCTCGGGCGGCCAGGGCGGTGACGACCCCTCGGGCGGCCAGGGCGGTGACGACCCCTCGGGCGGCCAGGGCGGTGACGACCCCTCGGGCGGCCAGGGCGGTGACGACCCCTCGGGCGGCCAGGGCGGTGACGACCCCTCGGGCGGCCAGGGCGGTGACGACCCCTCGGGCGGCCAGGGCGGTGACGACCCCTCGGGCGGCCAGGGCGGTGACGACCCCTCGGGCGGCCAGGGCGGTGAAGACCCCTCGGGGGGCCAGGGCGGTGAAGACCCCTCGGGCGGCCAGGGCGGTGAAGACCCCTCGGGCGGCCAGGGCGGTGAAGACCCCTCGGGCGGCCAGGGCGGTGAAGACCCCTCGGGCGGCCAGGGCGGTGAAGACCCCTCGGGCGGCCAGGGCGGTGAAGACCAGGGCGAGGGCGACCATGGCAAAGGAACAGCAACAGACACCGGCTCATAAACAGACACCGGCTCATGCACTGGAACAGGCACTGGCTTTGGAACAGACATTGGCTCCAGCTCTGGAACAGGCACTGGCTCTGCCTCCGGCTCTGGAACAGGCATTGGCTCTGCCTCCGGCTCTGGAACAGGCATTGGCTCTGCCTCCGGCTCTGGAACAGACACTGGCTCTGGAACAGGCACTGGCTCTGTCTCCGGCTCTGGAACAGGCACTGGCTCTGTCTCCGGCTCTGGAACAGGCACTGGCTCTGCCTCTGGAGCAACAGCCACCGGCTCAGGAACTGCAAACACCGGCTCAGGAACAGTCACTAGAACAGAAATAACCACAAGGACAGACACAAACACAGAAACTGGCTCCGGCTCAGGAACAGACACCGGCTCCGGCTCAGGAACAGACACCGGCTCCGGCTCAGGAACAGACACCGGCTCCGGCTCAGGAACAGACACCGGCTCCGGCTCAGGAACAGACACCGGCTCCGGCTCAGGAACAGACACCGGCTCCGGCTCAGGAACAGACACCGGCTCCGGCTCAGGAACAGACACCGGCTCCGGCTCAGGAACAGACACCGGCTCCGGCTCAGGAACAGACACCGGCTCCGGCTCAGGAACAGACACCGGCTCCGGCTCAGGAACAGACACCGGCTCCGGCTCAGGAACAGACACCGGCTCCGGCTCAGGAACAGACACCGGCTCCGGCTCAGGAACAGACACCGGCTCCGGCTCAGGAACAGACACCGGCTCCGGCTCAGGAACAGACACCGGCTCCGGCTCAGGAACAGACACCGGCTCCGGCTCAGGAACAGACACCGGCTCCGGCTCAGGAACAGACACCGGCTCCGGCTCAGGAACAGACACCGGCTCCGGCTCAGGAACAGACACCGGCTCCGGCTCAGGAACAGACACCGGCTCCGGCTCAGGAACAGACACCGGCTCCGGCTCAGGAACAGACACCGGCTCCGGCTCAGGAACAGACACCGGCTCCGGCTCAGGAACAGACACCGGCTCCGGCTCAGGAACAGACACCGGCTCCGGCTCAGGAACAGACACCGGCTCCGGCTCAGGAACAGACACTGGCTCCGGCTCAGGAACAGACACTGGCTCCGGCACAGGAACGGCAGACACTAAAGGTCTGAAGGGCGTCTCCAGGATCCGAGCTAGACGCTCTAAATAGCCGATCAGTGCCCCTCCGGCCACGAGAATGGGCATCTCCCGATCTGTCTTTGACTGGGCAGACGTGGCGTGAGCCGTCTCTGTCTGGGCAGATGTGACCTGAATAGTCTCTGACTGGGCGGACGGGACGTGAACAGTCTCTGACTGGGCAGACGGAGCGTGAACAGTCTTTGACTGGGCAGACGGAGCGTGAACAGTCTCTGACTGGGCAGACGGAGCGTGAACAGTCTCTGACTGGGCAGACGGAGCGGTCTCTGGCTGGGCAGATGGACTGTGTCTCTTCCTCCTCCTCCGTCCATGAGTGCGAGAGGGCGCTGGGCTGGACGGCGCCAGTGGTGAGAGCTCGAGGCTGGACGGCGCCAGCGGTGAGGGCTCGGGGCTGGACAAAACCAGCGGCGAAGATCCTGTGCTGGGCGGAACCAGCGACGAAGATCTAGTGCTGGGCGGAACCAGCGCCGAGGATCTTGTGCTGGGCAGAACCAGCGGCGAGGATCTTGTGCTGGACGGAGCCCGCAGCGAGGATCCTGTGCTGGGCGGAACCAGCGGCGAGGATCTTATGCTGGGCCAGTCCGGCGGCTCCGGATCAGAAAAATCGCCAGGCGGAGGACGGTGTCGTGGAACTTGTCGACCACCTCCTCCCCTGCAACCTCCCCGAGTTCTGGAGAACTTCGCCAGACGAGTCCCCAGAAACGACTCACCATTTCTGATGGAAGATTTCGCTGAAGCCTTAGCCGCTGCGGCTTCCTCAGTCAGTTGGGCCCATAAGGCAAAACATTGATGAATGTTCATACGGGGGGGAATCTCTTCAACCCGCGAATTCCCCCTCTGCTGCCTCCTCTCCTTCTCGGCATTTGGGGAAGATCCACAAAAGTCCATACTGCTGGATCTATTTGTGGACGGAGTCGTTCTGTCACGTTGCACACACGGGAAACAGAGAGATCCAATTTGCAGTATTTATTAGGGTAATCCAAAAACATAAATCCAGTCCAGGCAGGGGTCAAAACCAACGTAGCAATCCAAAAACATAAAACAATAAACAAACTAGCACAAAGCAGAACAGACCTCAAAAGTGACGTGATGAATAACAACGACTCCGTGACAAACACTAAAACAGACAGGGTATATATACACTCAAACTAACAAGGTGATGGGAAACAGCTGAGTGCAATGAACTGATGAGTGACAGACAGAATGCTGGGAAATGAAGTCAAACGTGAAAGACACCGTGAGAACGAGGACCTCTAGTGGCAACCCAGGGAACACAAACCAGACACTGTGACAATTATATTAAAATCACATACAGCTTTTAAGGTAATTTAATGAGCACAGTTATTTTTACATACAGACAGTTCATTTAATGGGTACAAACTGAGAAATGAAGAAAAAGAGAAAATATTATTATGCTATTTATTAGTAGTGTTTACTAAGGCAAGCATCTATTGCTCATTTTGAAATCCAGTATTAAAAAGTAGTAACCCGTCCTGGACAAAACCTCAAATCATGTAGCATTTTGAAAAGATATGTGCAGTTACTCTTTTTTCAGTGACTTCACCTTGCAGTGAAAAAATAAAAAATACAAAAAATTAATATATATATATATAAGCCTATAGTGAAGAAGGGACTGAGACTTGAAGATCACAAAGGCTTGAAGGTGTTTTTTTTTTTTTTTTCATTTAGGCTGGAATACACTACAAGACTTTTAAAATCTGAACAGATTTGAAAACACAAGCCATCATACAATTTTGTAAATGGTTAAAGAGAGAAAATGGGCATGAAACACTAAACGGCTTTCAAATCGTTCTAAACACAACAAACTCACACAGAAACACACATCTCATTGCTAGGAGACACATGGCAGATGAAACCAACAGCTCAAAGTATCAAACATGTTTTATAGATCATTGTCTGAAGCTAAAAAAAATCAGAGTCTGTGCCCATCATTCACTATGCGATTTTCAGTGAAATCTTTCAATTCTGACAGCCCAAAATCTTCAGACTGGCGCAGACTTTCACCAACTATTGTAGACTCATCAGAAAAGTGCAAATTGGGCAAAAATCAAATAGATTTATAGGCAGAGAACACCCTAGCAACCTCAGATGTCTTTAACTCACCGAGTAAAACCCTATAGCAACACACTACAACCACTTTAACCACCTTTGCAACTGCATAGCAATTTCCTTGCAATCACTCAAAACACCTTAGTATCATGGTGATGACTATTGCACATTTGTCACGGTTTGGTTCAGATGAAGATAATGAAAAAGGTTCAAACAGGTTTCTACAAACAAAAGGTTTTTTAATAAAACAAACTCAGGTAATCCAAATGCGAGAAGGCAGCGTAACAGTAGGTCTAAACACAAACAATACCAGACAACTGAGGACTGAAAAGATTGCAACCTATATACAATGTAAATGAGGGAGACAAACACCTGTGCAGATCAAATTAATCACCATGACAACTGGTAAGTGGCGGGAAAACTGAACAAAGGAACACATGTGACTGAAAATGACTAAAAGTCCATGAAAATGAAACTAAGATTGAGTGGCTGTGACAACATGCAAATACTACTTGCATTTTCTTCAATGTTTAGTTAAACACTTATCTAACTTTTCCAGAGAGACAACCTTGCTCGACCAGCTTTAAATTCACCCATACATTCTCAAAACCACTTATCCTCTGAAGGGTCGCAGGCCAATTCACACAAAAGAATCTCTTTATACTTTCTGAACGTGAATTTGAATTGAATTGGCCACAGAGGAAGTTGAATTGGGGTTTGAACTGGAATGACAGAAAGAGGAATTCAATTCAAAAGAAATCCAACAAAAATTCAACAAATAAATTCTTCCACCCTCATTCAGAAATCTATAATACGTAATCCAGGCATAATAAAACTTTCTAGAATTAAACATTTTCTTCCTAAATCGACATAAAAAATAATCTTTGACTTTAAAAAAAAGAAATTCCCTTCAACAGGGAATGTGACTGTAAAGTCTGAAGAATAAGTAAGGTTTGTGCGTCTTTTGCTAACTGGACTGCAATGGTCCCTACAGCACCCCCTCCTCTGACAGTGATGGTCCGATCCAGTGCGATGATGGATGTATTGACCGCCTGATAAAAGCTTCAATCAAACACCTCACCACGGGGCCGCTCTAGTCTCTAAAACAAACTCCAGCTGACGAGAGCGAGTGTGTGTTAACACACATCAGCAGTCCTTCATGCTGTGTGTGTGTTTGTGTGGCTGCACTCTAACCTGGGAACAGGTGTGTGTAATCAGAGTTGGGTTACAGTGAGCAGATTGTCCACTAATGGTGATCAGCATTCTGCGTTTTTGAGAAACGGAATGGAGGAGGAAGATGGAATCTGCTCGGTGATGGTGTTAGTGCCTGGCGCTGCTGCGGGCGTGTGTAGGTGTGTGTGTGTGAGTGTGTGTTTGCGTGGGAAGGACGAAGGTTGCCAAAACACCTCCTCACCTGTATGGAAACCATGCGATGGCGCTTTAGTGCCCCCTTCTGGTGGAATCTGACGAAGCAGCCCACACAATAATCCTCTCCACATTCAGAACACATCTGAAACAGATCAAAAACAGTTAAATAAACCTAGGATATGTACGGCAAGGTATATTTACCCCAAAAACTTTATTATCAGCAATATATATTTAAATATCTTACACTTTTTGCTCAACATGATACATATTAAAATGGAGAGAAGGGAGTTGCACATATCTTAAGGGAGCTCATTATTTTGTTACCGATTGTAAATGAGTGCGGAGGGCGATAAGAGAATCCTTTTGAAGGACAGACGGGTAGAGAGACAGACAGCATATCGGCACATGAATTTAAAAGAAGGTCGATCAAATCCACAGTTGAAGAGCCACTTGTAAATGAATCTACCCAGCAATGCCGTCTTGATTAATTCATTCTGAACGTCTACATGCCCTCTCTGTATGATGATGCAGCACTTCAGCTTAAGAGATGCATAATGCTTGGAAGAGTTTGCATTTTTTGGGACAGACTCCGGATATGTTTGGAATAATATTTCTGTAGTATATCTGCACTGTGCACAGTAGGCATATGTTAACATTCTTTATGCATTAAATGTTTAACCTATGACATACCTATGACATAATATGTCAAAATGTGAAGTAAATGTGAACACCTTGTGCAAAATACTGTCCCACAATGCAGTTAACCAGCATAACAAATTAACTTGGAGCCTCCTAGTTCATCAAGATGTTTAACAAAATTAAACATTAAACAACAAGAATAACTATAACGAAAACTTTTTAAAATCACTTTTGTTAATTGAAATAATGCTGAAATAAAATGAAATATTAAATGAAAAAACTACAAACAAATTATGAATTGTTGTTTTAGCAATTAACTGGAAATAACTAAAACTAAAACTGAAGTAAATTTAAATCTAATTAGAAATATTTAAAAAACTACTGCACAAATTACAAATGCACATAACAAAAGTTAAAAAATTAAAATCAAAATAAAAAAATAAAAGCTAATTCAAAATATTAATAAAAATAGTATCGAAATAAATAATACTAAAACAGCACTTACTATAACAGGAAATAGTTTTGCATCTTAAAATAAGGCTGAATTTGGAACAGAATACTAGCATACAACTCTAATACTAATACTAGTATTTCAGCCAGATAGCGAAAAGCTATAGTTACTATGCTATTCAGAATTCAGCCATTTTGTTTTGCACTTTATTAGGTTAAGATCCACCCTCTTAGACAGGATGAGATCAACTGACAAGTACAGCGACCAGCAGTTTGTTTTGTTTTTGCATACCGTTTAAATACTAGTTAATAAAGTATTAAATACCTACTCATTTAGAAACATGGAAATGTGTAAACTTTTTAATGTGTGTCCAAATGTTTACTACTTTAAACTCAAACTGTTATCTTTTCATCTATCATGCAGCTTTCAAGCCAAATCTAAAAATAAAACTCTGCTTGTGGATTTCTAGTTTACTTTCCACTGAGAACTACAAACAAAGCCTCTAGATACAGTATCAGCAAGTGCTTGTCAAATGTATCAGACAGTTAGGGAAAGGACAGATCGGTAAGCGTGATGTCTGAAACTATATTTCACATACTATTTTTTTTTAAAGTAGGCAGACTGTATCCAGTGTATACTATGCAGTTGGCAGTAAATAGCACATTTCATTCTGAACAAAACAACAGCTTTCAGCTCAACTTTAGTTCCTGTGGGTTCCTCTAGGGTTGTGTGAGTGAGCACGGAGGAAACCCTTAGGAAGCGTTGGCTCTACACATCCATAAATACACATATTGAGACACACACACCCCCTGAACATTCGCTTTAACACACTTGCTGTCTTTTGACAGCAAAATGCAAAAAAGTGTGCAAAATCAACAGGTACATGTCCCCTAGAGACTGTCTGTCTCAAAGCACTCAAGTCCCCTTCACACACACAGTCGAGGAGTGCATGAAAGTCCCAAATCTCCCAGGGGTGACTGGGTCCCCTTTAATACGGCCACACAAGCACACACACGCACACACACATACACACACAGTGAATAAAGAAAAGGGTAAATACAGTGCTGTTCTGTGAATCTACAGCTGTGCCCATTACCAGCTCTTTTAATGGCCACATAAAAAAGGTCTCATTTCAGCACAACACCGCTGAAATAAATTACAGCAGCACAGTGCAGGACAGCAGCGGCATTCTCCCCAAACTGATTTTTAAGAGAGTTTCGGGACTATAGAATCTGCAGTTCATGTCTTCCTTGCTTAGAAGTCATGTTGGATGAGTAGGAATATATTTGCAGCACTGTATTTGGGAGCAGTTCAATCTACTGCTGCCAGTCATGGCTCAGAGTAGAAAGTGTGAACAAACCTTTGTGTCATGCACTTTAGTCTTGCAGAGCCATGACCATCGGTGTGAAGTCTGGTCCGAACTTTAGCTTATTATGGTCAAGAAGACTGTTTGACCAATATGTCTGACTAGGGATGGGTCAAATTGATGATTCCGCAATAATAGACAATAATAATAGAGGGGAACATAATAATAATAATAGTAACTGAAGTGGCATTGAAGTCCTCATGAGGAGTTGTACAGAAAGCCCTGTATGAATGTATGTACTTTCAGAAATAAATAATGTTAGTTTCATAGACAAACTGATCCTCAAGGATATCTTGCTTCAGAGTGGCTCAAAGAGAACTATTGAATGTCTTTTTAAAGATGATTGAATCTTTATGAACCTTGTAAACATCAAGAAAATCAGCATATTAGAATGATTTCTGAAAGATTGTGACGCTGAAGACTGGATTAATGGCTGGAGAAAATCCAGCTTTACCATCACAGGAATAAATTACAATTTAAAATATATTCAAACAAAAAACAGTTATTAAAAAAAAGGTTATATTTCACAACAATTTTCGATTAAATAAATGTAGCCTTGGTGAGGAAAAAGAGACTTCTGAGACATGATGCATGATGAAAGAAAGGGATGAATAGCTTTGGATTAAAAATGGTTCACATAACAGAACAGATGAAAACTCACCAGTCCGGCCAGTTGAACTTCACACTGTCCACAGACTTTTCCCCTCAGTTTAAGCTTCCCGTTAGCACTATGTGCCTTGCTGGTTGGTTCTGCTATTACCTGCTTCTGAACTGCTACATTTAAATACAAACACACACACAAAACGCAGAACTTCAGAACACGTCAGTACTCTAATAATACAAAACTTGTGGGTAAAATAGTCACTTTGGAGCATTTTTTTCTATCAAAACTTTGCAGCATTAAATAAATAAAAAGTATATGTACAGTATAACCGACATTTCCTTTGCGTTACTTTTTTCACTATGCAAAAGATCATTATTATTATCTTTATTTCTTTCTTTCTTGTTTTTAGAAATGAAAACAAATCAAACATTATGATCAAGAAAACTACTTTTTTGCAGTCCAGTCTCTGTGATATATACAGTGCATTGATGCCTATTGTTTGGAACAAGCTTTGTATGATGTGTTAGTTAGCTAATTAGACTTTGGAACAGAGTTAAAGACAATTTTGACTCGTACCATTCTGAAATGAGTTCTCACGCAGAAAAAGAAGGGGGTATAAAGCTAATACTTTGCTATACTAATGTCCATGTGATCTATTTGAGAAAAAAAGGAGTTCAAAACACATCTCAGATTCCAGTCCACCCACCTGGCACAGACTCATCCTTCAGCACTCTAATCTTCATCTTGCCTGGAGAGAGCTGAAAACAACATATTTCAAACACCACATTATCACCAAATCCACCAGTGAATCGTTCAAGCAGTTAATTCAAGAAAGTGCATCCAAGGATTTGGACCATTTCTGGCATGAATGAAGGAGAAGATGGCCATTATTCATGATTGAGACTGAATATCTTAAACAGATGGACAGGCTGACAGAGTTTATTTGTGTGTTAGCATGAAAAGATGATGTCTGATGAGAAAAGACTTACTCTGCGAGGTGCGTTCTCCTTGTTTGTCTTGACTCTTTGAAACGCAGGCGCAAGAGCCTGTGCAGAATGCCAGTGAGAAGCTCCCATCTTCCTGTGTGGAAATATCACAGAAAGTTGCAAAGTTCAGCACAGAACTGCAGAATTTATAGTACTTGCTATTACTTTTTGAAAAACCCTTAGCCCTAAGTATTAAAATCCAGTGCTTAACTCTTTAACGTGTGCTACGGACAGCAAATCAAATATACAATTTTCGCTTGACAGAAGATAAAACAGGCGAAAAATCCCACAGACTTAAAGGAGCCATATCTCTTTTGACTTGACCCAGTAAGCAACGCCCTAGCAACCACTCAGAACACATCAGCAACGCCCTGGTAACAATCCACACCATTCTAGCATTGTGGGGGTGACTTTCACACAGACAATCACCATATTTTCTTTGGAATGTCAATTTATAAATAAAAAAGAAAGTAAAAACAAGAACACTTGCTGATTGGTAACTTTTAATTAAGCACATATCAAATGATGAAAAACAAACACAAACAGTACATGAAAGCTTTTGCCCTACATAATTCACACAGATACACAGACGGAGGTCGACTTCATTTGTTTTCTGATTTGTTGTTTTGGTTGCCACATCAAATCAACAGTCTAAATAATTCACGGTTTGATTGCGGGGGAGGCCGTTTGTTTAGGGTGGGCTGTCATGCTGGCGTAGAGCCGCAAGCCTGAGTGTGTTCAAAGGATGGAAATGTATGCTATGTGTGTCTGCTTGTACAATATAATTTTTCAAGTAAAGAGGAAACCGTGCTCTTGAAATGTATCTTTCTCTCGTGCTGGTGCCACTCCAAGGTCGTGAAACTGTTTGGGTGGCTGCCTGAAAAATTCTGAAAAAAAAGACTGTTTAAATATCAAAATCCCAGAGGAATGTGTACTCTCTGATAGGTCATGTGACTTTACCACAGAAATGCTTGAGCTCAATGTGTTTTAGGGTAGTAGGGTAGACACTTGTGTTTGAGTTTTTACGAATCATTAATTTACTAATTTGTCAAAGTGATTTACAGCACACTTAACTATAGAGGTGGTCCATTTGGGACCATCTTAAATACCTAACCCTGATTTGAGCAATAGGAAAAGTCATGAATAGATCATGCCTAAACCAGCTAAAAATACACAGCGAGGCGGCTCCACTTAAATCCATCTCATTTTATTAAAGACTGAGAAAGTCAGAGACTTTGGAAGGGGCCAGCAGGGAGAGAGGACACTTCCTCTGCGTGCTGTCCACTCTCGTTAAGGGCTGTTTATGTGCTGGCCTTTATCAGTCTGATGGAGACGGGCGTTTGGGATGGGGATTAACCGCGCTCAAGCCTGCCTGTCAGCATTATAGGGAAACGCACAAGCAACGTGGCAGTTGTGCTAACAACTGGCGGATTACCATCGGGCGCACAAACTGAGTGCCAACCAACAAGACAAACACTTATCTCCTGTCAGGGTCACAGACAACCAACTCCTCTGCTACTCGAGTACATTGTGTGGCGGTAGTGGGACAGGTGAGAGGTTAAACTACTGCACATTTAACCTGGTGTTAAATCAAACTAAAATGTCATTTATTCTAGTGAAGGCAAAGCTGAATTCTCTCCAGTCTTCAGTGTCACATGATCCTTCAGAAATCATTCTAATATGCTGATTTGCTGCTCATGAAGCATTTCTTTCTA
Source organism: Siphateles boraxobius (assembly GCF_051911475.1). Classification (NCBI taxonomy): domain Eukaryota; kingdom Metazoa; phylum Chordata; class Actinopteri; order Cypriniformes; family Leuciscidae; genus Siphateles; species Siphateles boraxobius. The sequence continues at coordinate 12,653,553 of NW_027508931.1, read as the reverse complement.
TTACCAATGTTGAAAACAGTAGTGCTGCTTCATATTTTCTCCACATTTCACATTTTTCCAGATTCTTTGATAAATACAAAGTTCATAAGAACAGCATTTAATTGATATAGAAATCTTTTGTAACATTATAAATTTAATTTTTGGTCAGTTTAATGCATCCTTGTTGATTAAAAGTATCAATTTCTTTAAAATTAAAAATTTGTGCTGACCCCAAACTTCTAAATGATGGTGTATACTGATGACCAGCTCTGAAAGGACAAAGTATTAAAAACGGCTCACTTTGAAAGCACAGCTTACACCAAGCACAAGGCCAGTGCCTATTGACTCTCATCTACATCTACATCTATGAATTCATCTGTAGCCCTGTAGTCCTCTGCCTTCACTGCAATAAACAGTGAGCAGGTTGAACATGGAGGGAGATAACATCCACCATTCCCAGCATGGCACCCGCAACAGAAGTTCTGCTTTGATTAATGGCCGCCGATAAGAGCTAATCTACAACAGTTTTATTTTAAAACATCCGTATGGAGCCAGCCGTAATTTAGATATGGTCCCGCTTTCATTCCTTAATATGACAGTTTCCGGTACGCAGCCCAGATCTCACAGACATCTAGTCTATAGCTGCATTCATGCTGCATTCACTCATCTGATTTTCGGGAAAGTGCTGCCTTGTGTTATTGATACAGGTGCAATTGGTGCCATCCATCCCTGTGAAGAACTCGTGGGTATTGCATCATGCTATTGTCTCCGTTCGGCTTTCCGCCTTGCTGATATATCTGCTTTCCAGGCACAAATATGTTAAATTACAGATAAATTCATTCTTCACGCTATCTCAACATTATTCATCCTGAAATTCATTCCTCACGCTACCTCAACATCATTCTTTCTGACCGACTTCATGTATATGTTTGCGTTTGTTTAGTAGTATATATGTGAATATGATCAATTCACTGCATCTACCCCATTACTGTAGTCTTTCCCTCCCCTGTTGAGTTATGAGCTGATACGTACACCTAAAACGGCCGCCACTATAAATTCATGAGGTGGACCTCCACAGGTCACATTTTAGTGTTATTAATGAAGAGCTGTAGGAAAGGGGCCGGGCTGAGAAGAGAAAAAGAGAGAGAGACATCAAATTAATAACTACTGATGTAATTTTTTTCCTATTCTTTTATTTTGACAGAAAACTAATTTCTTGCCTTCCTCGTTTTGGCATAGGGTCCTACTTAATCTTAATTTGTTTGGAAGAAATGGGAAGACAAGCATTGATGTGTAGCGAGAGCAGAGCTGCTGGAGCCGAGATGACTCAATTTCCTTCCACTCGACGGCTATGCTGATTCCATCAAACCAGTACGCTAAGAAGTCAAACCATCACCCGAGATTGCCTGCAGAGCAGGCAAGGAGCTGCATACTCCATGTGCCGATCAGATTTGAAAGCTAATGTCATCTCTGTCACTCCATTTCCACTTCTTCTCTATCTTGGCTACTAGCATACCTGTATGTACGTACTGTTTCAAAAGGTAGCTAGTCGTTTACACAAATGTTTTTAAATGTTGCTCATTTCAGATCCTGGTCCTAAACTAACCCACACAAACATAGACAGAACAGGAGTGTATGGATGTACAATTGGAACAAGGAATGCTGGGAACATAATGTCTTCTCTGAGAACTTTAGGATGTCTTTGGCAACCTTATGACAACTATATGTCAGAGCGTTTCTGCAAGCCACTGCACTTACAGTAGGTGACCCATACCCTTGAGAAAGCATGTACTGTATGCACTGGGTTTAATGGGCAGACATTTTATGACAAATTGTCAAGTTAGATTAATGTATATTTACAAAGTCACATTGCAAAAAAATAGTGATATGCATCTGCTCTATTTCTGCGTCTTATGCGAGGAAAGAAAATCAGATTTGGGCCAGATTTAATTGCTATGTGAATGCAGTATTTTAGACCAATTCCCCTTATATTACAGGAATATTCTGAATCAAATACAGTATAAAGCAGCGGTTCTCAAACAGGGAGCAAGGACCTACTAGGGTGCCTCTGCAAACTTCCAGGGTGCCCGCAATAAGAATAAAAAGTGTTTAATATCATCTTAATCAAAATGGTAAAAATGACATCATATTTTTTAGTTTATGTATTTTTGTTTATTTATATAAGTAAATCCAGCTACTTCAACTTGATATCCATGTGCGGTTCATAGGGAACAGAAAAGTTAAACTCTATTAAAAAAACATAAATATAGTCTCCTACCCTATATTTCAAGTCTTCTGAAGTCACACGATACCTCTGTGTAAAAGACCCAATTTTAAGATGTTAATTACTCTTCTACTCCTCTGCAGTTTTCCAATCAAATATGGTGGCCTCTGGCACATCATGTTGGGTTCTGATGTGTCATTGGTTCTCATGTATCTCTTGATAAAACGTGATTGATGCCAAACCTGGTAACTGAGGAGGATTTGCAGTTTTTAGTAGAAATATTTTAATTTTTTATCTGTTCATCACACAAAGTTTGAAAAATAGAGCATGGTGCTTGCAATGCCAAGGTCATTGGTTCGATTCCCAGGGAATGCATGAACTGATAAAAAAAAACATAGGCCTATGCCTTTAAGGTAAGTTGCTTTGGATAAAAGTGTCTGCCGAGTGCACACAGTAAATGTAAATGTATGCTTCAAAAGACTTATAGTATGTCATATGGACTATGGAGATTTTGTTCTTTCTTTTTTAATTTTTTGGAGTTTGACAGCCATGGTCACTGTAAACTGTCACTGTATGAGGAAAAAAGTAGTAAAAAAAATCAAGGTAGAAAAACAGCTGCATACAGGTTTAGGAGGGTGAAAATGAACAGAATATTAATTTGGGGTGAATTATTCATTTGAATTCCTCTGTCTTTGTCTCCACACCTATCCTCATAATCTCTCATTCTCTCTTTCACTTGCAATCCTATGTTTTTCATTTTATTCATCACCGTTTCATTGTTTACATTTTCTCTTTTATCTCAACGCTCTCTGTCACAGTCATTGTTTGGCTCGTTAATTTATTCATCTACTCATTCATTCATTAATTCAACAAGCTGTTCCTCCCCTCCCTATTTTACTCACTCCCTCTCCTCTTTCTCCTGATTCATACGCTGTTTGAGCTCATCCAGTCTGCTCTCCATCTCCTTGGCATGTTGATCCAGCTGCACTGTTTCCATACGCAATTCCCGGAGATTCCTAGAAAAAAAATACACATACAGAGATATACAATTTACTTGTACAAACCAATGTGACCCTGACTTGTTTTATTTGTGTCAGTCTGCTTTAGACAATAATTCAACTGAATACAAAAAATAATGTTATTTTGAACAGACTACTCTAAGTATTTGGAGCGCCTCCATTTGCAAAAGCGACATGTTACGTGCTAATAATGTGAAAAATCTGAAGCGTGAAAACAAACTCAAGGGAGCCGACTGTTCAAACCTGACATTTAACTTCATTGACTTGGGCTTGCTGGGAAGTACCACAAAGTTGTTTAAATTCATGGTGCTCTCTGATCAGTCTGTAAGCTTCACACAGGCTGTAATTTCCACTGAAGTGTTCTGAGGGGGAAAAAAAGAGTTCTGAGTGAGAAACAAACAGCACAGAATAGGACAAAATTCACTTAATTAACCTACACAAAAGGCCAATGAAATGAACAGTAGCAAACCTTTACAAAAATATTATATTTATAGTAGGCTATCTATATATCTATTTATATAAAACGGTATTTAAATGGTACACCGTACATTACTCCAAGGTAACGTTACTTAAAAGAATAACAGGGTATAATAACCACACGTGTGCCAAAGTGCCATTTTGTTATTGCAAACATTTGACATAAAATTGCATTTATAATAACCATGGTAGTAGTGCCATTTTGTTATTGCAAACATTTGACATAAAATTGCATTTATAATAACCATGGTAGTAGTGCCATTTTGTTATTGCAAACATTTGACATAAAATGGCACTCAAAGGTATCAATACCATGGCACCAAAATGCTATTTAGCTAAAAAATAAAAATAAAAAAAACATGTTGGAGCCATTTTGTAAACTTTTGACATACTGTAAGTAATATCACATGGAACTCAAAGACACGTCAAAGAATAAGTTACGATATGGCACCAGATTAAGTTACCACAGTACCTTCCCGTTTTGTAGTTTCCTGCTTTTTAGCCATTTAAGATTAAATAAATTACAGCTAAAAGAGAGAAAGCTGATAAATAAAAGGTGAGAGCTGCTGCACTCACTGTACAGAGTTAAAAGATACTTTACCAACAATACTTTATCAAAATGGTGCAGGTTTGTAAAGCATTCACCTTAACACGTCGTCGTCCCGAAATACCTCTTGTGGAAACTGTGTACATCTGTCGTTATAGCAACGCGTCTCGCGAGAGTTTTTCTAGTAGGCCTAGCGGGCATGCGCAGGTGCGCGTGCATTGAGCTGACAGACTTCATGTGCTCTGCTATCGGATATTTCCTACTTTTAATCTGAAGTCGTGACTACGAGGTTGTCTCATTCAAGTGCTTTGTTGTCGGAAAGAACAGGAGGACGCCAGGTTTATTCTTGTCTATTTTGGGAAAAAATCTTATTAAAGTCAAAATGATATTTAGCGTCCAATTCACTGACAATAATCTAGATAGCTTGTTGAATTAACTTACCATCCTAGAATTTCAAGTTTATGGCACGCCCAACTCGGGAACTTGGGTATAAAATTTATGGTGCGTTCAAGTCCTCCTGGGAAGTTTCGTACCCCGAGGTTCCCAGTAATAAATCCGACTTGAGAGGGCGTTCATGTCAAAATTTTAACTAGGAATGGAAACTAGGCCTATTTTCCATAATTCCAATAGCACGTGAAGGCAGCATACAACATATGGTTACAACCATTTACTGATTACAACATCAGGAACTATGACTATAATAATAATAACAAAAAATAACATGATGTATTTGGAAAAATATAATTAGCATAAAAATAAATGTTGTATAGCCTAGCTACATTCATGTGAAATGCTGAGTTATTGCACAATAATACAATTGCATGCAAGCATAGAAAAAAAACATAACCTTCAAAACACAAATGACAGTGTTAAAACAGTGAACGGAATAGCTGGAGCTCAGGACGGGTTTTGAGGTGTTTTTGGCTAAGAATGTGAGCTTGTGAGGGGTTATTAAAAAGTTTCTTGAGGGAACATAAATAGCAGAGTTTTACTGTTTTCTTTGTGTTTGGCAACTAATATTTCTGCTAATGAAGTCCTGATGCATCATGTGGCTTTCTGACACAGAGGAGAGAGACCTCTGTTGATCCTGTAATTATGGACAGCTTGATTTCCCTAATTAAAATAATTTCAGCACTAAAATCAAATTTCATGTGGATGTTTTGATTGCAGTCATAAGAACCCTCATTAAAGCGTCAGCACCTTATGTCTCAATTAGTCTACAAAAATTAGTGTACTGTTTTGTTTTCACGAGAGTTTTGTGTCAGCCATTTCAGTTCTGCATTTATTTTCATTCATCAAATTCAAATAAAATGTATTCATCTTTGAATTATCATATATAATCAACCACAAAATAGCCTGCTTTAATTCATATTTCAAACAATACGCAAAATCAGTCTAAACTTGGAAGTAGCCATTACTATAAAAATGTCTGGCTGGTGATAGGCTATACTATAAAAGACAGATGTTTACATGTAAGCATTTAAAGGGTTAGTTTTGTCATTATTTACTCACCCTAATGTTGTTCCAAACCTGTATGTATTTATTTTTCTCTTGAACACAATAGATTATATTTCAAAGAATGTTGGTAACCAGGGGCCCGTTTCAATAAGGAGGTTCATAGGCTATTTATATCGGCTGCAGCAGCGAAGGATGGAGAGTTTTAGCTTTAGAGAAAATAGTTGCTTGAGTCAATGCATACTTTTTTTTATTTTAATTAAAACATTTAAAATACAGTGTTGTTGGGTGTAATTAATTAGCCTACCAAGTAATCTAAATGCTGTAATTCAATTAAAGGGATAACTCTTAATTATTCTGTCATTTAAAGTAAAATCTGATGTAATTGCATTAAATACTGCATTGACTATAGAACAATTCTTTATAAAACAATACTGGATTTAGCATAGCCTATATTTTTAAAAGGTATATTTTAATGTAACCTTCTCCCTCTACACACTTTGTCATACAATTGTATATTGTTAAATTGAAAGCATTAAAAGTGCAGTTTCTTGTCTCTCCTTGTATTGTTCAAGTGGTTGAGGTTGATATGGGATTTAGTAATAAGTAGACCAATACTTTCTAGAGATGGCAATTATTACATTAATCTAATTACACTGGTGAAGATGTCATTTGTAGTTAGTAATTAATAACTATTTTAGAGTAACTTACCCAACTATTATAATATCAGAGGTGAAACTGAAAGAATAGACTATGTTATTCAACCTAATTTTAATTTTCATATAGGTGCAATCCTGCAGGCATTAATAGAATGTGGCAGCAGCTGAAAATGAAATATAAAAACATAATTCAATCAGGTAAGGCTTGAGCATATCATGGGTGTATACCTGACTTAAACATTTGACATATTAAATAACTAAATAGCATCCAGTGTCTAGCAGTGCAGCAGCATGTTTGACATAGGTCTAATTAACACAATTAAATGTTCATTCTCATTTGACTTCTACACAGCCAACAGAAAGAAGGAAGAGGCTCGCAAAGATGGAGATGCAGAGGAGATGGAGATGAAGATGAAGATGCAGAGGAGATGGAGACGAAGATGCAGAGGAGATGGAGATGGAGATGCAGAGGAGATGGAGATGGAGATGCAGAGGAGATGGAGATGCAGAGGAGATGGAGATGGAGATGCAGAGGAGATGAAGATGCAGAGGAGATGGAGATGAAGATGCAGAGGAGATGAAGATGCAGAGGAGATGGAGATGAAGATGCAGAGGAGATGGAGATGGAGATGCAGAGGAGATGGAGATGGAGATGCAGAGGAGATGGAGATGGAGATGCAGAGGAGATGGAGATGCAGAGGAGATGGAGATGGAGATGCAGAGGAGATGAAGATGCAGAGGAGATGGAGATGAAGATGCAGAGGAGATGAAGATGCAGAGGAGATGGAGATGAAGATGCAGAGGAGATGGAGATGGAGATGCAGAGGAGATGGAGATGGAGATGCAGAGGAGATGGAGATGGAGATGCAGAGGAGATGGAGATGGAGATGCAGAGGAGATGGAGATGAAGATGCAGAGGAGATGGAGATGGAGATGCAGAGGAGATGGAGATGGAGATGCAGAGGAGATGGAGATGGAGATGCAGAGGAGATGGAGATGGAGATGCAGAGGAGATGGAGATGAAGATGCAGAGGAGATGGAGATGGCCCTGAGCCTGAATGCTGGAAGGCCAATGGCTGAGGCAATTCCTGGAGGGACTTCATCAGAGCCAGTCATTCCCGAAGATTCAAGGGCCTTGATAAAATGTAAGAGGTCTAAATATGTGTTACTTTTTATATAGGCTATTTTTGATATCACCATATATTTTACTTTGGGTTGGGTTTTTTGTTGCTCCCAACAGATTCTGATGGTAATATCTGTCTTTTGAAGCCTCCTGTCCCAACAGAACCCCAGACAGTTGTAAGTAGCATACTCAATACACCAGAAATTATGACAAATAGTATTATAAAATTTGCTCAACCAAATGCTCATCTTCACAGGATGATGGGGATGAAGAAACAGTTTCTGCTGCCACAGAGAGGCCTACAGAGGAAATGTTAATATTATGTGTCTACACATCAAACAATCTACACATTCACATTTCTTCACATTTTTATGTGGAGTAGCCTATAGAATCTAAGTTTATATCTAAGTATAAAAGGACATTCTTATCTCTCCCCCGTCCCCCAGAGTGTGGAAGAACAGCAGGAGGAAGGTCCATCAACTTCTGGTGCACAGATGAACACAGTTCCGTGATTTTCAGTAAATGTCACAGTTTAATTCTGTAGAATTTGTTTAGAACTGCACGATGTAACTCTAATCTACTGTATTTGCAGTTGCCAGTTAAGGAGTTATATAGACTTCATCTTATTAAAAAAATTGAAAAAAACAGCAGTAAAAACAGCAATGAACAAATGTACCGAAAGAATGAATGACGTGTTTAAACACTGCTTTCTCTTTAAAAAAGGGGAGGAGACCGAAAGAAACTCTGGGTTTACCAAAGAAACCTGCTCCCGACCAGGTTAGGTTCACATAGTTAGTTACTCTGACTCTGAGTATAAGTTACCTCTCTTTCAGAAACGGGCTTGACTTACTCTGCTTTCTCAGGTTTGACATATCTCCTATTCTGAAACTGAAAAACGTCTCGGGTACATATGTAACCCTCGTTCCCTGAGTCCCGACGTAACGTCTAGGGAACGGAGACGTTACGTCGGATGACGACGAATGGGGGTTTCGCCTAGAAAGCCAATCATCTTCGTCAGGGACGTGCACAGGAATTATGAGGGGCAGTTGCTCTGACCTGAAAAAAGGGCTTCCCCTACATTCAGTTGTGCTTCTTGCTCGTATTCAGTTCTGATGGTAGGCTACGGGCAACTACGCATGATTTGTAGTATGATTGCGTAAAGGGAACAGGAATTCCGGTAGGGAACAGAATCGACTGCTAAACCCAGGGCCGATCCTGAACTCCCCCTGGGGCCCTAAGCAAAAGGGGCCCTCTACCTGACCTGTGACGCTGTGAGCTATGTAAACCATTTGCCATTGCCACACAATCACACCTGACACTTCAGTGCTCCCAATACAATCCTCCCTCCTTGAAACAAAACAGTCAAAGAATAAGTACAACAATATAGAACAGAATGAGGTTCAAACAAACAATATTTTTTGAATAGAGTATTTTCTATAGAATGTTGACATAACAAGTGAATATTAATGTAAACATAAATAAGAAGAAAATAATAAATTATAACCCTGAGCTTTGGCTTTTGGGATTAACTTTGGTTCTCTCTACAGCCTGGGTATTTTCGGCATCAGTATGATTTTTTTTATTTATTATTATGCATGTTGAAGCAATTCTTGATTTATGGTTATTATTTACTGAGGGATGTGCATCCATATTGACCAGTATGTCCAGCTAATCAACATTTTAAATTCAATATAGCCTATAAATCAATAGTCAATCAATGTCAAATTGTCAATACATTGCTTTCTATCTTGCATAATTAGTGCAGTTGTTTAGAGTTTTTAACTACACTGAGACTAGATCATCAGTTTCTTGTTTTATAAATGTGACTTTGATTGGGAGTGCCATCATTCACGTGCATGTATTGTACAGTATGTCTTGTCTCCACATATTTCTGCTTGAAAAATGCGAGTTTCATTTCGTGCACGCGCATATGAACGCACGATAACACACGCGACGGCGACGCGGTTATGTTTTCCGAGCTGCAGTAAACAAACACCGTTGCACTTATTTTTTTTTATTTTACTCTCACTTTTGTCAGGCACAAAGTGAAGCAAGAGATGCACTGCCTGCCCAGCTAGGTTAGCAAGACCGAAAAACATCAAACTTTGCTGACATCAAACTTAGAGAGGAGAGAACACAAGTTTACCTGATTGTTGTTCCCGCAATTCACTCTCATGGGTTTTTTCTTCTTCCTCTTTTCGTGACTTTTTTTCTTCCTCTCTTTTTGTGGGGTCCTACGCACCGGTCGCGTGTATCTATGGCCTATGTGAAATTCTGCAGCCATTGTACGATTTTTTTTTTCTCGGAAGGGCAACTTGAGTTGAGAAGGGCATATGGGCAGTTGCCCGGGCAACCTGAGCAACCCCCCTGTGCACGTCCCTGATCTTTGTGTATTATAAAACGAGCCAATGGCGATGAAATGCCATGGGTCTGCGGAATTTTCATAGCGTAACTCCGCCCCACCTCGTGGGTATAAAAGGAGGACGCTCGGCAACATGCAGATATGTCTTCGCTGAGGAGCCTAGACTGAACTCAGGCGTCTACCCAGCGGTACAGCGGAAGTGGCAGGGAGACGTAACGTCTCCGTTCCCTACTCAGGGAACGAGGGTTACATATGTAACCGAGACGTTCCCTTTCGTAGTCACTCCGAGTTACGTCGGATGACGACGAATGGGGGTCCCCGTGAAATCACGCCACCTTCACAGCTGTCTTCCAGTGCCCTGCGAAAGTCTGATCCCCCTGTCGTGATACTGGCACGGACGAAGGAGTCCTACTTAACACAGGAATACCAAGGTACACTGGGAAGCATATCTCAGAGGAGATATGCCGCAGCATGCCTACCCGTAGGGAGGACTTAAGAAACACATATGGCCGGAGGGCTACATATGGAGGAACACTGGAGTAACCAGCCCGAGGGGTGGCAACTTTCAACTCCAGGAGGGCAAGGTGGCTTGCCAAGGGAAAGACACATGCTCAAGGAGGCTTACAGTGGAAATACACATGTGGGGGTTACTCATGGAGGAACCATGCACACGGAGGCACCTAGCCGACGCCGGGGCAATAGACACTGGCGCCAGCGTCAACAGTGCTGGAGGAACTCAGGGCTTCAGAGAGGAAGGCTCACCTGAAGAATAATCGCACGTATCCAGTCCGTGGAGTGGAATGGCGAGCAAGCGAAGACACCTGAGCGGGTCCAGTACTAGCTAACTGAAGAGAGTACACGAGAGGACTCAGGCTCCACTCGGAGATTATAGAATCTGGCGAATGTGTTGGGTGTCGCCCAGCCTGCAGCTCTACAAATGTCTGCCAGCGAGGCGCCGTGCGCTAGAGCCCAAGAGGAAGCCACACTTCGGGTGGAGTGGGCTGTCACACCAAGGGGGCACGGTCAGCCTTGCTGTTGGTAAGCCAAAGCAATGGCGTCCACTATCCAGTGAGACAACCTCTGCTTTGAGAGAGCCTTTCCCTTCAGTCTCCCACCATAACAGACAAAGAGCTGGTCTGAGGTCCTGAAACACTGCGTTCTGTCTACGTAAGCACGGAGAGCGCGTACTGGACAGAGCAATGCCAAGGCTGGGTCTGCCTCCTCCCGGGCAGGTCCCGGAAGGGAGTGGTGGGAACCTTGGGCACATATCCAGGCCGGGGTCTCAGGATCACGTGAGAGTGACCGGGCCCGAATTCCAGGCACGCTTCGTCAACGGAGAATGCGTGCAGGTCCCCTACCCTCTTGATAGAGGCCAAAGCAACCAGGAGAGCTGTCTTCATAGACAGAAACTTAAGCTCAACTGAATGCAGAGGCTCAAAGGGAGCCCTCTGCAGGGCATTTAAGACCACTGAGAGGTCCCAAGAGGGAACGAGAGGAGGGCGAGGAGGATTCAGTCTCCTCGCTCCTCTCAGGAACCTGACGATCAGGTCGTGCTTCCTCAGAGACTTACCTTGAACTGCTTCGTGATATGCGGCGATAGCGGCCACATACACCTTCAGGGTGGAGGGAGACAGCCTTCGCTCCAACCCATCTTGCAGGAAGGAAAGCACGACAGAGATCGAGCATCTCCTGGGGTCTTCTCGACGAGAAGAGCACCAGTTGACGAAGAGGTTCCACTTCAACGCATAGACATGTCTCGTGGACGATGCTCTAGCGGAAGTGATGGTAGCCGCCACCGCTGGTGGCAGGGTACTCAAACCTGCCTCGTCCCGTCCAGGAGCAACACGTGGAGCCTCCAGAGATCGGGTCGAGGGTGCCAAAGGGTGCCCCGTCTCTGAGAAAGGAGATCCTTCCTCAGAGGGATTGGCCAAGGAGGTGCTGTCGCGAGGAGTACCAGTTCGGAGAACCAGGTCCGGGTGGGCGAATACGACGCAACCAGAATGAGTTGCTCCTCGTCCTCCTTGATCTTGCACAAGGTCTGTGCGAGAAGGCTCACTGGGGGAAACGCATATTTGCGTAGGCCCCGCGGCCAGCTGTGCGCCAGTGCATCCGTGCCGAGAGAGCCCTCGGTCAGGGAATAGAACAGGGCGCAATGGGTCGAGTCTTGAGAGGCAAACAGATCTATCTGTGCATCCCCGAACTGGTCCCAAATCAGCTGAACCGACTGGGGATGGAGTCGCCATTCGCCGGAGATGGGCCGAAACCGTGACAGCTCGTCGGCTGCAAAGTTCCGAGCTCCCGGAATGTAGATAGCACGAAGGGACCTCAGGTGCTTCTGACTCCATAAGAGGAGGTGGCGTGCGAGTTGCGACATACGGCGGGAGCGTAGACCACCCTGACGGTTGATGTACGCTACAGTCGCGGTATTGTCTGAACGGACTAGTACGTGTTGACCCCTGAGCAACGTGAGGAAACGGTGCAGGGCAAGGCGTACTGCCAGCAACTCGAGGCAATTGACATGCAAAAGGCGCTGGGGTCCTGTCCAGGAGCCCGCGGCAGCATGTCCGTTCCACATGGCGCCCCAACCCGTGGAAGAGGCATCTGTGGAGACAACAACATGCCTGGAAACTCGTTCTAGGGGAACTCCGGCCCGTAGAAAGCTGAGGTTCCTCCACGGAGTGAAGGACTGACGGCAGGTCGGAGTCACTGTAACTCGGAACGTGCCGTGATGCCATGCCCACCTCGGGACTCGATCACGAAGCCACAGCTGCAGCGGTCTCATATGAAGCAATCCGAGCGGCGTTGCCATGGCTGCAGATGCCATATGCCCCAGGAGCCTCTGAAACAATTTCAGTGGGACCGCACTCTTGCCATCGAACTGTCGAAGGCAAGTCAGCAGCAAGCTGCGCGGACATGGCGACCGAGTCGATCTCCATACCGAGAAAAGAGATCCTCTGCACGGGGCAGAGTTTGCTCTTCTCCCAGTTGACCCGAAGGCCCAGACGGGCTAGGTGCCGGAGCACAAGATCCCTGTGTTCGCAAACCTGGTCTCGAGAGTGAGCTAGGATCAGCCAGTCGTCGAGATAGTTCAGGATGCGAACCCCGTGTTCCCGAAGGGGAACAAGGGCAGCCTCGACGACCTTCGTGAAGACGCGAGGAGACAGGGCTAGCCCGAAGGGGAGAACCGCGTACTGGTATGCCTGCCCCTCGAAAGCAACCGGCTCTCTCAACTGGCTCTGTGTGCTCAGTGATGGGTGTATTGGTTCTTTCTTTGACCATAATAGGGTACTGCCCACCCGTGGGTGGTCAGCGGGAGAACAAAAGATTCTCCCCCGGCCCTCCGCCGGGGGAAGGAGGGGGCCTGCAACCACCTCCTGGGAAAAAACCGACACCATCACTGAGCAGCCCGTCTCAGGAGCGCCGCTTAGCCTGGCGTTTAGCGGGGTGCGGGGCTGGAGAGGGCTGTGGCGCCTTCCTACGGTCTCCTCCACGACGCGGCCCGGGTGAAGGCTGCTGCTGGGGCCGTGCGGGAGGGGAGGGAGCCACAGGAGGGCGCCCTCGGCGAGCAGTCTGAGGTGTCTGTACCGACGGCTGGGTGAAGGCAGCAGCAGGCCGTCGGGGCAGAATATGTTTAATCGCCTCAGACTGCCTCTGTGCGGTTGAGAACTGCTGGGCAAAGTCCTCAACCGCTCCGCCGAAGAGGCCGGCCTGGGATATGGGGGCGTTGAGCAGACGGGTTCGCTCGGTGTCCCGCATATCAGCCAGGTTCAGCCACAGGTGACGCTCCTGGACCACAGAGGTGGCCATCACCTGACCACAGAGGTGGCCATCACCTGACCCAGGGAGCGTGAGGCCGCTTTCGTCGCTCGGAGAGTGAGGTCAATGGCGGCACGCAGCTCATTGAAGAGCCCTGGGTCAGTCCCCGCCTCGTGCATATCTCTGAGCAGCTGGGCCTGGTAGACCTGCAAGGTGCTCATCGCATGCAAAGCGGCAGCCGCCTGTCCTGCAGCTCTGTGAGACCTCGCCACTAGGGTGGACGAAAATCTACAGGCCTTGGACGGGTGCTTAGGATTACCACGAGATGAAGCACTCTGAGGACATAGTTGCATGGCAACAGAGCGTTCAACCGGGGGAATCCCAGTGTACCCATGGGCGGCCGCCCCATCGAGGGGAGGAAAGGCGGAGAAAGCTGACGAACGTACACGGGAGGTCATGGGAGCCTTCCATGATTTCGTCAACTCCTCATGCACCTCCGGGAAGAATGGCATTGGGGTTGGCTGTGGCCGTGAGGCGGCAGCCGCACCCAAAAACCAATCATCCAACCGCGAACGCTCATGGCAGGGCGGAGGGTTCCACTCAAGCCCGATGCTCGCGGCGGCCCGGGAGAGCATGGCCGTCATCTCGGGATCTGATACGGGCAACGCTGGAGCTCCAGAAGGCCGCATCGTCACTTCCCGATGACTCTTGCCCGCCTTGTGATGCCCCGATCAACATCGAGTCTTCCTCTGGAGCGCCAAATGAAACACGCGGGGCATCGAAGGATGAACCCGGTAGTTTCACCGCAGCACTCGCGGGTTGCAACACTGTAGAGGGGGGCGTGGTCCGAGGACGCATCGTCGGATTGTCCCACACCGTCACCCTCAAGTCACCCTGTCCACCAGCCGAAGTACAGCCTCTCGTGGAGGATGTATATCGGGGTGTGGATGAGGGGACTCTCTCTCGAATGAGATCATTGAGTCTAGACCTCAGTGTTGCGATGGCCATGTTCCCACAGAAGGAGCATGAGTCACCCACAAGCGCTGCTTTAGCGTGTTCTCAGCCCAAACACGCAAAGCAGCGATTGTGCCCATCAAAGGAAGACAGGAAACGACCGCACCCAGAAGAACACGGGCGAGACATCTTTAAAAAGACGTGCCACGTGCAGCTCTTTTAGAGAAAAAACTCAGCGATGCTGAGGCGACCAGGGAGAAACACACAGACTGGCAGATCACTGCTCAGATCGCAGGCAATGTGAACTCGCTGGGTACCGCCGTCACACCAACACCGGAGAGTTCGCTCGTCACAGAAGATGAAGTCAGGATTGGCTTGTGGAGTGAAGAGAAGCTCTTGGCTCCGAAGCGAAAACATATCTGCATGTTGCCGAGCGTCCTCCTTTTATACCCACTAGGTGGGGCGGAGTTACGCTATGCAAATTCCGCAGACCCATGGCATTTCATCGCCATTGGCTCGTTTTATAATACACGAAGATGATTGGCTTTCTAGGCGAAACTCCCATTCGTCGTCATCCGACGTAACTCGGAGTGACTACGAAAGGGAACCAGAGTTTCCCTCATTTCAGGGTTAACATACTCAGAGTTGTCACTTAACCTCCTTTCTGAAACAGGCCCCAGATAGTTGATGGCACTCATTGGCTTCCTTCTATGGAAGGGATGGCTACCATCAATGGCTACCATCAACTGTTCGATTACTAACATTCTTTTGTGTTCAACAGAAGAAAGAAACTCATACAGGTTTGGAACAACTTAAAGGGTGAGAAAATGAAAATGAATGAGTAAATGAAAAACATTTACATTTTTGGGTGAACTATTATGAAGATAATATGATGCCATAAAGAATCGCATGCGCAGGGTAAGATTTGTGAAAGTGTACATAAGATTGCAAGCGTAAATTAAATTTGCATGTGCAAGAGAAGATTTGTAAAGGTGTAAATCGCCTTTCAAGTGGTGTTATTCATGTATTGTACACGGATCTCTAAATTATGCACGATTTATCACCTGCAATTCCATCGTGTAACCACTAGATGCCCTATATAAAGCCCTATAAACATATCAAGATGCTGTGTATTCCTGGTTGCTGGGGTTTTATTCAGACAAAATTAGTTACTTTTTGTCAAAGTTAAGTTTATGTTGATTTAGTATCAGTTTTTCATTACAGTCAAATCTGGACACAGAGAAAGCATTTTGTTATTCATACTAGCTACATAGCTTTATCGGACACACGAAAGTAATCAGAATAAATATTGACGGTGCGACCAAGACAATATTTCAAAATATATAATTAAGTCTTAAATACCATGAACAGAGACATGATGTGAAAAACACTGCATCAGAATGGCATTATTACATAAAGTAACCTTAATTATTACAGTGCTGTAACAGATTATATAATTTATAAAATTTAAATCCAATAACATTAACACCAGCTCGTTTTTCGGTATGCATGTCAGTTAGCCTTAGTCAGCCTAAGGGTGCACAGCTTATTAAGCAATCATGATTTATTTATTTATTTAACATGTATGTATGCATTAAAAGTACAATTTCGGCAACGAGAACGATGCTGAGCCAAATGAAGATAAAGATGTGTGGCGACTGGCGTGTTTATTGAACCAATCAGAATAAGAATAAAATCGAGAGTCAGCAAGAAGCTCATTTGATTGGCTAAATGAAGGTGGACCCCCCCTCCTCTTCCCGCTTGCAAAACGCAATGAGTGAGAGAATCGTGCCAAAACTGTAAGTGTAGCTAAAAGAAAGACGCAATTTGTACAAATCGGGTTATTTCGGGAACTTTTTTGCCCCATACACACACAAAGTCATTTAGACATTTGCAAAAGTTTTTTTTTTTTTACACAAAGCTAAGTTTTACGTGATCAATCTGTTTGGCAGTTCATGATGCTCTGTTGTTTTCACTTGCAAATTGCTGTTCACAGGCCTGCAATGCTTTTGGCCGCAATTGTGCGGAAAAAACGTTTCCATAACAGATTTGCGCAAAACTATTGCGATTTTTCTTAAATGTCGGAAAAAACGATTCCGAAATGACGACGTTTCCATTAACCGATGTTATGCGACTAAAACTTCATTTTTTTTCCTCTCGCGATAAGTCATTCCAAAAATCATGGCAACGAACGTTGGTAGGTTTATTTATATCTTAGCCACTGCACTAGCCATTATTATTAATTGAAGGAGACGTGTGTTATCCACACATTAATGTAAGGAACGACCCTTATACTTGTGAGTGGCACATATGAGGTGTTTCTCCCTCATATCTGCTTCGAGGTCTTGATTTTGGCATTTCTTTGAGGTTTAGAATCCAGTATTCCTGTAATTCTTTTGTCTTTTATGAATTTAATAAAGAACTGTCTGTCTAGTATTCTTTCCAAACATAACGCGTCATCTACGTCAGGTGACCTGTAAATGCGCAAAAACTGTTTCCATTGCAGTTTTGCGAAATATTTATTTTTCTAATTGCCTGAAAAACCACCTCATGCGAGCGTAAAAACGTTTTTTGCGATAAATGGGAGTTTTTGCGAATTTGGCCATTGTTTCCATTGAATTTTGTTTCCATTGGGCGTATTTTCAAATCGCAATTGCAATTTCCGCAATTTGAAGTGTAATGGAAACGCGGCTAGTGTAAGCGCGTAAAAATGGAAGTCAGAAGAATACAGATCATATTTATTTTGTGAAAGCATGAAGCTGCAGCTTCACAGTACATTAATTAAACTTAAGAATAACAGTAAAATGTTGCTAATATTTTTTTCTTACACTTGAAAGACGATTTTTTCTTTTATAAATCTTCTTTTGCGCATGCAAATCTTTGCAGACTTTCACAAATCTTACCCTGCCCATGCGATTCTTTATGGTACCATATTACTTCATAGAACTATCCCTTTAGGGAAAATGTTTACGCTCCAAAAACCCAGATGTCATTATATAAATGTAATTGATTACCAAATAAGATGCTCAGAGCCACATACAGATATTTTGGACCTGAATATTTATTAAAAATCATTTTCATTCCAAAATATTTTTGCATATGGATGCTAAGCTGTATAATTGAACATCGTCCAGGAAAATGATTTCCAACACAGCTGTGCTAGTTTCAAGTCTCTCGTACCACTCTGTGCACTCTTTCTTCTCACATAATAAACTAATTTAAAATCCAATCAATATTTCATGTCCATTTATTTATTTATTTGCGGCTGTGTAATAATCACTTGTTATTGAAAACTAAACCCCAACATGGTGATCAGGACCCTGACGTGAAGTGTGTGTATGTGAGTTTCTCTAACTGTGCCTGCCTCAACACAGGCTATCCTCATTTGTATTCACCTGGAGTTCAAACTTTCAGATCTGTTATTGCAAAGGTATTCTTCCAGATCTGGTCTTGCCTCTCCGTTCCTCTTTCCTTGCTGCTTGCCTGCCTCTCTCTGTACTGAGACGAAAGAGAGAGAGAGAGGGAAGGCTCCCTCTTTTTCTCAAGGCAACACAGATTAAGGTTGATGGTAGATTTTGCCTTCCCCATCTGCCTCACCTTCCTGCATGACACTCACCAAAGAGTTTGTGACCCTATGTGTGATACTTATACAGTTTAAAAAGATATATATTCTATATACACAGTATACAGTATGAATTAAGAATCTCACTAAAACATGTCAATTTGCAGTTTGCACCCCAAAATAGTTTACATAAAGTATAGCCTATTTTTAGGACGATTAAGAGTTTTGGTATTGTTCTATTATTTTCGTGACAAAGGTTTAAAATTATTTATTGTATGAGAAAAGTGTATGAAATATGAATCTCACAATGTCCAGATCACACTACACCCCTAAAATAAACAAACAAACAAATAAATAAATAAATGTTTAGCAGAAAATAAATGAAGGCTATATTTTGACCCTTTTTTTAAATAAGTTATTTCTGTGCAACAAGTGGAATTGCAAAACTAATGATTGTTAGGTGAAAAATTGTCAAACACTACAGGAAGGAAGGACAGATGGATGGACAGATGTAATGATTAATTGTGATGTAATAATGTATGTGAGCAATATTTCTTATGAAATACAGCCGAGATATTTTGACAGTTTTGTGAGATCCACTCTAATATCTATTCAAATCAATCTGATGCCACAACTTTGGCTCCAGCCACCAGCAAGATACTCGGACTAGGACAGCATACAAATGAGCTGGACATTACCATCTTAGAGAGAGAGAGAGAGAGAGAGAGAGAGAGAGAGAGAGAGAGAGAGAGAGATTAAAAGCACAGAGGTCATGTGGTGTAACACTGACAGATGAGAGGTAAAATGTGGCGCATGTGTTGAAATGTCAGGGCTATTTAATCCATTATGGTGCTCGATCACAGCGGCTGATTCAAATGTCATTTGTTAACTCTGGCTTTCATACGGGACGACTGATTTTAAAAATATTGTGAAATCTGCTGAACTATGACCAGAGGGCGGTTAACAATTTAAAATCATTAGTCTGACTAGGCGAAAATGTTCAGTTATTAACAAGACTTTCTATTTCTCAGCATTTGCACTCATAATGTGCTGCATATATGTTACACGTTCCCAAAAAAACAGTTATATTGGGTAAATAAAGGGTTATTAAATTAAAAATGAAATATTAAAAACAGTCATAATAAGGTATTGTCTTTTTGGCCAAATTCTAAGGCAGCGTCACATGTACAGTATCTTTTGTAGCGAACGCAATCTCCGAATGCATTGAAAGAAAAAAATCATTAAAGATAGTGGACTATACAAGAAAAAAATGCAGAAAAGTATATTGAAAATCCAGAAAAATATTAATAAAATAAAAATATTTTTTTCTAACAAATATTGGTGCATAATATTTATTTACTATTTATTTATTTTATATATATATATATATATATATATATATATATGTGTGCGTGCGTGCGTGCGTGCGTGCGTGCGTGCGTGCGTGCGTGCGTGCGTGTGTGCGTGTGTGTGTGTGTGTGTGTGTGTGTGTGTGTGTGTGTGTGTGTGTGTGTACGTATACTATTTAGGAGTTTGTCGGGGGGAAAATAACCCAAAATAGTGTTAAGTGAGAAAAGTATACTAAAAATACAGAAATTGATAAAAAATACTAAAATATGACTTTAAAAAGAAAATGTGCATGTTATTTAGAAAAAAATCATTCAAAATAGTGAATATAAACAAAATAGTAAACTAAATAACAAATTAAAAAAAATAAAAAATAAAAAAATAAAATTATCTCTTTATCATTTCTGTGTGCTATTTAGAAGTTGGTTTTAACCTGTATTTGAATGCTATTTATTTAATTAGTTCATTGAAACAGTTTATTCAAAGTACATTTAAAATAATTCAATTAAAAAGTGACTATTTTAACAACATCACATTACAATGTCACATCATCAGCTAAGCAACATCCTAACATCACTGTACGTGGGAATCCATTGTTAGAGCAGTACCCTATCGCCTATGTAGAGCATTCTAAATCAATTACTTGAGGTTCTATTTCAGTTGGTATGCTGTCTTAGAAAACAGATGCCTATGGAGGATGGAGGCAGTAGACAGAGATTAGCTGATAAAGGTGCTTATAAAGGAAAAAGGCATGCAGGCAAGCTAGTTCATCTTGGTCATATTTTTCTCACCACTTAGGTGAGACCACAAGGTCGCACAAATCCGAGGGTCAGATTGTCAGACGCGTCAATCTTGGAGTAGCAAGAGATTAACGTGATATAAGGGCAAAAACGCATGTAGTGTT
The DNA here is from genome assembly GCF_051911475.1 of Siphateles boraxobius. NCBI lineage: Eukaryota > Metazoa > Chordata > Actinopteri > Cypriniformes > Leuciscidae > Siphateles > Siphateles boraxobius. The sequence goes on along the minus strand of NW_027508931.1, from coordinate 12,633,185 downwards.
GGTGGCTCTGGGGAAGAAGCGGGGAAAAGTGACCTTTTCACTTGCAAAGCACACTCTTTTTGACAGCAGGATTTCCAAAACTTAACACTGTTAGAGAGAGAGAGAATAGTATAGGGTAAGTGACTGACTATGGCAGAGTGAGAGATTATGTTGAGAAATATGAAACTGATGGAAATCAGACAGGCGTGAAAGTTCCTCTGATCAGGGTCTGGCAGCCTGTGGCCCGCTGGGCTCCACAAAGCTACGGGCCTGAGCCAAAGCATCCGGTTGTGACAGACTAGCATTCTGATGATGCTGTCACCGCCTCAGATCCACTGACATTGAGGGGTGTGTTTTCACTCCTAGCATTAACACAACATCCTGTCATGACAGTTCTCCTGAAATCTGGAAAAAGGCATGTTAGAAAGGCACGATTAAAATCATTATGAAATCAAAACTGATCCTATTTACTTTCAAGATCATATACAAGATCATATAAAAATGTTTAGGGTATGGGGTATGGATAAAATTATTTTAAATATTACTATTTAATCAATATTTATTATTATTTGTTTAATTTTTTAGAAGGTCACTGAAATTCAAGAAATTTCGAGAAAAAACTTTACACTAGTAAAAACTTTACAAAAAATACAGAAAAAAGAAATCAAAACAAATTAAATACTTGAGAAACTGTTTAAAATAAGTTAGAAAGTTTTTTAGAAAGTCATTGGGAAAAATATTTTAAAAAATATGGATAATTTAAATCATTTGTGAGAACTTTTATATGTATTTTACTTTGTTTATTCAGAAATTCATTGAGAGAAAAAAATATTTAAGATAGTGGACAAAATAATAGTACTCAGGACATTTTTTTTATGTATTCAGAAAAAAAACTGAAAATTATAATGGTCAAAAAGTAGTTCTATAGGTAAGTGAGGACTGGTGTAAAGAAGAAGAAAAATGTTTCATACTGTATCTGTAAAGAAGAGTCTGCTAAATCACTGACACAGGGACCTGCCAAATGTGTCAGGCCTCATCCTGTGTTTCAGTCCTGGCAAACAGACAGACATCTCTTCACCAAAGGCCCAGGACTTTGAGGACACACTTCTGCACTCCAACGTCCATTTCCATCCCGTATAATCATTTTAGGGCGTGACCAAACGACTTTGTTATGATGTTCATGAAAATTTATGACGTTTAGATTTCACCTCTGGCGAGTTTCAGGTGTTGCTCGGCATCTGAGGAAGTAAATCATCACAGAGCCCTCGATAAAGGCACTCCGGCATGGCTTTTTCCTTCTGGGATATTTTCTTATGCTGCTCATTAAAATCAATGAAAACAACATGATATGACCTTAAAAAACCTACTCTTTTCAAATGTTTTCTGAGCTTTGAACCTGTATGGGTTACATATAGAGCAATTCAATTACTTGGAAACAGTCAAATAAATATACGTCACTGTTTAGCTCAGCTAAACTGTTTTAATAACCACACTGCCATCTAGAGGGCACTACGGGAACAATTTGGCCAGATTTTACCAGAATGTCTATTTCAAAGGATCTTTAATGTCCATTTTGCCATTTTTCTTGCCAGAATTCATTAAAAAACATCAACCCATCCTTTCATTTATAAGTCAAAGGAGATTATCATGTGTTTGATCCTGTATTATTCATTTATTTGGCCAGCAGGCTAGTTTCTCCCCTTAGGTTTGATCTAAGCATGTAAAAAAAAAAAAAAAAACAGCATGAAGATAAGTGTGATGACCTCTTCACAGTCAGGGCTGCTGTTGGGAGATAAGAAACGTGTCCACATGTGACCAGCAGCCATGGACGTCCAACACAGGTGATACCATTCACCAGATGCTGATAGTCTAAGCTGGGTTTCTTTTTAGAATGGTGTGACTATATTTGTGCACAGATGCAGATTTGTGCTCAACTACTGTAGAAGTAATGTTAGCCACAGACGTTATTTTACCAAACAAATAAACGAGTGAGTGAGTGGCTGACTAAGTGAGTCAGTTGGTGGGTGGGTTTGTGAGTGAGTGAGTCGATGAGTGAGTGAGTAAGTGAGTGAGTGGTTGAGTGGCTGACTGAGTGAGTGAGTCGATGGGTGGGTGGGTTTATGAGCAGAGGTGTAAAGTTCCACCTTTATTCCACCCATGAACTCAGCCAGCTGATATCACTAATTAGTTCCCTTTCGGGGGAACTCGCGATGCGTCAATGACGCTTTGGGAACGCCCCTACGTGAATGGGTCTGAGCACTTGTGTCAACTACTCACATGGCGAGAATGAACGTCACGGGCGGGTGACGTCATGACCAGGAAAGGATAAAAGCACATCCGGAATCGCACCGCGTTAACTTCTGTGCCTCAGCAGCGCTCTGTGTTACTCTGTCTGTCTTATTTATTGTCGTCTGTCACGTTACACCAAGCAGATCCAATATATATGAGAAATGGCGTCCAAACAGATTTTCAAGCAGTGTGTTCCTCCCTGCCCTCCTTTCCTTACGGGTGGGGATACACAAGCTGTGTGTAATCTGTTTGGGAGCGGAGCATGCGATTTCAGCCTTCGAGGGGGCTGATTGCGAGCATTGTGAGAGGCTGCCGCTTCGCATGCTCCGCTCTCGCCTGTCACTCTTTGAGGAGGGTGTTCAGGTGAGCGTTCCCTGCGGTTCGGGCCCCGCTGCTGCCGAGGCAGCACGGAAGCTCTTATCGTGCAGGATCGCAATTGGATCTCACGGCGGGGTTGGAGACGGGCCCCGCCCTTTCTCAGCCTTTACCCGTGAGATCCAGTGCTCTCTCTCCGGAGTCGGAAGCCCGCCCTGCGGTTCCTTCCGCTTCGGAAGAGGCACCGGTGCTTCAGCTGTCTAGTTCTTAGGAATTAGACGTGCTGAGCATCGATAAGGGGGAAGAAGAAATGCCAGCTTCTTTCCCAGCGCATGAGGAGCTGGTGGAGGTACTTTCTCGTGGTGGAGTTGGTTTCTCCGGCCGACAGAGACTCAGAGTTCTACAGCCGGTACTTCATTGTTCCAAAAAAGGATGGGGGGTTGCATCCTATTTTAGATCTTCGTCTTCTCACTCGCTCAGTCAAGAAATTGAAGTTCAAGATGCTGACATTGAAACAGATAGTGACTCAAATCAGATCCGAGGACTGGTTTGTCACGATAGATCTGAAGGAGGCTTAATTCCATGTCTCCATCCTCCCACAACACAGGAAGTTCCTAAGGTTCTCTTTTGGGGGCAAAGCATACCAGTATCGGGTTCTTCCATTCGGTCTAGCTCTATCACCCCGCACATTCACGAAATGCGTAGATGCAGCTCTAGCCCTGCTCAGGCTGCAGGGCATACGTATTCTGAATTACATCGACGATTGGCTTATTCTAGCAGAGTTGGAACAGTTGGCGGTTCGGCATCGAGATGTTCTCGTGCACATGAAAACTTTGGGGTTGAAGTTGAATGCCAAGAAAAGTGTACTTTCTCCAGCTCAGAGAACCACCTATCTTGGTGTAGTGTGGGATTCAGTGACAATGAGGGCCCTGCTCTCGCCTGCCCATGTCGCTTCGATCCTCACAGCTCTAAAAGAAATAAAGCTAAGCCAGTCACTCACTGTAAAACAGTTTCAAAGACTGTTGGGTCTGATGGCAGCCGCGTCCAACATTATTCAGTTCGGCCTGCTGTACATGCGGCCCTTACAGTGGTGGCTCAAAACCAAGGGGTTTTCCCCAAGGAGGAACCCACTCCGTATGATCAAGATAACACGGCGGTGTCTCCGTGCCTTGGTTATATGGAGGAAACCTTGGTTCCTATCCCAGGGCCCAGTGTTAGGAGCTCTTTGCCATCGAGTTTCGCTCTCGACAGATGCTTCTCTCACAGGCTGGGGAGCGGTAATGGAAGGCCGCTCAGCTCAAGGTCTCTGGGGGAGTCATCATCTTTCGTGGCACATAAACTGCCTGGAGATAATGGTGGTCTTCAATGCTTTGAAACATTTCATGTTAGACCTCAGGGGCCATCACGTGCTTGTTCGCACAGACAACATATAAATCTCCTATATAAATCATCAGGAGGGTCTGCGTTCACATTCACTATACAAACTGGCGCACCAGATTCTCTTGTGGTCCCTAGGGAAGTTCCTCTCCTTAAGAGCAATCTATGTTCCGGGACAGCAGAATGTTGGAGCAGACATCCTGTCGAAACAGGGGCTGAGGCCCGGGAAATGGAGGCTCCACACCGAGGTGGTGGACCACATTTGGGGAATTTACGGCCAGGCTCAGGTGGATCTTTTCGTTTCTCAGGATACGAAGCACTGTCCACTTTGGTTTTCCCTCACGCATCCAGCCCCGTTGGGTCTGGGTGCGATGGTGCAGACGTGGCCGAGGCTACGTCTGTACGCTTTTCCCCCGATTGCTCTGCTCCCAGGAGTTCTGGAGAAGATCCGCCAGGATGGAATGAGAGTCTTGTTAGTAGCTCCGTACTGGCCAAGTCGTATTTGGTTCTCGAAACTGGTTTCCCTTCTAGACGGCTCTCCCTCGGAGCTCCCGGTCAGGAGGGACCTTCTATCTCAGGCAGGGGGAGAAATCCTCCATCCTCGCCCAGAAACACTCAACCTGTGCGTCTGGCCTCTGAGGGGGCCCGACTCATAGAATCTGGACTCTCAACCGAGGTTGTAGAGACCATTTTAAACTCCAGAGCTCCATCCACGAGGAAACTTTATTAACTTTTATCCATTACTTGAGTTCCTGCAAGATCGTTTCACAGCAGGGCTATCCCCTTCTACCCTAAAGGTTTATGTTGCGGCTATCGCTGCTCACCATGCCCCCTCGGGGGGGTTCATCTATTGGAAAAGATCCTCTTATTAACCGTTTCCTCCTCGGTACCCTGATGCTGAGGCCTGCAGTTCGTACCAGATTTCCAGCCTGGGATCTGGCTGTTGTTCTAGATGGTTCTATTGCTCCTTTCGAGCCTCTTGAGTCTGTTTCAGAAAAGTTTCTGACCCTCAAAACTGTGTTCCTTCTAGCTATTTCCTCACTAAAAGAGTAGGAGATCTACAGGTTTGTCGGTTTCTCCGTCATGCCTTGAGTTTGTGCCCGGTATGGTTAAGGCGTTCCTCTATCCTAAGAAAGGTTACGTTCCTAAGGTTCCAACCAATATATCTCGGCCTATCGTTCTGCAGGCATACGGTCCTCCTCCCTTCATAGATTCGGACCAGGAAAAACTGAACCTCATTTGTCCAGTCAGAGCACTGGACACTTATGTACACAGATCTTCACACTGGAGAAAGTCTGAACAGTTTTTGGTGTGCTTTGGACCTCCTAAGAAAGGCCTTCCTACATCTAAACAGAAGGTCAGCAAGTGGATAGTCGAGGCTATTTCTCTTGCATATGAGGTTCTGGGCCAACCTTCTCCTTTATCTACCAGAGCCCATTCTACTAGGGGTATGGCTGCTTCCATGGCCCTTATGTCAGGGGTATCTATTCAAGAGGTTTGTGACGCAGCTGGCTGGTCCTCACCCCTTATATTTTCAAGTTTTATGACCTGGACATTGATACCCCAGGATCCAGAGTTCTCATGTCATGACATTGTAACACGACAGGTTCTCTGTTGTATGGCGTTCGGGCATTCTTGTTCCCAAAGCGTCATTGATGCATTGCGAGTTCCCTCGAAAGGGAACGTATCAGGTTACGACTGTAACCATAGTTCCCTGAGTAGGGAAAGAGACGATGCGTCACTTTGCCATCCTCCTACATCCCTGTGATCGACTGCTTCGGCCTTTTATGAAGCTAACGCGGTGCGATTTTTAGATGTGCTTTTATCCTTTCCTGGTCATGACGTCACCGGCCCGTGACGTTCATTCTCGCCATTGGACTAGTTGACACAAGTGCTCAGACACATTCTCGCAGGGGTGTTCCCAAAGTGTCATTGACTCATCGTCTCGTTCTCTACTCAGGGAACTATGGTTACAGTCGTAACCTGAGACGTCCTATCTCCTGGCTGAAAAACTGTGCTAATTAGCAAATCAAAGGGATTGGAATAAAAAAGTGAGGAGGACTTTTACTTTCTGAACCTGGACATTACACCTCTGTTTGTGGGTGAGTGAGTCATGGGTAAACTTTGTGGGTGATAGAGTTGTGGGTACAGTGAGTGAGTGAGTGAGTGAGTGACTGGGTGAGCGAGTGAGTCGTGGGTGGGTGAGTGAGTGAGTCGTTAGTGAGTAAGTCATGGGTACAGTGAGTGAGTGAGTCGGTCGGTGAGTGAGTGAGTCGGTGGGTGAGTGAGTGAGTGAGTTGTGGGTGAGTGAGTCACGGGTAAAGTTTGTGGGTACAGTAAGTGAGTGAGTGGGTGAGTGAATGAGTCGTGAGTGAGTCATGGGTGAGTGAGTCGTGGGTACAGTGAGTGAATGAGTGAGTGAGTCGGTCAGTGAGTGAGTGAGTGAATTTTGGGCGGGTGAGTGAGTGAGTCAGTGGGTGAGTGAGTGGGTAGGTGGCTGAGTGGCTGACTGAATGAGTGAGTGAGTGAGTGAAGGAGTGAGTGAGTGAGTGAGTTGTGAGTGGGTGAGTGAGAGAGTGCGTGGGTGAATGAGTGAGTGAGTGAGTAAATGGGTGAGTGAGTGGGTGGGTGAGTGAGTGGGTGGGTGAGTGAGTCGGTCGGTGGGGGAGTGAGTGAGTGAGTCGGTGGATGAGTGAGTCTTGTGTGGGTGGGTTTGTGAGTGAGTCAGTAGATGAGTAAGTTGGTGGGTAGAGTGAGTGAGTGAGTGAGTTAGTGAGTTAATTGGTGGGTGGTTGTGTGGGTGGCTGAGTGAATGAATTTCATAGCCAGAAAACTAAAATCTTTCTGATATTCTCAAAACAATATTCTTTAAATAAAATACTATAATTTAATATGAATGTGAATGTTTTATTTGAAATAAATAAATACATCTTTCTAATATTCTCAGACATATTTCTTTAAATAAAATAAAAAATATATATTTAATTCATTAATTAATGTATTAATTAATTAATTAAATGGCTATAATTTATAGCTAAAGTACAGTCATACACAATTTCAAACGATATCGGCACTACCAACTCACTATCAAGCCATGGTTGTTTTCTTCATAGTAACATCACATTTTTACTATGCAAAATTTATATAGTATATTTTCATCATGTTAATTTCCTTTCCTAATGTTCTAAAAAACCTTTTGGAATGGGTTTAAATATATCATATTGTTTGTGCAGCACTGAATTTACAAGTGTTGAACAGCAATTATGAGCCACAATTACTATTTAAGCAAGTCGCAGTGGCCCCTGGCACCTCACATTAATTAAAAATGTGTTATGAGTATCAAATGTTCAGCGAGAGAAAAAATTTGTTTAGCGAGTTTGGAATTGACTATGGAAGCATGCAGCCATCTCTATCAGCGCCGCAGGCCTGCAGCGTCCTGCATCTCAACAGCCTTTGATGGACCTCTAAATGATGCTGTTTTCCTATAAGGTAATTTTTTCATTATGGAGGGTTTGAAAAGTGATGAAGTGCCCCTCAAAGGAAAACCTGACACACCAAATACTTTCCTCTAACCTCCAAGCACAGTGATTATTATTGCAAATAAATGGCTTGCATTATTTATAATATGTAATAAAACTTTGGTGATACAATGCATCATTGTAATCTTCTTAGGATAATCTTTTAATTCCCTCATTATGAATTAGCGTGGAGTCTTACCTCAAGAGTAAGCCGGTGGAAACATTAGCTTAGCCCAGCTTTGATGTGTTACTGAGATTTAATTAGCAGAGTATGCATGAGTCAAACTCCCCCCACAAGATAAACAAAACCCACAGTGCCACGTTAGACAGCTCAACAATAGCGCCGTCCCACACAGAGCCTTGTGGAGTTTTCCATCATTCTGGTTTAAAAACATATCCTTTCAAAAGTAGAGTTGTTTCTGCCTCATTGAGTTCAAAACATCTCTGTATTATCAACTCTGTCAACTTTATCATAAAGTGAATTATCATAAACAATATAGTGATATATGCATCTTCTGCAACTACTATCCATTTAAACTCACAGCGTAAATATTTAAAAGACCAAAAGATGTGTTGATCTAAACAATCTAGGAGCATTATTACATCCAAAATTAGGAAGAGGTTGAAAAGAGAGGGGGGGGGGGTTAGATACCTTCAACAATGTCACTCTAACTTGTTGTATAAGTGGTTGTTAAGTTGTTGCTAGTGTGTTCTTAGTGGTTACATCTTACCCATGTGAAAAGCGTCCAAATGATATTCTGGTCTCTCGATATGGATCCAGTCACTACTTCCATCCATTTTATCATTGACCAGGCAAAGATTGTAAATTTGATTGCTTAAAGGAATAGTTCGCTTTAAAATGAAAATAAGCCCATGATTTTCTCACCCTCAAGAAATCCTAAGTGTATATGACTTTCTCCTTTCAGCCGAATACAATCGGAGTTATATTAAAAAAACACTCTGACGCTTCCAAGCTTTATGATGGCATTGGATTGCAATCATTGCAACCAGGTTGAAGCACAAAAAAGTGCATCCATCCATTATATAAGAACTCCACAAATGTTAATAAAGGCCTTCTGAAGCGAAGCAATGAGTTTGTGTAAGAAAAATACTAATATTTCAGAATCAGAATCAGAATCAATTTTATTGCCAAGTAGTGTTGTGCACATACAAGGAATTTGCTTTGGTAATAAAGTGGTACAGAGGCTGCTAAAATCAGCGCCAACTTGAGAAAAATACAGCATGACATGAGGAGAGGTGAGGAGAAAAAAAGGCAACCCCCAGTCTATGCTCCTGTAAGGAGAACAGTCTGGGAACAGGAAAAAACACCTCAGCAACATTAGCACATAAACAGTACACTCTACAAACAAGACATTGCAACACGGTTGGGAGTGGGGGATGGAGGTAGTCCAGCCCAGGCAAGCAGCATCCGGTCCTGCAGCCATTATGGCGCTGGTCACAGACCCGCCTGTCAGACTGGGGGTACGAAGCGGCGAAGGCATGGGATGGGATGTGGGGCAGGTGCATATCTGTGTATGTGTAAGTTCATGTGTGTGTAGGCCTGGAGAGAGTCGCTAAGCCAGCATCATAATCTAGGAGCCTCAGTCCGCAGGATTGTCGTAGCAATACACATGTAGCCATGGAGACAACCTTGATCATGTCCCAGGCAGAGTCAACAATCACCCGGTGTCTGAGGAATCGGGGAAGGAACGCAAGAGCGGCTCACTGCAGTGCTCTTCCGGGAGAGTTGTTGTTCCAGCAGCGGCCTTGGCCAAGGCCAGTGCTGGTAGGGGGGTGCAGAAACAGATAAGATTGGGATTGTTTGGTCTTCGGGCGAGTAGCCTTATTCAATTTATACAGGCTATTCTCCTGGTCCATTTTGGTCTCTGAAACGATCCATTTGCCTTTGCAAAGCTGTGAGCTTTATTTTGGTTCATTGACCCAGTCTGAGTGCTGACAGCTCTGCCCACCGCTTCAATCATGACGGGCAGCCTTGCGGGGCTTTTGACAGCTGTCACCGTCTGTTTAGTTCCTCGATAAACCAGGGCAATGCCTAATCCAATCAGCAGAAAACCTGTTATCATGGTGCCGAATAGGTAGATATCTTCAATGTCCTCCATGGAAAGAGCCGCCAGACACACGACCCGCCACCTCTCCCACGCGTCCATCGTGTAGCCAGCTGTGAACGTTCCGGCAAGGCAGTCAGGTTCCCCTGAACCCAAGCTTCTCGTCGAGAAGATGGTGTCAATTGCATTATGAGACCAGTTGATTACGCTACAAAGTAAAATTCTAGCTTCCGGCCATATGCAGTCTACTTGCATATAAAGCACAACTTAGGCAACTTATGACATCGGATGTAGCGTAGTGCATCATGGCGTAGCGTAAATATCAGCAGTACGTCGCATTGCATAAGTTGCGCTTTACACTTAAGTTGAATCTGTATGTTTGTTTGTCCATAATCTAGTTATTTTACTTCATAAAGTTTAAATATGAATATTTTCCTTACACAAACTCATCACTTCGCTTCAGAAGGCCTTCATTAACCCCACCCCCATTGGGGTTTGAGTAAATCGTGGGCTAATTTTCATTTTAAAGTAAACTACTCCTTTAATAGCAAATATCAATAGAAATGAAGGTCATACAATTAATTTGGTTCCGGTATTTATTTCATAAAGGGATCCGGTTTTTGATTCCCAACCTAGACCAGTCACTTAAAACGAGTGCTTGCTGACAGCATCCTATTTGCGTGAGAGTTTATTATTCGGAGCTCTCCGAGCAGCTGGGTGTCTCTCCAGGGACTGCGATCACGGTGGGAAGCAGAGGAGAAAGACTTAAATGTTCTGTATGCATAACCCTTCCCGTGCCCCTTTGCCCCGTACCCACAGAAATTGGACAAGGAGTGATATTAGAGCTGAAGTTATATCTGTGGACATGGCCGAGGGGCTGCACTGTCACACTGCATTCTGGGTATTTTTCTGGCAGAGCAGGTAAAAGCCATAGCTCTCCTGAATGATTTAACACACTGAAATGACACAGCACCCAAAGAGTAATATCCAGGCGCTAATGCATCTCCTTAACGCTCTCATGTCGTCTGAATGGAAATGTAGTCTGCTACATCCTCTCCACTGGTATGAGAGATACACAGCAGACTGCATTATACATTAATGTTGCTTCTGAACATAGGAAACTTGTTGTGTGAAGAGTTCATTGGAATGTCTCGGGTTGTTTACAATTTAATGTGACCAGACAACATCTACAACCTGCTGTCTGTTATCACAATCAAAATGATTTCGACTCGTCCCTCAGTTTGTAAAAACTAATGGAAAGCATGTTTACAGTAATACAAAATGCAAGGGGGATTTAAAGGCCAAAATGTGCTGCTTGTATTTCTGTTATAGCACTCACATAAAATCTTCAGTAGAAATGTTTATTATTTGAGCTGTTAAGTGGTTTACATCATCCGTTTGGTATGAAACTAGTTTTTAAAATGTATGAACTGTCTCATGTACACAGTTCTTTACAGAGGGTTTCGTCATGTCCCATTCTTCTTCATTTATATTTAGTCTCAGCCTCAGTTATCCTGCCCATGGACCGTTGGCAACTTCTGATGCATGGACACATAAAATGGGAAACATGTTGCATTCATGCTATATCGTAATTACCGTAAATAAGGCCAGGGTTCTCAAGCCTTACGCACTGGCCGTGAGACACACGCAATTCAACCAGTTCACACGCTCACACGCCACACCATGTATTTCTCACGGTGAAAAGGCAATGCCAACCAAGTTGTCCTGCAAGCTTAATATATAACGTTGTATACGAGGCGCAGACACACAAAGTGAAGTTTCTGCCGCCAGCACGTATCTCGGACAGATTGCGTTCATTACTAGGCAACAGATGCGCAAACACACGGAAGTTGACGGAACATTCTCGGCCACCGTACGTTCCTTACTAGGTAACCAACAACATCACCGTACGTTCCTTACTAGATAACCAACAACATCGCGCGAACACATGCCGTGATGGAGAAGGGAAGTTGGAAGAAAGCTCTTCTAACATTTTTAGGCTAGAACATTTAATATATAGCCGTATACATTATTATTGATGCAGTCAAAAACTCTACAACTACTTTGCAACCAGGCCAGAAGCTTTGGCTCAGTTTGGCTAGCTTACGTTATCTGAAACTAAGGGAAATGTTAGTGGGTATGTGAAGGAATGAAGATGTATTTCTTCATTTTATTTTAAATTATATATTATCTGTATTAATAGTCTTTCTAGTTTCATTAAGGCTACATGTATTAAAGCAGAGTGCTCTGTGTAATATTTTATATCCTGTCAAAACATACATTAATCATTGCAATTGTATTTGTATTTTTCAAAGATGTCAGGGAAAAGGCAAAAAGATTTGTATCATTCTGGGCACAAAAGGGTTAGCCCCACTGATCTATATAGAATGACTGGATAGCTCATGACATTCTAAACTGCCATCAGGCAGTGAAGCCACCGGAAGTGTTCGAGCGGCCATCTTACGATTCCCAACCAGCAGAGGGCTCCAACGGGCGTTATACAGATTTTGGTAGCTTCGACGGTACATTTAAGATGACCCGCTGTGCAGCATGCAAGTGTAAAACGACGTTCACAAAAGGATGTAGAAAAACTGCCCACAGGTTGTAATTCTAGCCCTATAAGTAGTAATTTATATGTACAATTGTCGCTATTCCTCTGTTGTTTTCTCCGAGGCAAGAGTAATTGGCTATTAACCCTGCATGTTCTGCTTGTCTCTGTGGGAATGAATGGCGCAGACGCTTTATTTACCACACACACACAGAAGCACGCGTGACGCTCGCGCAGGTTTCAGTCTCTGCTGCCTCACGATATGAGGACATGATGAACTTCCTCTCCAGAGCCGATCTGAGGGTCACTTCATGAGCATTTTACCGCTTCATTTGAGAAAAACTATCGTCATATCATAACACACACAGAAACTCAAAGGTCTTCACGGCAACCCGTCAAAATAAAAGTTCGGTTTAGCTTGAAGAAATTGACTGAAATAATTATATTTGCCCACTGTTGTACAGTAGATTTAGCTACATCTTAATGTAATGAAATTTTTAATAAGCAGGAAAAAATTTCGACTTTAAACAAATATCCATTTAAATGCTTAGGGTGTTTGAGTGGTAAGAAAGTACAGGGAGACTTTAGATTTTAAAACGGTGTCTCCTTAGGAAATGTTTTCTCAGTCAAATCATGCAACTTCCTATTGATTCAATAGAACGTGTGAGCTCACTAGGGAATACCAATATGGCGGCGCGGTGGCTTCACTGTTTATGACGTCATGAGCTATCCAGCCCCCTAAAAAGTTTGCAAGCATCAAAATGTGCAACACACACACACACACACACACACATACACACACACACGCAAACACACACACATACACACCTTAATACTCTAAAATTATCATTTGTTCACAATGTCCCACCACACAATAAATCATTATACCATTTCGACTAGACACATTCAAAATGCAAAAAGATTTGTTTTTCCAAAGTGTTTGGAGCAATTTGTTGCATTTTTGTATTTTTTATATATTTGTAATTTTGAAATATAACATTAAAGAGTATATTTGATGTGATGAATTGCTCTGTCATTTATCAGATTTACCAATTGTTATAATTTCAATTTGTGCTGGTTAATTATGAACAATGGGTAAAATTTGGGGCTGGGGATGGGCGGGGACGGGGCTCCATTAGGGCTCCTCCCCTAACCGCATGTGATCTCACTCCAAGCTTTTGTTGCAGTAAACTTGCACAACTTTCTTGAATTAATAATTTATAGATGCCTGCCGGCCTGTTATCCAAGGCCCATCGACTTTTTTTAGCATTTAGCATTTAGCTTTTTTTTTTTTTTACTTTTTTTTAGCCCCTAAACATGACGCGGAACAAAACTAACTGTGATTGGATGCTTTACATGTCGGTCAGATGTCCTCTTGGGCGGTCCTTGGCCAATGAAAGCTGCAATGGAGTTCAGACCTTCTGCCATCAGTCTGAAGACTAATTTATAGTAGGCTACCCTCCCACAAGCCACTTCTCCACTATTGTGGTGAAAGGTACTTATCGCAAGCCATTCCATGTCGAGTTGGACCAGCCTGCACGATTACTGTTTCTTTTCGGCACTGTGGCACTGTGAAAACAGAATAGTGGCTATTCACATAATGAGTTTTTGCATTCAACTGCTCTGCTTTTCCATTGATTTTCTATTTAAACATGCGCTATATGGATGTTTTTGAATGCTGCACTCGCGCATGACATTGCGTTCTAAAATTATTTGTTATTTAAATTGTTTGTTATATTGACTGAAGCCAGGCCCGGGGTGGTTAATCGGGAGAATCAGGAGAATTCCTGGTGGGCCGCTTCACTTTTGGGCCGGTTGAGGATTTTTTTTTTTTACATTTGTCATGTTAGTCTATCTTCTCTTAAATTAGGCTACACACATTCCGCATTCTGACAACGCAGCGCGCAGCCTCTGCAAGGGTTGTACCATGTGACAGAGTTCTCCCCTCCCAAATAGAGTTGGTTGGGTCCATAGCCCGTCTTTTCCAAAAAGTCTTCTCAGGTAGGCTACTGATAGCTGGGCCGGCCCTACCGTAATGGTACACGTCATGGAGGATGGATGGGAGGAAGAGGCCAGGAGGAGCTAAAAAAAAGCCAGGTTGAAAAAAGAAAGGCATGTGCCAAGCTTACATATTTATTTTAAAGAGGACAAACACGAGTGGCAACAGGTAAATAGAGATAGGCCTAGTAATGATTAGCATTAGCAACGCTACAATGTAATTATTCGGCTAACACTGTTGCAGCATTGTCCAACTATTCACAAGCAAAATATTAAATTTAATTAAAATATTAGCCTTTTTGTATCACCCAATATATGGCGATTCATAGACTTTGCAAATATTATGCAAATATTGATAACAAAACTCAAGCTTGATCTGTGTATGCAGTAAAATGACCTCTTAATTATTGTTTTGTAGCTTCTGAGCAGCAGATAAGCCAGCCCAGTCCCCCACTGAAAATGAGGAGGCCATGACTACAGGGACAGGTAGAGAGGATACCAGGGTAAACAATATGAATTAAAGTTATTTAATGTAAGAAAGAGCAGTATATGATGGTACATGATAAATCAATATCTATTTTTGGTGCAGAAGTGGGTGAAGTAAAGGAGTAAATTACCACATTATGATACCCATGCAGAAAAATTATAATGACCATGACAATGACGGCCCCCATGAGCTCTCATTCCAACAAATCCGGCCTACTGCCTAATCTGAGTCTGACACCCCTGGCATATGCCCTTCTGGGGCCGGTTTCACAAAGATAGACTTTGACTATGGCTTAGATATAGTCGATAGTCAGACTTCAGATAGACAGCTAAATCAGACCGTTGCACAAAGCACTTAAGACTCTGACTATCTGAAGTAGGACTACACTACAATGCAATCTGGGTAAAATAAGACACTCCCTAACTCAGCACTCCAGGAAATCAGCAAATGTCTGCTTAGGTTTGATGACAGAGCTACTGTTAGCACATTACAAACTGAGCTGTCTATGCCTGGCATACCAGTGGGACAGACTGAAAAAGTCCTCTCTTGAAGGTAATACTGTCAGGACATGTAGTGGGGTGACACAGGAAGGTTAGGAGGATAGTGGCGGACTCCCATATATGGAAGAACCAGAGATGGAACTTGAAAGCAGGATCTGTTCCTCTCTTAGAATTATACAGTTCCATCTCCGTTTAGGGTAGTTCTGAGAAAATTGAGCATCAAAGTTTTTACATCCCTGCTATTTTGTGAGATGGAACCTTTCTATTTTATTAATAACTACTGACACAATATAATTTTTTACAAAAATAACACCACACCGGCATTAATAAACACCTAATGGATAAGATTATGTCAAAAACTCAATTTCGACCAAAAGTGGAGATAGAACTGTATAATTCTAAGCTCACGACATGTCTGTAAGCAACGATACAGTTATCGATAAAGTGGCTGAAACCAGTGCACTGCTTAGGCAGCTACTGATGCTGTAGATGCTGTGGGTGCTATCCGCAATGTAACTGTAAACTGCACTGTGACTTGAACTGTAAACATTAGTTCAATATGCCTCTTTGTGGAAGAGTGGGATACATTTCGAATGCTTTCTTTCTTTCTTTCTTTCTTTCTTTCTTTCTTTCTTTCTTTCTGCTTTTGTTAATTTATCAACATATCCTTGTGGAATAGTGGAATAGTTTTTGTTAACTTCTCAGCTTATGTGAATTAATATTTAACCTTTACATTATTTGTTGAACCATGGTATTAATAAAAACTACACAAAAGTAAGAGCTGAAATGTTGCTTTTATTTATCCAATTTCCACCACCATGGAAAAAGTGGGCCGGTGTCAGGCCTGAAACTCCCGGGCTGAAAAGTGGCCCCTTACTAAAGCAACATAAAAAACCTCATGATATAAAGCCAAAACTACAGTATATGGCCTGTAATGCAAAACAGGAAGCAAAGAAAAGGTGAGAGGTTCTGACCAGAGATAACACATGGTAAAAGTTCACAGACTGTACTATACAAAATTACATGATCAATAAGTTATGACAACATATGTATTTACATTGCTTTAACTCATCAAAATAAGTTAAGCAATTTTCAACTTTTTTATGTTATACAAGATTCAGCTCTTTTTTTTTGTCAGTTTGCTGTAATTTAAGCTGAAATGACCTAAACATCCAAGTTGATTGTACTTAAAAATTTAAGACAGCAACTTTTTTTACAATGTAGCTACAAAGTTATTGACATATTATAAGTAATATACTGTTGTAATGATATAAAATAATATACCTTGACAAAAAGGTATGTGTAAAAATACTGTACTACTTTATCATCTCGTCACTACAGGAGTTCCACCAGGATGGCTGAGCATACAGTTAAGGCTGGAATACACTGCATGACAAAATGTGGAGTCAATTATAATCGAGAAGGATTATAGGGCGAACCAAACACAAATGATTCTTCCAAGTGATTCGTTCAAACCTAATTCCACACAAAACTCAACATTCCAGACCCCCAAACCATAAATGGAGTGGGCTCCAGCCAGTTCTAAAGCTTCAAAGAGATGTGCCCAACTAAAGGAGAACATTGTCCACGTTAGATAGTTTGGAAAAGACTGATTGGTTCAGAGATGGCACGGCTCAGGACCCACCAAGATAAAGGCAGAGGTTGTTTGAACCCATGACAAATGATTTAAAACAGACCTCCTCCTTTTTAAGGACCTTTGAACAACCCCAGGGTGGAAATCTCTTAAAACCACAGAGACTGAGACTTTACATATAAAATTACATAAAAGCATCCCAAAACAATTCTTGACGGACTTATAATAAAACATTGTTCAACTACATAATCCTATATTGTTTCTACAACCTCTGTATGTGTCTATTATGCTTAGATCACATATAAGTCATTTAATTGTTATAACTATTAAATGTATGAATGAAAGTGTGTCTTGTTTCCTATCAGTACGATCATATGTTCTTAATTCAGAAGATGGCTTGATTTAAATCTGTGTAAAATGTGTCGTGTTCTTATAATAGGAATCATGTCTAAACTGTATACTTTTGTACTCTGCTAAAGCCGGAGAGTAAAGAGATCACAGACAACGCATGATTTACGATGAGAGGTGAAGAGAATGCCACCTCTAAAATAAAGAAAGTGCCTAATTGGTCAGAACTCATCCAAGAGGCGGGACAAAGAGCTGAGTTTAAAATCTTAGGACCCGAACAAAGCAGTGGGTTTTAGTTTTTAGATGGGTTGAGGTTTGGTTTGTGAATTTGTTCCCTAGAGCAGATTTACAGAAGTCATGGAGAAGCCATGACGAGTAACCGGACAGACGAGTAACCATGTAGACCAGCAGACAAAAGAACCCAAAATCAAGATCAGAAGCAGCCTGTTCAAGATCAGAAGCAGCGGAAGCAGCCTGTCCACAGGCTCTGTAAGCCTTCGCCGTGAGACCGGACGAAAACTTACATGCCTTTGACGGGAGGCGTGGATTGCCCCGCCAGGAGGGAGCGGACGCCGGACACAATTGCATTGCGACGGCACGCTCCACCGGGGGGACATCCACATACCCCTTAGCCGCCCCGCCGTCAAGGGTGGTGAGAGGGGAGGAGCCACTAGGACGGCTTCTGGCACTATACGGCGCCGTCCACGTCCTAGTAAGCTCCTCATGCACTTCCGGAAAGAATGGTATCGGGGCGGCGCGCTGAGAACCAGCACGGCCCGCCCAGAGATACCAATCGTTCAACCCAAAAGGTTCGGGATGTGGTGTAGGGTTCCACGCAAGCCCGACCTTCTCGGCAGCCCGGGAAAGCATAGCCGCCCATTCTGGATCTGACTCGGGCAACGCCACACTCCCGGAAGGGGGTAACGCAGCCGGAGGACTGAAGCTCCCCCTCCGATGCTGCGATCAACATCTGATCGTCAGGTGGGGCCCCAAAAGACACGGCTGGTCGCCCATGAGGAGGACCAGCGCGTTCCTTTGGAAGCTCCAACGGCGGCAGCGCTTGAGAGGCGTGAGGGGCCCGCGGAGATTGCCTCGGCGGGGAAGCCCTCAAGGTAATTCTCAGATCACCCTGACCATGCGCAAAAGAAGGTTTATTCTGAGGTCAAGAATAAACACTAGATCTGGGCATTGGCGAGGGGACTGCACCTCCCGTGAGGTAAGCGATTCTTGATCTTAGCGCTGCCATAGTCATATTCCCGCAATGAGAACATGAACTATTCACAAAAGCTGCCTCAGCGTGCTGAACGCCCAAACACGAGAGGCAACAATTGTGGCCATCTGCTGGCGCCATGGAACGACCGCATCCAGAAACGCACAAGCGGAATGACATCCTGAAAAGGACGCAGGGTCACGCTTGTGTTGCTCTTTTAGTTGAAAACAAAAATATAGAAAAAAAAAAAACTCTCTCAGTGCTGAAGCACCCAGGGATAGCCGCGATGTAATCTGGGTACACACTCAAATAGGAATGCCCACCGAGACCGACACATACACAGACACACACAAACAATGCTGTGAAAACAGCAGTTGTGAGCTGTAATGCTCGCGGCCACCGCTGATCGCGCCTTCACACCAGCATTGGAACAGAGTATTTTCCTTTTGTAGCAGTCTTCAACGTTGCAGCAGTCTGCAGAAACTCAGAGTCAAAACGAAAGCTTGGCTCCAAAGCGAAAGACAATGAGTGCCTGCGCCCGCTTCCTGTTTATACCCGCGCTGCAGGGCGGGGGAGCGTGACGCTTCTCACACACGCCAACGTTCATTGGCTCGTTCTGTAGACACTCGAAGTTTATAGGGCTCCCTGAAGTGATCCCAATTACGTCGTCAGGTCGAACGTGAGCGACAGAAAGGGAACACCCTTTTACGCCGACAAAAGGAATCCCCAAAGGAACGCAAAGACAAGCAAGTATCCTCCAGACTCTTAAATGAACTGGTGCTTTGATATAACATTTAATAACCCCGCCTAAGAAACGATAGAAGGGATAAATTAATGATTGATGGTTCGTTCAGGTCATGTCTTATAAGTGCATATAGAAACTTGGGATTTCATCATCTCACTCTTAAAACTCATTCTTTCCTCACCCCCTTTCTTTCTGCAACTCGTATGAATGTGTGTGTGCGTCTGATTGTGTTAGATATTAGTTTTATGTGTTAAATAATGTCTTCTTTGTATTTTAAAGATAATTGTTCTTGTGTTATGTGCTTACGAATTTAATGTCTTAAACTGCTGATCTAAGTTACCTTGCTTATATATAGTGTTTCACTTTAGTTTGGATATTTATATCCGTTTTAGAGCTGATAGTTACGGCCCGTTCAAATGAACGCTGGACGAGTCATTTGCTCGGCCGTTTAAGTGATTCATTTAAGATTCCCTATAAATTAATTAATAATTCCTTTTGAGCTAAATTGACCTGTCTGACCCAGACACAGTTACAACAATCGGAACAGCTTTAAAACACTATGCATCATACACTTGCCAACTTCGTAAAGGGTTACAGCTTCATACACTAAACGACTGAGGATCACACACACTAGCCTTTCATGTCATTCCGAACTCAACAAACTGAAACTTTAGCCTGATTGTGAGGAGGCGAATTAAAAGTTGAAAAAAAAAAATGCTTTCTAAAATCGGCTCAAAATATCAAACATGTTTATATACTTTGGATGGATTTATAGTCTGAAGCCTGTGCTTATCAATCACATGATTTTTTGGAGAAATCTGCCAACCTTGACTGTCAAAAAACTGCAGACTGGCTCTGACTTTTCCGCCTTTAGCTAGCCCTGCTGGGAACAGTTTGCAAATGTTCCACACTGAGTCATGCTCAAGTGGAAAAGCAACTACCATTCTCAGAACAGTTTGGTACGATGGTTGAAAAGCTAGCAAACTCCTTTATTTGCTTGATTGCATTTCAAAGAGTTTTGCATAAATTCCTCACAGCTCTGCTTAACACATTTTATAATATGCCAATGAAATAACTGAATTTCCCCCTTAGAATCAACAGAGAGATTTGACGAAAAGTGTACAGATTCTGTATAGGCCTACTCATAACTTTACAGAACCACTTGTATCATTACCAGTCTCAGGCTAACACATGTAATGTTTAATTGTTGCATTATATTTTGGTAACACTGTGTAATAGATGCATATTTTAAACATGCATTCGAGGTGATAGAGGTGCACAAGGGATGAGTCGAAATTATTTTCTTGGTTTGATAATGTACAACATACCACAGAAGAGTTACATTGAAATTACGCAGGTTTCACACATGTAACTTCCAGACTATCTTTTCCAGTAAATGCAAAGTCTTTCCATCTTTTATTGAGATAAAATACAAAAACGCCTATTAAAGGGATTGTGCATCCACAAATGAAATCTCTTTCATACCTTCATATCGTTTCAAACCGATATTATAATTTTCTATCGAACACAAAAGAAGAGATAATTTAATTAATATCTAGTTGGATGAATTCAATTCAGCTGATTGTTAAATGTGTGGATCTGTCTTATGAAGAACATAACAGGACGGTTAGCCATAGAATCAATGACCTTGAAGATGGTTGCAACAGTGGCTCCTTATGAATGAACCCATGAGCGTGCACGCACACACACACTTGCACATCTATCAATCTCAGTTCGCGTTTGGTCGGCATAATCATCTGTCACTGTCCTAATGGCCCTCTCCCTCAAGTCAAGATGATGAAAGTGCCGGGCAGACGAGGGATAGCTGGGGAAAAGAGTGTGTAAGGCATTAACCCTTTGTGATGGTCTGACAGACAGCTGTTGAGATGAGCAGTTGACTAGTATCTGTAGAAGATGAAGGGCTGGGTGGAAGAATGACAAAAAAAGATAGAGAGAAAGAGGGGGGAAAGAGCAATGAGAGACACAGCAGATGAAATCAGTCAGTGAAAGATTGAATAAGTCAGATACTGACATGTCATTAGCTTCACAAAAAATATCTAGATTAAAAGTTCAGGTCAAATTCAACCGACTAATCCAAGAGGCTGCTCTTTTATAACTCACTGACTTAATCAAGTTCTCAATCATGATCAAGTTCTACCAGAAAGACTCGGGAGTATTAATACTGTGACAATGAACATTTATTTAAGAGCTCAGCAAACAATCAAATTCTTTGGCGTAGGCCCCGTCCGTAACTTGCATTCCGAGGGTACGGAATCTGCATATCCTGCCTGAAGACGAAGGCAGGGGCGCAGCTCACCCCCGCGAAGTAAGGAAGGGTGCCATCTGGTGGTGGTGGGGTGGAAGGAGGAGAGGACATCCTGACGTCTTCAAGGTAGAGGGGAGAGCCCGTCTGGAGGTGATGGGAAGGATGGAGGGGAGGACCCAGCATAGAAATGTTAGGGAGATGAAGAAAAAGTCCTGTCTTGGTGGTGGAGGGGGAGGATGGAGGTGGTTGAAGCGACAGCATCTGTGAACTCAGACATGTGTAAGTAACGCCCTTTTATACTGGCTATTAGGGTATGATTGGATAAATGAGAACGTAATGCATGACGTGAACAATTGAGTCTTCCTGGCAGAACTTGCGCTAGGCTTCATTTCTCATTCAAGTTTCAAACATCTCAAAATGTTCCCTAAAGGAAAAAGGAAATAGAAACAAGACATATTTTACATGTTTTTACAGACGACATCATCGTCAAAACGATCCCCATTCACACGGATCCGCGGAAATTACTAAAAACCCTGCATATGCTGCCAGGCCGTAAAATGGCGATGAAACACTATAGACTGAACACGTAATAAGCACATGCATGACGTCATCGTCTTCAGAGATTTGCGTTTATGTTGTTTACATGGAGACCGTTTTCAAAAACTTGCACTTTGAAACCCGTTTTCAAAAGTTTACATTTTCAGGCACCCAAAACTCTGTTGTGTAAACGAACGTTTTCGTTTTTACAAAAAGTTTAACGTTTTTATTTGAAAATGGTGTCGTGTAAACAGCACCTTTGTTAATAGTAGTAGCTGAAGTGTTAATGTAGTACTCATTTGTTCTGCATTACTTCCTGCATAGTTACCTATTAATGACGGACCATTATTCTAAAGTGTTACCAAAATGTTTTTCACCTGTTCATGATCCATCAGGTGCAAAAACGCATAGCACAGTAATAGCACTTCTATGATCATCCTCAACCATTTAGAGATTTTGATGATAAATATTTGATTTTTGATTGCAGACTTTAGCATCTGAGCACAGTTTGAGATATTGATGAGATCTCTGAAGTCTTTTCTCTCATGAGAAACAGCAGTAAGCAGATTATGGAAATGGAAAATACAATGTTAGATGCAAAAAATCAAATACAACAAACCTTATAACCATGCATAATTAGTATACCAAAAAAAACACATCAACTTTAAAAGCGAGAAAATGCTTTAATATCATTTGTCCAATAAAATACATTATCTTTGCACAAATTCATATCTATAAACGTAATGATTTCATCTAGTTTAGTTTACTATGGTCAAACTGTTAACGATGAACTCACATATGATTTTTCTTCCCTATGGGCCAGTCCTCTTATAATTTCGGCATGAGTGAGTTACACCGCACATGGTTTTAGACATCTAAGCCAAAGTCCTAATCACTCTGAAGTGTGTGTAAGTAAGTGGGCATGCGTGGGCACGGGTGGGCTGTGACAGTCTGGCCACCCTGCGGTAATGAGAGTCAGGAAGAGGGTGATCAGAGACGAGGAATCACATCATTAGTACCACATTCCCTTGCAGTCAAGAGCGAGAGAGAGAAAGAGACAGAGCAGTCAGTCACTCCGCTGAACAGATCAAACTATAATGAGCCTGTCTCTTTGTTCTGTGCCCAGGCCTCTGATGCACCCCTTCTACACACACACACACACACACACACACACACACACACACACACAGTGACAGCGAAGGAAGAAAGACAAATACTGAAATAACTGTCTATACATGAAGAGACTCTCTGTGCATCTATGGCAGCTTGCATATGAAGAATATCACTCTGTTCTAAAACCTATACTGAGGTGCCTGTGTAGGCAGCATTTTAGCATTATAAGCGTGTTTATGAGTCAAACTTTGTTCTGGAAGGTTGGCAGTGAGATTAGAATCAGGCTAAGAAAGCAGCATGTGAGGACAACCCGTTGGTGGTGTGGTTGAAGGTATAATGCATAGGTCTTTTACTAGCGCTTCTGTGAAGTTCACTTAATTAGAATTTAATTTAAACTTTACTTAACTCCATGCTTAATCTGACTCCAATCTCAAATTATTATTTAAATTTAGACTGTGTTACTAATTAGGAACTAACCATAAATATTGGTTATGTTTTAATTTAGATTTTTGATTATTCTGGGTATCCCATACTTTCAATTATTCATTCATTAGGCACCCGGTGTCGCACAGAGCATCTTAAACAGAGGTTGCAATGTTAACTATTTACCGTTAAGTTCCACCGCTACCTGCTTGCTCATAATGAGAAGTGTAAATTTCATAGCCATGTTCATACATCTTGCTAAGTCAGTGATAGTCAGTAATCAAAAGTTCCCAGATGATGTGCACCATGTTCCATTCATTCATGAGCCTTCAGTTTGATCAATCATGGACACAATGTTTGCGGTAACACCCAACTCCACTTTAATCTACTAGAAATAAATGATTTCAGAAGAATATCAGAATAAAACAAATATAACATTTTATTTGTCAGGTAAAAATGTGTTGTGCCAATTACACAATTTAACAATTAATAGCCGATTCAAAAATGATAATGCAATTGTGAATCACATTGTAGCCGTCTGGCAATTATGTGCATCTGTACATGGTTTACTGCAGCTACATGGGAAATAGCAGACAGAGTGTTCCACGTACAAATTGCTGGACAATTCCAGTGTTACAATTATTCCAATTTTACACAAAACACATGGTCTAGAATGCATAGCAACTTTTAATCTAATACAACACTAACATTAAAGCAGTCGTGTGTTTTAAAGAAAAACCTCAACTAGTCTGTGTGTACTTGTAGTAGCACAAACAATTATAATGTGTGTTCTATGAGCACAATGTGTTTAACACAATTACAAATTTTAAAATACAAAGAAATGCATACCTGACAACAGAGAGGCACACAGTGGTGTGTGTGATTTCTTACTCAAGAAACTGACACACCACTACGTAGGGGTTTTCTGGTTACAGAATTCCCCTGACTGTTCTGCCAGTTTCCCTTAAATACCCAGACCAGAACAAAAGAGTTGTAAATATTTACTATACAGATACTTTTGGAATGGTGTTGGGCCTATTCATGCGCCCCAAAGAGTTGCACCTGGTTTCGGGGAGAGGAGAAATGATGGTTTCACTTTATTTTGATGGTCCCTTTAACACATTCTGTTGACTATAAGTAACGGTTCGCCTACATGTCTACTAACTCTCATTAGAGTGTCAGTAGAGTATTTGTAAACTGGTAGGGTTAGGCTTAGAATAAGTTGACATGTAGTTGCACTGTTACTTATAGTCAGTAGAATGTCTGTTGGGGAGCATCAAAATGCAAAAGGTCCCCGGCCATAGTGGCCAAGCCGGGCTCTCACGGACAGGCCATGAAGGCTGATCTGCCCTGGACTCCCGAACTGCAAGCTCTGCCCTGACCTCCCGAACGGCAGGCTCCGCCCTGGCCTCCCAAACTGCAAGCTCTGCCCTGGTCTCCAGAACGGCAGGCTCCGCCCTGGCCGCCCGAACTGCAGGCTCTTCCCTGGTCACCCGAACGGCACGTGTGCCAACACAACAAACTCATTTGCGACGACAGTCCATGATGTCATTACCAGAGTGCCCGTAAGTATAAAAGGGTGACTGCTATGTATGTCATCAGCTTTTTTTGTCTTCAGGAGCAATTTGTTTGTTAACGTGTTTGAAGATATTTATTATGGATAAGCACTCGAACAAGTGTTTCAGGAAGTGTGTGTCTCCGTGTCCCAGGTTTTAGACACCTGAGGACACACACAACCTCTGCGTCGGGTGAGGAGCATGCACGTTTAGTTTTCAAGGGAGCTTAATGTGCCCATTTGTGAGAGATTCAAAATGAGGAAGTTCCGTTCTTGCTTGGCCCTATTCTTGAGGGTTGTGGACAAGCATCTGCACCCCTCGGCTCGGCCCTGCGGTTAGCTGAGGCACAGTGGAGACTTAAGTTGTGGGGGTTACAGGTCAAGCTGACTGAGGAGTTAGAGATGTCTGGTTCAAACGATCTGCTGCATCAGGATGTACATTCTCTTGAGTCTTCCAGCACCATCCATCCAGGATGAAGCGGGATGTGGTTAAAGAGGGTGAAGATATCCCTTTAGTGAGCCTATTCTGCCTGCCCACCCCACATACAAGGAGTTGCTGGAAGTAGTGGCCAATGCCACGACTAGACTAGACCTAGTTTGGGGGCGCGAAAGACAGGATGTCGATCAAGGCAGAATCAACGAGCGGTTCCTGTCAAGCCATAACTGTCCCAATCCAATGAGCATTTTGTTTATTTCAGACCTTCATGCTGAGGTGAAAAAGACATGGAAAAGGCCATATACAGCTTGCATCTATCCCTTTCAGCTTTCAAACAATTCCAATGGAGGGATTGCCTGAACGGGTATATGTGAGGATGCATCCAATTGAAAAGATGCTTGCAGGCTATCTCTCTCAGGGCGATGCATCCTCACATATACCCGTTCAGGCAATCCCTCCATTGGAATTGTTTGAAAGCTGAAAGGGATAGATGCAAGCTGTATATGGCCTTTTCCATGTCTTTTTCACCTCAGCATGAAGGTCTGAAATAAACAAAATGCTCATTGGATTGGGCCATATACAGCTTGCATCTATCCCTTTCAGCTTTCAAACAATTCCAATGGAGGGATTGCTGTCTAAGTCGTTGCAGACCACCTTGTGCTTGAGGTCGGTGGCACCTTGCACACGATGGCCGTCCTGGCATACCAGGTGGATCTACTTGATTCTACTGATTTGGATCAGGGGCAAGAGCTGTCACCTGAAGCAGTCACTGAGCTGAACCGCACCACAGATTTGACTATCCGGGCCACCAAACAAACAGCTGCTGTAATTGGTTGTTCAATGGTGGCGATGGAGGCCATGGAGAGGCATCTGTACTTGGTACACATCAAGAAGAAAGAGAAAAACCGGTCTCCCCCTCTGAGCTTTTTGGCATGTCTGTAGACAGTAGTCTGGAAGTTTAGATAGGCGAGGGCAAGGTCGGTGGCTTTCACAAAGTTTTCAGGAATCCTTGCTGATTTAAATCTTTGTTTAAGACCTCTGGGGGTCCTGGTCCATCACAGTCTGAGGACTGGAGGCAAGGCTAGAGGGAGAGCATGGCCACTCCTGCTCCCAGCAGTATCTGTAGGTTTGTAAATAGCACTTAGCAGGCTCTCTTTGGTAGACTGTTCTGCAGGGTTGAATAGAGCCCTCCCTGTTGTCTGGGATTTAAAGTAGGGAACGCCACTCTCCGTTGGAGCCCTAACCGATCCATTAGAACCTAACAACCCTAGGTAATTTCACTTATAGCATCCCTTCTTGTTATCAGGCACCTTTGCAGGTGCTGAGAGTTTTGGGAAAGGCATCCTGGATGAGTCTAGACAGGATGTGAGCGCTTTTACCCCGATTGTGCGGTTGGTTGTATGGTTGATGTAAGAGACCACCGATGTGTTGTCTGTGCGGACAAGCACGTGATTGCCTCTCAGGTCTGGCAGGAAGTATTTGAGAGCCTGAAATACCGCCATCATCTCTAGTCGGTTTATATGCCAAGATAGCCGATGGTCCTGCCAGAGACCTGTTGCCGAGCGGCCACTTATGACCTCCCCCCAGCCTGTGAGGGAAGCATCCGTCGATAGCGTTACGCGTCGACAAAAAGTTCCCAATACTGGGCCTTGGGCGTGGAACCAAGGTTTCTTCCACATGACCAAGGCACGTAGGCATAGCCGCGTGACCTTGATTGTGCAAAATGGATTTCCCCTTGGAGAAAACCCCTTGGTCCTGAGCCACCACTGCAGGGGTCTCATATACAGAAGGCCAAAAGTAAATACATTGGACGCAGCTGCCATGAGACCCAACAGTCTCTGAAACTGTTTCACAGTGAGTGACTGGCCTAGATTTACCCTCTTTACAGCTGTGAGAATCGCAGAAATACATGCTGGAGACATTTGTGCTTGCATAGTTGTCGAATCCCACACCACCCCTAGAAAAGTGGTCCTCTGGGCTGGGAGGAGCACACTCTTCTTGGTGTTTAGCCGCAACCCCAACCTCTTTATGTGAGACAGAACGACATCTCGATGCCGAACTGCCATCTGCTCAGAACGAGCTAGGATCAACCAGTCGTTGATATAATTTAATATGCGAATGCCCTGGAGTCTCAGAGGAGCCAGCGCTGCATCCACGCATTTGTAAAGGTGCGGGGTGATAGACCTAGGCCGAACGGAAGGACCCGATATTGGTATGCTTCGCCCCCGAAAGCAAACCTCAGGAACTTCCTGTGATGAGGATGTATAGATACATGAAAGTAAGCGTCTTTCAAGTATATTGTGACAAACCAGTCCAGGACTGAATCTGTGACACAATCTGTTTGAGAGTAAGCATCTTGAACTTGAGTTTCTGAACTCTTATAACTGAAAACATATAACTGTTTAAATGACGCAGATCTAGAATAGGACGCAACCCCCCATCCTTTTTGGGAACGATGAAGTAACGGCTGTAAAACCCTGACTCTCTGCTGGGAGGAGAAACCCTTTCTATAGCCCCTTTTTGCAGAAGCATCAGTACTTCTTGCTCCATAACCCGAGCCTGCTCTGGGTCCACCACTGTGGGAAGAACCCCCTTGGAATCTGGGCGGACGAGAACCAAACTGAATTCTGTAACCCATTTCTATTATATGCAGGACCCACTGAGAAATATTTGGCAGTAGTTTCCACGCTGCCAGAAATTCTACTAAGTGTCTCGAGACTGGCCTCAGATTTGGTTGAACAGACACTGAAGCGGCGAACCGGCAGGGAACAACCGAACGGACCGTTCTACGACCCTGCTCGGAAGATCGTATGGGGACATTGACACCTCGGTGCCCTGAAGCGGCGAACCGGCAGGGAACAACCGGTGTGGCAGCGCTGCGACTCTCCTCAGAGAATCGCTCCCCAGAGGGCGCCGAGGAGGAACGATTTCTCGAAATCGTCCCTGCCCGGAGGGGACCACCCTCAGAAGTCTGACACCCTGGGCGTCAGGACTTCTTCTTAGCCCAAGCCTTCTTAGAGATGACAGTCCTCAGATCTTGCCTACCCCTAGCTGGCCTGGACTGCGACCGCCACCCAGGTTCCCCAGATTGTGGAGGAGCCCGAGAGCGACGCTCTGTTTTTGGTGCACTCTGTGCTGTGAGGAGCTTGTACTCGGATGAGACTGCTCAGATTTAATAATCACTTTCCGCCCAGCAGTCTCGGGGACATCGAAACGTCAAGGAAGAAACTTCTGGAACACTCATTTGGCCATCTCCTTGGTGGCCCGGAGAGACAGATCTGTTGCGCGACGCAATTCTCGAATTGCGTCAGCGCTGACTTCCTCGTGTTCAACGATGTCCTTCAGCAGATCAGCCTGGTATGCCTGCAGTATAGACATAGTGTGTAGACATGACGCAGCCTGACCTGCTGCTGAATAAGCTTTACCCACCAGCGAAGATGTAGATTTTAAAGGCTTGGTGGGTAACGTCGGGGCTTTTAATGATGACGTTGACTCGGGAGAGAGATAGCTCGCGAGCGTCTCTTCAGCCCGAAGCACCGTTAAATAACCATAATCAGAAGCACCCAAAACATTACTATAGTTCGTTTTTATGGGTTAAACACTCTGAATGAAGCCGGTTTATTCCAAGATCTCGACACCTCAGATCGAAAAAGCTCTCGCGAGCGCAAGGCGCACGTGTCGGATTCTGAAGTCGCGCGCAGTTGATCTCCACCGACTGCGCTGATCAAAATGATGGGAAACGACTTGCTGACGACACAGCTTATTGTTGATTGGTTTAAACAACGGTGATGTATTGTTCTCTTTAAAAATGTTTGATTTTAAAACTCGGAATCATGTTTTATGTGTATGTTATGTGTGAATATTTCCAAACTCTTGGACAGTGCAATCTCTATGGGTTATGCAATGTCATTTTATTATTAATGTCATTTTATTATTAAAAACACTCTCACACACACACACACAAACAAACAAACAAAACAAAAAAAACACAGCCTATGTCTGTATTAACAAAAAAAATGATTGATAAACGTACTTTGAGCGTCTTGTTCATTATATTTATTTTCATATAAAAGCAACAGAACTTAAATTACATCGAATTTATATCCAACACTGTGCACGAGCGTGAATCCCGTGAATCCCGCGATATCCATCATTGATCTCGCAGGTGTCAGATCCACTGCGAGAAGAGAGAACTGTCCGGCTTGCCTGCGCTTTTTTCACTCCTCCTCTCACTGCAGCCGCCTACTCTCGACTACATTTCAGGCGAGGCGAGGCGCATCTCAAACAAGCCTAATGTCAGAGGAGGCGAGACTTGAGTGCGAGTAATTAAAAATGCTCCGAATACTTTAAAAGCCTATCTATTCTGGGCACATTTTGGCTCTAATGAACAACCTGGTAAGCACGACCTGGAGAAGACACAAGCTGTGCGCGCTCATGTCACGTACACATAGAGCTGATTTAAGTATCCGAACCCGATGGTCAAATTACAATTATTCTGTGTTGTTACGCGTGATTAAATGGATGATCGTTACCTTCAGCAGCGGGCTCGGCGACGGTTGATGCGCGCATATGGTAACATTATACACTGCGATGAATGAGCGCTGCTTTTAAATGAACATTTCTTTACAACAAAATTGATTTGACACAATTTCATTTACTAAATGGCATAAACAGGCTTTACTCCCTTGAAACTTAAACTGGAATGTCACTGTTTCTGTCAGTGCGACTTCCCGAACAGTCGAACACGCGCGCACACGCACACATCACTTTTGGAGTAAAAATTTAAATTGCAGATGCAGTGCATCGCGATGCATCGCGATATCGAATTGAACTGAATCGATGACATGATAATCGTAATGAACCGAACCGTGAGACCAGTGTAGGTTCACACCCCTAATAATCATTGTAAACTCGCGCTCAATCACACCAAAGTCCGGCATCTGACGAGCCCAGAAGGTCTCTGCGTGTTATTGACTTTTCTCGCGGCAAACTATTTTTGGTTAAATGCAATACATTTTCTCATATGTATTTTCTCGTTATTTCATCTGACCCCATAAATGAAAAGGTTTTTTATGTCAGGTAAATAATTTATTATGTCAGGTAAATGTATCATACCAATTTCATAATCAGTTCAAATATAATCAATACAATAACATCAAGTGCTCTGGAATAAAGAGAAAAGTTGCAAACTCGACATTAGAAAATACAATACGTGCCACCAATTGAGATGGTGCCGTTGTATGTGGCTTGCCGTCTATTGCCCTCTTTCTCACTCCTAAAATTCGTGATTTTATGCTTGTTTCTTTGTTTGTCGCTACTAACTTCGGACTGCAATATGTCATTTGTATATGATCGTCAAACATTACTAAACATCCGTATGACTATCGATCTAACCAAGAGTAATGTTGAAGAGTGCTGCCAATCTCCCCCACCTGTGTACCAGCATCTTCTTGTACAACAGCATTGGTATCCTGCTGACCCTCCCTGGAGATGACGGCGTCGGAGAAAGCATGGAAAGCGGCGTGGAGTTGCTGCTCGCTTGAAGTTTCTGGCGCGGTCTTCGGCTGTGTGTGTTGGTCCTGTGCTAACCAGCGAGCACCGTCTCGCCGGGGCTTTTGCATGGTCCTTCCCCTCTTATCGGTGGCTTCAACCCGCTGTTGGATGTCTTTCGTCCGACCCTTCGTGAATAACCCCCCCCCCCCCCCCCCCCCGCCCCCCCCCCCCAGCTTTCGACGTCGTGGAGTGAATCATCATAATCTTCGCTTGCTAACTCATACAAGGCAGCTGGAGGTAGCTGCACCATCTCTTAAAGTGGCCCTGATCAACGCCTGGATAGTGGTGAATAAGACATTTTTAATAAACAATTTTTTCACGATGCAGGATTTGGATATCTTATTTATCACTGAGACATGGATTAAACCGGATGAGCTAAGTCCTTTCACTGAATTAGTTCCACAGGACTGCGCTTTCCTAAACTCACCGCGGCTATCTGGTCGTGGAGGGGGACTAGCGTCACTGTTTAAAAAACAATATCCCTGCCGTGGCCTAACAACTAGCCCCTGCCGTACTTTTGAAGTACAACTGGTGTAACCTACATCAACTAATTCGCAAGTATTTGCCCTGGTTTATCGTCCACCTCAACCAAATAAGGATTATTTAAATGAATTTGCTGAGGGATTTGGTTACCAGATTTGACAGAATTCTAATCCTGGGTAATTTTAATATTCATGTGTGCTGTGATACTAAGCCACTTTCTAGAGAGTTTCGGAATCTTATTGTTTCTTTTGACTTGGATCAATAGGTGTCTGGTCACACTCATATCCAGGGACATACTCTAGATTTAATCCTATCACGTGGTTTACAGGTATCAGATATTAGTATCAGTAATATTGGTATGTCGGATCACTTTCCGATTCTGTTTTCTCTACCTATTAATGACACCAGACATAAACTTCATACTTGCACACGGAAAACTCGAATCTTTAAAGATTGTGCTAAGGACGATTTTGTGGCATTATACCTAGGTTTAGCTGTGGAACAAGCCACTGTTCCTTCACTGAGTTCCTTGGATGCTGAAGATCACTTTAATCTTTTTAACTCTGTCTGCTCAAATGTTTTAAATGCTGTTGCTCCAATCAAGGTAAAGAAAAAGAAATTTAATCATGTTTCAAAACCATGGCTTAATGATAATGTGCGTTCACTCAGACATACCTGTAGAAGGGCTGAACGCAGGTGGAGTAAGGACAGACTACATGTTTCTTGAAATTTTAAAGAATTCTCTTGCTGCATTTCAGCAAGCTGCTAAAGCTGCTAAAAATCACTACTTTTCTGAGCTGATTAGAATCCACAGTAACAGGCCCAATGTTTTATTTTCAATAATTGATTCTGCTCTAAATCCCACTACAAATCTGTTCCCAGTGATTTCTGATTCTCTCTGCGAAGATTTTGCAACACACTTTGATGAGAACATCTCAACGATCAGATCTCAAATGTTGCTGTCTATTTATATCCCACTTGAAGTTCCTACATGTTCTTCTACATCAGGGGTGTCAAACTCAGTTCCTGGAGGGCCACAACCCTGCAGAGTTTAGCTTCAACCCTAATTAAACACACCTGATCCAGCTAATCAAGGTCTTCAGGATTACTAGAAACTTCCAGGCAGGAGTTTTTGGAGCTGGTTGGAGATAAACTCTGCAGGGTAGTGGCCCTCCAGCAGGAACTGAGTTTGACACCCCTGTTCTACATGGTCTGTCTTTGAACCTGTTTACCTTGACTCTTTCGTTGAGATTGTTTCAACTTTAAAAACTACTAGCTGTTTTCAAGATGTGATTCCTACTAAGTTTTTTAAGCAGGTTCTATGTGCTATCGGTTCGGATTTGTTGTCATTTATCAACAAATGTCTCTGTACTGGGGTTGTTCCAAATAGCCTGAAACACGCCTCTGTCTTACCGAAACTTAAAAGACCTAGTTTGGATCCATCAATTTTAAACAACTATCGGCCTATTTCAAATTTAACTATTTCAAATTTACCCTTTATTTCAAAAATTTTCGAAAAAGTGGTTTTGAGCCAACTCCAGTCTTTTTAACTGATAGTCAGATTTACAAGAAATTTCAGTCTGGTTTTAAACTACGTCATAGTACAGAATCTGCACTTCTATGAGTCATAAATTACATTTTGCTCAGTACTGACACAGGGCAATCAGTGGCTCTGGTCATGTTGGACCTCAGCTCTGCTTTTGACCTGGTCGACCATAATATTTTAATCTCTCCTCTTGAAGCATCTACAGGTTTTAGGGGCATGGTGTTGGAATGGTTCTGCTCATATTTGTTTAAAAGAAGCTATTCTGTTCGCATTGGGAAACAGTGCTCATCCAAAATGAAACTTGGGTCCGGCGTTCCCCAGGGTTCTATCCTTGGGACAGAACTATTTAATCTGTATATGTTACCTCTGGGTTCAATTTTAACTAAACATGGGGTTTATTTTCACCTGTATGCCGATGATACCCACATTTACTAGCCCCTAAAACGTGATGATAAGTCTGCCTTAAAGCCACAACTGGACTGTATAGATGAACTGAAACTATGGCTTACTGGTAACTTTTTGAGCGAAATTATCCTGTTTGCCCCCAGTGATCGTAGTACACATGCTTGTGATCTTTCATCTTCATCTCTTAGCTAAGGTTAACCCATTTTTTTTTTCTGGTAAACACTTTGAGATAGCTATGCATGTATTTGTAACATCCAGATTGGACTATTGTAATTCTTTATATATTGGAGTTCCTCAGAAACATATCACCCGTCTACAATTAGTCCAAAATGCAGCTGCACGCCTCCTCAAAGGAAATCGTAAATTTGAACATATTACTCTGGTTCTGATCTCGCTTCACTGGCTACCGATTAAATTTCGAATAGATTTTAAAGTCTTGCTTTTTGCTTTTAAATCTTTACAGAAGATACCCCAGTACCTATCTGAACTGCTTCACCCAGAATTTAAGTCAAGATCACTAAGAACGGGGGATTCAAACTTACTTTCTGTCCCTAGGACCAGATTTAAAAAAGGGGTGATCGTGCTTTCGCAGTTTATGGACCCAAGCTATGGAATAGCCTACCCTCAAATATCAGATCTGCCCAAACTCTGAAACTTTTTGAAACTTCTCTGAAAACGGACCTTTTTTCATTAGCTTTCAATGTACCTTGATGTGTCCGTCTGTTCTCTGACGTGTAATTGTTGGTTTCGTGCATGTATTGTCTACCCTTTTTTATTGCTTTGTTAAGCACTTTGGTCAACGTCAGTTGTTTTTAAATGTGCTTTACAAATAAAATTGTATTGTATTGTATTCTACATGCGGCTGAGAGTTTTGCAACTCCCAGCCTCACGGGCTGATCTGAGATACAGAAAAGGCGCTGATCCTTTTGCTGCATTATATTATATAGCCAGAACCTCTTTCAAATGGTAACATGTGCTAAAAAATTGATATTTGCATTCGGAGGTCACACCTTTTGGTGGTACGAGACCATTTGTCTAGAGACCATATTCCTTTGTGTGTCTGTTATCCCTAAAGTCTTAAAACCCTTATTACCTTTTGTTTTACTTATTTGGGAATGAGACATTTCTACCAGTAGCACTGAGACATTTCAAATAATACCGAACATGTATAAAACTCAATGATAATCATTCACATTAAACCATTTAGATTCTTGTGTGAGTTTGGGTAATCTCTGTAAGAGTGAAGAATGAGGGGAACAAATGTAGATTAAGGATGAGGGAGGTGAGACCTTCATCTCGATAGTGCAGGGGAGGGGGAGTTCAATATGTTAATTTGTCCACTAAAGGAGTGGTCGTTTCTCAATTAGTTTTCCAGTCTTACAATACACTGTTCGTTCGTTGAGGAGGAGAACTGGCCCCCTGACTGAGCCTGGATTTTTTTCTCCATTCTGTCACCTGATGGAGTTTTGGTTCCTTGTCACTGTTGCCTTTTTCGCCGTTCTTCACCTTTGTCAACATTGGCTTTTGGCTTGCTTAGTTGGGGACATTTAATTTTATATTTTACAATATTATTACAACGTTATTTTCCTGTTATCTCTGTAAAGCTGCTTTGAAACAATCTGTATTGTAAAAAGCGCTATATTAATAAAGGTGACTTGTCTTGACTTAAAAACTGTTAAATTGTATATAAAAATAAAAACATTTTACATAACTGTTTTATATTTCAATATTTATTTAAAATGTAATTTATTCCTGTGATGGGAAAGCAGATTGTTCAGCATCATTACTCCAGTCTTTAGTGTCATATGATCATGCAGAAGGATCCTTATGATTTGCTGCTCAAGAAATATTTCTTATTATCGTATCAATATTGAAAACAGTTGTATTGTGCTGCTTAATATTTTTGTGGAAATCGTGACAATTTTTTTAGGATTCTTCAATGAAAGTTCAAAATAACAGCATTTATTTGAAATAGAAACCTTTGTAACAAATCTCTCCACTTTCACATTCGATCAATTTATACACCATAAAAAAGTATTACATTTTGTTTTTGTTTTACAACTAGTTTGACTGACTTTTAAAAGTCAATTTATGCATTTATTTCAGTTGCATTCAAAGTGCCTGAGAATTTAACCCATTTCAGTGTTGCTAATATTGGGCTTCAGTAACTTTGGGTTTATAAAAAACTCTAAAATGTCCTACCTGTCATCTCTAAACATTCACCCACAGGGTCAAATATCCCTCTGACATTTAGGAAAAGCACAGCCTTCTGAT
This sequence comes from Siphateles boraxobius, assembly GCF_051911475.1. Classification (NCBI taxonomy): domain Eukaryota; kingdom Metazoa; phylum Chordata; class Actinopteri; order Cypriniformes; family Leuciscidae; genus Siphateles; species Siphateles boraxobius. The sequence goes on along the minus strand of NW_027508931.1, from coordinate 12,597,620 downwards.
GCACCTGAAATGCGGGAAAAGTTATTTGATCAGTATGTGTATTCCTAGAGAATTATCCTGCTTTATAAACTGAGCAGCAGATCTGTACTCATTGTTACAAAAAGGAAATGTCAGAACCAAGAACACTACTCTACTTTGTCCAGACTTAATCAGTGTGCAAGCTCACCTCATGTGTACAGCGCATTTCCTTTTATGCACTGAGCTGCGCTTCCCCTTGAGAGTGTTTTTGTTCTTATTACCAGTAAAGGCCACCCCTTCATTTCTGCCTCTCATCTGCCTCTGTCGGCACTGAGACATGAAGAGGCACTTTTGACACCTCTTCCCCATCTGTGCTCCCACACAAAAGCCTCCTGAACAAGTTCTTCTCAGATTCCATTTGCTCTCAGCTTGTTTATCTCCCCGATCGTCCGCCGTCCAGGGGAAACCCTTCTCTTATCTGAGCAAAGAGACAGACCAAAAAAAAACAAAAAAAAACGTGTGCTTTGAGAGAAAGAGACAGTGAAGGAAAAGTATTCTCAGATCTTGTTACCTCTACACAGAAGAGAGGAAGACAAGCGGCTGAAATATATATCTCTTGACATGTTACTAATGGACTCCCTCCTCTTTTGTTTCACTGCTATCTTTCAGCTTAGCTCTGTGGACCATATGTTTGACAGTATTCACAGATTTTTCAAATGCCCTGCTGATCGTTTACTGTGAAAATGCATCTATTATACCTGGGCTTGTTATCTTCAACGAATTGTAACCTTAACAGTATGTTGGAATCTCTTAGATAACTTGGTGACACATACAGTAGGTCGAAACAATCCAGAATTGCACCTTTGAAAATATAAAATACAAAAGTGTTTCCAGTTTGTCGTTCAAAAAATAAACACTTTGAAGTTCATCATATTAAGCTTACCTCTAGTTAGCGGTGACATTTTCAAGCGGCAGTAGTTCAAAACGTGCAAGAGTCTATGAAAGCAAGTGAGCACACTTTTTGTATTCTATTCTAGCAGTTCTTGGCTACAAATCACACATTGTGGACTGCTGATTGTCAAAAGTCCAGCTATGACAGAGAATCTGTATGAAAGAGAAAGATTTCAGATACCCATTCACAAACAAAACTTAATTGGTAAATATGAGAAGGCCATCCTATATATGCCAAAAATGATCTAAAAACTATTAGCAGCCGCAGTGTAGAAAAGGTTATGTTTACTGGCAATCAAACAACAAATAAAAATTTGAATCAGCAAACCAATGCTAACGACTTAATGAAGAGCTGTTAGTGGTGTCTGCATTCATTTACATAAAAAGGGGCAAATGAGGATGGCTTAAATGATCCAATCATATTATCTTTACACTTATTATAATCTAGCTACATCCCTTAGACCAGCTGACTTACAAACCACCTCTATGAATTTACATTTCTCCTTCCTTTAAGTTCATTTACCAATGGGGAAGAGGTGTCAAAAGTGCCTCTTCACGTCTCAGTGCTCAAAGAGGCAGATGAGAGTTATTTTGATGTAGAACTACTTTTTCAAGGGGGTGAACTCCTAATTATGCTTTATTTATGTAGATAGAACTTACTGTAGCTCCCTTCAAGTAAATAGTTACTACTCTTGTTGGATTGTGCAAAAATTGCATCATGAACTGAAAGATCTGACATTTCAAGATGCTTTTTACCTCAGTTTTGAGTGAGCTATTACTTCAAACCTTGACTTCTTTTTTTTTTACTCAAAAATACCACAAGAAATGAAACTATACTGAGATCTACAACATGTACAAATCTGATTTCCAGTGGTATGCCATTAATAAATCAACAACATCAGCATAATCATGGCATGCACAGTAACTTACAGCTGGGCTAAAGAAAAAACAACGCCGCTGCTGAACATCATCCCAAATGAACTCACAACTTCTAAGCCCCTACAGTACAGAGGAGTGTATTTGACCTCAATTCCCGAGAAAGCTATACAGTATACATATACATGAAATTTCACATTAACATTTAATGGAGACATAAATATTCACTACATTATTTAAAGTCTCCCTGTGGTGAAAATCAAGGTTTTAGTCTATGTGGTGTTTTTAATGTGCTTTAAGACAAATCATGTGCAAATTCATAAGTCAACAAGACCATTGCTGAGCATTTTCTCCTTAAAACTGCAGTGGGAAAAAAAAAGACGGTTTGATTTATATGTTAATTTTTTTTTTTAAATAAGCGGTTTGGAATCGCTGGTGCTTCTGACGTCACAAACTATATTGTAACCAATCACGTCAACGTATCCCTGTATATATTTTTGTTGTATATTTTTGTATATGAAAAATCAGGTGGATTTAGTAATATAGACGGTGTATGGTGTATATTACGATGTTATGATGAACTATATGCCTTTCTCCACTGACGTTCTGAGTTGTTCAAAGCGTTTCTGATGATTGTTAGAAGGCAGCTGCCTGACTGAGATGGCAACACATTATTAGCTGTTTGATAACATAGTCAAGCAAACGGCTAATCATATTGATTACTATGTGTCCGACATTGTAAAAAACTATACCATTGTGCAGCGTTTACCTCAGTAAGTTGGCCGACTGAATCTGTGAGCTGGCGGAGTGGAGGCGGGGCTAATTAGCATATTCATGGTGGCACGTATACTATGAGGCAAGGGTGTAGTTACATTCAAGCTATTTTAAGGCATGAATCATTTTTTAAATATGTAATTTTGGAGATCAAAGATGAGTTTTAAGGGAAAAAATTATTGACTACAGGAGGACTTTAAATAATATTACATGCATTATAATACATGCATTAGGAATTCCATAACTACACTGTGTGTTTTAAACAGAATACTAATGTATGTAAAGCCACTGAAAGCTTAGAAATATTTACCATCAAAATGACATTTAGGATGTGTCAAATGAAAATGTAAGTTCCTGGTTTTCGACACACAATGTGTGTGTGTGTGTGTGTGTGTGTGTGTGTGTGTGTGTGTGTGTGTGTGTGTGTGTGTGTGTGTGTGTGTGTGTGTGTGTGTGTGTGTGTGTGTGTGTGTGTGTGTGTGTGTGTGTGTGTGTGTGTGTGTGAAGCATCTCTTCACACAGAGTAATCTTGTGATTTGAACAGAAATTCAATTAAAGTATTTTTTCACTCCCTTACATATTGCTTAATTACAAACAACAATAATGGCATTATATCAGTGAGTGCTGGGAGCAAGGACAGACAGTGGGCATTTAAACACCATCTTTGATGCCTCGTTAATGTTATGACAGTAGAGAGGATCATTAGGCCTACAGTAGGCGGAGGAGATCTTCCTAACGTTTATTAATCTTACAGGACATGAAATTTTATTTGCACAAATTAACCACTTCTGTAACCGGTGTCAGGGGAGAATGTTAAAGACCCCATGAATTCATATTTTTCTGTGGGTTTTAGTCCATACCTGTCATCTTTGAGGACAATCTATCTGCTTATAGTACACCTAAAAGTTGATAAAAGTAACTTTTAGAACATATACGCAAATTTAAATGTACAAAAATTACATCATTACAAAATAGTGATGACTCATGTTGCACTTACACTCAGGTGTATCTAAAGACTATTGGCTATTAAAAACTGGGATGAACACTTCAATACTTCCAATGGTAACACCACGCAGCCAAAACAACCTCTGCTCACGGACACAATCTCAGCTGACCCCTGCCCACAGTGCTCACCACAGACAGACTGTGACGGATTAGAACTGCTAAAAGTTTTAGCACCCAAGGATGACTTTCTGGAAAACAGCCAGGAAAACCAGGACAACATATCACAGCCTCCGGTAACACCAGAGCAACAGCCCCTCTCACCAGACACATTATCCCTCTCTCCAGCTTCCCCACCTCTGAGCTTCTCAGAGATATTGGAGGAACTGGTATATGCTGGAACTAATCTATCTGTGAGCCCCCAGATTTCAACCAAAAAGGGGCGAGCACCAAAGCCTAAGGGGCCCAGCTCACCCTCCCCCTCATCCTGTGAGAGCTCTTCGGCCTCTGCCACAACGCCAGGGCCCACACTCTCCTCCATCTGCTCGAGGTGAACCAAAAACGTCTCGGTTACGTAGGTTCCCTGAGTAGGGAACGGTGACGTTACGTCGAATGATGACGAATGGGGTTACGCTTAGAAAGCCTATCAACTTCGAGTATTACAAGACGAGCCAATGGCAAAGAAATGCCACGAGTCTGCGGAATTTGCATAGCGTATCTCCGCCTTACCTCGTGCGTATAAAAGGAGGACGCCGGCAACATGCAGATATGTTTCTTCGCTGAGGAGCCAAGACTGAGCTCAGGCGATCCCCGAGGTACAGCGGAAAGTGACAGGCAGACGTAACGTCTCCGTTCCCTACTCAGGGAATGAGGGTTACATACGTAACCGAGACGTTCCCTTTCGTTTTCACTCCGAGTTACGTCGGATGACGACAAATGGGGTTACCAGTCTAATCACGCCACCTTCTCGGCTGTCTTCCAGTGCCCTGCGCAAATCTGAGATCCTTGTCGTGAGACTGGCACGGACGATGGACTCCTATTTATCACAGGAATACCAAGGTACACTGGGAAACATATCCCAAGCTTAGGGGAAATATGCAATTATTGCCAACCCTGAGGGGGGGGGGGCTTAGAGAATACACATATGACCCAGAGGGGTGCATATGGAGAACACTGGGGTGTCCAGCCGCAGGTGGAATGTTTCAACCCCAGGGGTGGCAAGGTGGCTTGCCAAGGGAAAGACACATGCTCAGAGAGGCTTACAGTGGAAATACACATGTGGGGGTCGCTCAGAGGAGGGACCATGCACACAGGAGGCACCTAGCTGACGCGCAGGCAAAAGACACTGGCGCCGACGTCAGGAGTGCTGGAGGAACTCAGGGCTTTCGGAGAAGCTCACCTGAGGAGAATATCGCACGTATCCAGTCTGTGGAGTGGAACGGCGAGCAAGTGAAGACACCTGAGCAGGTCCAGTCCTAGCTGGTTGAATCTAGTACATGGGAGGAGCGAGAGCCATGCGCTAGAGCCCAAGAGGACGCCACACTCCGGGTGCAGTGGGCAGTCACACCAAGGGGGCACGGTCGACATTGCTGCTGGTATGCCAAAGCAATGGCGTCAACTATCCAGTGAGACAACCTTTGCTTTGAGAGAGCCTTTCCCTTCAGCTTCCCACCATAACACACAAAGAGCTGGTCTTAGGTCCTGAAACACTGCATCCTGTCTACATAGGCGCGGAGAGCGCATACTGGACAGAGCAGTGCCAAGGCTGGGTCTGCCTCCTCCAGGGGCAGCGCTTGCAGGTTCACCACCTTGTCCCGGAAGGGAGTGGTAGGAACCTTGGGCACATATCCAAGCCGAGGTCTCAGGATCACGTGAGAGTAAGCCGGCCCGAATTCCAGGCACGCTTCGTCAACGGAGAATGCATGCAGGTCCCCTACCCTCTTGATGGAGGCCAATGCAACCAGGAGCGCTGTCTTCATTGACAAGAACTTAAGCTCCACTGATTGCAAAGGCTCAAAGGGAGCACTCTGCAGGGCAGTTAAAACCACTGAGAGGTCCCAAGAGGGAACGAGAGGAGGGCGAGGAGGATTCAGTCTCCTCGCTCCTCTCAGGAACCTGACAATCAGGTCGTGCTTCCCAACAGACTTACCTTCAACCGGGTCATGGTGTGCGGCAATAGCGGCAACATAGACTTTCAGGGTGGAGGGAGACAGCCTTCGCTCCAACCCATCTTGAAGAAAGGAAAGCACGACACTAATTGAACATCTCCGGGTGTCTTCTCGGTGAGAAGAGCACCAGTTGACGAAGAGGTTCCACTTCAACGCATAGACGTGTCTAGTGGACGCTAGAGACGCTCTAGCGGAAGTGATGGTAGCCACCACCGCTGGTGGTAGGGTACTCAAACCTGCCTCGTCCCATCCAGGAGCCACACATGGAGGTTCCAAAGATCGGGACGAGGGTGCCATAGGGCGCCCCGTCCCTGAGAAAGGAGGTCCTTCCTCAGGTGAATCGGCCAAGGAAGTGCTGTCGCGAGGAGTACTAGAGAGAACCATGTCCGGGCGGGCCAGTACGGCGCGACCAGAATGACCTGCTCCTCGTCCTCCCTGACTTTGCGCAGGGTCTGCGCAAGAAGGCTCACTGGGGGAAACGCATATTTGCGGCCCCGCGGCCAGCTGTGCGCCAGTGCATCCATGCTGAGCGTGCCCTCGGTCAGGGAATAAAACAGGGCGCAATGGGTCGAGTCGGGAAAGGCAAACAGATCTATCTGTGCGTCCCCGAACTGGTCCCAAATCAGCTGAACCGACTGGGGATGGAGTCGCCAATCTCCCGGGAGGGGCTGAAGCCGTGAGAGCTCGTCGGCTGCACAGTTCAGGGCTCTGGGGATATAAATGGCATGAAGCAACCTCAGATGCTTCTGACTCCATATGAGGAGGTAACGGGCGAGTTGCGACATACGGCGGGAGCGTAGACCACCTTGATGTTTGATGTACACTACAGTGGCGGTATTGTCTGAACGGAATAGTATGTGTTGGTTCTTGAGCACGGCCGGAAGCGGCCCAAAGCAATACGTAGAGCCAGCAACTCAAGGCAATTGACATGCCAGAGGCATCGGGGTCCTGTCCAGGAGCCCGCGGCAGCACGTCCATTGCACATGGCACCCCAGCCCGTGGAGGAGGCATCTGTCGTTACAACAACATGCCGCGAAGCTCGTTCCAGGGACACTCCGGCCAGTAGAAAACTGAGGTTCGGCCACGGGGTGAAGGTCTGACGGCAGGTCGGAGTAACTGGTACTCGGAGGGTGCCGTGTTGCCATGCCCACCTCAGGACTCGGTCGCGAAGCCAAAGCTGAAGCGGTCTCATATGAACCAATGCGAGCGGCGTTGCCGTGGCTGCAGATGTCATATGCCCCAGGAGCCTCTGAAAAAGTTTCAGTGCAAATCAGCAGTGACTGCGCACGCTCGCTCGTAAGCTGCGCGGACATGGCGACCGAGTCGATATCCATACCGAGAAAAGAGATCCTCTGCACGGGGCAAAGTTTGCTCCTTTCCCAGTTGACCCGAAGGCCCAGACGAGCTAGGTGCCAGAGCACTAGGTCCCTGTGTTCGCAAACCTGGTCTCGAGAGTGAGCTAGGATCAGCCAGTCGTCGATATAGTTCAGGATGCGAACCCCATGTTCCCGAAGAGGAACAAGGGCTGCCTCGACAACCTTCGTGAAGACGCGAGGAGACAGGGCTGCCCGAAAGGGAGAACCGTGTACTGGTATGCCTGCCCCTCGAAAGCAAACCGTAGGAAAGGTCTGTGTCGAGGGAGAATGGAGACATGGAAGTAGGCATCCTTCAGGTCGATTGCTGCAAACCAATTCTGGGGCCGCACACATTCTAAAATGCGTTTGGCAGTGAGCATCTTGAACGGCAGCCTGTGAAGGGAGCGGTTCAGCACGCGCAGGTCCAGGATTGGCCGTAACCCATCGGTTTTCTTTGGGACAATGAAGTACGGGCTGTAGAAGCCGGTCCTCATTTCGGCCGGAGGGACGGTCTTGATCGCACAGAGGAGACCAGGGAAGGATGAACGTTCCACGGGGGTCTGCTCTGCCAGGGGGCTGGCGACAGAGGCAGATGAGAGCGGCACGGCCCGGGGACGGTGCGCACTGTCAACCGGCTCTGGGACAGAGGAGGACGAGGGGTGCACGGCTCAGGGGCGGCACACCGTGTCGTCCGAGAACTCTGTGTGCTCAGGGATGGAAATGTAACTTCTTTCTTTAACCACATTAGGGTGCTGCCCACCTGTGGGTGAGCAGCGGGGAGTGGAGAACAAAAGATTCTCCCCCGGCCCTCCACCGGGGGAAGGACGGGTCCTGCTACCATCTCCTGTGAAGTAACTTACAACATCCCTGAGCAGCCCGTCTAAGGGGCGCCGCTTGGCCCAGCGTTTAGCGGGGGGCCGGACTGGAGAGGGCTTTTGCGCCTTCTTACGGCTTCCTCTGCGACCGGGCCCGGGTTGAGGCTGCTGCTTGGGCCGGGCGGGAGGGGCGGGAGCCGCAGGAGGGCGCCCTCGGCGGCGAACAGACTGAGGGTTCTGGCCGGTCGGCTGGGTGGAGGCAGCAGCGGGCCGTCGGGGCAGAATTTGCTTAATAGCCTCAGTCTGTTTCTGGGCGATGGAGAACTGTTGGGCGAAATCCTCCACCGCACCGCCAAATAGGCCGGCCTGGGACATGGGGGTGTCGAGCAGGCGGTACCGCCCAGCATCCCGCATGTCAGCCAGGTTCAGCCACAGATATCTCTCCTGGACCACAGCTGTGGACATCACCAGACCCAGGGAGCGTGCGGTCACCTTCGTCGCCCGGTGTCGGAGGCTCATCAAAGAGCCCTGGGTCCGTCCTACCCTCGTGCATGTCCCTTAACATCTGGGCCTGGTAGACCTGCAGAGTGGCCATGGCATGCAAAGAGGCAGCCGCCTGTCCCGCCACTCTGTAGGACTTCGCCACTTGGGTAGACGAAAACCTACAGGCTTTGGATGGGTGCTTTGGCTCGCCGCGGAAGAAGCACTCTGAGAACACAGCTGCATCGCAACAGAGCGTTCAACCGGGGGGAGCCCAGTGTACCCACGGGCAGCTGCCCCATCGAGGGGAGGAAAGGCGGATGAAACCAGCGAGCGGAAGCGGGAAGACATGGGAGTCTTCCAGGACTTAGAGATTTCATCATGCACGTCCGGGAAGAAAGGTATTGGGGCAGGCTGAGGATGGGAAGCCGCAGCCGTGAGCGCTCGGGACAGGGTGGAGGGGTCCACTCTAAACCAATGCTCGTGGCCGCCCGGGAAAGCATGGCCGTCATCTCTGGATCAGACTGAGCCACAGCCGTATTCACACCCGAAGGTGGCAGCTGTGACGAGTCGTCACTTCCAGATGAATCAGACCCGCCTTGTGATGCTGCGATTGACATCACGTCTTCCTCTGGAGCGCCAATGGAAACCCCCGGGACATCAAATGACGGACCCGCGGGAATCCCCTGAACTCTCGCGGGTTGCAACACTGGTGAAGGTGCTGTGCGGCATGGACAAATAGTCGGCGCTTTGTTCCACACAGTCACCATCAGATCACCCTGGCCACCAGCCGAAGTAGAGCCTCTCGAGGACGCGCTAGATCGGGGTGTGGATGAGGGGACTCTCACTCTTGCGAGATCATTGAGTCTCGATCTAAGTGTTGCGATGGTCATGTTCCCACAGAGAGAACATGACTCATCCACGAGCGCTGCTCTAGCGTGATTAATGCCCAAACACACTAGACAGCGCTCGTGCCCATCAGAGTCATACACAAGTCGACCGCAACCAGAAGTGCACAGGCGAGGCATCTTAAAAAAGACGTGCCGCGTGTAAGCTCTTTTTGTGAGAGAAACTCAGTGCTGAAGCGCCCGCGGAGAACACACTCACTGGAAAACCACTCTCAGATAGGCAGGAAGTGTGCACTCGCCGGGAAATCGCCCTCACACCAAAACTGGAGAGTTGCTCGTCTCGTAAGAAGCTGACAATCAGAGATAGCTTAGGGAGTGAAGAATTACACTTGGCTCCGAAGCGAAAAAACATATCTGCATGTTGCCAGCTTCCTCCTTTTATACCCACGAGGTGGGGCGGAGTTACGCTATGCAAATTCCGCAGACCCATTGCATTTCTTTGCCATTGGCTCATTTTGTAATACTCAAAGTTGATAGGCTTTCTAAGTGAAACCCCATTCGTCGTCATCCGACGTAACTCGGAGTGACAACGAAAGGGAACTGCTTAGAATTGGTTTCTTAGAATTGGTAAATTCCTCACTTCTCTATGGGACTTTTCCAAAGTCCTTTAAAACTGCAGTTGTCAAGCCCCTCCTGAAAAAAGAGCAATCTGGATAGCAACATATGGAGCAATTACAGACCAATCTCAAATCTTCCTTTCATAGGCAAGATCACTGAAAAAGTTGTCTTCAATCAGCTGAACAAATTCTTAATCTCAAATGGATACTTTGACAATTTTCAATCTGGTTTCCGACCACATCACAGCACAGAGACAGTGCTCATAAAGATAATAAACGATATTCGTTTAAATACTGATACAGGCAAAACATAAATTCTGGTACGACCTCAGTGCTGCATTTGACACTGTCGATCATAACATACTTCTTGACAGGCTGGAAAACTGGGTCGGGCTTTCCGGGATAGTCCTAAAATGGTTCAGGTCATACTTAGAAGGCAGAGGTTATTATGTGAGTATAGGAGGCCATAAGTCTGAGTGAACATCCATGACATGCGGAGTCCCTCAAGGATCAATTCTTGCGCCAGTCCTATTCAAACTTTATATGCTCCCACTGAGCCAAATAATGAAAAAGAACCGAATAGCTTACCACAGCTATGCAGACGACACACAGCTCTATTTATCCCTATCGCCTGATTACATCCCAATTGACTCCCTGTGCCAATGCATTGATGAAGTAAACAGTTGGATGTGTCAAAACTTTCTTCAGTTAAACAAAGACAAAACTGAAGTCATTACATTTGGAAACAAATATGAAGTTCTCAAGGTGAACGCATACCTTGATGCTAGGGATTAAATAATTTTAATCATTGCAGATATGCTCACTGAATATAAACCCAACAGATCACTCAGATCATTAGGATCACATCAGCTAGAAATACCACGGGTACACTCTAAGCATGGTAAGTCTGCTTTTAGCTACTATGCCAGCCGCAGCTGGAACCACCTTCCAGAAGTGATCATGGCTGAGTTTCTCGAAACCTTCTTAATGCTACGTCGTTCTTAAGTTACACCTTAAGCTGTACCTTATCGTTAATACGTGTTTCCCGAAAGTTTCTTAGTTAAGTATACCTTCTGTAAGTCATACGTTCAGAAGGTGGGTCTGGAGCACTCTTAGCTATACCTTATAACTGTTGGCAGTTCACTCCGCTAGTGGGCACCACTGCAAAAAGCTTCTTTACATCTTAGTCTATACGAATATTATTTTAATTTGAATACACCCAGTGTTCAATTAGGCTAATTCAAGTGTTTTCGTGCCAATAATAAAATTATCATCACACTGATTTTTGTTAGCTTTTTAATTATATTATCCAAAGGTACATCAGCTGGCAAACCATTCGAAAGCAAAGGCTTATTCGTCTATTTAAAGAGAATGACTGTGGTGGGGAATTTGGTCAAACTATGACAGCGATACAGAGAATAGTTGTGCTAAATGAAAGACGGCGCCGTCCGCGAAGCCATTTAGTGTATGTGCACTATTATATTCGTGAAAACATTAGTTCCCTGGCTGCCATGTCAGAAGATACAATTCAAAAGAAATTTCGCCTGCCACGACAGCAAATTCAGCAGCTTTTAGATCTTATTAGTCTGGATGTGTCAAGACAAACTCAACGGAACCACCCCCTCAGCCCTTTGTGGAGTGCCACCTCGTCTAAAAGGATGTCCATTTCAGTTGGATTAAAGCTGGGGGCTCTCCTCTTTCTTTCTTTTTTCTCCGCCATAGCTATTGATTAAATGTTTCACGTGTTGCGCTTTTATTGAGTAGGTCATCCAATCACAGAAATGTTTTATTTACACCAATAATGTGATGCAGCTGCTGGGCAATCAACCCTGGTTGTGGAGTAAATAAAGAAATGATAGCAAATATATTATGATAATATATGTGGCCCTTTCTAATGCAATGAAAGCATACGGACAGTTACTCTAGTGGGTTAGACGCATGACACGTTTGAGCACGAGGTTGTGCGTTCGCGTACTCTTTCCGAAATTATATAAAATATCCAGGGTTTAATTTAGTTTGCAATTTTTAATTTTTAATCCAAATAAATGCAATTTCCACTATTTCTGAAGTGCTTCTTTTAAAAAGAACACCGCTTTCTCACATAACGCAGTGAAGCAGCCCCTGCACGAGGGAATAATTGATTCTCGAGCCATCGATATCAACAAATTCAGCACCATCGCCACGGACAGCACCGGGTAACGTCGCACGTAAGAAGGTATATCTTAAGCGGCTTCCTAAGGCATGGTTCGAGGAACACACCTAGAAATGGCATACCTTCAGTTAAGTTATACCTTAAGAGTCTTCGTAGCGCGCTAAGAGACAACGTTATCGGGAAACTCAGCCCAGATGTGCTCCTACAGTAGTCACATTCAAATCCAGACTCAAAACACATCTGTTTAGCTGTGCATTTACTGAATGAGTACTGTGCCACTGTGTGTCCAAGAATTGAGGGATGAAACCATTCTAATAACCTGGGTCTGGGGTGGAGTAGTGAGTTTGATTTGTAATTAAACCTGAGGTTCTGTGGGGTGCGGACTGGATCAACTCCATTCCTAGAGCTTCCGAACAAATGGGTTTCTGGGGTGCGGACTGATGGGGCAGTGAACCCAAGGTTACCCCATGAGTCAGTCCTAGAGCTCCTCCTGTCCGAATTTAGGGAAAGCTGCAACGTGATCTCATGAGGTCTGTTGTATAGGACTAGATGTTGATATCCCTCAATACATGCATACTTGAGGCACCGATTGGACTCCGTGGGATGGTCAAATGAGTGATGTCACCCTTTGGGTTATCAAGTGGGTTCAGGTTGCTCTCCTGTGCCTTGCTCTTCCTCCTGTCGGACAGGGGTGTTGATGTCCTGCAGACTGTGGTGTGTGTCCTGCTGCTGAACTTCTGTCGACTGACTCTGCCTGCTTCTCAGAAAGTAGCTGTGGATGCGACTTCCCTGTTGACCCTTCCTTAGGCACCCTTTCTTGCCCTGGTGTATTTTCAGGCCTTGGGTGGAAGTAACCTTTGTCCACACGTGCTGGATCCCGCCGCCACGGGTAACTAGCCCGTGGCGGCCCCGTTGGGGTCTGGTCCCTCCTGCCAGCTGTCTTTCCATGCTGTCGCAATATCTTTCCCTTGTTGTCAGCTGTCCTTTCACAGCAGTCACTGGTTCACCAGATGATCCGGTCTGTTGTATAGGACTAGATGTTGATATCCCTCAATACATGCATACTTGAGGCACCGATTGGACTCCGTGGGATGGTCATATGAGTGATGTCACCCTTTGGGTTATCAAGTGGGCGCCCTCCTTCTTTGGTGTTTCGCTGATAGGCCCACGACACCTCCAGAGGGTTCAGCAGTGAATCCCAGCGTCCTAGGTTCACTCCCTAGGTGCCATCAATTCATTTGAAAGCCCAGACGGAGTCCTTTCTCTTCATCCACAGCCACTGGCTTCCCTTTTCAGCAGCCCTGGAGAGATCTTTGACTGCCTGCCGGTGGGCCTTCCCTCGCACTCCCATCTCCCTGAGTAGCCTGGATGTTGAGGTGGCTACGAACCCTCTGCAGCCTACTTCCACTGGGCGTATGTTCGCTTTCCAGCCTTGTTGTTGCACATCGCCTGCAAGTTCAGCATACCTCAGAATCTGTGTGTATTTTTACGTAAAGTGTAGTTCTACCACACGTACATTTACTTACGTTTTTGTACACTCAGAAACGTATAATACTAACGTATACACAGCACTAAAGCGTAAAATATTTGCGTATTGACAGCACAAAACGTAAATTATTTACATATGAACTCTACCGACTTACAAATTTGTAGGTATTCCTATTTATGCATATTAAAATCGTGACATTAATGATTCGACTGCGTTCAATTGTCTTATTAATTAACTTATGCTTTCAGTCGCATTTATTAAATGCAGTTTACACATTTAAGAAATAATAACATTTTGCTCTGTTCGTGCCTTCTGCTGCAAACTCGTTTCAGAGGATTAGCCTACATGGTTTTAAACAAGACTACACTTTAAAACCGTAAAAATACCTTCTTTAATCGTTTAACCATTTTGTAATACAGTTTATTTACCTTGAGACACAAAATGTGTTTTCTCCTATAGAACCATAATACACCAAAACACAACATAAATTCACAAAAGACATCAATTTTATTAGCTTGATGTAATCCAAATCTTTAGAATCCATACGTTTGCAAGAAACAAATCCAAATTCAGCCCTTTATCCAGCGATTTTCATCTCCATTCTCAGCAGCGAACGTAAACATCAAATCCCGCACTCGTGTTGAATTCAAATTCAAAAAATGCGCCCATAAGAAGCGTTACGACATGTTTTAAGGTAGTGATATTAAACGCTCTGGGAGTAGGGTTAAGGGATCTTAAATGTATCTATTAAATGGTAAAAGGGAATTATACAGATAGCTTTATGATATGAAAGATTCGTAAATAGTTGACATTTTTTAGCTGTAAAATCATAATAATGTCACGTTTAAATGTTGCACCTTTAGGTTAAAACCTACCATAAAAATTATAGACCCTTCATTTCTTTGTAAATAATTATTTTCTCCACTGTATGTGTGGGGAAAAAACAACATGCTTGTCTTTATGACACTTTTTTGTAAGTGTTTAAACAAATACTGCAGTAAAAACAGCTCAACTGCAGTTTTAGGCATGAAAGACAAACAACTGTAGTTTCTTGAAAAGAGCACCAGGAGCAACTCCCCTGCTTGTTTAAGCACATAACTCAATTTAAAATGCTAATACTGGCATGAGCTAATGCACACGACTACGAAATTCCCTTTCAGGCAATTACTGCTTTTGTATTTCGCCAAAAGCGGTATGCAGCACATATATTATACGCTGTGGATAAAATTAATTGAGAATTTGGGCCTCAAATAATTCATAAAGAGCGAATTTGAATTTCAGATGTGTGCAGTGGCGTATTTTCCCCCTTCTTGAACATGCTTCTTCAGGCAGCTTGAGGAAGCTCAGAGTTTGCAAAGGAGTGATGCAAGAATGATAATGAGTTTGGCAGCATTCATCCTGCATGCATTGCTGAGATCATTTCAGCAGATTAGTTAAAGTGAAACCGAAGCACCCAACAGCCCATCTTAACGTTGGCAAAATGGGGCCAAACACTAAAACGGCATATGTAATGAGATCGAGAAACCTCACACAATAACTCTTAGAAGAGCCAGAGATGGGGGAAAAAAATGGTCACTATATTTTAAGTATGCAAAACTATTTTGATGTTCACAACAAATGATGTCATGCTCCAAGGCTTCTGTTTTGAATAAAAAATTATAAATTCAGAACGTTAAAATATGCCATCTACATCAGTTTCCCACGACTGTAAACCACAGCATCTCTTCTTAATTGAAGTTGGCATCCTTTTTAACTTGTATTGCCAAAATGAGAATTTCATTCCCAGTCGAATCAACCTGTGGTGTTAACATCGTCTCCTGCTCTAATGTCTTTTCGTTACGCAAATTTGCAGCTCCAAGTCCACAAAAATTGAGCATGCATATGAACGACAATGAATGGGACATAAAGTCTAATGTGATTGTCCGTTTAACATGGTTTTTGCTGCCCAAGCAACTTTTAATGGTTTCCATACATTTCATGATGTGAAGATGCTATTAGATAGTCAGGAAATGGGATCCTCTTCAAGGGACATTGACTGCACACACTACCAGTCAAACATTTGGAAAAATTAAGATTTTCTTGTAATGTTTTTGAGAGAAGTGTCTATGCTAAAGAATACAGTAAAAACAGTAATATTGAAAAATATCATTCCAATTTAAAATAACTGTTTTCTCTTGTAATAAGTATTAAAATGTAATTTATTTCTTTGATGGCAAAGTTGAATTTTCAGCACCCATTACTCCAGTCTTCAGTGTAACATCTTCCGCACAATATGCTTATTTCTTTATAATATATTAATCATTCTAATATGCTTATTTGGTGTTCAATTGTTATCAATTATAATTGGTTCTCAATTATTAGCTAATAATTGGTCTTTTTATCAATGTTAAACAGTTTCTGCTGCTAAACATTTTTGTGGATACAGTGATGCAATTTTTCAGGATTCTTTGATGAATCGATATTTGAAATAGAAATCTTTTGTAAAATTAAATGTCTTTACTGTCACTTTTGATTAATTTAATGCATATTATAATATTAATTTCTGTTCACCCCCCTTTTTTTAAAACCCACATTTTTGAATGGTTCACAGGTTCCACAAAAAATATTGAGCAACATTACAATTTAATAAACACATTCAATTAGGGCATTTATAGCTTTTATAAACGTGCATTAGAAAAAAAAAAACATTACCTGGTGTAAATCTAAAACAATTCAGATGACTAAAATATGACTACAACTAAATGGCATTTTATTCAAAAGACTATATTATCATTATCATCATTATTCTGACTTGACCATATAGTGTAAGTGTCTCACCTACTTTCCAGTCAGCAACATAATGTCGGCCACGCGTGGAATTCACATGTACCAGATGTGGCCCGGATCTGGGCCATGTTGCTGTCTGGGTTGCTATAGGGAAATAATGCTGGTCTACCAGGAATAAAAGAACATATGCATTACCAAACAGGAAAAAAAAAAGGTAAATCATCCAAACCAATGGCCTCTTATGCATTACAAGCCTGATGTTTACTGCATTACAAAGAAAGCAACTCACATGTGATAGATCCCAATGTACGGCTCTTTAGAGATGCTACAATGAACTGTGCCAATACACATTCGAAACAGAACCAGAGGATTGTAGTGCCCAGAAGTGGTTCGATGCCAATATACTGATGTCACCATGTGGGAGAGTGAATGTCAATACATTCTTAAAAATAAAAGCTCCAAAAGGGGGTTTTCACAGCAATGAATTTGAAGAACCGCTTTCGGTTCCCCAGAGAACCTTTCAGTAAACAGTTAAATAACCATTTTAAGTGTGAAGAACATTTTAAAAACTAAAGAACTGTTTTCCACTATTTGTTGAATGAAAAGGTTTCATAGATAATAAAAGTTCTTCATGGAACCATTGATGCCTATAATATAGGAACATGTTAGAGTAGAGAACAAAAATGTCACTATAACTTTATAGTTACACTCTATAGAACATTAATTTATGGATGAATCGACATTTGGGTTTACCTCGTTTCCACGTGACCGCCTCCTATCTCTCACGACTCACTGAAGCAACAGGTGAGCTCAGCATCGGGAATACATTGCATAGTAATTGGCTTCTATCCACGTCACTTTTGACTTTTAACTCCCGTCCAAATTTCCTCAACTTTAATTGACTCTTCTGCCAGTGGGGGGCACAGGCAGCGCACGTAGTCGTGGGCGTCTGTCCTCATTTCTCTTGTGGTTTTTTAAACTCTCTGTGTCAGCCGAGAGATTAGACGGGTGTACCGAGCCATCAATAACAACGTTTCTGCACCCGTCTCCCGGGCCGGCACTGATGATGAAGCGAGTGGAACCGTTGCTTGGTAACGGACGGATGGTCTTATTCACGGCAGAATCACCGCTCTGATGAACTGCACCCATTTTTTCTCCCGCAGACTGGCACACATCCAAAACGCCAACCCAATTGCTTCCTGCGCAAAGCCGAGTAGGGGAACTAATCTCAGTTGTGTTTGGTAGCCGGATTTTTAATTTTCTTCTATTTTGCTTTGGAAGCCGCAACTCCAGCACCCGAAAACCTGCATTACTTCCTGTTTCAAAAAGATAACATCTGTTTCATTGCAGGCAGGCAGGATTCTTCTATATATTATAGATCTGCATAATAATGCTGAGGTAATTAACTTTATTAATTAACTGCAGACTAACTTTAAATCATTCTAAAGGTATGGAAGTTCTAATCACAAAATTGACCAAGCAAATCACTTAATATTGAATATTCTGTTCACATCATTTTGAGGTTATTCCAGGAGTTTTTGTCTAGAAAAATCATTAATGCCTTTTTCAAACTCGTAAAAAGGTGCTGACTATCATGTAAAACCAACCAAAACAACATAAGTTTCAACAGTTAAAGCCCACTTGAAATTAAAGTATTAATTTTATCAATCCACGACTGTTAGCTTTAACTAAGCTAATGCATTGTCACAATACTGTGTTGTAAATGCACACAAAGATGAAGGGGAAAAGGCTGTCTTTAATAAATAAATAAAATTATAAATTATGGTAAATTGTGTTTTTTTGCACAGGCAAAGCACTCATGTCGCTTCATATAGTTGAGGTTTGAAAGTTGTTTGCTTGAAAGTGGTAGTTGCGTAGCTGACAGAAAGCTGTCAGATTTTATTAAAAATCTTCATTCGTGTTCAGAAGATGAATGAAAGTCTAATGGGTTTGGAACAACATGAGGATGAGAAATTAATGACAGAATTTTCTTTTTTGGGTGAATTAAGAACATATATATATATAGGCCTACTGTGTATATATATATATATAACAGAAAGTGCAAAAGAGCCTTTTAAAGTTTATTTGAAATATGCATTTATTTAAAAAAAATCTGTCACATTTTTATCTCTTTAGTGCTTTAGCTGAATAAAACTCCAAACATTTCAATGGCTGTGTGTCATGGTTTCCACAAAAATATTAAGCACAACTGTTCTCAACATTGATGAAAATAAGTAATATATAATAAATGTTTCTGGGGCACCAAATTATATTACAATAGAAAACAGTTATTTTAAATGTAACAATATTTCACAATAGTACATGTTTTACTAAAAATCAAATAAATGCAGCCTTGACAAATTATTGATAGCAATACAAAAAATCTCCATCCTACTTCAATATGAAATAAATCAACACATGAGGGAGAACTGTTAATCAAGTAATTTTATTGGGCCTTTGAAGATAGTTTGTAACCTCAACATATTTTAGTGAAATAAAGGTTAATGTATAGACCTTATGTAGCCCCGCCCCTTTTAAGCACTGCGCTCCTTGTGTTCTGTCTTCCGGTTTGTATGTCCACAGCATGAAGGAAAGATCTTGTGAATTTATGAATGAACCGCTCGTTTTAAAATCTTCCCAGTCTACTGACATTTGTTATAACATCTGCTTAAAACATTACAATACACATGATAACTTTAGTTAACTCTACAATAGATAAGTAAATCCACTAAACCAGCTAATTACTCTTCGACAGCGATGCCATATAAATATACAGAGCTACTGCAAAAACAGAAGTTCAAAGACAAAATTCTAAAGATGGCTAAACTCTTGTTTTTCTGGAGCATAAGGTCTATAGTTAAAAAATATCTATAGTTCAAGCATTTTATCATTATTACAAAAAAGCCACACATGGATCCATTTTGGCATTACGAGCATTACCATGGAAAGGAATAATTGATAAGTTTGAGGATGTGAGCAGATGTGAGTCAATGTGTATGTAGCATAAGCCCAAACAGCTTTCTGACTTTTATTAACATGTGATCCTTGCCCTAGTGTTTACTGAGTGTGAATCTAATGCTCTCTAACACTAATGCTAACACTAATGCTCACATTGCAAACCTTTTCTGAATATGAATATTGCGAATATATGTCATTAAGATGACACACCGTCGGCACTGCATATCAGACAGCAAAACATCCACATAGTATGAAGCTTAATGCTGCAAGAGGAGCATTTTAGCAAAGAGGAAGTGGCACACACACATAAGACTAGAAGGACACTCACACAAACAGCTTGAGAAGAGATCTCTGGAATTTACTAATTTCCTAACTCAAGGGCTCTGTGATATCACACTATGCAGGGACACACACCATGGCATCTGTTCAGGAAGGCCTGCCAAAACACAACACCTGGACGCAGACTGAACACACACGCAAGTGAACAGAGAGCCACAAGGGAAGTAAATCTATCCGACACAGTTTGATTCTTTGCTACTGTTCAACAAAACAATGCAATCACTGGGAGCCAATTCATTCCAAAAAAATATTCTCAAAAGATATTTGACTTTACAAATTGCATATACCATTTCTTTTAACACTATTTACAGTGTGGATTATTATGCAGGTGAATTGATGTTGTAAAATCACAAATCTCAATAATTTTGCCACATATTGATCCATTTCGGTATTATTGCATCAACAAGGAAAATTATTTATGAGTTATTTATAAGATTATTAATATTATTATTAAACTAATACATTACTTAAACTCATATAATTATAATTATTATTATTATTGTTGATGTTGTTGTTAAATTGCATATGAAATTATATAAAGTATAAAATTAATAATAATAAAGCCCTGTTCACACCAAGGACGATAACTATAAAGATAATGATAGTTCTAAAAACCCTTCTCAATATTAAAGAATAGCAGATGTCACACCACAGCTATAACGATAACAGCACAGAGAAACAATATAGTTGGAATACTTTCAGAACGATTTTATCCAGCTGATGAACAATAAAAACATTTTCAGCCAATCAGAATCCATCCTGCTGTAATAAGCTCAAGCATTTAAAGTGACAGACAAGTGTGCTTAGAATAAACAGAATGATACAATACACTGGTGTGTACGCTAATATAATTATTGTTCTAATTGTGAACGGGCCTTAGTAATAATAATTGTATATGTATAGCACTTTTCATACTTAAAATGCAAATTATGGAATCCCAAAGACCACTGATCACACAAAGCCAGCTGTAATGATCCACTGAGGCGAGTTGAAGTGAGCACCCAAGTGCAACTTTATTTAACTAAATCCAGAACGTGAACAAAACAAAACGAAATATAGATGATAAACATAACCATGAACTAAGCGTGACCATAAACAAGAAACTCATGAACAGCAGTAACAGGGAACAATACTTGACAAGGACACATGGCAAACATGAGGTCTTAAATACACACAAGACTAATGACAAGACAAGGGAAACCTGTGAACAGTGAACCAATGACAACACAGAACACATGGCAGGATCAAGTGACTGGCATCAAACAAGAACATGAAACAAAACCAAATCATGACACATCCCTCCCACTATGGTCAGCTCCTGACGCCCAACATGAAACAAAAACAAAAAAGTCCAGGAGGGCGGTCTTGGGGTAGGGATAGCGGGCCTGGGTTGTGGAGTGTGGGCGAAGCTGGGCGGAGCCAGCAGTGCAGGAAACCAGGGCAGAGTAGTTCATGGGGCCAGGGAGGCACGGCCTACTGGCCCCCTCCCAAAATATTCTTGGGTGGTGCTTTGGGATCATGGCCTGCAGTGAGCTCATGAGCTGGAGTCCCCTCAGGGGCTGCAGTCTCTGGCATTGCGGCCATCTTGGGACGATACTCCAGAACAGTGGCAGCCATCTTGGCTGAGGGCTCACAGGTTGTAGCCGATGTGTGTGCTGCCCACACACACTAAATAGCTGTGGCCACCATGATCAGTGCTGCATCTTCCGGAGCTGGTCCAGACGCGGCGGCCATCTTGTCTGAAGTTCCATGGCATGGTGGACATCTTGTCCGAAGACACAGGCGCGGCAGACATTTTGTGAACAGTCTCTGACTCGGCAGGCCTGACGTAAAGAAGCTCAGGCTCGGCAGGCCCGACGTGAAGAAGCTCAGGCTCGGCAGGCCCAACATGAAGAAGCTCAGGCTCAGCAGGCCCGACGTGAAGATGCTCAGGCTCGGCAGGCCCGACGTGAAGAAGCTCAGGCTCAGCAGGCCCGACGTGAAGAAGCTCAGGCACGGCAGGCCCGACGTGAAGAAGCTCAGCCTCGGCAGGCCCGACGTGAAGAAGCTCAGGCTCGGCAGGCCCGACGTGAAGAAGCTCAGGCTCGGCAGGCCCGACGTGAAGAAGCTCAGGCTCGGCAGGCCTGACGTGAAGAAGCTCAGGCTCGGCAAGCCCGAAGGGAAGAAGCTCAGGCTCAGCAGGCCCGACGTGAAGAAGCTCAGGCTCGGCAGGCCCGACGTGAAGAAGCTCAGGCTCGGCAGGCCCTACATGAAGAAGCTCAGGTTCGGCAGGCATGATGTGAAGAGTCTCAGGCTTGGATGCAAACCCAACTGTAAATGAGGAACAACTAAGCAGAAGGGCTTGGTCTATGTATTGGGCCAAGGACCAATTAATTTCCCTCCCAGGTAGCTTAAATCGAACAGGGGCATTACGAAAAATTTCTTTTAAAGCCACATTATTAAATTCCACCTGAGACCAAAGTCCACAAAACTCCTCTATGCAACTCTCCAGGGAGCGATCACCCTGAGAGAGCTGCAAGAGCTGAACTTCTGGGTTCATATTTGGGTCAAGTATTCTGTAAAGACGTCTACTGAAGGCAAGTTGTAGTGAGAACCCAAGTGCATTTTATTTACAAAAAAATCTGCCCACCACTAGCATGAACTCAAAACAAAAACAAGAACATGGACTTACAAACAGTGTTTACACAAACAATACTTGACAAGGACACATGGCAATGAACCAATCAGAATATGACACATAAGACAAGGGAACACATGGCAGGATCACATGACTATAACAGGGTACCACATGACAGACATGAAACAAGAACATGAAACAAAACCAATGACTCCAGTAAAGTTTATTTTTTGTTCAAAAATTGTTTTTACTACATTTATTGTAACTGTCACGGAGCGCTCTACGACACCTCCTGCTGGCGTCACCAGATCACTCTCCCCTGCATATTTGGACTGCACCTCCCATCACCATCTGATCACTATCCAGCCCTGCCTCATCCTCATCACTGTCACCTGTGCACACTCAGTCTCCTTTATCAGACCCCTTTTCCCCATTATCTTTGCAAAGTCTTATTTTGCCACGCAGATATTTCCAAGCATTCCTGAGCGTTTCCAAGTATCTGTGATTTCCCTGGCTCCCTGATCTTTGCCTGTTCCCTGGACTCTGTTTATTCCCGTTTGCTGCCCGCCTCGACCTCTGCCTGTTAACGACGACGAGTTCTGGTTTGTCCCTCTGATTCATTGTCTGCCTGAGATTTGTCTGCTCATCTCTGTCTTCTTGTGTGTTTAAATAAAGTGCTGCAAATGGATCTGAACGCCTCTGACTCCACGTTACAGAAGACTTCGCCACAACAGGATCCAGCAGCATTGCATCGTCTCACTACCGAGGTTTCAACTCAAGCTTCAGTTCTGGCTTCCCATAAACAGCAACTGGTAAAGTTAACTTCTCTCACTGAGGACTTAGTGAGATCTGTGCGATCATTGTCTTCACAAACCATGGCCACCAATCAAGCCCAAGCTTCCGTGCCATCTGTTTCACCGCTACCCAGCGTGAGTAACACACATAACAATCCGCGTCTATCCCTTCCCGAAAAATTTGATGGCTCACCTGCTGCTTGTAAAGGTTTTCTTCTGCAGTGCGATTTGTATATCAATCAACAGCCCCAGTTCTTCACCACGGATGACGTGTCTCCTTCATCTGCTCACTGCTCACTGGACGGCCACTGGAATGGGTAGCCGCGCTTAGGACTGGAGGTCAGCTGTCTGCACTTTCATACGACAACTTCCTCGTTCTGTTCACAGAGGTCTTCGAACATCCCGCTGGAGGAAAGGATCCGGGTGAGGAACTTTTATCATTACGTCAAGGAAATTCATCTGCTGCTGACTTCACTCTGTCATTTCGTACTCTCGCTGCGCAAATGGGCTGGAGGGATGACCCATTAAAGCTTCTCTACCGTAAGGGTCTCAACGCAGATCTTCAGGGCGAGCTGGCATGTCGGGATGATCGTAAATCTCTTAGTCAACCCATGGATCTCGCCATTCGTCTGGATAATCTTATGCGCGCTCGTCGCACACCGCTCAAGCCCCGTTACGTCGAGTATCCCTCCGCCAACACCGAAGCAGAACCCATGCAAGTCAGTTTCAAGCGCCTTTCTACTGAGGAGAGAGAGAGAAGGCGGCGCAACAACCTCTGCCTTTACTGTGCTCAAGCCGGCCACCTGAGGGCATCTTGTCCCGTGAGACCCACACTCCGTGATCCTGATGCGGTGAGTCCCAATTCTATTAAGGGGTACCTGCCGTTTACCATGATCTCGCTCAGGCTTTTAGTGAAAGAGAGGCTTCTCAGTTACCACCGCACCGAGCTGGAGATTGCGCCATTGAACTTCTGCCCGGAGCTGTACCGTCTCGCGGAAGAGTGTATCCTTTATCTCAGCCTGAGACTGACGCTATGAGGTCATACATTGAGGATCAACTCGCCAAGGGCTTTATAACTTCTTCTACATCCCCCGCTTCTGCTGGCTTTTTCTTTGTCAAAAAGAAGGATGGAGGTCTCCGCCCATGTATAGACTATCGTAGTCTCAATGATATCACAGTGAAGTATAGTTACCCTCTTCCGTTGGTCCCGGCCGCTCTGGAGATGCTTCGCACCACCAAATATTTCACCCAGTTGGATTTACGGAATGCGTACAATCTCATTCGGATTCGGAGGGGCGATGAGTGTAAGACGGCTTTCTCCACGACCACCGGCCACTACGAGTACCGGGTCATGCCGTTCGGGCTTTCCAACAGTCCCTCAGTTTTCCCTCAGTCTTTGTAAACGAGATTTTTCGAGACATGTTGAACCAGAGAGTCATAGTTTACATCGACAATATTCTCATCTACTAAGACACCCTTGAAGCGCACGTCCGGGATGTGCGAGCTGTCCTCCAGCGTCTTATTGACAACCAGCTGTACGCCAAGGTCCAGAAGTGTGAGTTTCACCAGACCCGTATCGTATTTCTGGGCTTTGTCATCAGTGCTGAGGGAGTCATCATGGACGACAGCAAAGTTAAAGCTGTTGTGGACTGGCCTCGACCCACCACCGTGAAGGAGATACAGTGCTTCCTGGGCTTCGCTAACTTTAATCGAAGATTCATTCGGAACTTCAGCATCACGGTGGCTCCTCTCACATCCCTCCTACAAGGAGGGGGGAGACGTTTCAAGTGGTCTCCTGAGTGCACTTCGGCGTTCGAACATCTGAAGGAGAAGTTCACTTCAGCTCCCATCCTCCATCATCCGGACCCCGAGCGGGAGTTCATCGTGAAAGTGGACGCTTCTAATACTGGTATTGGCGCTATATTATCCCAACGTCACGGTAATCCAGCCAAAATGTTTCCCTGTGCCTTCCATTCACGCAAACTCAATCCTGCTGAGCGCAATTACGACGTCGGTGATAGAGAACTTCTGGCCATGAAAGCTGCCTTTGAGGAGTGGAGACACTGGCTGGAGGGAGCTCGTCAGCCTTTTACAGTCCTTCCTGACCATTGCAACCTCGAGTACATCAGGTCAGCCAAACGCTTAAATGCCCGTCAGGCCAGGTGGTCTTTGTTCTTCTCAAGATTTAATTTCAAAATCACTTATCGCCCAGGCTCCAAGAATGGAAAAGCTGATGCCCTCTCTCGCCAATTCGACAGCACCAATGAGCACATTCAGCCTGAGTCTATTCTTCCATCCACTCTCATCGTGGCACCTGTCCAGTGGGATATCATGTCCAGTGTTGGGCAGTAACACGTTACTAGTAACGCATTACTGTAACGCAGTTACTTTTGACAGTAACTCATACTGTAACACATTACTTTTTAAATAAATTAACTCCGTTACCATTACCATATGGTGCGTTGTCCGTTACTTTTTTAAATTAATTAATTTTGGCTGAAGTGTAGCCTACAGCATAACCTGTTTGCAGCAGCAACGCATTTTAGGATTGGTGGTAGGGTTGCTTGCCACCCGTCCCTTAAAATACGGAATTGTCCCGTATTTACAAGTAAAATGATGCGTCCAGTATCAAATCAATAAGGGAAGCGATTTGTCCCGTATTTTACATAAGGCCCACACATAGCCTATGGGATAAAAACATAAGAATTTGCTATACTAATAGCAAATAGCCTATAAAGAAATCAATTTCACAATAATGTTACATTATGATTAGAATCAAATGAATTTTGTCCATTTTCTAAGCTTAGAAAATGCACATTTATACGGGCTGAATTTTATAGGCCTAAAATATTGTTTAGTAATTCTGTGAATTACCCTGCGCAAACCAAAGTAATACTACCCACTGGATGAAGAAGGGTTGGCTCTCAGTCTCCACAGAACAAAATATTAATTTTATTTTATTTTATTTTTAGTGTTCGCATTTATGAGGAAGAAACAATGTTACGGACGTGACAGTTCTCCGTACGTGAGCGCTCTGAAAGCGGCACTAAAAGATGCTTTAAAACTTTCACAGAGACATCAAACAGAAAGCACAAAACCTTTGTTTAAAGTGAATTTCGTTTAGTATTAAGTTTAGTCTAGTATTTTAATCAATGTATCATCAACCAATTGCCTGGATTTAATAAATAAGAAGTAAATATAGCAGACGATAGATAATCACGAAAGGGAGGCGCCAGCGTGTGAACTGGAGCTCGTCTCATAAATGAACCGAAACTCGGCGTATAAGGTAACCTACTTGCCTCACAGACATGTCTACTTTTAAACAGAACTATTCAAAACGAAAGAAAACAGACTACAGACTGCTCTCTGCTTATGTAATCCGTATGATATGTGCATTTCTCTCTGGCGCGTCTACTGCGAAGATCGCGAGTCAGCATAGCGAGTCACCTCAGAAATCCTTGTTATATATTCAGTTTGTGCTGGTCTGACTTAAATAAAATAGTGTTTAAAAATTACTTTCTGTTTAAGTCAGTTTTGTGTTTTTGTAGACCATAACGCATAAAAGAACATTAATGGGAACATTAAATAGTGTTTTTTTTTTAAAGTAACTAAAAAGTTACTTTTAACAGTAATGCATTACTTTTTGGTATAAGTAATCAACAAAGTAATTGAGTTACTTTTTGAATGAAGTAACTAGTAACTGTAACTAGTTACTATATCTTAGTAACTAGCACAACACTGATCATGTCTGAGATCACAGCCTCTCTGGGAGATCATCCTGCTCCTCCTGAGTGCCCAGCTGACCGACTCTTCGTGCCCTCCGAGCTCCGCACACGATTTCTTAAATGGGTTCATTGTACACCCTGCGCTGGTCATCCTGGGATTTCTGCTACCATTCAGTTAGTCACTAACCGTTTCTGGTGGGCCTCGCTACAATCTGATGTAATCAAGTTCATCCATCAATGCACCATTTGCAACACCGTTAAATCTTCTCATCTAAAACCAGCCGGTCTCCTTCAGCCTTTGCCTATCCCCCCATGGTTCCATGTAGCCGTGGATTTCGTCACTGATCTGCCTCCTTCCCAGGGACACACTGCCATTCTCTCCGTGGTAGGCCGCTTCTCCAAGGCTTGTCGCTTCATCCACATGGCTGGTCTACCCACTGCCTTGCAGACAGCCGAGGCTCTTCTGCAGCATGTGTTCCGTGCTGGATCTGAACGCCTCTGACTCCACGTTACAGTAACCTTCAAAAGCTCTGAATTAGTCAACTACTTAAAAATTTCAGTAAAGCAAAATAATGTACCCCGGTTCCCCAGACATGGCTTAAGCCTAGTCCTAGACTAAAATGCATGTTTGAGCTGTTTTAACTGAAAACAATTTGCACTGACATACATTTAATGTCACTGACATTGTTTTGTGTCTAGATGCACACCAGTAATGTTTTTTTTTTCTTAGCCATGTTTATAAAGCTACTTAAATGCCCGTCACTAAGGCCTAATCCTGGCTGAATCTAAGCCCTGTCTGTGAAACCAGTACCTCCATGTCTTGCCAAATTTCAAATGGGGATTGCCCAAATTAACCACTTCGGTGGCCCTTTCTCCAACACATCTGTCTTCAACACAGTAAGTGCACCTGACAGCGGCAAATGAAACATGGAGGACAACAATTAAACTCTCTCACAAAGCTTTGGAAAGATTTGTTTGGTCTGAAAGAACGACTAGCTTACAAAAACACTGATGTATTGATCTAGTTCTTAAGAGTGTGTAGCTTGGTCAGCTTGACCACAGGCCATGATAGACCACATAAACACGAGGTCAGCTTGACCACAGGCCATGATAGACCACATAAACACAAGGTCAGCTTGACCACAGGCCGTGATAGACCACATAAACACAAGGTCAGCTTGACCACAGGCCATGATAGACCACATAAACACAAGGTCAGCTTGACCACAGGCCATGATAGACCACATAAACACGAGGTCAGCTCGACCACAGGCCATGATAGACCACATAAACACGAGGTCAGCTTGACCGCGGGCCCTGGTAGCCACATGTACGACGGGCTTCAATAGCCCACACCTAACGAGTTAATCATAGACACAGCCATTAGGCTACACAAAACCAAGACCTCTAGAGGTCACTAGGCCGCGATGGACCTTGGGGGACAAGGCCACGGTAGGCCACACGGCCATGGGAGACCACAGAGACGAGACCGCTTAGGAGCCACACCGGCCGCTAATGCCACATGAAGACAAACCTAAAAGACAGAGCTGCTAAGCCACACAGAAGGTCGCGATGGACCACGGACCACGGACGGCCACATATAGGACAGGCTTTAATATGCCACACATAACGAGCTAATCGTAGACACGGCCATAGAGCCACATAAAACCAGGACCCCTAGAGGTCACTAGGCCACGATGGACCTTAGAGGACAAGGCCACGGTAGGCCACACGGCCATGGGAGACCACAGAGATGAGACCGCTTAGGAGCCACACCGGCCGCTAATGCCACATGGAGACAAACCTATAAGACAGAGCTGCTAAGCCACACAGAAGGTCGCGATGGACCACAGACCACGGATGGCCACATATAGGACAGGCTTCAATATGCCACACATAACGAGCTAATCGTAGACACGGCCATAGAGCCACATAAAACCAGGACCCCTAGAGGTCACTAGGCCACGATGGACCTTAGAGGACAAGGCCACGATAGGCCACACGGCCATGGGAGACCACAGAGACGAGACCGCTTAGGAGCCACACAGGCCGCTAATGCCACATGAAAGACAATATTCACGAAACAAGGCCACTAGACCAGACAGACCAGGCCGCGATGGACCGTAAGGACAAAGCTATGATAGCCTGCACGGACCACAGCTAAACTAGTGGCCGAGGAGGATCACATAAAGACAGAAGACGGGCGGAGACACCGCGGGACAAAACACAAACGCAGACGAGTACAGAGGGGCGTTATCAGATAATGCAAATTGAACTGCGCTCGAGTGGATAACGTAGTACCACCACCACCAGTAGTTGCGAGAGGATTTACCTGGATTATTAATGGAGAGCTTGCTGGGCTTCGATGATAATTTTTGAATCAGTTCTTATGTAGGATTCGAAAGCTGAGGGAGACCATCTTCCCATTATTTTGATGGCTGATGTAGACACACCTCGTTCGGCTGCTGTGGGGGCTGCCCCGATCCGGAACGAATGACCGGTATAAAGGGAGGGGTGTAAACAGCAGCTTTGTGGGCAGAAACTAAATGATTCCTAAACCAGGCTTTAGAGAGAGGTGCTCCAGTAGTTAGGAGAAATTGAATTTTTTTTTTTTTTTTTTTTTTCATAGATGAGAAGGGACAGATTTAATCACCATTTTAGAAAATGTTAATGTGATACCTGAGCCTTGAGAGTCATTCTTAGAGTTCTTAAGAAGAGTAAAGAAATTAGGCGAGAAACCGAATCAGAAAAGGCCATGGGTGTAAATCCCCTGGATGCATGAGTCATGAACACTGTAACCAGCCCCGTTACAATCTGAATATAACAATAGGAAAAGAGACTGTTGCGGACGGTAGGTAATAAAAGGTTGGTTGGATGGATTTGCTTTCCTAACTTTCTTAGTGTGTAATGTTGCCATTTAAGCATAACCAACATATGCAAAGTTACAACACTCAAAGTTCGAGCAATGGGAGAATTTCATTTAGAAATTCCTTTTAAGGACTACAACAGCGCTGAGAGAACCACGCAACATTCCTCCTAGGTTAGTGCATAACAACCCTAATTTTACATGAATCCTGCCCATGGAGCATGATTTATAGAATATCGAGACGGAATAGCTAAAAATAGCTAGTGACTAGAAAATAGCTACGCATAAGCTACATTTGTCAACTAATCATTCGGAATGTTGCTAACCATTCGGAATGTTGCTACATGTTGACGCCTCTTGAGTCTCTCCATCTGACTTCGGTTTGAACATGAAGCTAATAGTTTTGAAATTTTTCTGTGAGAGGTAATCGAAACTGCGAACAAGCTGTTGAAATTCCGCCCCATGTCGGGAGCAGCAGCCCAACTGCATCCAAAGGGACAGACAAAAACTATGCGCTTTACTCACCCTCGAATGACAATTCCAGCATGTTATACGAAAACATCCGTGGGGTATTCCGAGCCAAACCTTTCACACGCCCTAGGGGCACCGGAGACCAATCACGCATTGGTTTCGTATTTGTTGATGACGAAGGAACAACCGGCCGTGATCAGAATGGAAATAGAAGAATCTGAAAAGAAAAGCGAACATTATAAACAAATAAGGCAGAATACATTTCTTAGGAGTAGGGAGCCAAGCCTTCGGTGATATACGGTCTAGCTGGATTGAGCAGAGAGAGTAATTAGAACTCTGTTAGAGGGCAGGGTGATGAATATGGGTTGCTAAAGGGCAAAGGTTTTCTGAAGCCTGAAGACTAAAGCACGAATGCCCGTAGCTGATGAATTGCAGGGCCAGAATGTGAACGACCTTAATCATCCAATTAGAGACTTTGTTAGACCAAGCTTGTGAGCACATACAACGTATACGTTTTGCAATCTCTTCGAACCCGAAAGGATGTTAACAGCCGCTATAGGGTAAATTTTTGTGAAGCGCGGATGAACGAAGCCTGAGCAGGCTTGGTAAATCTTCTAACCGCTAAATCTTAATCTTATTAATCTTAGTACGATACTTAAAGTAAGTTGATGGCATAGCGATAAGATACTACCTCAATCACACTGATTTCTAATGTTGACTTTTGAGCGTAGTATCCATTTCTCAGCTGCGCTGCATATACCTGACATACTCTCGAGTTGCTCTTGTAGGAAGAAAGTTTTTTTTTTTTTTTTTTTCCCGGCTGAGAATCTCTGGCCATGGCAACCGAGGAGTCCCTTGAATAGAAATAAATTAACATTTAAATTGTACAGATGAGTAAATATGTCACTTGAGTCTCCTTGACTGTAATTTGTTCTGGTGATTGGTTTAGATGTTATAATCTAATTTATAACTCCTGTTAATTCTACTGTGTTAAGCTTGTTTTGGCTAAGTAAATGACCTTTGACCTGAGCATCCTTAGTCTGCCTTCTCTGTACATTTAATACCAAATACATATAACGTAAAAATTTCTATAACAAAAGTCATTGGATTCGTCACCAGAAAAATTTGAGTTATGGCGATTATACCGTGTTTTTGTTATTGAAGAACTTAAAACTTAAGTATTTAAAATATATTGATGATATGATACTATATATATATATATATATATATATATATATATATATAATGTAAAATTTTTATAGAGAATTATCAGCGCTTGTAAATATAGAATTTCTTTCCTTTGAATTATATACTCCTGCTACATGCCCATTAAGCCCTACGTATGCTACCATCTAAGCATGATTAACGTCCAATGACGACTTGCTCTTAAGCTCAGCTTCTTTCTTTTAAGATATGGTCATTTACATGTTTTTCACATTTAACGATTTATTTATTTATTTTTAGGAAGTCTGCAATCATCTAGGTGTGAGTAGAGATCTTTGTGATTGGAAAGTGATTTGCAAAAACGTCTCCATAAATGCCGAAGCGATAACGAATTTAAGAATGGCGTAAACAAGTTGATAGGTATAGGCTACTACTCCTTTAGGATGGAACTAAGGCGCTCTCACAAGGTTGAGTGAGCAGATGAGGAGCGCGAGCTGAAAATATATAGATCCCATTTAATATTTAATTTACTCTTAAACTTGTTTAATTCTGTTCGGCAACGCAGTTGATGAATTTAGCAAACTGCCCTTGTAACGGCCACCTAGTGTTAAATAGTGTTCATGATATTAATGTTTATATGCCTTTAAGATGACTTCTTCTATGGCGTACGTTATTGTATGCGTGCTGTTCTTATGGGAGCGCGCACGCAGAGTGAGAAGGTGAATGCTCGCGCTAAGAGGAAGATGACCGCTCTATCGCTGACTGCTGTTTTATTATAATCTGTTTACTTCCACTTTGATTAGTAGCATTTTACGGAGTGTTTTCTTTTCCCTGTTAACATCCGCTCTTTCGGCATGTATGTGAAGAGTGTGCTTAACTGAAAGAAAGCAACTATAAAAGACTCGTGGAACTACAAGTTCGTTTGCACTGTCTTTCCTATTTTTCATCTGGGCAGACATCAAACGTCTCAGGTTACGTATGTAACCCTGGTTCCCTGAGAGGGAACGAGACGCTGCGTTGAGACGCGGTGGGAACGCTCTGCGTGATTGCGTCGTGAAGCACGTGTATAATCAGTCCAATGGAAGAGCGAGACGTCATAGGCAGTGACGTCATAGACCAGGAAGCTATAAAGCACACCAGAAAACAGTCCGCGACAGCTTCTGAAAAAGCCTGAAGCAAGTCGATCAGGGCATGCAGGAAGTATGGCGGGAGAACGCAGCGTCTCGTTCCCTCTCAGGGAACCAGGGTTACATAGGTAACCTGAGACGTAACCTGAGACGTTCCCTTTCAAGGGAACTCGAGCTGCGTTGAGACGCGGTGGGAACCCCATACCCACTACGCCATAAGACAAATGCCCGTTCTGTGTGAAGTCCTTGCGCACACTAGAAGCAAGCAACCTAGCCCCGGGAGTGGAGAGGTGTAGGTCATACAATCTGACAAATGTATGAGGTGAGGACCAGCCTGCCGCATTACAAATATCCTGAAGGGAAACACCCGAAATTAAAGCCTAGAGGCAGCCATACTCCTAGTAGAATGGGCCTGAACAGCCACAGGTGAACGCTGTCCGGCCGCTTCATAAGCAAGTGAGATAGCCTCAACTACCCACTTGCTCATTATCTGTTAGATGCAGGGCAACCTATCTTAGGTTACCCGAAGCAGACAAATAATTGTTCTGATAAACGCCACTGAGCAGCTCTGTGGACCTAAGCATCCAAAGCCCGGACAGGGCATAACAGATTTAAGATTTTCCTGATCTGGGGTATTAAAGGTGGAGGACAGAAGGCCTGGAGCACTAATGACCGCACATTTAGTAGGGACCTAGAAATACAACCCGATCTGGGGTGAAGAAATACTACCACCAACCAGGTGCAAATCCAAGTACGTGCAGGCCTCAGCCTCATGTACCACGGAGAAGACGAAATTAGGGATCTCTCCTCAGAGATAGCCCAGCAAAGAAAAATTCATTACAGAAATCAAGTACTGTACCAAAAAGGGCAGAAACGAGATTCAGAAGGCGTTCTCTGCACCAGGCAGAGAACAGCATATTAGTCTTCTCGTGGAGGGAGCTCTAGACTGGAGTATGGTCTCCACGACCTCGGTCGAGAAACCTGAATCTATGAGCTGGGCCCCCTCAGAGGCCGAGCCCACAGTATCCACAACTCCAGAGCTCCCAGGAGCAAAGATATCGCGAAAAGCGTATAGGTGTAGTGGCAACCACACCTATTACATTACATCCAGTCCAAGCGGAGCTGGATGCGTGAGGGAGAAACACAAGGGCAATGCATTGTACAAGCGATGCGAAAGGTCGACTTGTAGTTTGACCGAAGTTCTCCCTAAGAAGCTCCACCACCTCGGGGTGAAGTCTCCATTCCCCGGGCCACAGCCCCTGCCTCAACAGGATATCTGCTCTGATATACGAGACCATCAGTGTGTTGTCCGGACCCTTCGCCGACCAACCACTCATGATTGCCCCCGACTTGTGAGGGAAACATCCGTCGATAGCATTATGCGTCGACAAGAAGCTCCCAACACTGGGCCTGGGCGAGGAACCAAGGTTCTTCCACATGACCGAGGCACGAAGGCATAGCCGCGTGACCTTGATCATGCGAAAGCGGATTTCCACTCGGAGAAAACCCCTTGGTCCCGAGCCACCACTGCAGGGGTCTCATGTACAGAAGGCCAAAAGTAACTACGTTGGACGCAACTGCCATGAGCCCCAGCCAAAGACCGTTCACCGAGCGGCCACTCATGACCGCCCCCCATCCTGTGAGGGAAGCATCCGTCGATAGCGTGACGCGTCGACAAGAAGCACCCAGCACTGGGCCCTGGGCGAGGAACCAAGGTTTCTTCCACATGACCGAGGCACGAAGGCATAGCCGCGTGACCTTGATCATGCGAAAAATGGATTTCCCCTCGGAGAAAACCCCTTGGTCCCGAGCCACCACTGCAGGGGTCTCATGTACAGAAGGCCAAAAGTAACTACGTTAGACGCAACTACCATGAGCCCCAACAGTCTCAGAGACTGTTTGCACTGAGTGACTGACCTAGTTTTACATTCTTTACGGCTGTGAGAATCGCAGAAATACGTGCAGGAGACAGACGTGCTTGCATTGTTGTCGAATCCCATAATACACCTAGAAAGTGGTCCTCAAGCTGGGAGGAGTACACTCTTTTTGGTGTTGAGCCGCAACCCCAACCTCCTTATGTGGGGCAGAACGACATCTCGATGTTGAACTGCCAAAAGCTCAGACTGAGCTAAAAATCAACCAATCGTCGATATAATTTAATACGCGAATGCCCTGGAATCTCAGAGGAGCCAGAGCTGCATCCACGCATATTGTAAAAGGTGTGGGGTGATAACCTAGGCCGAATGGAAGAACCCGATACTGGTATGCTTCGCCCCTGAAAGCAAACCTCAGGAACCTCCTGTGATGAGGATGGATAGATAAGTAAGCGTCCTTTAACTCTATTGTGACAAACCAGTCCTCGGACTGAATCTGTGACACAATCATATTTAGCGTAAGCATAATATGCTGTTTAATTGACGCAGGTCTAGAGTAGGACGCAACCCCTCATCCTCTTTCGGAACAATGAAGTAATGGCAGTAAAACCCTGACTGTCTGCCGGGAGGAGGAACCCCTTCTACAGCTCCTTTTGCAGAAGTGTCAGTACTTCCTGCTCCATAACCAAAGCCTGCTCGGGGTCCACCACAGTGGGGAGGACCCCTAGAAATCTGGGCGGACAAGAACCGAATTCTGAACCCTTTTCTATAGTGTGCAGGACCCACCGAGAAATATGTGGCAGTAGTTTCCACGCTGCCAGAAATTCTACTAGGGGAACCAGTCTCTCAAGACTGGCCTCTGGATTTGGTTGAACAGTCAGTACGGTGCCCTGAAGCGGCGAACCGGCAGGGAACAACCGAACTGACCGTTCTACGACCCTCCTCGGAGGATCGTATGGGGACGCTGACACCTCGGTGCCCTGAACGGCGAACCGGCAGGGAACAACCGAACTGTTAGCGCTGCGACCCTCCTCAGAGAGTCGCACCCCAGAGGGCGCCGAGGAGAAACGATTTCTCAAAACCGTCCCTGCCCCGGAGGAGCCCTCAGAAGCTTTATTAGAGATGACAGTCCTCAGATCTTGCCTCCCTTTAAATAACTTAATTCCAATGACCCTCCTCGGAGGATCATTGGAAAAAGCAGGCACCTCGGCACCCTGAAACGGCGAACCGGCAGGGAAACCGAACTGACTGCTCTACGACCCCCCTCGGAGGATCGTTTGGGGACACTGACACCTTGGTGTCCTGAACGGCGAACCGGCAGGAAAACCGAACTGGCAGCGCTGCGACCCTCCTCAGAGAGTCGCACCCCAGAGGGCGCCGAGGAGAAACGATTTTCTCAAAAACCATCCCTACCCCGGAGGGGACCACCCTTTAGAAGCCTGATAGCCTCGGCATCAGGGCTTCCTATTGTCCAAGCTTTTTTAGAGATAAAATAGTCCTCAGATCTTGCATATCTCTAACTGGCTAGACTGCTACCGCCACCCAAGTCCCCTTTGATTGTGGAGGAGCCCAAATGGCGATGCTCGCTGTGCTGCGAGGAGCTTAGTAGACTGAGACTGCTCCGCCCAGCAGTCTCAGGAACATAGATGGGTGAGGAAGAAACCTCTGGAACGCCGCTGAACGGTTTATTCTTAGTTTCTTGAAAGCGGAGCATCCAGAAGAACAGACATAATTTTATCTTATTTTTCTTTACTTTTAAATCAGAAAAACGTATATATATATATATATATCAGTCCGTGGCCACCAGCAGGAAAACAACCGAACTGGCCGTGTGCGACCCTCCTCAGAGAGTCGCCACCCAGAGGACGCAGAGGAGAAACGATTTCTCGAAACCGTCCCTCCCCAGTATAGTTTATCTGTTTTTGCACGACGCAATTCTCGAATAGCGTCAGTGCTGACAACCTCACATTCATCCATGTCTTTATAATTTACCCACCAGCGTTGCCTAAAAATTTTTTTATTTAGATGGCTGGTGGGTAACGTCGGGGTTAAAAATTATGACGCCGACTCGGGAGAGAGAAAGCTAGCAAGCGTCTCTTTAACCCGAGGCACTGTCATACCATGATACTTAATACCCATAGCATTACTATAGTTAGACGTAGGGCATTAAACACATAAAATAGAAACCGACTTATTCCACGATCTTGACACCTCAGTGTGGTGTGGAGATAGTGAAAAACGGCAGTCCCCGACGAGGAGGCTGAGATACAGAGTTTTTCTGTTTTTAGATTTATTTCATCTAATAAACTCCTCATTTTCACTCTCATAAAGTTCAGCTGGCCAGAAAATATTTAACTAGCAACAACACTAGATAAACCTCCTTTTAAAGCTCCTCTTTATTCAACAGAGTTATGAGCTGACTTATTTATTCATTTATTGAAAACTCAAACATCTGCCTTTTCTTAATATCTTTATTTGTTTTGTTCTCTTTTTCTAAACAAAACACTAACGATACCAATTCCTCGGAACTGGAAATCGCCAGCACTGGATCTGGCAGGTGAAAGCTGAGATAGGGCAGAGCCCGTCCCAACCCCCGCTGTCAGATCCGTTTGCGAACCCCAAAATGCGAGTCGCCGCCGTGCATCGGCAACAGCGGGACCCGCGCGGGGAGCGCGAACCGAACCGTCCTCCTCGAAGAACGCCCGGCGGGAGCGGAGCGTCCTCACGGACAGTTTCTCGCAATGCTCACAGTCAGCCCCCTCGAGAACTGACTGTGGCATGCTCCACTCCCAAATAGTAACAAAAAGCTGATGTGTGTGTCCCCACCCGTGATATAACGTGGGCAGGGAACAACACAAAAGCTGCTTGCTCTCTTTTGCCATAATATATATATATTGCAACTTGACAGACAACAATAAATATGACATGGACAGAATACACAGATCGCTTGCTGAAGGCAACAGAAGCTGTCGCGGTCTGTTTTCTGGTGTGCTTTATAGCTTCCTGGTCTATGACGTCACCGCCTATGACGTCTCGCTCTTCCATTGGACTGATTATACACGTGCTTCACGACGCAATCACGCAGAGCGTTCCCACCGCGTCTCAACGCAGCTCGAGTTCCCTTGAAAGGGAACTCTGACAGACGTTACACCCTATGAGCGTGGAGTCAACGACGCTAAAAAATAAATTACCACTGAGCTGTGGCAGTTACGTGAAACTGCTTACACTTTGCTACAACAGTTCAGCGAGCTATCCGGTCCTACTGTTTAAGCGTTACAGTATGTTGCGTTGCAATCTCTGAATTAGCAGTTTAAGAAAACTGCTGCGTCACCAATTTGAACTTTACCGCTGATGAAGTGAGCAGCTGAGTAGCCAAGTTAATATACTTACCTAAATGAAGTTTGTCAAAGTAAAGGGGGTAAGTTAACAATGGCTGCTGCAAGCGCCTACTAAAACTTGGAAACCAGCGTAAAAGCCTTGAAAGTTGAACTTGAAAACCATGTAAGGAGATCATGAGATTTAAGCCCATGCGCTGGTTTCCTGCACGCGTGTCTTGCACTCGCGCACCGCCAGAGCCGGTGAGATCAAACCAACGACACGACCCGTGCTGCAACGACAGGTGTCGAAATGAATGGCAGCGTCAGCATCTGCGAACTCAGACAAGTGTAAGTACCAATCTTTTATACTGTGACTGTTAACACCTGATTGGATAGGAATGAGGTAATGCATGACGCGCTGATTGAGTCTTCCTCACAGAACTTAAGCTAAAGCTTTCATTTTAGTTAAATTACTCTACATTTGATGAATGAATGATGAATCATCATGAATTCCACACAGGCTAATTGGTCAAGGTTAACTAATAGACAAATGGCTATTTATTTAGACATTGTTTTAAACTCAATTTTCACTCAATTCTGGAATCTAAAAATTGTTCACTCAACTTACATTTTTTAGAGATATTTGCAGATATTTCAACTTTACTTTGCATATTGTGATATCATTTAAATTTTAAATATGGGATGATCGAAATATCCTCCATATGAAATTAGTCTAGCCACCCCCGTCTTTTGGGAACTTAAAGGGATACTCCAGGATTTAGCATTAAGATTTGTATCAGTAGAAAACCAGTAGTATTTTCGAATTACCTTGCTTCCCCCCCTCATTTCCCCCTGATATGAGAGATTTATGTATTTTTAGTCTGGAAAAAATCCTCCGATGACGCAAAAATCGTCATTTTGCGTCATCGGAGGATTTTTGGGCCAGAGGCTTAAAACTACAGCCAGTACTAGTAGCTAGTTCCGCATGTTTTCACTACGCCCATATGGGGCGGGATCTCACTCACAGAAAGTAAGATATTGTCTGCCATCTTTCTGTAGAAGCTAAGCTAACAGGCTCTTGCTCTGTGTATAAAGTTTGTATAGTGGGCTAATCACGATAGCGGAAGGTAACGTTAGTTTAGAAGTTGAAATGACAGAAGGGGATTTCGAAGATCAGTTGCGCGAATCTGATGCTCGCGGCTACCTGTACGAGCCGCAATACAGCGATGAACAGTTGCGGGAGATGGAGGAACAAGATGTGGCCGGAGCAGCTGCTGCAGCAGGGGAGCAAGACCTGACTCGAGCCCGGCCAGACTCCAGCTGGGGCGGACTGAAGCTGTCAGTGCTCTCGCTGTGCGCCTATGG
This sequence comes from Siphateles boraxobius, assembly GCF_051911475.1. NCBI lineage: Eukaryota > Metazoa > Chordata > Actinopteri > Cypriniformes > Leuciscidae > Siphateles > Siphateles boraxobius. The sequence continues at coordinate 12,558,812 of NW_027508931.1, read as the reverse complement.
AAACAGATAGAGAGTCCTATTACTGTCGCGAATTTCAACGATCCCATTTTCTTCTGGACGAGAAAAATTGGAAACGCCAGCCAAAGCCCGCAGGGACAAACGGACGGCTTAGTGTAAAGTGAGTAACGTTATTTGGTTTGTTTTTCTATTTTTTACCAAGACGTAATGTACAGAGTTTGGACACCCGGCATTATCACAATGTTCTTCCCTCGTAACGTTAGTCAGCTGAGCTATTGTTGTTATATTTACATCTATGATAGTATACTGTGTGCAAATAGTTCGCATTGCTAACGTTGTGCTTACTGTTTTCTAGACAATATCGCCTAACAGCCTATCGTCACTTTATGGAATGGTTCCAGCAAGGCGAGCGACTTGGTAAAGACTATCGTCTCGTTTTGCCCACCTGTGTTGTCCAGGACATCAGACGGAAATATCCAGCTCCTGACTGACAATACTGTGAATGAATATAAGGAAACAGCCGAAGCTCTGGAAGAGCTTTGAGTGTAAAAGTGTTCATATTAATTTTACGTTAATATAAAAGTTATAATTCCCATCGGTTGTGGTTCTTTTTATAAACCTTTAAACCTTTACTGTTACTAGAGTATGTATTAGCCTAGAGAATGTGTGGAGAAATTTTTCGGATACTGCCGCCTGTAACCGGTAGGCGTGGTTTGGGAGTGGCCTGGCCTCGTAAGAGCAGCAAAGCAAGTGCATTCTGGGAGTTGTTGTCTTTCAGCCACATGAGTAAAAAATACATTTTCTACCTTCTCTCAGTCTAGAATGCTTCAATTTAAAAAATAATTTCACATTTCTACTATATAAATGATCACTATTAAATACACATTCATCTTCCCACAGCTGGAGTATCCCTTTAATAAAATAATGTAGCCTACGTTTAATAAATTAAAAAAAGAAGTAATAGTTGGCTAGTTTTAAAGATTTTTAGCTTTAGCTTGCTGACAACAACAAAACTGGCCAAACTGGTTTTGCAACGGTCCAATGTGATCTGAAACGTTGATACTGTAAACAATTCAAGGATGATTACTTCATATATGTCATTTTACAAGTTATTAAACCAATATGAACAAACATTTACTTAACAGATTTGATGATGATGGAAGGATTAAATCATCTGCCGATAAACTCTTCAGCATGACCGATGACCGATGAACGAGACCTGTTTCTCGCTTCATGTGATCTCGCGATAAATAATGAGAATTAAAGAACTAACCTTCAGCATATATTTTTAAGTTAAAGCGACACATATTCTAGTTAAATCAACTTACAGACTAGTATAAACTTACTAAAAATTACATTGTAAAAACTAAAATGCGAAATAATTTTTTACAGTACATGTTTCATGAATAAGTTATGAAAAAACAAACTCAAATCACCCTAATTTATAGGCTATAGCACTTTATACAATACAGATTATTTCAAAGTAGCTTTACAGTAGTCAAACTAAAATTTAAATTATGCTGTAATGCAGCTCTAAGAAAACACATTTCAGTGTTCATTCGGTTCAGTTCAATAACAGTATCGATGTTGCAATTTTTTTTATTTGACTTTGAGCACTTAATTAGCAGACAAATTACCAGATATCAATATATCATTCAGTTTAGTATAAAAAAAATCCCAGATGTATGACATCACAGCAAGAGCACATTGACATGACCACCCAGATTTAGACATCAATGATTATTCAGTATTCAGCAACTTGGACCATGGCAGTACATAAAGCCATCATAATATGAAATCACTTCCATCATATAAAAATCATATACTTTAAAGGCCTCATAATTTCTATCAGCTGTGTGTACAGCCTTACTAAACTGAGCAGCTGTTATAGAAACAGACAGAGTAAAAGGACAAACAGGTGACCAGCAGGTCTGTCCTAACATCTGGTATGACTGAAACACTCATCTGGACAAATCACAGCGCGCACGCACACACACACACACACACACACACACACACACACACACACACACACACACACACACACACACACACACACACACACACACACACACTTGATTTCTCTGGAGGAGGTACTATTCATTTGGATGCTCATAAAACAGTTTGTCTGGGTATTCAGAACAGCCTGTCCATAGCTAGTTAACACAGATTGGAAAGACACATGCTTTTAAAAAAGTCAACATTAGACACAAACGAAAATAGATTCAGATCAATATTTGCTATTGTTGCCATAATGTGTTCATTAAAACACTTATAAAGCTATTTGGCTAGTGTAAATTAACTAAAAACTCATCAGTGATGTCACCTGGAAAGATAAGTTGTCTCAGAGGAGACCAGGAATGTATTAAAGTCCCCCTGTGGTGAAAATCAAGCTTTTAATGTTGTTTTATATCTATGTGGTGTTTTTAATATGCTTTTAGACAAACCATGTGCAAATTCATGTCAGCACCATTACTGAGTATTGTCTCCTTGAAACTACAGTGAACCAAAGACAGTCTCAAAATCACGGTTTGAAATTGCTGGTGTTTCTGACGCCACAAACTACCTTGTAACCAATAACGTCAATGTGTGATCATCAATGAGTGGATCTCTGAGGTGGTGTGAGTGAGTGGAGGCGGGTTAATTTGCACATTCATAGAACCGCGTATGCTAAATGAGGCAAGGGCGTAGAGTTACATTAAAGCTATGTTAAGGCATCAAGAAAAAAACTGTTTACATATGTAATTTTTAGTGCTTTTAAGGGATAAAATTATTGACTACAGGTGGACTTTAAGAAAGTAAATTGTGAAATCGGTGTGGAGCTCTCCAGCTATTGTGTTGTTTTTGTTCGTTTTTTTCTGCGTTTAGTCATTCTTTTCCTATCAGTTTCACCAAAGACGAACTACTGGACATTAGGAAACACACACCAGAAACCTTTTCTACAGTTTAAGATTATTCGGACGTTTTGCTGGACATTCTCGTCGGAGGTGCAGCGTTGTTGTTCAAACGCGCGTTCAGACACAAACGCGGGAAGCGAGCCGGCGCACTGGTTAAACTCCGCGAGCGCGGCCTGCGCACTGCACTCCCCAGTATTCATCTCGCGAATCTCCGATCCCTTCCTAACAAAACGGATGAACTTCTTCTCCTCACCCACACTAACAAGGATTTTTTAAACTCTGCTGCTTTGTGCTTCACTGAAACCTGGCTGAGTGAAGCCATACCGGACAACGCAATACATCTGCCGGGCTTCCAGCTGTTCCGAGCGGATCGCATCGCGGAGCTAACGGGGAAAACGAGAGGTGGTGGATTGTGTTTCTACATTAACGAAAGTTGGTGTTCAGATGTAACAACACTGAAGAAGATGTGCTCTCCTAATTTAGAGGCACATTTCATAAACTGTAAACCCTTCTACTCGCCTCGGGAATTTTCCTCTTTCATTCTCGTGAATGTTTACATCCCTCCAGACACGTGCGTGAGCGCAGCGCTACAACAGCTGGCTGAACAAATATCTGAAACGGAACAAAGGTACCCAGACTCTCTTTTAATCATTCTTGGGGATTTTAACAAAGCAAATCTTTCCCGTGAACTACCAAAATACAGACAGCACGTTACATGTCCCACCAGAGACAGTAATATACTGGACCACTGTTACACCACAATAAGAAATGCGTATCGCTCCGTCCCACGGGCAGCTTTGGGGCTCTCTGATCACTGTTTGGTTCATCTCATACCGACCTACAGGCAGAAACTGAAATCAGCTAAACCTGGAATAAGGACTGTAAAAAGATGGACTAATGAAGCAGAGCAGAATCTACAGGCCTGCTTTGATTGCACTGATTGGACTGTTTTTGAAGCTGCTACCAATGATCTGGATGAGCTCACAGATACTGTAACATCATATATAAGTTTCTGTGAGGATACATGCATTCCTACCAGGAGATTCTTATCATTCACTAATGATAAACCATGGTTTACTGGGAAACTCAAACACCTTCGTCATGCCAAAGAGGATGCTTACAGAAGTGGGGATAAAATCTTGTATAACCAGGCCAGAAACAGATTGACAAAGGAGATCAGAGTTGCTAAAAGGAACTACTCTGATAAACTGAAAAAACAGTTTTCATCCAACGACCCATCATCAGTCTGGAATGGCCTGAGGAACATCACCAACTACAAGTCACCATCCCCTCGATCTGTGGACAATCAACACCTGGCTGACGATTTAAATTCATTTTACTGCCGGTTTGAAAAGCCCTCATTCACACCACACACCCGGTCTGATCTTCACTTCACACTTTCACCATCACCTCCTGCACTCCAATTATCACTCCCCCCTCCTGCCATCCAACCTGAGCTTAAGGTCTGTGTGGAGGACGTGAGCCGAGTCTTCAAAAAACAGAAGACTAGGAAAGCCTCAGGCCCAGACGGCATCTCATCTGCTTGTTTAAAAGCCTGCGCTGACCAACTGGCGCCGGTCTTCACGCAGATCTTCAACAGATCATTGCAGTGTGAAGTTCCCTGCTGCTTCAAACGCTCCACTATCATTCCTGTCCCCAAAAAAACCAAAATCACTGGACTTAATGACTACAGACCTGTCGCTCTCACGTCTGTGGTCATGAAGTCGTTTGAAAGACTGGTGCTGGCCCACCTGAAGGACCTCACTGGACCCTTGCTGGATCCCTTTCAGTTTGCTTACAGAGAAAACAGGTCTGTGGATGATGCAGTCAACATGGGACTGCATTATATCCTGCAACATCTCGACAGACCAGGGACTTATGCAAGGATCCTCTTTGTGGACTTCAGTTCGGCCTTCAATACCATTGTAGCAGTCTCAAGGGTTCTGGGAAGGAAGAGGACAGGGTCGGCTTGCGGAGACTGTGGGTCTTTATTGGAACAACGTAAAATAAAGAAAACAAAAGTCGCGCACACAGCTCAAAACTCAGTCCACTAGTGTTTGGCAATCACTCAATGTGTTCCCCGAGCTCTCTGCCGGTCTCTCTCCCACCGTCTGCAGCTTGTCACGCGACCACACACACAGATCTCCGCGGTCTCTCTCCCACATACTGTTTCCACTTGGCTTTTATTGTCTCTCCACACCAATCACTGAAACAAGACAAAGGTGAACGTTATTTGCACTTGACCCACTTACGCCGCACCTGTCTCCCAATCCTCTCTCCTGTCACAGGCCCCGCTAGACCACGCCCCCCTTGCCACATACCCCCACCGCCCGACTCAGGCCGGGGAGCCATCCGGCCTGCAGCCTCCCCCCCCCCCCTCCTCCTGGAGAGGAAGTCAGCCACAGCCATCTGTGCACCCGGCCTGTGGACCAACTGGAACTTAAAAGGCTGTAAGGCCAGATACCAGCGGGTGATCCGCGGGTTGGTATCCTTCATGCGGTGGAGCTATTGGAGGGGCGCGTGGTCCGAACAGAGAGTGAATTCCCGCCCCAGGAGATAATAGCGGAGGGTGAGGACGGCCCATCTGATGGCAAGACATTCTTTCTCAATGGTGCTGTACTTAGTCTCTCTCTTTGAGAGCTTACGACTAATGTACAGCACCGGCCGCTCCTCACCCTCTATCTCCTGGGACAGGACTGCTCCCAGCCCCCTGTCCGACGCGTCTGTCTGCAACAAGAAAGGGAGAGAGAAATTGGGAGAATGTAATAGTGGGCCGCCACACAGAGCAGCTTTTACCTGGGTGAAGGCCTGCTGACACTGCTCCGTCCACTGAACCGGGTCTGGTGCTTCCTTTTTAGTGAGATCAGTCAGCGGGCTGGCGAGGTCCGAATACTTAGGCACAAACCTTCTATAATATCCCGCCAGCCCCAGGAACTGTCTCACCTCCTTTTTGGTCTTGGGCCTCGGGCAAGTTGCAACCGCTGCGGTCTTGTCAATTTGCGGCCGCTCCTGCCCGTGACCCAAGTGGAAGCCCAGATACCTGACCTCTACTCGCCCAACTGCACATTTCTTCGGGTTGGCCGTGAGTCCAGCCAGTCTCAGCGCTCTCAGGACAGCTCGCACATGCTCCATATGCCGCTGCCAGTCATTACTGTATATGACGATGTCATCCAAGTAGGCAGCGGCATACGCAGCATGGGGCCGGAGAATTCGGTCCATGAGACGCTGAAACGTGGCTGGAGCCCCGAACAACCCGAACGGAAGTGTAACAAATTGGTGTAACCCGAACGGCGTGGTAAAGGCTGTTTTTTCTTTAGATAAAGGTGATAAGGGGATCTGCCAGTATCCTTTCGTTAAGTCCAGTGTCGAATAAAAGCAGTGCCCAGCCGATCAAGCAGTTCGTCAATCCGCGGCATTGGATAGGCGTCGAACTTCGACACAGCGTTAACCTTGCGGTAATCCACACAGAATCGAACAGAGCCGTCGGTTTTAGGCACTAAAACTATCGGGCTCGCCCAGTTACTGTGGGATTCTTCTATTACCCCCATTTCAAGCATCGCCTCTAATTCAGACTGAACCACTTTCTTTTTGTGTTCAGGTAACCTATACGGCCGGCTGCGAACGACCACGCCCGGCTCGGTCTCAACGTGGTGCTGAATAAGATTAGTTCGACCGGGTAGGGGCGAGAACACGTCGGCAAAGTCTGTCTGCAACCTAACTACGTCAGCAAGCTGGGACGGTGAAAGATGATCTCCCCCCGGGGCCAGGGCGAGGGATTGCTGTTTAACATTCGCCTCTGGTCCGAGATCCTCTTCCGCACTAATCACCGTCGCCAGCATCACTGACTCCGCCTCATTCCATTTTTTAAGGAGGTTGAGGTGATAAATTTGACGTGCCCCGCACCTATCCGTTCGAAGTACCTCCTAATTGAGATCGCCCACTCGCTGTGTGACCTCAAAGGGTCCTTGCCACTTTGCAAGTAATTTAGAACTTGACGTAGGAAGTAATACAAGGACTTTATCTCCCGGTGAAAATTCTCTAAGTCGGGTTCCCCTGTTGTACAACTGGGTCTGTCTGCCCTGAGCCTGTAACAAATTCTCCATTGAGAGCCGCCCCAAAGTGTGGAGTTTTGTTCTCAGGTCCAGGACATACTGGATTTCGTTACGACTCTCCGAATGTCCTTCCTCCCAAGTCTCCTTTAGGACGTCCAGCACCCCGCGGGGCTGTCGTCCGTAAAGGAGCTCGAAGGGGGAAAACCCTGTGGAGGCTTGCGGGACCTCGCGCACAGCAAACAACAGGGGTTCCAACCACCTATCCCAATTTTTGGCGTCTTCGTGAACGAATTTACGAATCATGGTCTTTAACGTGCGATTAAATCGTTCGACCAGTCCGTCTGTTTGTGGGTGATAGACGCTGGTACGAATCGACTTAACGCCCAACAACTCGTAAAGTTCGCGTAAAGTACGTGACATGAACGCCGTGCCCTGGTCAGTGAGGATCTCTTTCGGTATCCCCACTCGGGAGATTAAACGAAACAGTGCATCCGCAACACTCTTAGCTGAGATGGTGCGGAGAGCCACTGCCTCGGGATATCGGGTTGCATAGTCCACTATCACTAATGCAAACCGATGTCCTCGTGCGGAACGTTCTAATGGCCCGATGAGGTCCATCGCAATTCTTTCGAAGGGGACCTGCATTAAGGGAAGTGGCCGCAATGGCGCTTTTGGGGAGGCCGGCGGATTCACCAGCTGACATTCACGACAAGACGCGCACCACCTGCGTACGTTCTCGTGAATGCCCGGCCAAAAGAAACTGGCCATGAGACGATTCAGTGTCGATATCTGTCCCAAATGTCCTGCCATGGAATTAGAATGAGCCGCCTGGAAAAGCATTTCCCGACGGCTTTTTGGTACCAATAATTGGGTTGCAATCTGCTTTGACTGAGTGTCTTGTATCACTCGATACAACCTATCTTTCATAATCGCAAAATAAGGATAGGTGAGTGGACAGTCGGTTTGGAGAGGCTGACCGTCGATGGTACGGACCTGTTCAAATGCGTGTTTAAGAGACTCATCTTGAGACTGCTCCAGGGGAAAATCATCGCGTTCCGAGAGAAACTGTCTCTCGATTACGCTCGGTTCCCCTGAAACTAGTCCCGAGGGACTAGTCCCGTTCCACAAGAGGCATCCACACATAAGCCCCTGATTAACTCGCTAAAAGCTGGCCAATTCGTTCCCAAAATCAGTGGATGCCTGAGGTGCGGGTTAACTGCGACCTCCACCCTATGCTTTTGTCCCCTGAATTGAATCACAGCTGACATTAAGGGATAATTCACCACATCCCCGTGCACACACCTTACCCGAACCATGCGGCCCATATCCAATGCCTCGGGTTGAATCAAGCTTTGGTGGATCGAGGTTTGGTTACAGCCTGAATCCACCAGAGCCTGATAGGTACCCCCCTTAATACTCACAGGTATTTGGTACCGGCCAGCCTGATCGTGGGCAGCCTGCTGGACATCTGGGACCCGGATCATTGTCCCTATATCCATCATGGGACATCTATCAATGAAATGATCCGGGTCCCCACAACGCCAGCAGGCCGGCCCAGGCCTCCCCGCCGCCCTGGTGGGATTGGCGCGGAGATTGGCGCGGAGAGAGCATGGAACCCGGAGGAGACGATTCTGCTCCAGCGGAGGTGACGCCCCGGGGCGGCCCGCGGGCGTCCCCTGACTGGTCCACCGCCACCCCAATTCTGCCCCGGGGTGGCCCTCTGAACGGACCCGGCGGACGACTCCTAGAGAGTGGGACAGGTCGCTGTGGGGGGGAAGAGGGGGACGAAACTGAAAAAGAAGAGGAGAGAGACACATTAGGGAGGGTATCGCCGACCCTGGAGCACGCCACCAGCTGATCCTCCGCCAGATGGATGGCCGAGTCCAGCGACGTTGGTCGGTGGCACTGGACCCACTCGGCCGTCTTCTTCGGGAGCCGAGCGATGAACTGCTCCAGTACCACGCGATCGATGATCTTCTCAACGTCGCTTCCCTCGGCCAGCAGCCACTTGCGGCAGGAGCCTGGAGCTGTTGGGCCATCACGAAGGGCCGGCCATTGTCGCCAAGATCCAGCGACTCCTAGATCCTCTGGCGATGTTGCTCTGGGCTCCGGCCGACCCGCTGGAGGATGGCCCTTTTGTGATCGTCGAAAATCAGGAGGTTCTGGACCGGCAGCTGTTGGGCAGCCGCCTGCGCCTCTCCAGACAGCAGCGGGATGAGGCGCACCGGCCAATGCTCCTTTGGCCACCCACCTGCCTCTGCTGCTTTTTCAAAAAGGTCCAGGAAGACCTCTGGATCATCCTGGGACCCCATCTTAGTCATGGCCAGGAGGGGGCACTCGGCCGGTGGCGGCGTGGATGCGGTCTGAACCTCCCGATCCATCCAGCTCCGGAACCTCTCGCGGTCCTCTTGCTGGCCCTGGACGAGGAGCTCGAACCGACAGTCCAGGTCGCTCCTCATACCCACAAGGGCCTGATGATGTTCGTGGTGGAGGGCCGCGAGGGACGTTATAACCTCCGCAAGTGGGGATGGTGATGTCGACGAAGTCGGTTGGCTGGCGGCGGCTTCCATCTCCCTTCCCGGGTTTCGGCACCAGTGTAGCAGTCTCAAGGGTTCTGGGAAGGAAGAGGACAGGGTCGGCTTGCGGAGACTGTGGGTCTTTATTGGAACAACGTAAAATAAAGAAAACAAAAGTCGCGCACACAGCGCTGTATACTCAAAACTCAGTCCACTAGTGTTTGGCAATCACTCAATGTGTTCCCCGAGCTCTCTGCCGGTCTCTCTCCCACCGTCTGCAGCTTGTCACGCGACCACACACACAGATCTCCGCCGGTCTCTCTCCCAAATACTGTTTCCACTTGGCTTTTATTGTCTCTCCACACCAATCACTGAAACAAGACAAAGGTGTACGTTATTTGCAATTGACTCACTTACGCCGCACCTGTCTCCCAATCCTCTCTCGTGTCACAGGTCCCGCTAGACCACGCCCCCCTTGCCACAACCATCATGCCTGATCTTCTCATGGCCAAACTGACACAGCTCTCCATACCATCCTCGATCTGTCAGTGGATCTCCAGCTTCCTGACGGACCGGCAGCAGCGAGTGAGACTGGGGAAACACACATCCAAGACACTCACAATCAGCACCGGAGCCCCCCAAGGGTGCGTTCTCTCCCCACTGCTCTTCTCCCTGTACACTAATGACTGCACTTCTAAAGACCCCACTGTCAAGCTCCTGAAATTTGCAGACGACACCACTGTCATCGGTCTCATCCAAAACGGTGACGAGTCTGCTTACAGACTGGAGGTTGAACAGCTGGCTGCCTGGTGCAGTTATAACAACCTTGAGCTCAACACGCTCAAAACAGTGGAGATGATCGTGGACTTCAGGAGGAACAGCCCAGCACTCCCCCCACTCACCATCATGAACAGCACTGTGGAAGCAGTGGAGTCATTCAGGTTCCTGGGCACTATCATCTCTCAGGACCTGAAGTGGGACAATCACATTGACTCCACTGTGAAAAAGGCCCAGCAGAGACTGTACTTCCTTCGCCAGCTGAGGAAGTTCAACCTGCCACAGGATCTGCTGATTCAGTTCTACTCAGCCGTCATTGAGTCTGTCTTGTGCGCTTCCATCACTGTCTGTTTTGGTTCAGCTACCAAATCAGACATCAGGAGACTACAACGGACAGTCCGGACTGCGGAGAGGATCATTGGTGCCCCCCTGCCAAACCTCCAGGACCTGTACTCTTCCAGAGTGAGGAAGAGAGCAGGTAAAATCATCACAGACTCCACTCACCCTGGACACCACCTGTTTGAACTGTTACCGTCAAGACGGAGACTCAGATCACTGGCCACAAGAACATCTCGGCACAGGAACAGTTTCTTCCCACAGGCCATTTCCCTCCTGAACAGTTAACACTCCTCCCAAGGCATATGCCTGTAAGTGCAATACTCCCACTGTTTAGTGCAATATCCTACAACTCAGGTGATACTTATAGATTTATTTATTTATAATATTCAAAACACTGTAAATAGGTTCATAATCTGTAAATCTGAAAATGTCTATTCTGACTAAACCCAACTGTGATAGTTTTATTCTCATATATTTTTATTTTTTTTATTCTTATAATTTGTAGTATTATGTTTCATGTTGTATTTGTATTTGTATATGTCCATTGGAAGCCTCAGTACCAAAACAAATTCCTTGTGTGTGCAAGCACACTTGGCAATAAACCTCTTTCTGATTCTGATTCTGAAATGTGTTTCCATTTTAGATATGAAATGAAAACTGCAGCTATTTAGAATTTTTTCCCCTGATTCTCCAGCATTTGTCATAATAATTTATCTCACAGGAACCTCAGGGAGTTATTAACCCTGATGTAGTCCTCAAGTTGCTTACCACAGTGAGACGTTCCTCATATCCGATTGAAGTCTCATAAATCTGTGTGATCCATTACCTCCTGCTCTGTGTGCACAAGAAAGAACTTTAAATGTCACAAAAGTCTTTGCGATCAAACCCCAAAGCAGCTGAGGCCACCGGATCAAAGGATAAAAGTGGTATATATATATATATATATATATATATATATATATATATATATATATATATATATATATATTCAAAACCTTGCTGCTACGAGCCTCACATAATTAATCCAGAGGTCATTCTGAATGCTGACTTAAGCTTTTGGCCCCTTATTAAAAATGCATCTTCTTTTTAAGTCCACATATTTTCACTCAGCATGATGTAGCAGGTTAATCTCACTATTTGTCAAGAACAGATTACCGTTCCACAGATCCTGTGAATTTAGAGATTGTTCTGACTCCATCCGCATGGACTCCTGCAGAAGTGCAATGCAAGATGTAAATAAGGTCTTCTATATTTCATCACACAGATTATTAACAAGAAATATACAGTCATTTATACATTTAAAAGAAAAAGCATGAATCTTCCTTTGCTCTTACTACTTTTAAGTTTATCCAGGTTATATTATGGAAAGCCCTTTAAAGTAAATTATGGATAAGTAGTCTTTTGAAGTAAATTTGGTTGGATCAAGAACCTTAATGTGGTTCTTAAATTAAACTAACTTATCCCAAACCTGTCGATGTAAGTCGATACTTGTTTAATTCCTCAAAGGTTTTCATTCACATCAGATATGAGTAATACATATTTGAGTATGAGCAGCCTTTCTTATCTCATCAATGCATCAGTACAAACAATGTTTAAGAAAGAAAAAGAAAAAGAAATATTAATAGCAGAAATCAAACAATATAACATAAATGGAGGAAGTCACAAAAAAGGTCTTATCTGAGACAGGAATTATTGTGTATGAGATAAAGACTTATAAAAATAATTCAGGAACTGTGCCATACGCCTTGGTGCATCAGTCTCTTTATAAGTGATAGCACATAATCCCCATAGCATGAGTAGATGAGTGAGGAATGGAAGCTCATATCCATAAACAAAAATCTTTTAACAAAAGAAAACACAAACATTGATATTCTTAACACACACACACACACACACACACACACACACACACACACACACACACACACACACACACACACACACACACACACACACACACACACACACACACAAAGAAACACTCACAACCATGTCATTGACAATCTCAAGGTGTGTCAACCATTGCCTCAGAACTAGCCTACATTTCACATGTCAAACATCTTTTTAATATTAATATTTTGAAAGCAGCAAATTGAACAGCAAACCAGAGTTTCTCAATAAAGATTAATTCCCAGGGCAGCGAAAGAACACAAAGCACACCACAAGCGTTTCTCAATATCAAGTAAGCAAAGTTCGGACTTGCGTCCTTGGTAGTTTGGACTTGGCAAGTTCAACTCAGGAGTACGAATTCCCAAGGACGGGAGGATGGCAGTCCAGTAAAAAGGAAAAACAGCAGCTTACTTGATAACGTCATTCCCCTCGCCTTGGTTATTCTGGTTATCCTCACTGTATATTGACCAAAAAAAAAAAAAAAAGATATATAAAATACCACCCACTCCTTTTCTGTTTTATTTAAAAAATCTCAAAAATATTAACCTTGAAACGTATACCTCGGGTCTTCAGTGACCCTGGACGTCAGTAAGACATCAACCTTCTTAGTATTCCTCAGTCAATTTATTCTAAACAATATAACAATGGAAAAATATGTAAAAGAATGCCTGTTTTGCCATTCATTTTATGTAAAAATTGTATAGGGTCACGAAAGACCTGAGGTGTGTAACAGTGTAAGTATATTTTTTTCTGCACAACAATAATTGAATCTTTGATGACTGAATAAGTGCAATTCACTTTTATTCCACAAGGTGGCAATGATTGATACACAATGATGTATTGACGTATCACTCTTAGGGCACTATCATACACCCGGCGCAATGCGGTGCTACGCTAGTGAGTTTTTTTTTCTAGTTTCAGCCCGACGGCATTATAATTTTCATGTCCTGCGCCACGTTGTTTAAATAGCAAACGCATTTGTGCCCATCGGCATGCTGGTCTGAAAGCGAGGTGCGTTGTTGGCTCGTTGCTATATTGAGGCAAATGAAATAGACTGTGTCATTGACAAACAAAAACCTTGTTTAAAGTCAATGGCGCAATATTTGTTTGTTATTTAAAGAGTGTGTTAGTAATACATACTGTATAGGCACAAGGCACATATTACACTTTGTCCCGTAGATGGTCTGCTTACGAGCTATAAAAATTTCTGGCTTTGACTAAAACAGATAGAAATTGGTCAACCTAAGTTGTCAGACCAGAAACATAAAATTTTTGTAACAGAACATTTTATTGTTACATTTTTATGCTACATATGCAAGAAACTAGGTATACAGAAAACATCAGCGTAAATTCGAAGTAACATATGGAGGACACATACAAAACCAGGCTGACCTTTCACCTCTTTTCACAAAGTTTATAAAAGGCAAAGTTTTAAACACAACTTTGCATCTCAACAGAGAGAGTCAGACGGGCATCTGAACTGCTGCCACATTCTCTTGGAGAGATACCGTAGTAAACCATTACATGGTCTGTTAGGCCATTACATCAAACAAGCGTGCTGTCTAACAGCTAAATGTGATGCCACAAATTATCATGAGTTGTTAAAGCAGTAAAATGAAAATGAATATCCAATCCATCCTCATTGGAAGGTGTGGTTAAATTTCTGCAAAAGTTATGGGGAATTGACAAACACCCCTCTCTCGAATCATCAATCTCTCTATTGTGATGTCAGGCCCGCTTTGTCTTTCAAGGACAAAAAGGTACATCCGACAGTAGCGCTGATGAGCAGAAACATTTCTCTCCGAAAAATATCATCCGTCATGAAGATGGTAATGATTTTTTTTTAGTTGTGCTTACAAGCAGAATCGATGGATTTAACTGAGGGGGAGGTTTATGGCTGACATGAGAGTCGTGCATCAGCTTTGACTATTATCATTCATTCAGCAAACACTTTTCCATTTGAAGCAACTTAAAGTACATGTTAACTATAGAAACAATCTGCTTGGAGCAACCCGGAGTTAAAGGGACCGTTCACACCAAAATGGAAATGATCTGTATGACTGTCTTTTAGTAAAAAACACAAAAGAAGATTAGAAGTATTATTATGAGGTTATGGTATAAGCCAATGATGTTAAATGAAAATAAGGGTTATGGTATTTGCGGTAACACCTTATTTCGATTGTCCACTTTAGACATTCTACTAACTATAAGTAACTTTGCAGCTACATGTCAACTAACTGTCATTAGAGTATTAGTAGACTGTCTGCTTAATATCTGCTAACACTATATTTTGTTGGTCCCCCAACAGACATTCTATTGACTACAAGTAACTTGGCAATTACAAGTCAACTTGTTCTCCTAACCCGAACCGTAACACCTAACCATAACCTAACAGTCTACTGACAGTCTATTATAGCCTACTAATATTCTAATGAGAGTTGGTTGACATGTAGTTGAAAAGTTACTTATAGTTTGTAGAATGTCTAAAGTGGACTATCAAAATAAAGTGTAACCGTATTTGCCAATTACCAATACTAATATTGTCAAACAAAAGTATTTTGACATTTATCATCTTAACCCTTAAATCCATGAATGCATGAATAGCGACCTGGATCTGTATATCTAACACGAATGGATCTCTACCCGTCATGATAATATAAAAATCTCTGGATATTAGAGAAACAATTACAGAAAAAAAAAGAAAAAAAAAAGAAAAAAAATTATATATATATATATATATATATATATATATATATATGTTTTCAATTACACGAGAGTAGGTGTTAAAACTTCATGCTGATTTGTACTCGGCTTTCGCCAAGATAATCACCAACTAAGACGTAGCTTTACAGTAACCTATGCTTCTCCATCCATTTACGCTTCTTTCCATCTGGTGACGTGAATCTCCTTCTGTCTGGTGTTAATAGCTGCAGTGTATTGCGCGTCAGCACACACAACGGCTGCAACCACAGTGCGGTCCCCCCATAACAACCCTCTGGATTGAGCGGAGTAGGGAACATCTCTAGGGTCTTCAAGTGGGCACCTTCCGTCCTCAGTGTTTCGTCGACTAGCCCACGACACCTCAAGAGGGCTCGACAGTGACTCTGGCGTCCGAGAGTCACCCCCCTCCGTCCCCCACTCAACTCAGCCCAGCTTACTGACCTCTACTTCCCTCTTGCTGCTGAGACCTAACCACAATCTCACAATCTCTCCGCAACCCAACCACACGCGCCAACCCGTTTGACTAAGGCTGTCGAGCCCCACTGGTGCGTTAATATGCAGTTTCAGTGGCAACGGTTCCGTATGGCATACCACCTACCACAAAACACAATATCTGCCCAACCACCCGTCATTCACGCAATATACACAGGAACGTAATGACTGTAAATACTATACAACCTATACAAATAAACCAACAGTTGCTGCTGAGACCTAACCACAATCTCACAATCTCTCCGCAACCCAACCATACGCGCCAACCCGTTTGACTAAGGCTGTCGAGCCCCACTGGTGTGTTAATATGCAGTTTCAGTGGCAACGGTTCCGTATGGCATACCACCTACCACAAAACACAATATCTGCCCAACCACCCGTCATTCACGCAATATACACAGGAACGTAATGACTGTAAATACTATACAACCTATACAAATAAACCAACAGACTCTTCAAGTTTTCAAGAAATCTACGAAACCGTAGCATGGCGGCCTGTACACAGCCAGCTAGTATCTTTCCATCTCAACCACAGCCAGTTGCTGCTCCTTTCTGCTGCTTCAGATAAGTTCTTTACTGTGCGACGCAACTCTTGGCCACTGAATCTGACGTCTCTGAGGAACCGGGTTGTAGAGTGTGCCACAAAACCTCGACAACCCACTTCCACTGGATAAACCTGGACTCTCCATTCTCGCTGTTCTGCCTCAGTGGCCAGATGAGCATACCGCAGTTTCTTCCTCTCATATGCCTCATCTACCGCATCCTCCCATGGCACAGTTAACTCTATCAGTTGAACAATGCGTGCTGATCCAGACCACAAAACAATATCTGGTCGTAGGTTAGTGGTGGCAATCTCAGGTGGAAAAATAAGCCGTTGATCAAGATCAGCCAGCATCTTCCAGTCCCTAGCAGCTTCCAGTTGTCCTGGGCGAGAATTGGTGTTAGCACCTTTTCTTGGTGGTTGCTCGCCTGGGCGGAGGAATATTGTCTTCTGCGTGTAATGTTTTGCTAGAACAGGCGGCAACTTATTGGTCATACTACGCTTGCCTTCCAATGCTAAAGCCAAACATCGCAATACTTGGTCATGGCGCCAAGTAAACCGACCCTGGCTAAGAGCCACCTTACATCCTGTCAAAATGTGCCTTAATGTGGCAGGTGATGAACACAAAGGACAAGATGGATCCTCTCCTACCCAGAGGTTTAGGTTCTGCGGTGATGGGAGAACATCATATGTTGACCTAATAAGGAAACTGATCCTACTCTCTTCCATTGACCAAAGGTCTTTCCAGCCCATTTTGCATTGTTCCACACTCTCCCATCTCATCCACTCTCCCTGCTTGGCCTGGGAAATGGCCTTTATACATCTCATCCTCCTCTCCTGCTTTCACACCTCGTTGACTAACAGCTTCCTCCTTTGAGCTGGGCCTGCCTTGTGCCATTTAGGAGGAGCTAAATCAGCCCAAAACCCCCTCTTCCATGCTGTACCTGTCCCACGATATCCACAATTTGAAGGTCAGCCTTTGCCTCTACTACAGTTTCTCTGCTGACCACTTTCTGCCAGTTTTTACGACAGGGGCTGCCTCCCTTACACATTTGTTGCGTGACTCTACTAAAGTCATTTCCAGTCTGACCTTGGCACACTTAAACTCCTCGGTTAAAGCAGAGACTGGCAGCTGCAATACTCCTTTACTATAAAGTCCCACTCTGCTGAGGCAGCGTGGAACTCCTAACCATTTCCTGATGTATGAAATTATTAACAGTTCCAGCTTATCCACTGTTGTCAAAGAAACCTCGTACACAGTCAGTGGCCACAGCAACCTTGGTAGTAGACCAAACTGAAAGCACCAGAGTCTCAGTTTGCCTGGTAGAGCACAGCTGTTTATGCTCTTCAACCCTTCCACTGCTTGTTGTCTAACTTCTCCCATTCGAACTGTGTCCTTTAGATCCCCATCGTACCATCTCCCTAGACTCTTCACTGGCTTCTGAGAAACTGTTGGTATTGCCTCACCATTAATGAAGAATGTTTTATCTACTACCTTGCCTTTAATTATTATATATATATATATATATATATATATATATATATATATATATATATATATATATATATCCGCTCTGGAGGAAACCGTGATGTCATTGTCCAGCTCAGTTCAGGTCCTCCTTCTGATCTGGAAATGGCCCGGATCCGGCTTATTACAGCAAACCTCGAAATAAACAGAAAGTCTAACATTAGCGTAGATGCCATTCTTCTTATGATGTAACGAGTACATCGGATGTTATAGTAAGTGTTACCGGTTCTGGCTGACCTAGTTTATGCAGCCTAATCATTTAACTGATTTGAATCATAGAAATGTATAATGTTCTATGTGTATGCCAGGTTAAAGAGATGTGTTTTTAGTCTAGATTTAAACTGACAAGGTGTGTCTGCTTCTCGAACAATGCTAGGAAGACTATTCCAAAGTGTAGGTGCTAAATGGGAAAAGGATCTACCGCCAGCAGTTGATTTGTATTTTCTATTATCAACTGGACAAAAAATTGAGATCGCAGTAGACGTGAAGGACTTTAATGCTTTAAGAGCTCGCTCAAGTACTGGGGAGCTAAACCATTTAGTGCTTTGTAGGTGATCAGCAATATTTAAAAATGTATATGATTTTTAATAGGGAGCAAATGCAGTGTTGACAGAACCGGGCTAAGAACTCTTGCTGCTGCTGGACTTTGTTTATTATGCGTGCATGGCAACCACCCAGTAAAGCATTGCAATAATCAAGCCTTAAGGTCATGAACGCATTAACCAACTGTTCCACATTTTTCATTGAAAGCATATATCGTAATGTAGATATATTTTTAAGATGGAAGAATGCTGTTTTACAGTTACTAGAAACGTGGCTTTTAAATGAAAGATTCTTATCAAAGAGTACACCCAGGTTCCTAACTGAAGATGAAGACTTGACAGAGCAGCCATCAATTGTTAGTAAGTATTCTAGGTTAGTAATTGCAGAGTTTTTTTGCCCAATAATTAGAAACTCTGTTTTTTCAGGATTAAGTAGTAGGAAATTACTAGTCATCCAAATTTTTATATCAGCTATGCATTCTGTTATTTTTGTGATTTGGTAAGTTTCGTTGGGGCGTGAAGAAATATAGAAATAGAGAGAGAGTATCATCAGCATACAAGTGAAAACTAATCACATGTACAGGGTGGAAAGCAACAGTCCTAGTACTGAGCCTTGTGGTACTCCATACCTAATTTGTGATCGATATGACATCTCTTCATGTACTGTTACAAACTGATAACAGTCAAATAAGTATGATTTTAGCCATGCTAATGCAATTCCACTAATTCCAACATACTTTTCGAGTCTATTTAAAAGAATGTTGTGGTCGATAGTATCAAATACAGCACTATGATCGAGTAGCACTAATAGAGATATACAACCACAATCAGATGATGAGCAAATCATTTGTAACTTTAATGAGAGCTGTCTCAGTACTAAGATACAGTCTAAATCCTGACTGGAAATCCTTGCAGATACTATTTCTTTCTAAAAAGGAACATAGTTGTGAAGATAATGACTTTTCTAGTATTTTTAACAAAAAGGGTATATTTGAGGTCGGCCTGTAATTGACTAACTCTCTTGGCTCAAGTTGTGTTTATTTTAATAAGAGGTTTAATAATAGACAGCTTAAAAGTTTTCGGTACATATCCTAATGACAAAGATGAATTAATGATATTAAGAAGAAGATTTATGACCTATGAAAGCATCTCTTTCAGTAGCTTAGTTGGTATAGGGTCTACCATACATGTTGTTGATTTAGATGATTTAATGAATTTAGACAATTCTTCCTCTCCTGTTACAACAAATGAATGGAATTTTTTTCTACAATGCACTGTCTGATACAATACTGTAGTGGCATAGTTATAATTTTCTCTCTAATATTATCAATTTTGTAATTAAAGAAGTTCTTAAAGTCATTACTGCTACGCTGTTTGGAAACTTAAGAAGTAGAAGCTTTATTTCTTGTTAATTTAGCCACTGTATCAAATTAATACCTTGGGTTATGTTTGTTCCCTTTCAGTCGATAACGTCAGACGTAGTCGACGGTCGACTGAAATGGGATCGCGCTAGAGAGCCTATCATCTTCGATTACTATTGAACGAGCCAATGGAATTTGGTGTGCGTGATTTGCACAACACACTCCGCCCCAGCGGCGCGGGTATAAATACGGAAGTGGATGCACGCACTAGTTGCCTTTCGCTTCGGAGCCGTTCGTCTTTGATGTCTCTGAAGAGTGCTGTTGTATTCAACGAGCGAGTGTGTCGGTGTTCTTGCGGGAAGACCTCTCCAATGTTGGTGTTCTACAGCGTGGTGCAGCGGTGATCGCGAGCTTCTCAGCTCTCAACTGCTGTTTTAACAGCATCAAATTTCTATTGTTTGTTTGTTTGTTGACGGTTGGTTAGAGGGCGAGAAGTGAGTGCTTCACTGTTGGTTGAAAGACTATTCAGTGTTTGCCGCGGTCATTCCCTGTGTGCTCCGGCACTGGTGACGGTCCCATTTCCTAAAAGAGCAACACGGGTGTGAGTGCGTCTTTTTCAAGATGCCATTCCATCCGTGCGTTTCTGGGTGCGGTCTGGCGCTATCCCCCTCTGACGGTCACGAAAGTTGTGTCGCATGTTTGGGCTTACAGCATGCCGAGGCAGCTTTCGTGGATGAGTCATGTTCTCACTGCGGGAACAAGGCCATCTCGGTGTTGAGATCTAGACTCGCCTTCGTCAAAAGCGTTGGTGCAGTCTCCACCTCTGGGCCCCGCCCTTGTTCTTCCTCTGGTTTACCTTCCCAGAGAAAGACTGGGGTGCCGTCCAAGCTGGATGATCTGAGGATCACAGTGAGGGGTAATCTGCCCAGCCAGGCCCCGTGGGTCCCTCACTCCTCTTTCGCACCGCAACCGGTGGAGCTCCCCATTGATCCCGCTGGTCCCTCTGTAATGGACAGGCCAGCCGTGTCATTTGGGGCCCCTCCACGGGATACTATGTCAATCGCAGCGTCGGAGGGGGAGCTGAACTCTGGAGATGACGACTCGGCTGCACTGCCTCCCTCCGGGAGACCAATGTTGCCCGAGCCAGATCCAGAAATGTCAGCTATGCTGAAAAAGGCCGCCGAGGCGGTTGGGCTCGTGTGGAACCCTCCACCGTGTCCCGAGCCGTCTCGGTTGGATGATTGGTATATCGGGGCGGGCCGTACTGGTTCTCAGTCCGCCGCCCCGGTTCATTTCTTTCCTGAAGTGCATGAGGAGCTTACGAGGGCATGGATGGCACCTTTCTCTGCCAGAAACCGCCTGAGTGGCTCCTCCCCCCTCACTACCCTTGATGGGGGAGCGGTGAAGGGTTACGAGGCTGTCCCTCCGGTGGAGCGGGCCGTTGCGATGCAGTTATGCCCAACGGCGGCCGCTTCCTGGAGAGGTGATCCTCGTCACCCCTCTAAAGCCTGTAAGTTCTCGTCCGCTCTTACGGGCAAGGCTTACAAAGCTTGTGGGCAAGCCGCTTCCTCTCTGCATGCCATGGCGTTGCTCCAGGTCCACCAGGCCCAGGCACTCATGAACATGCACGAGGGTAGTTCGGACCGTGAGCTCATGGGTGAGCACCGCACTGCAACTGACCTCGCCCTCCGGGCGACGAAGGTTATAGCTCGCGCGGTCGGTTCGGCGATGTCCACACTTGTGGTCCAGGAGCGCCATCTCTGGCTCAACCTGGCTGATATGAGAGAAGCGAACAAGGTTCGGTTCCTGGACTCTCCCATTTCCCAGGTTGGGTTATTTGGCGACGCTGTGGAGAACTTTGCCCAACAGTTCTCTACAGCTCAGAAACAGACGGAGGCCTTCCGGCACATCCTGCCTCGGAGGGACGCTGCTGCCTTCACCCGCCCGCCGAGGTCAGATCCTCCGCCTGTTCGTCGCCGAGGGCGTCCGCCCGCAGCCGCCTCAGCTCCCGCCGGACCACCGCAGCAGCCTTCACCCAGGTTCCGGCGTGGAGCGGCCGCGGAAGGGGCCCAGCCTGCTTCAGGCGCTGCCAAGCCAGGTGGTAAACATCAGCGCAAAAGGAAACGCTGAACCTGGACGGGCTCTCAGGGATGGAGGAGTTGCTCGTGGAGTGGTCGCCGATCCACTCCCTCTGGCTGGTTGGAGGGCCGGCTGGAGTTTTTTGTTATGTGTGTGTCTGTTCCGCCGCTGGCCCCTATAAAAACAGGGTCAGCGGTACCCACATATTGAGAAAAAGAGCAAATTTTCTATTCCTGAGTCCCAAGTGGACCAGTCTGGCGGTGTGACCCTGTAATAGCCTTACATCCCCCAGCTTCCCTAGGTCGCCAGCAGGCAGCTTGGGGCGTTCGAGGACCCGGTCATCCGCCCTCTCACGTCCCCCTGCCGCTAGTGGAGACAGGTAAGTGTTGCACTGCAAACTAACACCACTATCTCTACTTTGCTGCCCCACCTCAGGCTCGGCTACCCCGCTCAAGTCAGTGATAATCATCACATTAGGTGTTGAGTAGACGTGCTCCTGAAAATTCAGTGATATTCATCACACCGAGTGTGGAGCAGTGCTCCTGACTTGTGCGTGCTTATCTTATCCTGCTGGCGAAGGATTTGATATAGCCGCTCCTCCAGCCGGTACGAAGGCCAGTTGTAAACTCATTCTTCGTGCTACTAGGTGGTGGGTCGTGACCATCTTGGCCCAAGATTGGTCTGCAGCTCCGACCTGAAAGACATGTGCTTTAGATCTCTACCTCCGCACCGCAGGCCATCCTGTGTGTTGCGTGTAAGGGTGGAGTATCAGTACAGTGTCCTTACCCTCGAGTGCTCCAGAGCCCGTTGGGTCTTCAGGTCAACTGGAAGAGAGTAATCTTGCCCACAGGCTGAGTATCTCTTTTTCAGTTTTGGAGATGGACTCGGTCTAACACGTCTCTCCAATGAGAATGTGTTCAGCTGGTGTTGAAGTGAGAAAGGGTCCCACTGAAAGAACTTTCAGAGGCTCCTGGGGTATATGGTAGTCGCAGCCTTTGGATTCCTCCATATGTGACCGCTTCAGCGCTAGCTTCATGGTCGAGTCCCGAGGTGACCGTGGCAGAGCAGCTCACCCTGTGTGACTATAGTTCATCCCGGTCTACTGCCAAAGCCTCTTCAACAGAGGGGCCATGTACAAAGGGCGTGTTTTAATGGGGGCCTGGGCGACCCCCGACTTCACGGGCATTCGTGCCTCGAGTTGTTAGACATTGCGACCGTTGCGCAAGCTTCCCTTGCATGTCACAACTCACCCGTCGCCTCCTCCTTGGAGTCAGAAGCTTCTGAGGACGCTTTGTTCCACTCTTCCCGCTTTACTCAATCGTGCCGCCGTCGAGCCTCACGACAGTTGTAGCCAGGGCAAGTGGAGACTCCATCCCCTGGGTCCAGCTGGGTCATGACCATTCCGGGGCCGCTCAGTTGCCCCCCCGGTTTCATCTTCCCGCCAGTGTTTGTGTAAACCGAGCGGACTACCCTTGGACAAACACTGGGTCTCGGCTGCCCCGGGGGCCCGCAGAAATGCGTTTAACCCCAGTGAGCCTTCCAAACGCGACTGCGACTCAGGGTCGCCTTGCGCCTGCTCAAGTCAGTGAAATCATCACACTTCATGTTGAGCAGAAATGCTCCTGAAACTCAGTGAAGTTCATCGTACTCAGGTGTTGAGCAGCAATGCTCCTGTAGCTCAGTGAGTTCGTCACACTCAGGTGTTGAGCAGAAATGCTCCTGTAGCTCAGTGAATTCATCACACGCAGTGCTGAGCAGAAATGCTCCTGGTGCTCAGTGAAGTTCTTCGCACTCAAGTGTTGAGCAGAAATGCTCCTGAAGCTCAGTGAGTTTATCACACTCAGGTGTTGAGCAGGAATGCTCCTGAAGCTCAGTGAACTTATCACACTCAAGTGCTGAGCAGAAAATGCTCCTGAAGCCCAGTGATCTTCACATGTTGTGTTGAGCAATGCTCCTGTCTTTTTGCGCCCGTCGCTTGCACCTACGTGCCAGTCAGGAGGAACAGGTCTTCATAGTTGCCCCTTGTTGGCCCAACTAGACCTGGTTCCCCTCGACAGCCTTCCTGACTTCCCCTGAAAACTCTTTCAGGGACGGGGCACGATGGCACCCGCGTTCTTCCCCCGGGTATTCCGGGCGGTCTTACATCTGAACGTGGAGGTTCAGGTGGCTATCACAGGCATGTGATAGTTACCATCACTTCTGCGAGCACCCCCTAGAAAGGGGCAGCGTGTTTACGCATTTAGAAGTGGAACCTAGTCGTTGAGTGCGTCTTCTCTCCAGAGGAGATCCTGAAAGCTTTCGATCACTTCAGTGCTCTCTTTCCTGCAAAATGGGTTGGAGTAGGCTGTTTTCTTTCACCCTCAGAATGATGTTGCCTCGGTGTTTAAACGACGCACATCGTGTTGCAGAAGCACGTTCTGATCGTCAGGTTCCTGAGGAGTAAGGTCTTGTAAATCCTTGCGTCCCTCTTTATCCTCTTGGGCCTTGTCCCTGGTGCGACTGCACTGCAGAGACCGCCCCTGAGCCACTGCAGGCAGTGTGTTAAAAACTCTGTTATATCAGTTCTCCTGCTCACGTGGTCTCTACTAGAGGGTAGGGACTTGCTCGCTTTCGGTCAACGTAATGTGCCTGGAGTCTGGGCCGACTAACTCTAACAAGCTGAGACCCCGGCTCGGATTGTGCCCAAGGTTCCTACCTCTCCCGTAATAGGAGCAGGGGGTGAGCCTGCAAGCGCTGCCCTGGAGGAGGCAGATCCAGCCCTGGCTTCTCTGTCCGTTCACTTGGACAGGTACAGAATGCAAGCCATAGACCTCAGACCAGCTCTACAAATATCTGTTGGAACTCAGCACAGAGGGAAGGCTGTTTCCATGCAAAGTTGCACATAGTGCTTGCCTTCATTTCGGTAAAAATCTGAGATGCAACATGTCCACTTAGGTGTTGAGCTCCTCTATGATGAGTGTAAAGTGCTCCGCCTGGGCGTTGATGATATGCTTTGCTAAACAGATTCTAGAGTTGGGGGCTGGACAACACCTAGTTGAACCGCTGTTTCCCGTGGGCTCCCTTCTCATGAAGCCAGTTTCACCGTGAGCCCGGTTCAAGTGTCGGCTTGCTGCGCCATTCCCCTCCTATGGACTGGATACGTGCGCCTTTCTACTCCAGTTGAGTTCCCTTAAAATTGAACCCTGTTGAGTTCCTCCACACCCCTCCGACGTCGGACGTGCGGAACGTCTGGTGTTAGGCCTACCACTCGTAAGCAGTATGGAACCTGTGTTAGGCTGGGTCCATATGTTGCGGTCCCTACGGCGACCCCATATGTGTATTCTTCCACGATACGGCTCCCTGCGGCGAGCCCGTGTCTTCCCTCGGCAGAGTCTCTCTGCCGTGACTGTCCGGTGTGTCTCCCCCGTCTTAAGCTGGAGCCACCCCAGTGACATTCCATATGTTAGACTGCCCGGTTTCCGACCAGTTCATATGTGTATTCTCCACGTTACCTCCCTCTGGGTTGGATGTGGCTTCCGCAGCGTCCCTTCCTTCCAATGTACGGGGAACGCTTTCCCAGTGGTCCTGTAGGAACAGCAGTGACTTCCCTGCCCTAAGCCCTGTCCTTCCCCGCCTTAAATTTGCGGGGGCATCAGGAGGCTTTGGTTTAGGCACTGGAAGGTGGCAGCGTTAGTGGCGTGTTCAAAGGGTGATCCCATTTCAATCGACCGTCAACTACGTCTGACGTTATCGACTGAAAGGGAACGTCCTGGTTGCGTATGCAACCCACCGTTCCCTGAAGGAGGGAACGGAGGACGTAGTCCCCTTGCCACTACCGCTGGACCACCGCTGACCCCGGGTTACTCTCGGCTCCTCAGCGAAAAGCAACTAGTGCGTGCATCCACTTCCGTATTTATACCCGCGCCGCGGGGGCGGAGTGTGTGATGCAAATCACGCACGCCAAATTCCATTGGCTCGTTCAATAGTAATCGAAGATGATAGGCTCTCTAGCGCGATCCCATTTCAGTCGACCGTCGACTACGTCCTCCGTTCCCTCCTTCAGGGAACGGTGGGTTGCATACGCAACCAGGACGTTTCCTTCCAAGAGAGTCGAAAAATAAGCAGATCTAGCAGTTTTTAGCAGGCCTTTTTGTACGCAATCGTGCTCTCTCTCCACGAAATGTGAAAAATGTCTAGTTTCGTTTTCTTCCACCTACGCTCCATTTTTCTGGCTGCTCTCTTGAGGGCCTGAGTGTGCTCATTGTACCATGGCATTAGTCTATTTTCTTTAAACTTCTTTAAGCGCAAAGGAGCTACTGTACTGTGGTGGAAAGTGCTGGAAAAGAGAAAGTCAAAAGTTTCTGTCATAATATCGAGTTCTTCTAAGTTATCTGGGATGCTGAGGAGATGAAACTGATCAGGAATATTATTAATAAAGCAATCTTTAGTGGCAGAAGTCGGCTTTGCAACCTTGGCTAAATGAAGTATACACAAGACTAGATAATGATCTGAGATGTCATGCTCTGCTGCAGAAATTGAACGGCATCAACATTGAAAGTATGCTACCGTTCGAAATGTTTGGGGTTCGTGAGATTTTTTTATGTTTTTGAAAGCAGGGTTATTATACATGTAGTTAACTAAAACTATTTTCATTTAATTTAGTTGATATACTGTTACTGAAAGTAAAACCTGAATTAAAAATTTGTATAAACTCTATATAGACATAAACAACATAAAAACAAAAACTAATAAAAATGACAAAAAAATTCTAATGAAAATAAAATAACAACTATATTGAAAAACTTAAAATTGTTCAAAAGAATAGCATTATTTAAAATATAAATTAGAAATATTTTTACTATCACTTTTGATCAATTTAATTTAAGTACCACGTGGTACTGCTGGTAAACTAAATAACATTTATAGAATAATTATGAACTTAAATAAAAAGAATATCGCAACATTTTGACAAATAAATTATTTGATCTGTTTTTACATTTTAATTCAGGGCGATTTAGCCTACATTTAATTAGATCGAGATTTTCACCCTTGTCATTTTCTCATTGGGAAGCGCTTACATGATGGCTAAAATGGTAGCCTACCTCTCGTTTTCAGATTACATAATCAGATAACATTTATTAGCCTAAATATTTAGACATTTAAAGGCTTTAGACAGCCGATTTCTTATCGTGACTGGGCTGAGGCAACTGGCTTTCGATTCATATTTGTGACGCGCAGTTCCCGGAGACAGAGACGACAGATAATGTTTTTTCGTTAGCCTAATATGAATAAAAGTTTACAGTTTTGAACGATGTAGGCTACTCTACTCTTATCTGTATGACCAAAAAATCATGGAGTAGCCTATTAAGTTATTTTAGCTGTTATGAGAAAAATAAATCCAAATGAACCCGCCGCCGCGTTTGTCGAACACTAATTCAACATGCCAGAATAAAACCCGATTTTAGAAAAATACATATGGCCACTCGGCGTGGTGTGCCAAAACACTTAATTATAAACTTCAATATTTAATTCAAAATAATCTCAAAACGCTTTGTGACATTTTGTAAAGCCGTGCATAAGGCCACTGGAACTAATGAACAATTGAAACGCTGGTTTTGGTTTTATTGTTTGTCGTTTTAACGTGCCTGTTGCATAGGCTATCTTTATTTTATATGTTTTTAGGTCTATTGGTGAAGTAGCCTATAGCATTGATTACTGTGGAGGGAGGGGTGTGGGGATTAAAATAATTCAGCAGAAGCAGGGATGTTTAGACCAGAAGGAAATCCCCGTCCCCCCTGGCAAATCGCACTTTACTTAAAACCTTAAAAATTAAAGGCTATATATGTATGTATATATATATATATATGTATATATATATATATATATATATATATATATATATATATATATATATATATATATTATTATTATTATTATTATTATTATTTTTACAGAACTGCTTTTGAAATTACGGATTGGTATTATTATAGCTACAGATGTAAAGTCGTACGGTTGGATACTATTGGTTCCTTAGTGTAAAATGGAAATGCATGGTAATTTTATTTTATAAATATAAGCAAAAAACGAAATGGTGTAACAGAGTTCACAAATATCTCTGCATTAATAGCCTGAATATAAAATTTTACTACAGTAATCTATGTTTGATCGGGCTTTGAACCCGTGTTATCTTATTAATGTTCGAACCATAAGTTCTACCACTCGGCCATGTCTTAACTCACTGAGAAATACCCAAACGTTTGTTTCTCCAGTGTGTGTTCGCTCACATGAGCGAGAAAACGTTTTGTCGTTAGCCTATTGTGAGTGTAGGCCTACTTTACATGAAAAAAGCAGACCTTTTACAGTTTTAAAAGATGATTTTATTTTAGCTTTTATGAGAAAAATAAATTCAAGTGAGCGCGCTGCCGCGTTTGAACTCTAATTCAATGCCAGAATAAAACCTGATTTTATAATACGCACTCGGCGTGGTGTGTCAAAATACTTAATTATAAACTTCAATATTTCGTTCAAAACCACCTCAAAGCGCTTTGTGACATTTTAAAAAGCCGCAAATCAATGTATTAAGGCCCCTGGAACCAGGATCGTAGCATTATCTCTACTACACCCACTGCGCGATGTGACGTCAGAGTGACGTCTTTTCTATGTAATTTTTGAACCTCCAGTCCCATGTTTCAAAAGGGTAGAGGATGTTTTCTGTACCATGTATTTACATTTATGCATTTGGCAGATGCTTTTATCCACAGTCACTTACATTGCATTACACAATTACATCCCTGTTTTCTCTGGGAATCGAACACATGGCATTGCACTAGGTGGCCGTTACAAAAGTGCCAACGTTCTACTGTTTGAGCTACAGCAATACATAAGAAGAGTATCTTAAATAATTATAAATAATCTGTATTCATATGTATTATGTTGATAACAACAATGTTGATATTTGTAAATAAAAAAATATTGCATATCAATCATGTAAATTTCCTGCACCTGTAATAGACGTCCAAATGAGATCCAAAAAAATGACCCAGTTCAACGGTCAAATGTTGAACGTCAACATGACGTCCAAGTTGGGTCATGGTTGGACTCCAAATAGTGGACCTAGTTTGGACATCGAATAGATTTCCAGAATTGGTCATTGACCGACGGACCTAATATAGACATGATCTGCACATCTATCCGACGTCCAGTGTTTAGTGGGCAGGAGCAGAAGCGCTGGTTCAGATTTTATTATTTGTTGTTTAAACGTGCGTGTTGCATATTTAAAAATATATTAAAAAAAAAATATATATATATATATATATATATATATATATGACATGGGCTATTAAGGCTAATTATAGCATTGATTACTGTGGAGGGGGGAAATCCCCCCTCCAGCAAATCGCACCTTGCTTATGTTTTTAAAAATTCTTTCTGCATGGAACCCCATGAAGTTTTATTTTCAATTTTTTTAACAGAACTGCTTTTGAAGACGTAAATTCAGTCAATCGGTTGGATGAGATTTGTTCTTTAGTGTAAAATGGAAATGCATGGTAATTTTATAAATAGGCTACCATGTTTATTCGGGATTTGAAACAGTGTCATCAAAATGATTGAAACCTAAGTTCTACCACTTGACCACAACTTTTCTCACTGAGAAATGCCCAGAAGTTTGGTTGTTCAGCAGTCAGTGTGCGCGCGCGAGAGAAGCGCTCTTCAATCTTCTCATTCCTCAATGGTTAGCGTCATTGATTGCACCAAATTTATTTTCACCCTCTGCAAGATAGTCCTATTTTAACTTTTGATTCATAGAATGTTCTGCTCTAAAAGTTTGATATATTCTATTTAAAATGTAGGCTACTTTTACATAATTAACTTTTGCTTTCGCTAAATGTCCCTTTGCGCCACCTGGTGGTCATTTCTTGAACAACTTTGAAATGCAACTGGTTTATTTTTGCCGCGGTGGATTTGCCGCGGCAGTTACCGCGGCGGTAATAGGCATTCTGGTTGTCCACCTACGGTACAACCAAACAACATTTATTATTATTCTCTGTGGGCCCATGAGAATGATAAAATACACAGAAATCTAGTGTGCATCCTCCGCTCTTCATTTTATTGAAGTGATGCTAAAAATCTTCCAAAGTTGGTCAGTAAGTGATAGAGAGAAATAAATATGAAACTGTGTCTTATTCAGAACAAAAAACCCTCTTAATTAACTCCCCAATATGACCTGAATGCAGCAAAAGGCAATGCCACCAAAAAAAGAGAAGAGGAAGAAGAAGTGACCTTTCTAATGAGTTACACATCAACTATGTTGATAGCCTGCTTATTGAAAGGTTTGGTTGAAAGACAGGATTCTGAAAGCTCACTTGTTAAGTTGCAAAGTACAAGACAAAGGATTTGCCCTGTTTTCTGTACTGTTTTTTTTTCATCCAATCATCTCACCATCACTGCTCCTAACAACAACAACAAAAAAACACCCTCAAACTCTTATTTCACAAAGCTCTCATTTTGTGTGACAAATTCAGATGCTGAACACATGAAAAGCAACTCGAGGAATGTTAAAGACGTTTATGTTATGGCTCCTGGTGTGAAGAAAATGAGCCATGGCACACAGATTCCATTATTCATCTGCCCACTGGCCATATACTTATTCAAGGTTCCGAACAACTGTCCCGTACACGCTAGTCATCCATTCCAATCAGTGTGCTAATGCAGTCGCTGAGGTGTGCAGAAAAGGCAGTGGTCGGCGTCTCAACTCTTCTGGGTGAACATCGTACACTCAAACCTTACAATGTTAAAGCTGCAGTCACTAACTTTTTTAGGTTAAAGATTATCCAAAATAAATTTGAGCAAGTACAATACTAGCCAGTGTTCAAAACTATCTGCTTGCCGTAGCTCGATTCAAAATGGTAAGCTTGTAATCATGTTTTTAATTCCAGTGGTACTGGTGGATTTCCGCGGGAAATTCGAGCATGTTTTTGCATCATTACGTGTGATTATAATCACATCTGTACACATAAAGAAGGTGTCTCGGCTATTAGGCTATATTGCGTGTGAGGATGTTGGAGGTGGAGATTTATAGCCTTTTCTCACAGCACTTGATATAATTAAACTTATCAATTTGATGGCGGATCCGGAAAGGTTCAAACGACAATCACCAGTGACAACTGGAGATTCACCCATTGCAAAATGCAAAAGACTTTCGCCCATGCGAAAACAAGGATAAATATCAGAACGGCTTTTGAAAGGTGGAGTGGACTCTGTGTTTTGAAGGGGTTCAAAACGAACGCAGAGACCGCTTTTTTTCTGCTGGACAGGTAAGACATTTCAATGGTTCAATTATGTAACAGTAGCGCACTTGTTCGCCTAATTCATACAGTTACGGAGTACTGAACTACAGGTAGCCCTAATACACATTAAATGTAGTCACGCAATGCTAATGTTGTTAACATTAACAATTTGAGAACAAAGTATAATTTGCACGGTTTGACGTGATATGATAAGCAATCGTTAAATTTAATCAGCGCGATATACTTCAATGTTTTTTTTCCCTTAGTTGGTCAGAACAAAAGTGGATGTTACTTACTTGTTCAGATGACATTTTCCAGAGAAAATTCTTATGTTGGTCATACTTCCAAAAAGTAGAATCTGTGATTCACACACCGCACGGTGACTGACAGCCGCACATTCTCTTCAAAACATTGGATTCATCCGTGTAGTACCATGACGAGAGAGACACGCCGAGACACAACCCATGTAAAGTTGATAATTCCGCGAATAACTGCAATTGCAGATTTTGAACAGAGACGGCGACAAAGAGGCAAAACTACGGACTGCAGCTTTAATGTTAAAGCAATAGTTTATTAAAATTCAGTACTTTACTCACTCTAATACCCTCAGTCTAAGTTCGGGGACACACTAGCTGCGTGACGTGAGCGAGGCGTTTTTGTTGCGTGTCAGCTGCGTGGCGGCTGCGTGGTGTTTTCTGTGTCTTTGTACACCAGAAACGTGGCTGATGCGACTCTGCTGCTGCTAGGTGACGTACAGGGAGGGCTATCTCGGGACATAGGCGCCGTTTATATATATATTAGTGCTATCAGTTAAACGTGTTATTAACGCCGTTAACGCAAACCCATTTTAACGGCGTTAATTTTTTTATAATGAGATTAACGCTCTTTTTGGCCTAGCGAACTTTGTAGTTTTTTTCACATGCTGTTGCAACAGCTGGTAACGTTAGAAAAACTACAACATCACACCGGATAGCTAGACCGGAAACAAAACAACAGGCACACCGCACACACTTGTTTGGTCTTGTGCCAAGCGGCAACGTTCTAATCTGAAAAATGAAGCCTACCAGGAAGAGCGAAAAACTGCAATACATCGAAAATCCGCTAGGGGCAGGTCCGAAAAGGGAGCATAGATGTCCATAGACCTCCATGTTAAAATGTCAATTTTCACAGCATAAATTCATGTTTTTACAGATTGGTCCCATGGACTTTTATTGTATTTTTCGATAGGTTCCGAGTGCCTGACAACTGTGAGGGGGGTGAATTTTTTTCTAACTCGTGTTAGTTTAGATCGTAGCCTATTTAGATATAAAATGTATGACAAATATAGGACGTGGTTAACTTTGATTGACAGCGTGATTGACAGCTGATTTACTTCCTGAAATTTGACGTCTCGGCCATGATCTGACACAACACATCATACCACCCCTGTATCCTTTCTGAAAAGATTTTCCAAGGTGGCGCCGCCCATACCCCCCATAAACGGCCTCAAAACCGTTCTTCAGAAACTCTATGGGTGACGTCACAGACGCTTTTTCCATATTTTTTACAGTCTATGGCTTGTGCGCCGGCCAAAGAGTAGTACGTTTTGAGTGGATGGCGCGGGCGCGAGCGCGAGACGCCGATCTAGAGACGTGCACTCTCTAGCAATAGAGTGCAGCGCGGGACTAGATTTGATGGCCGAGTGCGAGCGGGCGCGGGCGGTAATGCACTCACTCTGTGTGTGCGGGTACGGGAGAATAAAACGATTCGACTCCCGCAAACTAGAAATATCTATGAATAAAACATAAAAACTAATTTATTCATATGTTGCAGAAAAGCAACAAGAACAACTAAAACAAAATAGAAACGATTTACAGGCCAAAGTTTCTTTTTATAGCATGTTTGCAGCGTTGAGCGATGTAGCCATTCACAGACATATGTGTTGATTTCTTGAACGCAATGGCCAATCAGATGCATTTAAAATAGACTCCCCTCACCGCTCAAAACTGACTTTGTTCAGTCCTGAATTCTGTATGCTGGCAAATCCTCTAATTATAACAAACAAAGTGTATATATTATGAGATTCATTGTGCAGTCAGCTTCATTGATAATAACAGAGATGTGTGAGATTGCAATGAACTGATGTCAGCTTTTTAGGAATTTTTAAGGGAGTCTCAAGTCAAGTCCAAAGTCCTACCATTTTAGTTTCGAGTCATTAAGTCTTCTTACCGCAGAAATAAAATTTATACAAATCATGTATGTCTGTAAGATTTGTATTATTTATTTAAACCTCTTTTTATACAATGACATTAATCAAATACAGTAAAAAAACAGAAAATTTAATTTTCACAAAAAATGCTTGTATTTCAACAGCATATTGCACTAGAACAATGCACAGCAGCTTCAGTCCTGTATTGTATTGACCTCATATTGCAAAACAGTTTAACTTTCAAATAGACATCCCAGACAGCAACATAGCGTCAGCCCAGATCCGGGCACCATCTGGGCCGTTTGGAATCCATGTGTACCGGATGTGGGCTGGATCTGGGCGACACTATGTTGCTGTCTGGGATGGGTCATTTTAGCCTAAACTTTTTTAAACATGTCATCAATAAAATCCTCACTCCTCAATTATCACTTCTGAAAAACTGGACTAACCTGATAATATAATTGGAATGCCTCCATAGAGACTGGTGTGTATGAGAGAGAGAGAGAGAGAGAGAGAGAGAGAGAGAGAGAGAGAGAGAGAGAGAGAGAGAGAGAGAGAGAGAGAGCTGTGTGGACAGGTGATGAGCAGAGAGTGAGTGTGTGTGCGCATGCGTGCATGTATGCATTACGACTACCTCATCATTTTTATAGCCAAACGAAACTATCTTCGGTATCATTTTGCCAACTGGCGCGTTGTTGCTTATTGCGCTTCATTGGTTGTCTTGCAATGTGCTTGCTTTGGCTGCGTTTACACTTGGCATTAACATGCGACCACCGTGATCCGATCAAGCAGATCAAGATCATTAGCCAATGAGGACATTGTGCGTAGACATTTGTTCACATTAAGTAGCCTTTGTATCTGGATAACCAAACCGATCGGATTTCTGTTTCCTGCATAATATTTAAATTAGGTCTGTGGAACGACACCAGATTTAGGGTGCTTTTACACTGGGCTCGTTTGCTGCGGTCCGAGGCCGAGCGCGATTGTTCCCGACGCCCCCCGCAACGTTGGTTTGGTTTCACACTCAACTTGATTCTATCGAACTCTGGTGCGTTTGCATGCATCTTACGTCATTAGAAACGTGCACGGCGCATTATAGAAAACACGACGTGGGTCAATATATTGTGTTTTTTATTAATTTGGTGCTATTATGCATAGCTGAGTAAACAACACAGGTTTACTGTGTGTGTGTGTGTGTGTGTGTGTGTGTGTGTGTGTGTGTGTGTGTGTGTGTGTCGCATAAGCTGTCTTTCCGCTGCTTGCAAATGGACTCTTTTGAGGAGACAGTGAATTTCCATTAATTTGTTGCCCTGATTGCACACACTATGCGCGAATACACTGCAGACTCACTCTTGCTCGTATCCAAGGTAAATCTACA
The DNA here is from genome assembly GCF_051911475.1 of Siphateles boraxobius. Taxonomy (NCBI): domain Eukaryota; kingdom Metazoa; phylum Chordata; class Actinopteri; order Cypriniformes; family Leuciscidae; genus Siphateles; species Siphateles boraxobius. Next base: position 12,524,287 of record NW_027508931.1, on the reverse strand, counting down.
TCCCTTACGTGTGTTTTATTTAACTAAATACATCATAATCGGCTAAAACGCATTCGCAGGTTACTTTACTTCCTGAACAAGTGCACACCCGAGTCCGTGTTGCTTTCACATACACGCGAACCGCGGCACGGTTCGGGACCAACCGAACTCAGACCACCTCCTCCAGGTAGTCTCGGGTTCGGTACCCCAGTGCGCACCCGGGTCCCATGACAGCGTTCACATTAGCGATTTTTCATGCGAACCGTGCCCCGTTCCGAACTAAACTGCCAGTGTGAAAGCCCCCTAAGATGATAGCAATTAAACAATGTACCAATTGCTTTCACTCTCTCCCTTTACTTTCCTGTGCAATCTCCAGTCTTAGATCAAATAAAGTTTTTTGAACGAAGGAATACCTCCAGAGTTGATCATACAAATTTAACTGGGTTGATCATGTTAAACAAGTCACATCATCAATCATCTGGGTTTAAGGTTATAACGTGCAATGACTATATTGACAGAAATGGGAGATTGATAAACATGCTGAAACAATAAAAACATTCAACATGTAAAACATTTAAAAAATCCGATTCCGATTATTCCTCTCGCAAAGCAGCGTGCAGCTCTTCATTAAGATCTCATGACTGACTGTGATTGTAGCCTATAGCCCTACAGGCGATCATCTCGTTCAGATAATGTTGCACAATTAAAATTAAAAATTAACACATACATCATTTAAGTCTAAATAAACTGTTTTAAATATTAACGTTTATTGTAAGGTTCAAATAAGTTTAATTTCTTGTCTAAACTGCGTCTGGCCATTATTTTCGGGATTTAAATTACGTCCACCTGTGAATGCAGACACGATGGCTGGATTGCGTTTACATTACACTGAGATCCGATCACAATGCGTCCTCGACTACCTCCGAACCTGGACACGCTGATCGGATAACATTATGATCAGAAGTGCGTTTACATTTGTCTTTTCAATGTGTATGTGGACAACATCCGGATACAGGTCGCATGCTAATGCCAAGTGTACACGCAGCTGCTGTCGAATCAAAACAACGTGGGACTACAGGGAATGGATGTCGTACAGGCAGCGCGCACATACAGGTGGTGCACATTTTTTTTCACAGATGCTGATAAACAGAGAGCGGCGCGGCCGTGTGAACATTCCCCCCCCAGTTTTCGTGGGAAGTAGCAAGTCTTCTCGAGTCAAAAGGCGCAAGTCCAAGTGAAATCACGAGTCATTGATGTTAAAGTCCAAGTCGAGTTGCACGTCTTTGTACATTTTGTCGAGTCGAGTCTGAATTCATCAAATTCATGACTCGAGTCCAAGTCACATGACTCGAGTCCACACCTCTGGGCGAAAGTATTTGGAGGTAGCCTACAAAAAAAGAGTCAATTTACTATGGCACACCCGCGGCGCTACCATTGGGCCCGGGGGGCCTGGGCCCACCCATTTTAAGTCCGGGCCGCCCAGTGAGTAGCCTAGGCTAGTGAGTGATTTTCATTCTAGCAGTTCATCCAATAAGCAACCCGAGGAAAACTTTGAGTGAAAGCTTCTCAACCAATCAGCGGCTTCTACCCCACTTGTGACTTCGAACACTTTATTCTATATGAGTGTAAACACACCTGCGGCGCAATTCGTCGTCTGTCTGCGGCGCCCAGCAACGGCTCAGGACCTTGTTCAAAATCCTGCAGCGCCACAGAGCGCCATTTGTTTCGTTTTATATTAAATTTAAATGTATTTGTCTCAAATCGTCGTTAATGTATATACTGACTTCACCCTGTGCTGCAATATAGCT